>NC_092203.1:3931066-4602732 GCF_043641665.1 Enoplosus armatus
AAGACGGCTTGACGGTGTGTGTGTGTGTATGTGCCTGCTAAATACAGGCCTAGTCTAGTCCATCTTTCACCTAATTTTGTTCCATTCTACTCTTTTCTATTCACCCCAGTGTGAAAATTAGTCACAATAATGGATTGCAAAGTCATTTTATTTCACTAGTAATTTTGCACATTACTTCGGAGTCATTGCCTTGCATAATGAATGCCTGCTAATGCACTTTTTTTGTTAATTCGCCACAAAGGATTAAAAACACTGCTGTTATGAATCACCGCAGAGCAATGCACACATTCTCAGCATACTGTATGCATATTTTCTCATTGGGAGTCTGGACATGAAACCAAAACTGGGGGTGGAGGGAGGGGGGGACAACGGCAAAGTAAGTGTGATGTATTTATTCATTGCTTGTCTACCTCCAACCGGAGCTTTACTTTGTCCAACATTATGTTATCATCTTATTGGCTCTGATATATGATCTGAATACCTGATTCAGTTCATCTTAAAAGGATCCGTCTGGTTTGCAAAGAGCAGCATACAGCCTCCATAAGCATAAAACCTGACTTTTCATCACATATTAAATGACGCATTGTTTTTTTTTTACCAGGATCTTGATGGTAAAAAAGAAGGCAAATAAAGCCGCCCAGGTTGAAAATAACCTCAATTTTCTATTATCCTGCACCTATTGTGTCCCTGAGATTGATATCTGGAACAAAAAAGTTTTGCAAAATGTACCTCAAGAGTTCAAAATCGAGAGGATGTTTAGCTTTACCTAGTTTTTGCACCATTACTGGAAATTGTTAAATGGTCAATTTGAAGGTCTTGTCTGGTCCTCTACGGAGCTACACTCAAACTAGCTGGCCTCCCCTTTCTTCCTTGCCTTGCTCCCTGCAGCAAATCTTAAAAAGGTCATATCTCACTGTTACATGATGCTATTCAGCACATCAATCCTCCGACACTGACCAAAGCGAAAGATGCCCGGGAACAAGACCTAGATGTGACTACCCCTGACATCACTTGGGATGTCGCTATTGATCGCATTCACTCCTCATCTATTTGCATTCATCACTGCTACAGCTTGCTACAGTTGAAAGTGGCTCACTATCTCTTTCTTACAAGAGGAGAACTGTATTCCACTTGTGATGCCAGCCTCCCTGGATGTCTCCAGTTACCTGCGACAGGTAACAGTGTTCTGGTCATGCATCTAATTAAACCATTTTTCAATCAACATTTGAAGTGTTCTCAGTGCTGTAACCAAACAATTCAGCCAAATCTATTCATATTATATTATACATTCTATATTAATATGTGCCTCCAACAGAGCATAGCATCATCTCATATCAGTCAAATTCTATAGCATTTGGTTTATTGTTAGCTCGAAAATGAATCCTCACCCTTCTGATATGAAGGGTCCACTGCAGCATGGCAGGCTTGTTCTGTTATTAAAATATATGTATAGGCTTTATGTTAAACATGGGGAGTCCGTAATTGTGTAACTATAATGTATATGTGTATTTACATTTATTTAAAAAAGGGGGGGGAAAGAGAACTTGAAATTGAGTAAGATATTGAATTCCCAACAGCTTCTGAGCAGCTGCTCTGTTGCCGACCTTTGACCTTTTGACCTCACTGTGGCGGGAGATGTCCAATATTTATTAATATTTCCCAGCAGTCAATTTGAAGAGAAAACAACATTTGAAAGACCACAGTAAGCACTAGACAAGCGTCTCAATTTGTCGACACTATAAACCAATCAATAGTTACATGTCAGAAACACACTATCTTAAAATGCAGCCCCTCATGTCATCGATCACACATTCATTTAGGCTAGAAACTCAACTTGACGTCTGAGGAGATCATCTGAGAAATGTTGCAGCATGAAAAAGAACTTGGCACACGGCACTTGAGGACTGCTTGTATGAAATTAGAGTGGCATAAAAGCCGATATAGCGGAATAATTAAACACACGGCTTTTAAATACATCACAACCGGACACATGAGAATCAAGACGTGATCACTAAGTCACTGCACCTCCAGTTGCATGTCTAAACCGTCTCACTGATTGCTCGACTTAGTGGCAGGACACTCCATTTGCTTGTCTGTCTACAACAGCATACAGCATTTTTTTTATCTGTATGAAATTGCATGCTGACAGTTCCACTGATGACCTCCAATCACAGACAGAGCAGAGGAGAGAGGGGGGCGGTGGATGACGGGGAGACAGAAGGCTTTCAGAGTGACCGGCCAGATGTGGGCACCCCAACATCAGTCACCATAAGCGTCACCTTCAGCAGGGACCACGATAAGTCACGACGTCTCAGCAGTGCTTATAGGATCATAACAGCCTATAAAGCAGGCTCTCTGTTGTCTGGGCAACTTTGGTTTCAGCCCAAAAAATGGGGGTCTGTCAACCAACTTCCGAATTCAACAAAAGGCTGTTTTCACAAGTCGCATTTCCAAAGTAAAACTGGAAATTATGTGCACTTTCAAAGCCAGAAGAGCACTGCTTTTGTTATTCAGATTTGGAGTAATTGTAGTAAATACTGTAGCTCAAACAGGAAAAAAAAAAGAATAATTCTGTCAATGGTGTACAAATTGTTTTGTCACCATCCAAGATAGGAGTGATCTGCTGCTAATGCATTTCTAATTAAGTTCCAGTCTATTTTCTGAGGCTATTTTTTGCGTTAACTTGGCAGCCACTTTAATCAAATCCCCGGCAGCTGTTGACCCAGTGTTGTGGCACTCTGTCTGACAACCTCTGACAGATGCTAATTTGTTATGTTTTTTTTTTCCCTCCCCTGCAAACAGCGTCACCTGGAGGCATGATTGACACCGCAGCTTATCAATCCATCTGTCAACAGCGGCAGCGCTTGATTGAAGTCGTTCTCCCTCCAGTGGGAAGATTAGGGAAAAAAATGTATGCAATCTATAATGTGGCAAATATTGATTTTATTTTTGTTATTTATACTCTCCAACAGGAATCAATTCAGCAACAAGATCATACAACAGTTTTTATTTTCAGTGCATCACAGTGTCACTGCTGGGGTGGAGAAAAAGTCTGAATGCAGGAATACAATATAAGGCCATTTACAGTCACAGACACATATTTTGTTCAGAACAGTGCTATTTTTCATTTGAATATTCGTATTAAAGTGAGACGATGTCACTTTTAAGAAAAGAAATAACTATTCTTCAGGAAGTAACCGGTACCAGCCAAGGAATGTTGACAATGCATTCCAGACAGTGACACTAATGGCCTGATAAACTACATCTGTGTCACCCCGCACTCTTAAAGCTTGCAAGCGACTCCATGTCCATTCTAATAAATCACTGATAGCCCCATACATTTGCATTAATACAACACGAAACCATACACTGAATTAATAGCTAATCCGCCATGCACTACGACACTTTGAGACATTAATATGTAGAAGAGCATAACTCTGATGATAGTATATTATTACCGGCAATATATACTGTATGAAAAATGCACGAATTGCATATGTTTTATGCCTTTTTTAAACTCGTGTATTAATTGAAAAGTACATGGCATCAGCAAAAACAGACTTGTAATTTGTTAAGTATTCTGTTGGCTCTAGGCAAGTTGAAAAATGTATATGTTCCAAAGAAATAAAAACACTGCCAGGCAGCCTGCGCTGTGCTTTGTGCAATGGAAGTTTCATGTTAGATTCACTGCTGGCAAGCGTGGTCAACCAGCATTCCTGTTCTATGTTCTATGTTTGTTCCTTAGAGGGCAGCAGGTCGTCCACAGCTGAGATAAAGTCTAAAGTGGAGAAGCCTTCATGATGAATTCATATAAATGTCTCCACTAGTTTTCTATTAGAATGTCCTAACTGGCTAACGTTATCTATACGATACCTCTTTATTTAACTACAAAAACCTAAATAAGGTGGCAGCTGGCAGGAGGGAGATCACCTGGACGTTTCTGGTAAAAAAACTAGAACGTACTTATATATAATAGAAACTACTTGCAGTTGGCTATATTGTATGTCATTTCCAGTACAGAAACATCTAAATATAATATGTTTTCTGTTCTGTAAAAGTACAAATGTAGGAAGACAGCTTGAGTGGTTGCATCTCCAGTCTGATCTCGAGCGCACAGCTGATATGTTTACATGATGTAACATAAGTGCACGTTTAACGTGGACAGATAGAGTCCGATGTTACACAACGTGACGGGATAGTCTGACGCTTGCTTGCTGCCATAAACATGATCATTACATACCCTTATGTTGTGTAAATGACAACATACACACAGAGGACTGCACAGTTGTACAGAGTGCACAAGTCATTTATAGAAGCGGCCTGACCAGCTGTGCACTGTGCATTGCAGGCCCTGTTCTGTGCTTTATGGCCATAAGCACAATTTTTACAGCATGCAAGCATTTTTCCTTTTCGTGTGAAATTAGCCCCTCCAGATTGCTTCTAATTTAAAGCCACTATCTGGCTTCATAAATTCAGGCTATATTCACTTAGATTCTTATGGAGTTGAGCAAAACCTGTTAATGCAAGCATTTTCCTTTTCTTCCACAGCCACAACCATAATTTAAACAAGTATATTATTGGGTGCAACAAAATATATACGCCCCAAAATGCATATAAATCTCATGTTTTGTTATTGGGCCATAACGTTCATCCATCACTGGCTTGTGCATCCACACAAGAGTGTCATCTTTCAGGACAAGAGTGGTTTAAAAGAGCATGACATATCAAATTAAAAGGATTCAGAGCAGTCAATAAGGTTGTTGATGGATACTCATGTTTCCATTATTACTGTTTCTAACCATTTCTGGTATTCACAAGTAGTGGTGGAACAAGTATCAGTGTATACAGAGGAAAGTGGCGTACTAGGCTGTAATTTAAACCACAGTGTGTGTGAAGCCGGGATCTAATATGAAAAGTGATGGGTAGATGGGTTCTGTAATGATCTGATGGTTTCACTTCTAATTCCATACAGGGCAGGCAATAACTAGCAGGGTATTTAACGGAACTGAGCAGTATAGCTTCTATTAATGGAGAAGATTGCAGGGCTAACTTTATTTCAATTATACATGGTAATTTAATATCAAAGCATAATTATAAGGATTTTACACTCCACCTCCGATCCTCCTTTCACCCTCTCTCTTCTTACAGTCCTCTCTCACCCTTGCTGAAGTTCTCCATGCACTTAGTTAAGGTCTCGACACAGTTGGGAAACCTTGGCTTGTCTCCAGGATTGGCAAAGAAGCCTGAAGTTTTTTAACTCAACATACACACACGCACACACGATGATGTATTAACTGTCAATACAGGCAGCTCCGACATAAAATCAATGCGTCATTGGTTAAAGACGGGGAAAAAAACGACTTTCACCAAGAGAAATCATCAAAAGGTCAGAAATATTTAATAACAAAACAAAATAGCTGTAATCTCTTGGAATAAAATTATAAATAATACAGGTTAGAGCACTAGTCAGAAGTTGAGAGATATTAATAAGTCACAGGCTTGCAACCTTGGTGTCGTGCTGAACTGAAAATTAAGCATTTGAATTCTAGTTTCCCACTGACCAGGCACGACTCTTCCAATCAGATTACACCTCTAGCCAATGGTGCCAGCAAATTAACTGCACACCCATTCAATTAGGCTTAATCCTGTCATGTGAGCACTGAGTACAAAGCAGCAGGTGCCATTAGGCTTCTGAGCATTGTGCCGGTCAAATTAAACCCCATACAAATAAACAGGCGTATGAAGAAAGCATCACATATGCTGCGTTCGCACCGGAGGCTCGGCTCCAAACGCGTCTCGTTGTCTGGTTGACTGTTCGTATTTGTTTTAGCGTGTCACCCGTACCTGACACCGACGCAAGCTGACAGCCGAGCCGCGAAGACGCATGTGTGCGCACAGTAACAATAACAAATACAAAGTGTCACATCCATTTTGGTTGCTTGCGCTTCTCCCACTTGTTTGCAACACACTTGTCACGACTTAATTGAGGAATCTCCCTTAATGCCATTCAGCTCGGCTGTTTGGCTTTTCTTTCCATTGCTGCCCGTTTGTGCTACTTACTAATGGCGGCGCCACAGGGCTGACATAGCGCCAACACGATGACGACTGCCATGTGAATAATCCAGGTTTTATTTGTTATCATAGCAAAACACTGGTTGTTCGGTTTACAGATTCTGAATTAGAAGGAGTGGATGTAATTTCAAAGATTTTCAAATATTATTATTCAAAGTAGAGCTATTTATACACATGTTAACACATGTCTGGAGGGGACCTTTAAATGAAAAATAAACAAAAAAAAAATCAGAATTGGGAGACTGCAGTTTCCAAAAAAAGGACATCAATCAGAGCAATACGGTAAGTACTTCCTGTACTTAAAAAAAAAAAAACCTCCAAAGGTTTTTCTTTTGCTGCAGAAAATGCTGTTATTAACCTCCACTTTAATCGCAGAACACTCAGGCCTCAGATTGTACCCACTGGACTTAACAGACTTTAAACTTGATGCCATTGGTTATGGTGTGCTATAATAACTACCTACAAACCACCTACAGCAGCAATTCCGGATGTGGCTGATTTTTTATTTCCGAGGAGAAGAGATTGATGCTTTTCTCTCTGCAGTGGTTGTGGCCTGTCAGCATGTGTGTGAAAAGCTCAAATGGCAGCAGGGTGTAAACATAATGCAAACTATCATTCAGTTCAGCTTCATTTTGTCCCCAGATGTTGTCCTTTAAACAACACATATCTGCAGATGAGATTGTTTTTGAAAGTGTAGTTAAACAGACCTACTATTACTGAGTAGCAAAACACTTAAAAGTGGTTACTGATTGAGATCTTCTACTTGACTATTGGGAAATGCAACTAGAATTCAACAATATATAAAAGGGTCCACCAGGAAATACGGAGACATATTCCACCAGACAGAAATATGCCACAACCTCTACACAAATGTTTTTTGATGGACAGCATACATACAGCATACTTGTTATTGTCGTCATGGGGCAACCCTTTTGCTAGACAAGAATGTCGATACTGGACAACTCTGCATAAACCCAGATTAAGATCAATGCCAACCCAGGGGTAGAGAAAGATTGTGGTTATAGAGAACAAACTATGGTTATTGTTGGGGTTAGGCAACTGAAACACATCAATCAAAAAAAAGACAAACATTAACTGCAGGTCTGCGACAGGACATGAACTCCAGTGTCTGTGCCGGCTTGTAGCTCCTCTCCCTCTACATCCATGCATAAGCAGGACCTCAGTAAAATTACTAAATAATCAGTAAAATTACTCAATAAACTCACAAAATATCGGTTATTTCGTTGTTTTGTTGGTGAGGTTTTACTCTTGCTTTCGAGACACAATACATGGCCATCTATTAACCAGTGGAGGGCATTCACAAAGGACGCCATCAATAGCAAAGACCCTGTTAGTTTTTGACATTTCCAATTAGGACAAAGTTGCTCACAGCAATTTCATTACTTGATCTAAGGAGGAAACTCTTAGCTTGGGACCTTTAGTGCCGCCATTTAGGAGAACTTCTAGTGGTGAGATTAGATACTTTGTGATTATGGCCCCTGATCTCTTGTTGAGTGGACTATTTTAGAGCATTTTAAAATAAATACAACTTCTAGCTAATCATCATTTAGAGGCTGAAAATTTGAAGTGCAAAGACCATCTAAGCTGCGAAGAAAAAAAGAAGGATGACAAAATATTTTCCGTTCATGATCATCTCTCATGGAGTAACATTTATAGTTAGAGAATATGTCAAATCAAAATCCACATGAAATCTGGAGTGCCCTCTTGATCACTGCCTCATGTTCCAACTTTCATTCAATGAGTCCAAAAAGAGAAGCCATAATCCTCTCAGGCCGTCTGAAGAGGCCTTCTCATCATAGGTGATTATGATGCTGGAGGGCTTTTGTCATCATCCCAGTACTTTCCTCATCAGTGGCCCAAGTCTAAATATGTCATCCAATCAAATCACATCAAATGACAACTGATGTTTCATTCATGTCTCAAATGCAACTGACTCATTTAATGTTGTCGGACTGAGGCGGGGAAAATGAAACTCATTGCTTCGCCCAAAATATTCGGGCCCATCTCGGACTTAAGGCAGACTAATGCAAGTCCTCAGTGAAAGATGTGAAAAGAATATATCAATCCATAATTAGCATAAGCTTGCGTTACGAGTCTGTTTTTAAAGTAACCCATTTTCTGAGAGGCACTGGTATAGAGGCGAGAGATGCTGGCTTTGAGATTGGAAATATTTATTTTTCTAATCATAGGGCGTTCATTTCCCTTCACTTGTTATTGATGAGATAATACGCAAAAGTGGCCACATTTTGGTTTTAAAGTAGAAGAAAAGTTTGAAATCTGACAGAACTGAGAAAGAAGAAGTGACCCTGTCCGTGGAGGACAGTGTAACAAAACAAATTCTTTGCCAAATGGAAATCATTCAAAATAATGATTGCTACTTAATGGCACTATCTAACAATTCAACCAGTAATTTTGAAAGTATTCAAAAACTATTTACCTAGCCTTTGGGAATAATTGCATCCTCAAAATGAGGTTTTCTCTATTAATTGTGTGACTCACAAACAACTCTCAAATGTCAGAGTGACAGTGTGTGGTATCCACAGTAAATATCGGACAAACTGAATGGACCTTTTCCTTTTTTGTATCTCTGGAGTTGTTGTTTTTTCCCAAACTTCTTTCCAACCAAGAACCTTCCACCAGCATTACTCTGACTTAATGCACTGTTTGCTTGGCTACATTACAACAAGAGCATTAGTACTTTATAGGTGCTGGGGTGGAAGGGTGAAGTAAAAAAAATAAAAAAATAAAAAAATAAATAAAAATCCACCACATAATGTGCTGCGCTTGCACTGTGTTGGGGTGTAACGAAAGAGAATCACTGAATAAAATATGCAATTAAACAGACTGGAACAACAACCGCCATAGAGGATGCAAAAGTGGTCTGTACTTTGGAAGATTTCAAGTGCCAGAAAAGTGTGGAAAACGTACAATAGGTGTTAGACAATTAGACGACAGAATAGTCCAAGGGCACTCACAGTATGATCTGGTCTGTATGGTTTGTAAAATAGATGTTTCTCCACTGAGACACGTGTAAGAAAAAAGAAGGATATGTATACTTTATGTATATTGACAAATGTGAGATGTAATTGTAAAAAAGCACTGGGTCAAACATGGTTACAGAGATCAGGACGAGTAAGCAGGGCAAAGCCATTCATCCACTCCCTCTCCGCCTGCGCTTGAAAGTCTGGATCAATACAAGGCAACGCTGCATCAGGCAAAACTAATTGTGGAGGTGGAGGTCAGGCAGTTCACCTATTCTTTAAAGTGCTTTAAAATGTGCAGTGAGCTTTCTGTACCAAGGGGAGACCCCTCAGAAAACACAATGTACCGAATGACTGTTTGATTGCCTTTGTGCTGTGTCAGGAAAAAATTAAAGGATAGTAGAAGTCTTCAGGTGTTGAAGCCAAAATGATTTAGACGTTATTTGACTCTTTTACAGCAGGCAGTGGCTCAGTGGTTAGCACTGCCACCTCGTAGGAACCGGGCCCATCCGGGGGAGCTTTCTTTGGGGAATTTGATTGCTCTCCCTGGACTCCTTCCTTCACTTCAAAGTCAGATGGATCAGAAACTGTGGGGACAAATGTGAGTGTCTGGGGTGACTTCCTCTTAATGTATGCTGGAGCAGACTCAAGCCCCTGTTTCAGCGAGGATTTATGCTGCAAAAGTGCCCCTAAGTAACAAATTGAATGGCAAGATGAGCTCCTGATGCGTGACCCCTGCAGTAAAGCATCAAATAGTACAGCCGTGTCCACATACAGATGGGTGACAATTTAAAAAAAGGACACATAAAGTTGTTTTGATGATGGTTACGGAGTGTGCAGATGGGTCCAGGCTGGTGACTGAAGGCCCTCACATCATTTTCATACCGTCATCCTGGTAGAGACCACTCCCACAAAGGCAGAAATGTTTCATCAGCATCATTTGAACTTGTGTTATTTCTATCAGTCACATTATGCGACACCCTGACACCGCAACAGATCTATACTCAGTATTTGCAGCTGCAGCAGTCATCACCAGATGCCAGGCTTTTCTTTTTTAACTGTTACTCAACGCTACAGGGGAACTTGCACTCAACTGTAATGGAAAGTTTTATCATCTTAACTGGTCATCACAAAGAAATATCCCTTGAGACTGCGGCATCTCCTGTATGAACGATATGATAGATTTGTCTAATTTAGCTGTGTTATTATCATAAACTTTGTGCTGCATCACCACCACAAACATGATTGGGTACAATGGTTCGTTCAGCATCAGGGTCCCAATGCTCAATAAACCCAAACGTTAGCAGTCACATCCGTGTTTGTTTGAATTGAAGCAGGCAATAAAGTTAATAAATGTCATGTGCTGGAATCACATATGCAACATGAGACTGTAAATGCATGTTAATATCTTTTCAAGCTATTTGGATCATTGATTTGGAACATAAAAATAGGAGCAATGTAAGTTTGCATATTCATTTCACATTATTTTTGCAGGGTCCTTCCACAGCTTCTTATCAAGTCTAGTGGCTCATCTTAGCGGCTCTTGATTTAAATCACGGGGATTATTGTGCAATAAATCTTCAGATCAACTTCTTTTCAGGCAATTTTTCAATGCCTGATAATACACTTATCTGCGTGCACTCACACTAACACACACATATGCAGACAATAAAATTTGGAGAGCACCAAATAAAGTCCAATAAAAAAAGTCTCTCAAGTTACATATGAGTGAATAACAGCGCCTCTACCAGCACGCATATCTGCGTTTCCTCAAATCCAATCACATCAGCTGGGTCTCATGGGTTACCAGGGAAATGGCATAATCATCCGTAGACATTCGGCTATCGTAGCCTTCTCACACTTAAATTGAATTTTTTGTATCGAGACTCAATTTATCATATGAAATTGCTGTTTCATTAGATTCCAACTGACCCCTCTTTGGCTTGCTGAGTGGACAAGAGGCAATATTGAAAACAATACAGATTTTACTGTGTGTGTGTGTGTGTGTGTGTGTGTGTGTTAGCAGCCGAAGATAGAGAAGGGCCTTGTCTGTTCCGATTTCGTCAATGAAATCCTATTTGAAACTATACTGTGTGTCAGATGAGAGCTGCTAATTGATAACAAGCTGTCCTCGAAACCAGGAGCTCAATCACAGAAGCTATAAAACCTCAGCCTGACCACAATAATTAAATTTACCGCCTCATCAACTCTTAGCTGGGGAAGATTAAAAAATAAAATAAATCTGACTATTAATATGTCGTTCAAAGCTGCTCCTCCTTAGACCGAGTATTCATTTCTTCACCCAGCCCAACCGTTAACTGTCTTAATTGAAAACAAGGACTCATTAACCTATGATTTGCCCCTGTATATCCTTTTATTTCCAAGGCCATTGAGAGAAAAAATCATTGACATAAAAAAAGAAAAACTCTTTGTCTTTGTTTATATTTGTGTACTTATTTGGTTAAAATAGCAATTACCAAAGGGAGGAAATTAAAGTTTCATTCATTTCTTTCTGCTATTTCAGTGTCTATTTAAAACTGAGCAACAGTCTTCATAAAAGCCAATTTTGCAAAAGCATTTGAATTGCTGTTGGACTGTATATTGAGTCGCTATCTCGAGAGATGATTTGATGAAAAGGCTCAGCGTTCCAATTCATGATAATTGACACCTATTTTTCCAGAACAAAACAGAGGGAGGCACACGAAACCAGACATGAACATTTCCTGGCAATAAAAAGTAGCTGACGTGCAATATGAGAGAGGAACATTCCTCCTGCACATGGTGCACAGTTGTGTCTCTGGGGTTAATCAAAAAATCTGTTTAGCCACAAAGCAAAAAGGAGCTGCAGTGAGAACATCCAAGAGAAGTCTTCCAAGACAGCGGAGACCTACCGCTTAGAGTTAGATGTATTAATTGCTGTCTAGCCTCCCTGTGTGCTGCTGCCACTCCTTTTCAGCATATGAACAGGGAGACACAGAGATTGAAGTCCTCTGGCATTTATATATATATATAGATATATATATATATCTATATATATATATATATATGGAAATGCCTTTTCGATTTGCCTACTGATCTCCTCCTCCTTACCTGGTACAGTGTGTCACTGAGAGTAAAAGTGTGATGGGACCTTCTATATGATCATAAATCCTACTGACTAAAGTTTAAGGCTATGATCTGCAGTCTCCACATTCACACAAAAGTGCTTCAGGCAACTCTCCACAGTTGTTAAAAGTATTTTAAATTTGGCCCGCAATATTCCTATATGTAGACGAGAAATATAAAATGCATCGCAGAACATCCTGGGCCTTTGTTGTAGCCACCTACGCTACAGTACCTTGTCAAGTTGTTATTGTAAGCCTTTAGAATCTGACAGAAGCCTCTCGAGTGCTCATTTTCTCTCCAAAAGGGTACAGTTTGAGATTATGTAAGCATGGAAGTTAACTGCATGCAGTCGGCTTTGCAGTGAATGCGGCAGACCTCTCGTCTGTCTGTGAGTGTAAAATCTTCAGATCATCTAGTCATTTGCATGCATACCTGCTGGTGTGGCAGGTGGATAGATTTACACAACAGAGGGATGTTTTATTTTTGTCATTTTAAGAAAATGAAATACCATTTTAAGAGGCTAATTATAAGGTGTCCCTATGGAGTTTATGACCACTTGTGGCGCTGTAGTGCGTTGTTTTGATGCACACATTGCACACCACAAGCACAGGGGATGGTTTAATACACATTTCAAGTCTCATTTTCCCCCATGTTACAGTTTGGTGTCTTTCATGGCATCCCAAGGGCATGAAATAAAAATCTCAGGGACGGTCTCAATGTTGTAATCCTAGTTCAGTGATCAAAATGCCAAAATTGTTCAGTGGCAGTGCTCCTGACAGCTGTTTGTCGAGGTGCACTGGCCGGCAGTTGAGAAAGAGGCAAAGCAAAATATTAGAACATTTGCCATGGAGTTTGGCTGACCTTGATCGTAACTTGGAGCTGCAGTGCAACTGCTGCATAGTGGCAGAAAGTGTATTTGTTCTCCAATGAGACGGGGTAAAGGTGGAGAAAAACAACTGTGTGAATTTGGGAAATACATTTGAGAGGTCTGTTAGACGTTAAAGACAGTGAAATTAAAAAATATGTTTTTTAAGTTTGAATCCTGAGTCTTCCGGTAAAAGCTCATGGGTTATAGAAAAGCGATATTGTTCTGATCTAACAATACAGATTTGGGAGGTGCAGGTGGTGGCCAACAGTCCTCTGCAGCGATATATATGTACTTACGTATAGTGCCAACTTTTACACAAACTAATCATCCGATCTTAACTCTGAAATAGGTCACATGAAAAACTAAAGTCATGTAGGAAAACGTAATACTTTAAGTCTGAAGCTTAAAATGTTCTGTTTTGTGTCACTGTGACAAATCACACTGGATTCATTCATAGTGCTGTGCACATAACAGGTGCATAAAGCCAGAAATGAGTCCCATAACTTTGTGGTTTGTACTTGCATTATATTTCCACTTTGCCACCTTAGGCTTTTGTCCATTCACAGACAGCTGAACAAAAGCACAAGCTCTAGTTTGGCTTCCTGTAATGGTCATTCATGTCACAGAAAAAGCAGCGAATAAAGCACTTCTTTCACTTTCGCAATTTTACATTCGGCCCGCAGCGACACGCTGAAAGGCTTGACCTCGGCCGGGGCGTCAGACACGGCCCCGCTGTCAAGCTGGCAAGCAGGGTCTGATTGCTAACATGGCAGTCTGACTAGCAACAGCTCGTATCAGTGAGAGGTGACCTTACACCAGCACAAAAACAAAAGGGAGGTGTAGACACCACTAACAGACAAGCTGGCCTTGTATCCCTGACCTCAGGCTATTTGTTATCGTCATTTTGACAAATGACAAAACAATGATTACCACCTTTACAAATTATTTTGTGTCAAGACTCTGATTTAAAAGTATGAATTTGGCAAAATGCATGCAAATAGCACAGATCTGATTTGAAATAGGAAAGTCAGCAAATGTGACAAAGATAAAAATGACTTTTGGAACATCTACACACCTTAGGGAGACAGGCAAGTAGTTAAATAATTACAGAATTATTATACGCGCACTGTATGACTTGTGGATATGTTGAAAACTAGTTAAAATAATCTGACTAAACTTTTGGGGTGGAATTCAGAGATATGGCCAAATTGGGTCTACTGTTTGATGTTCTCTCAGTGGTTTGAGTGCAGTTTAAAATGTGGACTGGACTCGAAAGAGATGAAAATGATTCTCAAATAATAATACAGGCATCTGGTAAAATGCTTCTAAGGTCTTTGAAAGCCCTATCCAACAGAAAGAGCATTTCATTTCCTTAACAAATGTGTGCTGTAAGAAAGCCATGATAGTTGCCCAACTTTATAGTGGTAGAAGAGTTGGACCTATCCATGGGCAGAATAATGGGAAACTGCACTGATAAATATTGAACATCCTCTAATGAAAGAAGATCAAAAAGCTTGAGCTGAAGACGAGCAGAGCCGACACATCTTCGCCATAAATAAAACATGAGATACTGCAGGCTTCTACTCCCAACCCAGATTTAATGAGAGAAAAAATAACAAACACATATGGTGGGACATAACATTGCACTGCACTCTCAGATTATCTCACAGCAGGGAAAACTGGTAAAGGAAACCCTAAAGATGGTTTTAAAAATACAGTTATTAATGTATTTGCTCCAGTTAGAAAAACCCCTCCTTAAATTTAGAGCAGGAAACAGTAAATGAAATTGTTTGCTGAGGCCGAGGTTACTTCATTTTGCAAGCCAAAATGTGTGCATGTGTGATACGTAATTTCAAGGTGAGATCTGGACCTCTTTCTAGGAATTCCATGTTTGATGTTATGTTTAGGATTGCGGCTTCATAAGATTCAGAGCTCACCATGGCATAGTAAGGCTATATTTATGTTAATTTATGCACATATTGGCGACTGGTGACTGCTCCAATGCCCCAAGGGGTCAGGGAGCCCTGAAGGTAGAGCTGTTTTATGAAGCAGCTGTTATTAATATGTCTTGATGGAAAGTCAAAGACACGTCTTGATGATATTCAGAGTCGCAAGTCTTTTAATACTGAGACTGCCCACAAAGCTGATACAATATTTATTTTTATACCGTATTTGTTTAGTTTTTTTTCCTACATAATATAGCTGCATAGCTCTGCGTTCAGAAAATATGACTAATATCACAGGTTTCAATTGATTGTTTTACATTATAGTGTCCTATAGTAGGGCTGGGTGATGTGGGCAAAAAATTTAATCTTGATTAGGGACAATATATTTTATTTAAAATAAAAAGTTTTTCGGATTTCATGTGAATTACAGTTGAACAAGTCATTTATAAGCATATCCAAAAAAATACAGGTCATCTCTACAACTATGGACTTCAGTATCTAAGTAGAGCATGGACATCAAATGAATAATTAGTTTCAGCACAAACAGAGCAGAAGTATCACACACCAATTCACCTGCTCCTGTTCTTTGTGTTTCTTACCATCAGCCTGCCACCTGCAGACAGTTGCTAGCTAGCGTTAGCTACCCGGTAGGTAGGGACAGACTGAACAAAGAATCCACACACTGTTCTGTCAAATCCAGTGGCTTCGCCACTAGAGATGATACCTGTTGTTGGATGAAATATTTCGTATTTTGTTCATTCTACTTCTGCCACAACGACACTATATAAAGTATTATAGGAAAGCTGTGAAGCAGGTTATATTTGTTTAATGCAGAGCCGTCAGTGGTGTAAGTCTGAACTGTAAGCTGTATAATTTAGGAAAAATATCATGAAAAACATAAATAAAATAAATACCAAGTGAAACAATGTGGACATCAATAATTGATAGTCACTGTCAGCAGCAGACAAAGTAAAAGGCGCTGGGGTAGTCCATAGTAACTACGCAAAAGCTCTCTTACTGCCATGCAGCACAAGAACAAATATTTCAACAGCGCTTTCCCACAACAGAGCGACTGTGGCTCCCCGGAGCACTGTCCCTCGGAACCCTCTGACCCAAGCGGCGGACCCTGCCACAGTGGTCGTGTGGGCGACGGCCCGAGTCACTGGGTTTACTGACTTCACACGGGTGGGCAGAATGACCAAGGAGCTCTGTTGTGGCATCTTCCCATTTGATGATGCATTGGCCGCACACTTTGTCTTTGGCTCTGCCAGCTGGTTGATGAGTAAAAAAAATACTCCATCTGCTGCAAAAGTGCCAAGAAATAGAGGGATTTTTCCAGGAGATATTCCTTCTGATTGCAGTATTCACAAAATTGGTTACTATTATACTATAAATGCCACTTTACTACTGGCCATGCCCGGCTTCTACAAGACGCTGATGAACCATTTAGCTGATTTCCATCAGTGGTGCTCCTTATCTGGTCGTCCTATATTTCTATTGTCATCTTCAGAATAACTACATGCCATGCATTGTCATGTTGATTGACATGTTCTTACCCATATCTACATTCTGAAAAGACATCTATGAATCTGTCATTAACATGTCTCTGTCAGGACGGCCTTTGAATTCATATCTTTTCCACACAGCCTTGCAGAAAACCTTGATATGGAAGTCAGAATCCTCACTGTATAGTAGTAACACAGAATCATTTTACAGGTTAAATATACGTACAGACAGCCAGTCTTTCACTCTAGCATACAACGAGTCATTTTGATTTGATAATAGTTGTACTGTGATTCATCATTAAATTATTGAGTGAATTACATAATCTGCGCTGTGTTCAGTGTTGCTAATACGTCGGAAAAAAGAAAACCAGAAAAAGATGTTAACCACTAGCTGTTAAAGCATTTGGAAATAATAAAAATCTGTGATAGGACATGGTTGAGAATCATAGTTGTATATAGTACATGTGAAACCACTACAGCAACAAAACCCATTAAATTGACAAAGAACAGTTGCACCTCCACAAGGGAAACTTCCTCCGACAACTGGGGGTCCATCATCAGGCTCCTCAGTCTGTTGCTACAGCAACCACTCAGCCCCAGCGTGCTCTTATGTCGCTTTGCCCTTACCCAATTCTCACCTCTCCAAACTCGACATGTCAAAGAGGATGCCTGTGAAACTGATCCGGGGGTATTTCTGAACACAGAGTTTCACAATGTAGTGCAGGTTTCCCCGGCGTGTGAAGCAGCAGCCGCCCGGTGGCTGCTGGCCCTTTCACTGGCCGAGGTGCAGCTGTTGGCCAACAGCTTGCAGACATCCTCCAATATGGACTACCATCGGCTAAGGAAGCCAGTTCTTTCTGTTGACACTCGAGAACAGGCCTACCAGGAGGCTGGACATTCGTCACTGCACTGCACCTTTTGATATGCTGCCACGCTGGACAAAAACAACAGAAAGATCTCCAACTAAGCCGCTGTGTGAGAGAAGACCGAGTGTGCAAATTAAAGCCACTAATGATGAGTGGATCTTGCTGCTTAGGTTACACAATCCATGTTTAATGCATACTTAGGTTATCTTTTAAAAAACTCACATTTCAAACCATCAATCAGCAATTAATTATTTTGAATGTCATATACTGATGTTATTACAATCAATTATAGCACTTACTTTTGTAGTTTTATTTTGCATTTGTTTGAGGGTACATTTGTCTTGTCCTTTCCCCCCCTTAATGATTTCCACTTCACTTAATTAAGTGCATTAACCACCTGGCTGCATATAAAAGAGTACCAAGTCCTCAGGACTGGGATTAAGTACCGCTGATCTAGAGCAGCACTTCTCAACCGTGAGTCATCATGGCCTGAGTTTAAGCTTGTACACTACATCTGCTGTATTCACTGATTAGAACTTCAGCCAAAGAAGTGAACTGCTCATTGAAAATCGTGTGCTTTAGTCTTTAGTTAGATTGAAAACCTCCATGTTCTTGGCCCA
The DNA here is from genome assembly GCF_043641665.1 of Enoplosus armatus. Taxonomy (NCBI): domain Eukaryota; kingdom Metazoa; phylum Chordata; class Actinopteri; order Centrarchiformes; family Enoplosidae; genus Enoplosus; species Enoplosus armatus. The sequence continues at coordinate 3,949,051 of NC_092203.1, forward strand.
TGATTGCACAGTGTGAACGGGTCTAAAGCAAGGTAAACTGAGCGTTTGTAAAGACGGGATGAGTAGCAGCACACAAACGGCACTGACATAAAAAAAGCAGGCAGACAGACACTTTCAAAAGGAGTTCTGCTGACTATTACTAAAATGAAATAATGTAGATGCCTGGGACAGTTCTCTTTGTGGTTCCCAACTAAACCATCCAAGGTTACAGGGATAATATACTGAAAAGCTAAAATTCATTGGTGCCTCTGAGGCAATAAACAGCAGATGTCCAAAAAATGGGGAGTTAATAAGTTCATTTTAGGTACAAGGATGGAAAAAAGTCTGATAAGGTTAATTGAGGCAATTTCAACTTTTGGTGGAATCTATGAGCTACCGCAAATAGGTGGAAGGAGAAATAATTACATTGCTCTTTGAACAGGGCAACATCCCAATTAAAATAAAACAGGTTAACATAAAATTCCAATTACGCATGTTTAGCAAAAAGCCGTTCATAATCAGACCACTATATCTTTAATTGCTTGTCATATAGGTAAGAGGCGACCTGTGTAATTTGTCATGGAAATTATGCGCTCCCTCTCTCTCTGGTGGGCCGTGCGGATGCCAATTACCTCCACACTATTTGTTTTTGAGCAGTCACGGAAAGGAAATGGGCCTGGGCTGCTGCCAATCAAATGCACTAAAAAGGGTTTTGAGGGGCACATTAATTAATAGTCAGTAAATACTCGGGAGTCTGGTTAAAAAAGGTGACTCCTAATACCCCACGAACTTTCCCTCTCTCTCTGCATTAACCTGTCAGTCTCCTAATCGGAAAGTCCTGGGGCTCCATAATTACACTTTTTGCAATAGTGTAAATGCTGAGGCTTTGTAGTGCCCAGCCCCACCCCCCTCGTCTCTTCCTGTGCTCCATTTGTAGGCCTCACGGGTTGACTATGTGGAAGGAAAAGCAGAAGTAGGGCAGTTTAGAGACAGGCATGCAGGGTGACTCATCACTTGAAGCAAGAGGAGCACCACCACCGGGCATAATGTTCACAGTGGAGTCAAAAGTGATCATTGAGTATGACTAAGGCAGGTTAGCGTTTACACACATCATTCTCTCCTAGAGAGCTGACTTGATACGCTGCTGTTTAATTTTTGACTGCACCCTCTCAAGCTATGAACAGCAATGGATCCTGTGTCGCCATCATACTTAAACTAGTTCCGCCTTGATAAATAACCAGCTGGAAATGAAGGGGAATAAACCAAAATACATTGGAGACGGCTTTACCTCTTAGTACTAGAGGGAATACTTTGTCCGTGTCATTGATGTGAGGCCTCTCTGACCTCTGGAATATTTAATTCTGCAGCCACAGCAAGAGTTATAGATTCAGGGTTCAGTTTTTTCCACTTTGTGTTGTCAGTGACAATTTTATGCTTTATTCCCTCATGCCCTTGTAGTGGTATATATATCAGACATTCCCTCTCAAAAGTTTTCTCTTGACTGTTCTGGACAATAAAAGCTCAGAGGCAGTCGTCATTGCTCTCATGGCCAGCTTCTGTTCAAGTGTCTTGGCAACGTGGAAATTAAGTGTGTGACTACAGCAAGGCATGGGGATGCTTCATACGGAAATGTCTAGAGAGACAGTAAGTTGACAATTACAGGAAGTAATTTCTTCTTTTTTTGAAGTGGAAAAAAGTCAATGCATACAGTTAGTGAGTTGTGTGAATAAATAATGCCAGATAATTCAGCAAAGGCAAACCACATCTCCCTGTCTCATCATTTCATTTTCTTACCTGCACTGCAGCCCAGTGGTATACATATAGTATAATTGTACACCAGCAGTTATTTGGTTCAGGTGACACCCACTATTTGAGTTAAAACATGGGTACAAATTATTTTACTTTCATATATTTTCCCACACACTGATAAGCCAATGCAAATAATTTTATAGAAACAATCCATAGCAGCCTGTGTCGGCAAAAAGGTACGCTAAGTACATTACATAAGCCTGTTAGCTAGCCTTCTAACATTATGACTGCCATGATAATGAATAAATGAATGGAAGGGGAAAAAAAGCTTTCATTGTACTGAAAATCGTATTCCTATTTTGACAAGGTTTCCTTGTTTGCTGTTAAGCTTGGCAGTTAACCATCTTGCACGCTGACCAACTGTGCCTTTGTGGCTCTGCACACTGAGGTTTAATAGCCAACAGAATATTACTGCCTGCTATGAAACTCTGCCTCGGAGAAATGTGTGTATACTGGGCAGCGGCAGTTTATATACTGCAAGAGCGCTGGCGCATTTATTGCGTGCTGTCACATATCGTTGCCTGCAGGTGTAAAGGTAGGTGTAATCTGATACTCCTTAGAGACCCTTTTTTCCGCTCCTACCAACACTGTCATAGACTGCAGTAAATGAGATTCAAGCTTGTGCTGTTATCTCTCAGCAGATTATGTCTCAATGGATTCACATTTCAGTGAAATTCAATGAAATCTTCCAAACACAAACTATATTTTCCCCACTTCCCCGGCTTTGGACTGTGTATTTTTGTCCTTGTTTCATTCAGATTAACACAGCAAACATTACATTTCCTTTTCATGGCTGCATGCGAGAGATATACCTTAATATGTACAATGCACATACATTAATACATACACATTATCAGTTACCAGGATCAGGATACGCTGATATATTATATATCATATGTTGAAATATGTTGCAACACCTGCTGTGGAAACCCCAGCCATTACAGCCACTGCAGCACAGGATACAAATGCTATCATCAACAATATACCAAGCTTAATATCCCCCTTACGCCACATGCTGCATGCCAAGACACACCTTCCATCTGTGGAAAAGATATTTTAATTTAAATTATGCTCATTGAGGAATAAAAACAATCTCAAGCACAAGCCCTTCTTCTAATGGGGGATATAGATTGCAGCCCATTTAACGTTTGGTTGCGTCAGAGGGAAAATGGATCAGCTGGTGCTGACCTGTGAGGGGGAGATAATAACCACAAAGTACCCCTTGATCCCTTCGTTTCTGAATATAAACTCTGCCAAAAGTTATACCGTCAGGATGAGCAATTACTTTAGGGGGAGAACAGTTGCTAAAAAATGCTCTAAATAGGCAACAAATCATTTTTACTCACTACCCTTTTTACTGAGATATTTATGTTCTGTGTGGCTTCAGAGAAATAAAACTGCTTTTCATAAACTAGCACTAAAATGCACTGTACAAAATGCAGTGTTGTGACAGCTAGATATCCTTGTAAATAGTGACGTAAAACTTGGTAAATCTCTAATTCTATTTTTTTCCCCCCTACTCTGATCTGTTACCACTTGGAGGGATCATCCCACAGCACATACTGTAGAGCAAATGCACAAAAAAAAAAAAAAAAAGAACTATAGCTCAGACAGCTAAACCCAACCAAGTACAGCTGGCTTTTCTTCCCCTTCCATATGTTAAGCCCCTTCTCTTTAATAGAATGTCTTTAATCCGGAGGCATGTTGTGCAAAGCGCTATGAAAAATCATGTTTAGGAGATTAGCATTGGAAACCTCGTTCTTCTCGCCAAAGCTTATCACTTGAGGGGCTCTCTGATGCAGACTGCGGGGCAGCGCTGACTCAAATGTTTGTGTGCATGCGCCTGTGTGTGTGTGTGTGTGTGTGTGTGTGTGTGTGTGCGTGTGTGTGTCTGCAGGGACCTACAACTGGTGCATTACTCAGCAGTTTCGGCTGAGGCTGTTTTCCCAAAGCTGAGTCTGTATACAGTTCAGAGAGACCCCTCCTTTGGATTTGCTTCTTCTTTCTTTCTTTCTTTTTTACATGCTATCAAAATCCTTCAGTTTTCCTCCTCTATAACTTTCACTTTCTCACTCAGCACAAAATATTACATATGTAGGAAAGCTTCTTCCCTAACTTGGAAAATTTGAGTCTTAAATGTGACCTTAACATTTGGGTGAGTGCTAAAGTCAAACAATTGTTTGAAATAGGTGTTTAAAATCTTATCAAGGCTAAATTGATCTCATAACAGCACCAGAAGAATGCATAATGATCCAAGAATCTTAGCCCTGCAGAAACGCTTCCCATCTGGTCTTCCATTCAGTCTGGAGTCTCAAGTGCGCTGCAATGCAACGAGACTCATGCAAACAGCAGTGTAATTAATGTAGTTATCTTGAGAGGCATGTTTAATTGATCAGAGACCTTAGTTTCGGAGACGCACATGCTATGAATAGCAACACAGCCCCGGAAAGGCATTAAGGGAGGCCGACTTGATTGAGAAAGAGGCAGGAGATAGCGTTCTTTCCAAAGCTCTGGGACAGTACCAACTTTTAATTGTTTCACAACTTTCATATTTAATTCGCAGTTTTGACTGTTTTCAGAAACGACTTGTCAGATTGTATCAAACGAAATCAGCAAGCAATTCAGTTTTGACACCAAGCTGCAACTAGTGGTGGCGGCTGATTTGTGTTACTCCTTCAATTAGTTTTTATTCCCTTTCTTCAAATTATTCAGTTGATTTGGCTTTGTGATGTGCATGAGTGATTTACATAAAATCTCACCTTGTGTCTCTTGTATTGCTGCATTCTTTTGCACACACTGCCTACTTTTGGACTAGATCCAGTTTGGTATCTACAGTCTTGGCCTTTCGACAACTCAGTTATCTCATTAATTCCTCACCTCAGTCCTGTTTCTTTGAGGAGCTGCCATTTTTGTTTGACGCCAGAGTTCCTCTGAATACTTCGCACGGATCCTACAGACCTGCACTCATTTGTTTAAATTAACCTCTGTGGTTGTTAAAACGGGTGACAATATACTTGCGAGGCTTTAAATACACTTAAGGGATCTTTTTATTTGTTGACCAATCAGGGCCAGTTAAAACCACTATCTGGAGAGAAGTTTAATGTCTGATGAAAGATTTTGAACCCTGCTCAACAGCAATTAACAAAAAGGGTAGAAAAGTTTTAAAATATATGGGGGCTAAGCTAGGCACAAGCTAAATGCTGGAATGCTAACAGTACCAGCTGCTGGCTAGCTGCTGCTCCCGAGTCTGATTAGGTGATGAAGCTCAGCAGGGAGCACAGGTGACAGGGTCAGCTGAAACTCTATAGTGATGGCGAGTGGGCAGGAGAGGAATGACAAAGACAGGATATTAGGATGACTGGCGATGAGGGTAATCACAGGAATTGGGAGAGGAGGAAAGTTGAGCGGTAGTCATGGCAGCAGGTAATTGGAGTGGATGGTAGCAAAGACACAGATATCCCAAATAATGAAAGTAAGCTGACACTTCATTGACCCCAGAGGTTAAATTACTGTGAATATAGGACTTTTTTTCTTCTGCCTGAGGGGACTGTGGTATCTGAGGATTTAATGCTAATGCTTAATTTACTTCCTCAGAGTCAAACCCTGAAACCCTGACCAGCAGCAGTTTCAAATGAAAAGAAGCACACGAGGAATATTGTACAGTACTGCTCTGAAGCCACTCTAGCATTCCTAAGCCTTGAAACAACAACATACGTTATCCTTGCTATATTATGCCTTGACAAGCAATATAGCTCGACATATTAAGGCGAGACATTGAGGCAGTATTGATCAGCCTTTACCTGTTGCTCAATGCTATAGCCAAACCGAGCCACAATAGTTCACAGGTTTGCAGTCATGTTTTCAATTTAATCACTTTCTTTTTTTTTGATGGATGTGTTTCCCAAGAATTGATGAATTGATGGAAACACTAGAGATTCCACTGCATCCAGGTGCAGAGAGTGTGCATGTTTTCAGTCCAGCAGAACACTACACCAGCTGATTTTATTGATTGGTGCTTCTCTGGTTGAAGGAGTGCTAATCAGTGAAATCACTGGGTAGAGAGGAGTGGCAGAACCTCAACATACTTGGCCTTTAACTGCACATGGTTGCCATGTTGCAGCAGAACTGAATTCACACAAATAAATAATTGATTCCCAGTATGCTGAACTGAAGTCAATGCCTAAACCAGCACCTGCTGAATCCTTTACATGCATATCTGAGCATGTAAGTCTTAAATACTGGGGCCTTCGAGAACCCATTTAATTTCATGCCTCTACATAAGTACATAATATAGAGATTCAAAATTAATAGCAATTCAACTAAGACCTGGGTCCGCATACTAGGCCATACTGGTCATTTTAAAATGCAACTTAACACTTTTATTTCACTGACCTCTTCTTTTAATGTTTATGTTTCATAACCACAGTGTGTGTGCCGACCACACCCAAGGTATTTTTTCCCAAAGGTACATTTATTCATTATTATACAACACAGGGTCGTACAATGAGATGCAAGCACACAAAAAGAAAACAAAAAGAAAACAGAAAACGTGTGTTTATGATAGAGTGCAGAGAATGAATTGAGGAGACTCGCAGCCTGAGGAAAGAGGCTGCTCTGTAGTCTGCTGGTACGGCAGCCAGTACTTCTGTATCGCTTGCCAGGCGGCAGCAGGTTCATTATCCTTACTTAATGCCAAACATGCAGTTAGTTATATTGCAGATATGTCCAAAAAGGATGTTTTGTCTAATATACTGACATGAAATGAGATCTGGCCACGATGTAAAATAATTGCTAATTAATGTTTTTCTTAATAGAACTTGTTTCTATGCAGGAACCAAAAACCAGGTAGAAAACATTATTTTCTAAGTCATCTTATAGAAATTGCTCTTATTGCAGTGATGAGGAAGATGCAGTAAACTGCAGTGACTTACTGTCCACAAAAGTGTGATCAGTGTAACCAGGGCAACTGAGCCAACTTTTAAAATGAACCGATTTACATGTCACTGCCTTCAAGGTGACATGAGCACAAACTACACGAGGCTTCCTGTTTTTCGGATCCAGAACATTTTCCCATGCTGGGACGGGAGAAATATGCATACAAGCAATGACTTTAAGGAAGCAAGTAAAACTTCAGTGTGTCTTTTTTTGGGCTCTTGGAAACTGGAAGCATTTGTCTCTTCTGCCAGCTGTTGCTGTTGAGCACACTTGACACGGCTCTGCTCATAAGGGTTGAGAGACAGCCCACGGGTGTTTGAAAATGTGCGAGTCCCCAGAACTTGCAGAGTTGTGAATGATTTGAGCAAAGCTGGTACAGCATGTGATATGTGGGTACGAGGTTCAATGTCACATTTAATATCATTCAACAGTTACATGATCGAATGGATGTTTGAATGCTCAAGAGCAATCCAGGACAGAGTACTATCTCGCCTCACACATCTAGTATCAGTCAGGCTGTAATTCAAACGCAATGTTTTTTTGGAGTGATTGAAGCGCTACATTTATACCGCATGCTAGTCGTATTTATTTGAAACAAAAGCACGTTGGTTAAGGTTGGGAATTAAATGTTATGTAACACATCCTGTCTTGTGCTTCAAGTCACTGATTGGATATTTTGGAAAGAAAACAATAGAACTATGTTGTCAGTGAACATTTTACTGATTCGTTATTATCAACATTTTGCAACATGCCAGACAAATTTACTAACAATATTTCCTAATTACGTCAATAGGAAATGTCACTTCCTATTGAGCACATTAGTTGTTGCAAATTAGAACAGACAAAACAAATTCAAATTACAGTCTCTAGTTTCCGTCTTTCTCTCTCACTGCTGTTTTCTGATCATGCCTGGACTAAAACAGACTCATTTTATCAGTGTGCGATAACAATCAGTGAGTACAAGCAGCAGGACGTGTTTGTGGGATTGCCTCAAAATAAACCAGTGGTCATGTTCATCTTGATGAAGGAACAGTGTAATGGTGTGACTCATTTGATGTTTGTTTTTTTTAAATAGGACGTCTATGCCACGATGATGAAAAAAACAGCTTTAATAATTAGTTTTGTTAAAAGATGGATCCGAGTTTAAACATGTGATTGGAGGAGGGTATGAGAGGTTCATTCCATGTTTCCAAAAAAGTAAAATAACCCCCCATTCGAAGAGCAAACTACTTGAAGTTGTACAGGATCAACTCCACACTGACCAAAGAGAACTTTCACTCTATTCTGCAGTGGCATGCCGTGAGCCTAAACATGCATCAAAGCTAGCCGGGCCTATTTGAAGTCTTCAGGAAGAGCTGACTTGCAAGGATTTCCTCCTGCAGTCAGCAAACCTTAACCCCACTGAGCTGTATTTGAAAAAGAGAAAACAGACTTTTTTGGGGGGAGGATATTTTAAAATACTCTAGAAGTTAAATTCTGCCAAACATTGCCACATAAAAACTTGTGACCTGACAACTGTCTGCACTTCCTTTTGTTCACTAAAACACTTAATACAAGTGGTGCACTAGCACAGCATTTCTGCTGTGCTCTGTAAGCCTGCGTTACACCCCACTGCAACATTTGATTCAGCTGGCATAATTTGGTCTTTGTAAAGGACGCAACCGAGTCACATGGCCTCTCATATGTCGTTTTGCTTCCAAAACAAAATGCCATCCCTGATTCTGAATGTAATAATTCATAGACTGTGCATGCTGAATAATAGATTGCTGCCTGCTTTATCATTGTCATTTTTTACCCCTCTTGTTTTATTAAATTGGAAGGTGTGTGTTAAAACGCTGTAATTGGATGGAACCCGAAGTTAAGAGCAACAGTACAGGGGATTACATTTAATTCAACTTCATTACTCGAACACAATATTTCCATGATCAATTAAATGCACCTAATTGTGACCAATCAACCCTCTGTGTCAGAGCGGCCTTGGAATAATGGCTCACAATGACCTTTGAACTGTTCCAAACTTTTCCTTTTTGTTTGTTTCCGTCAGGAGACATGATGTTGGTTGTGGATTCGTATGAGTGGAAGAACTGTCTGCAGCCTCCAGCGCTGACCTTTACTTTAATGCTTAATCGCTGTGCTAATCCCAATTTGACTTATTTATGTTTTTTTAAGTCAGCAGAATTCAAGTGAAAAACAGAATGCGAGCCTCTCTCCCAGTGGCCTCAGCATTTCGGGCTTGGTGACAGTGATACATTGTGATAAGCTAATTAATATCACAGTGTCTTGATAATGTGTCTGCTGCTCCAGATAACAGTGAATCATAATAGCTCGGAGCAGATTTTTAGAGGCCACACATTTTATCCCCCCCCCCCCCCCGTAATGCATGAACCGATGAACGTCCTTATCTCATGTGTGTGTATTTCAGTTGTTTCCTTTTCTGAGAAGGACCCAATCATGTTAGGGGGTTTTATGGGGTTTATGGTCAAAGCGGTCATGCCATTGGAAAAGCCATGTACCACAAAACAAGTGAACCTCCATCTGTTGCATCAGAACCCCGCCTTTTGTGACTGTTCACTCTATTTTAACAGCTAACGTAAAAAAAGAACTTCACGGCCTTCAGAAAACCATGTAAGAAAGCACTGGATAGTGTTTTGATCCATATTTTTAGGGTTTTGTGTGATGCCACAAGAATACACTACTGATCTCAAGGCAGCCAATTAGAGCCATGGTTTTTGGCTGCCACGGCTCTAATTGCCTGGCTACTATTGAGTCAACCGAGTCCTCATTAAAAACAGCTTTGATGACGCGCATTGTGGGTTCAATTGTTGAGATTTGACTCACTGTTGGAATAATTTTCAGGCCAAATAAGTTTGCAGCAATATCACTGGCCTCCATTATAAGAAGCTTAAATGATTTATTCATTAATTAATAGTCTTGTTTTTTCCCCATCAGCAGGCTCAGTTGAAGTAGCATTCTGACACTGATGCTAAAACAGAGAAGTCGGTGAGAGGATGAGATATACTCTAGCAAAGAATGACCGACAAAGCGCTGCTTATTATAAGACTTTCGTCATTTTCTCTTCCAATTCGATTCACCAAGCATTGGATTTAGAATTAAGCATCTGAATTGCACTCATTTATTTCACATTCAGAAGTGTCTGAGTTAAAAGTGTATTGACCTCATGTTCTGCAGATTTTCTACCTGGTCGGTTTGACTGTTTTGACAGTTTAATAAGTGTGGTTTCTTTTTCCCTGACGCATATCCAACCTCATATTCTTCCTGCAATCCACTCTTATCAAATATTCGTGTCCTGAGACTGGCTACGCCTGCATCAGATACATATACACAGATACATCTAGAGTTTAAGTACAGGAAAACCTAAGTAAACAGCTCTACTTTACAGTGATGTTAACAAGTTAAAACCATGGTACATAGAAACAGATAGAGGCCATAAAGGGGTGTGAACAGAAATAACAAGGACTGGTAAATCATGCATTTTTGTCTACTTTAAGGAATCCCATGAGTAACAAATACATCAAGACACGTTTTGGAAAGGTGAGGAACATTCTAAAAAGGATAAAGAGTGGCCATAAACATCTTTATCCAAGTCCGTTCAAATTCAAATGCTTCAACTGGACCAAAAATGACTGTGCTTCATGAACACAAAAGGGAAACAGAAAAACATGTGGAGGAAAATATCAAAGAGCCTGACTACCTGGGAAGTCCAAGTCTGAGCTGCAGCACACGTACAACCACAGACTCACACACACACTTATTGTAAGCTGGCTAACTTCATCACCATCACATCTCGGTAAAAAAAACACTCAAGGTAAGGTGGCAGATTTGCTTCACATTAAGTCTGAACACATGTAGGAAAGGAGGTGTTTTCATTTAATTGGTGGGAACAATACAGCTCTGTCTTGGAGAGACAGTCTTGTATTTCTCAGCAAAGAAAATAATAGGTGTGAAATAATGCATTCATACTATTATGTTCAGCGCACAAAAAAAGTTTCCCCATTGTTATTTATGCTAGGTAAATGCTTGAAGGTGGAATTTAGCGGCGGCTGTGAGTTTTACTAATGCAGCTGTCGTTCACCGTGCAGTGACTTGATCCGCAGCAAATGAAGCCCGTCTACATTTGAACACCTCCGAGCAGAGTCACGACGCAAACTTGCAAATGCGCCACAAGGCTGTGTGAGTGAGATAGTGTCAGCCAGACAGCATCAGTCCATCTGTGGTAACTAATTATGTCAGCATCAGCAGCTAATTAGAAAGGGAAAAAAGAATGTGGAAATGCCAGATGCTGAATGCCCAGATCAATCAGCCCGGAATATGAAAGTAGCTGCTGCAAGTTAGCGCCAGCGCAAGGTTGGTTTATTCTCTTTAGCACCCATGAGCTCGTGTGGATCTGTTAGGAGAGTGAGAGCTGGGAAATGTGTGTGTGCTATAATAGAATCAAAACACAGGCTCGGAAATTGAGAGCTTTCCATATTGCCTCTTTTTTCCCCCCCTCTTTTTGGATCAATTGTGCAGAACAGAGCGACAAGTAAGATTGCTTTTTTTTTTTTTCTTTCTCCTCGCCTGGCTACTATTATCCGCATGGAATCAGCACTCAAAGTTTCCCCCATTAATCATTACAGCAACCAAGTCGCCCTCACTTTCTCCTGCACATATGAGTTGCACAACCCACAAATACACACACACACACACAGAGCCAAAGGCACAACCAGGGCACAGGAAATGCTACCTGGAAATAATATGAGAGCGAACTGCACTCAGGCAGGTTCAGAGACAAATAAATACACACATACACAAGCTCCCCGCTGCGCCATTGAATTCCCACCCTGATCTCAGCGGGGTCAGCTCGGCCAAAAAGCTAATCCAGAGGTGTGTAGGTGGTGCAGGGGAGAAAGAAGCAAGGGGCTGACGCACGGTAACAGAAGCCATTCAATAAGCAGAGATTCAGAAATGTGTGGTTTTTCAGAATACAGATGTTGTCAATTAAAATGGCCAACAAAGCGTAGGTTGCAGCAATGCGTCAGCTAAGTACCACGCTGGAGTTTCTTTTTTTTCTAACATCTTGCAAGCAAAGATAAGGCTTTGTACAACAGTACAACACAAGTGAACCTTGACATTAAAAGACTTAAAAGGGAAGTGAATCATTCAAGTTCACAGAATTCAGAGCAGAAGCGTAGATTGCACTTTGATGAAGCATTAAAAAATATCTTTAAAATGTTAATACCATCACATCTATGTGTTCTTCAAATTAATAAAAGAGGTTTATATATTTTATTATGGCTGTAAATGTCAGTCAGGTCCTTATGGCTTCGTACAAGTAACTTGATCTGCTTTCAGATATAGCTAAAGGGAAAGTAGTTTTCAATATTTCCTGGATGGGGGAGGATGAAAGAGACTCAGCCTAAGAGCACATGTGCATTGGCAGATATTCGCTCCATACTGCAGGTGTTGTATTGTACTGTTACTGTCTGCTGTAATAACTGATCATGCCAAACAAAAAGAAAGAACAAGACAGGCTTTATTTTAATGCAGAGAGTTTTGTTGCCCCAAGAAACATGAAATAATTACAACAAAAGGCAGCTAAAGAACATAGCTGAGACAGCGTGTTCTGGCCTGTGCATTGCGTATGTGTGTACATGGTATAGTATCTAGAGGGTTTGTCTTTCATCCCTCATCCAGTTGTCCTACTTGGAAAACAACAAAACAGTGTAACATACTGTAGCACCTAATAAATATTGGCTTGGACATATCTTCTGCTCACATTTAGAAAAAAAACCTAAGATATGTGAACACACATTCATATGTGTGAAGATATTCGTGCTCCGTGGTAATTTGCGTTCCTATCTCCATGTTTGGTGCAAAACGCTCGATTGTGGTGTTTCGGCACCCTGCTAATGAGGTCCATACTGCAAATATAAAACCTTTAATTAACTGGATACTGGTCAGGTGATAAAATTCCAATGGAAAAGATTAAAACAGAGATTACGGATACTGCTCGCTTAATGCAATCAGCAATATTCTTGGAGCTTTTGAGCCATTGCGGCTGTACGTTTCTCTTTGTAAAATGCACATGAATGCTGTTCTGTCAGATGCAAAAGTGAGATTTCAGTCAGTCTGCAGAATAATACTTTTTATAATCCCCCTCTGTGCCTCCACCTGCAAGGGCACTTGTCTCCCTCAGCCCTGAGCAGATTGGTTGTCAAATATTGGCTCTACTTGAAGTGAGCCTCCTTTGTCTGGCCAGACACTTGATGTGGCCTTGAAAGTGAATGCACACACTCACACACATTCGACTTTCATCAACTAGCACTTAAAAATATTCTAACAGTTTGTGTTTAGCCTACTTGAGTAGATGAGATATGTGTACGGTTTGTATGTGCATTTTAGAGTTGTGCCTATACAGTGTAGTGTGTATATACTTTAGTTGTGACAGTCAATTTAGCGTTGCCCTGTTGTAAGCCCCACTCAGCTGATGATCCATGCAGATTAAAACAAACACCACTAATTATTTGCAAATGATATTTGAGCTGGGACAGCAACTAAACACGCTGACAAACAGGCAGGAGAAAAGAGCACGTGTAGAAAGTAAATGTTTGCAAGCAGCTTTAGAATTCAGTGTGACAACGGGCGAAAAGCGCCAGATCTGTATGCAAACTTTAAACAAAGCAGTTCCAATAATAGCTCTCGTCAGTAGGTTCTATTTGGAGTGCAACTTCCGGACCCCCTGCGAAGGTGTCTCGGGACAAAATTGGACACATCCCCTCCTCGGTGAAGACCAAACTACTGATGCTAACATTTTGTGAAGCCGAGTTGACACATGCACACGCGCACACACCAATACACACGCACACCCTGCGGGAGGGCACGCACAAAGGGCTCATCCAATCTGTCAGCGTTCTGCCAGCATGCTCCCCTCTCCCTCTGCTCCATGACCTGCACGCAAACAGAGGCATTTACCAAATGATCACGTTGTAAGGCTTTGTGATGTCTCTGTCATAATGTCACATGTACTTCAGACCGTTCATTGTTTTCTTTTTTTTTTAATGGTATCCATGCCTTAGTAGAAATAAATCAATGAATGGCAGGTTGCCGTGGGGTGGGGGTTATGAGTACAAGCAGCCAGGACTTTGGATTCATTTAGCCACATCTTGTTCCCGATTGCAACAACAAAGTGTATCGTAGTATTAGCTGATACCAATCCATTAAAATATGCCCAGATGGGACCTGATACCAATAGGATCAGCCCACATCTCTAGCATTCATAATCATATAATGTATAACAATCTGTGTTTCTGGTGGTGATGTTCAAGTTATTTTGTAATTACTGCTCTCATTTATCTATACTGTAAATAGCACGTCTAATCACAATCGAAAAGTCTCAGTGAGTAGCTAAGTTTGACAAAGCATTGCATCACGCCCACATAGTGTAATGTAGTAAGGGTGCATGATGCAATGCTTTTTTTTAAGCTGGCTCAGAGGTTTAACGTCCCCAGCCTGATGCGTTTGGGGATGTAGAGTAGCTCAGAGGCAGAACATCTGACCGCAGATCAGGAGGTCTGAGGTCCCTCTCCTCATGCAGACTGAAAATGGCACGGCTCCTAATTTATGAGGCTGCAGGATAACCTGCTGGTTAATGAGGTTCCACCTGAATCACCGGTCCTGGGTGAATTACCCATGTTGAGCCAACCCTTCATTTATCTTTCTCCGTGTCATTTTCAAAAGTAAATTCAACTTTTTATTTCTTTTTTTCTAAGCATGACCCTCTCCTCTCACAGGCTTCTCATTTCACACCAATTCAAAATAATTCCACAGTGAAGAACATGATGATAGCTTGTCATCTGGCTGTAATATCTAGCGGTCTATCTTATCTTTCTTTTTCACGCATTATCCATCACATCAAACCTGAGCAACCACTCGAAACATTACCATAAAAATTGCCATCTAACTTTTATTAGTTTGTGTACTTAAATCTCATGCGTGCAACATTTTTCGACATTTCCAACGCCGTCATACAGAGAGTGCGACAACAAATCAACAGGGTTAATGCAAGAAGTACTTCTGGCAATGCTCTCTATGTGAAGTTTGACCGAATATGTGTGAGGAGACGGCTAAATATTAAAAGTCAATGTGAACTTAATATGATCCAAGTTCAACTTCACTGCAAGACCTGGGTAGCATCCAAAGCTGTCTCTCTCTATCTGTGGATGTTTTGGTTATACACCATGTTTTACACCAAAACAAACTGTTGAATCTCAACTAACCACTGTCGCCCTGCATGTGTTTAATGCGTCATCTCCGTCTGAAGGAAGCTTTATTGCCAACGCCCTCCTACATGACATGCACCCCAATCCATATTAATGATTGCAGCCTGTTGTGGCTATTATTACCAGATGAATGCAGACATTTATTAACCCCGGGTGTCCGTTGCAGCAACACAAATAAACACATCTATTATTTTAAGTGGTGTCAATAAGCCGACCTTTGCTTCTTGTGTTCAGCATGCTTGATTTAGTAATGTTTCCACCAACAACAGTCCTGCAGGGCATGCGCTTATTACATGTGCTGATGTATGAATGCTGATGCAGTTGTGCCTTTGAGATCATATGATGAGTTTGTGTTTGATTAATACACACAGTGAAATAAAATTAGTTCTCTATCTGCCAGACTTAAGCCTCTGCCCCCACGAGCTGTCTCCTATTAGCATATAATATCGTTTCCACAAGCCATGCTTCTTTTGATATGCCACTTAGTCGACCAAAAGAGTTCCCACAAAATTTTGTTTCAAAGTGAGCTGAAATAACTTTAGAAAGTGAAGTTGGGTCAAGATTCACTTGCAAGCTGTTGCCCGGGGAAACAGCATATTGATGTAAACTCACCATGTATCATAATTTACATGTAAATGTAAATAGTAAAACCCTTTCAAAATTCAATTTCCATGATTGTCTTAACTTGGGAGAAGTTATGAATTATTATTACTGCTATAATGATCTTTATTTATTTATTTGGTTTGATCTTTCTTTCAAGGAACTCAACTATAAAGCCTTACTCTGGAATCAGTTTCTTCTTCTTAACATCTTTATGAATGTGGCCATCAAAGAGACACTGCTCTGTGATCTGGGATCAGCGGCCTGAACAAAGCCGACAAACAGTTGGAAATCCAACTAATTATAATCCCTTTTGTGATCAGCTGTTTCTATCGACTTGGAGCCCGGGCTACAATAGCTGCTTCTGTGATTGTGTGACACTCGGGGAGATTTGATGGATTGGGCGGATGGGAACTGCAGGTTGATTGAAAAAGTGGTCAGTCAGCAACTCTGAGCACTCTAACAATTAGGCCCAGTGCGTATGTGGGTGTACAGTATGTGTGTGTGTGTGTGTGTGTGTGTGTGTGAGCTTGTTTGTGTATGTGCCGTGCATATATAGAATGTGTGTGAGTGTGTACAGGTGCTTAAGTTGTGTGTTTACAGTGATGTGTAGGTATGAATTCATGCAGCTTTGCCGTGTGTGTGTGTGTGTGTGTGTGTGTGCGCAGCGGCCTGTGGGTGCTCCTTACATACATCACATAATAACTTATTTAACACAAGCTTGATTAATTACAGTGCCATGGCCTCTTTGTCTCTTTGAATTTCAGGCCCATAAAAGAATATTACAAGTCAATATGCACATTATTATAATTTTCCCCTCATTAAAATAACAATAAATACAAACTGAATACAGTGTACCCTTACAATTTATGTCTCTAGGAAACGACCAGCAGAGCTAAATTTGAATCTGAATTGTTCAAAAACCCAGCGAGCACTGGTGTTGCTATTTCAATTGCAGATGCGTCTGCTGTCAGCTTATGTGATGTGATGATCATGGATGCAGATATGCAAACAAGAGACCGCCTCAAGGTGAAAAGTTGCATATTGTACATATAAATCCCCTTTTTTTGTGGCAAACATCTAAAGAATCTGCATCTTAAGCACAGAAGCCGAGGCTCAAAGTGAGATTTGATATGAGGTGACTGGTGGTGTGCACGTAGGAGAGAAAATGGACGTGGAAAAGCTATTGTCTGGATACTCTTAAGCATTCCTGAGAGACTGCACATGTGTCTGCACACATGGAGTGTGTATGAGAGCTGACAGACACATGCAGTACACTCATGCTGCCTGTGTGGAGTCATATATATTAAGCAGCAGCCCAGACGGAGATCAAAAAGCAGGATCAGCACAGTTGATCTCCCGTTGACTGTTTCACATTCCGTTTCATCCTCCACCCCCGACATTCCTCCCTCCTTCCCGCTGACCTGCTCCTCTTCTGTGATCTGAAGACCGTGGCCATGGGAACTCCTGGGTCTGCTTTGATCACTAGTTTTATTTGTCTTCAAGAACACGATCAACGGGGAAATGAGCGGCCAGACTGGACCAGATCAGATGGGGTCATGGTTCTGGGAAGTTCGACTCATTTCCAGTTTCATCACTTCAGGAGGTGGCGGACTCCCACTACAAGAAAAAGGAAACTATTCGTTTTCTGGAGGTGCTGGTGAAAATTCTCAGTCTCTCCGTTAGTGACAGTATAAAGGTTTGAAAGAATGTGTGGGTACCAAATTACATGTCACCTAAAATAACCACGTTAAATGTAATCAAAGTGGCCACTACTCCGATTGAGTCACTTGACAAATGATTGAAAGTTGAATTGAAAGAACGGAAGCAAATTTAAGACAACTTAAGAAGACTGACAGCGCTTTTCATTGCTCAGCGCACAGGACTGACGTGACTGCTGAAGGCAAATGCCAACCACTTTTGATTTATCAAAGATGGAAACAAAACCATCAACCTTTTTACTTTCTTTTACAGGAGTTAGTGTCTTTAGAGAATAAGCTGTTCAACTGAACATGACATGGAAGACTTTTTGATTTGTTACAGTGAATAAGAAACATTTGAAGGGGTGTGTTTGAAAACTTATTTGAAGCATAGTACAACTTGTCTTCATTTTGCTAAATGAGAAATGGATGCCAGCGTCAAAAACATATCAAGCCAGAAAACCAACTGCAGAAACCTACTTCATTAGATGCATAGTTACTATGTACAGTACATGCAATACTGCATAACGTAATACTGCAATACTGCATACACACATGCTCATTAGAGCTGAAATGAATAGTCAATTATTTGAAATAGCAGATGGACAGAAAAACAATTTAAGGTAATTTCTAAGCAAAGCACATTTACATTTGCTCTTGAAGGAGCAAATGTCATGTGGTGAATGGTGTCTTCATGCAGGAAAAAACACAATCCAACAAATCCAAAAGAAAATCAAAACTTGAAACAAATATGCTCCTTTAAACCAGCATGGGTGTTTTTAATTGGCTAGTCAGTAATAACTGAAAACCATGAGTTTGCAGAATAATATGTGGTGCAGTGTCCAGTGCTATGTCCTGGGCAGGCAGTATATAGTCAAAATGTCCGATGACCACTGGTACAATGACAAGTCCCTGTGCATTCATTATGCATGGTAATTAAAGTCATACATTCTGCACACACTTTCCTTTCTTATAAATACCAATCAGCAAGAATAAAGTTGTGTTTACAGGCGCTCATTAGTGGGGCCATTTTGTCAAGCAGTTGTTGTTTCAAGTGAGCTTTTTGGTGCCTCTTGAAGTTGGAGGTCATGGCGGGTTGCTCTCTAATTGGGTGTCAAGAGGATTCTAAATATTTTCACACCCACACAGGAGACACATGCATACACACACACACACAGAGCAAATACATCCTGGTTTAATTGGCCAAATAGGCTTCCCTGACCAGTAGTGCAAAATCATAAACCCCTACACGCGCACACATGTAGTGATGTACAGTAGAAGCCCCTAATAAGGATTTGTCAGGCCTGTAGATTTGCAGAGCAGTGGAGGAAAGCCGCCTTGCCGCTCCAGAGACAGGCCGCTGAAGCGCTTCAACTTTGACTGTTGCGGTCGCAGTTGTTCTCCACACTTACAGCCAATTAAAATGCACGGCAAAGTGGGCCAGACAATCAGACGACGTAGCGAGGCGCTGTTCGGCGTGTTGCGGAATTTGTGAGACAAATTTCTCAGTTGTTTCTGTAAAAGCTGCAGAGGTGTAATGGATTATTTATTATCGATGTGCTGCACAGAAAAATGGGCATCTTGCCTGGAGTTTAGTATCCTGAAAGAAAGGCAAAGATTGAAAAATAGGCCAAAACACCAACCACTGCCAAGTACATTCTGACTCACTCCGTGTTCTCCCTGATTTCCACCAATAAAATACTGCAGTATATGTACCATTTTGGCCCAAATGTGAGACGACCCTGATCATAAGGCGACCTCTTCCCTCTCCTTTGCAACACCTGTTTTTGAAGATAAGAAACACTGTCAATATGAGGTAGGCTGATAGCCCACATTTAACATCCCTTAAATGTCACATTAAATTAAATGTGACGTAAACAATAATTATAACAAAGAACTAAAATATGTATCTATAAGTGTTAATCTCAAAGAAAAAAATCACTGTTTGTTTTGGGACTACAGACAGATTTGACTGCTAGCATATTGTATTTTCGGGCTCACTATCTTCAAACATGACATTTTGAATAATATTTATCGGTCTCTTGGCAAATGTCTCCATCTGGTTAATTTCTTTGGTAAAGAAGTATTCTGTAGCTTAAACTGGTCTTACTGGACACTTTTGGGGCTGACTACTTACCTGTCTTTTGGAGGAAAATCAACACATTAGAATTACAAATTGGTGTGATGCTGATTTTAAGTATATTCACGCAGCTCCAGATCCACCAATGTCTTTTCTCGCAGTGAAACACTATCAATAATTCCATGAGGGCCGTCCTGTCTATCAAAGGAATATGACGAAGGGGTACTGTAGCCCATCTGACAGGGCTATGGGGGGTATATCAGTCACAACAAGTTGGGAACCACTTCTCTAAGTTGATGGATGGGTAGAAACTCACTGACCTAGCATTATTAATGCTACAAACAACCCATAATACAACACTCTTGAAGTGACTTTGGACCACAAAAGCCGGTACCTGTTCCACTTAATTATAAATATGTAGTGTAAACGTCTATTCCGAATACATAACAGACAGTGAGACTTCCACAAACTGTTTACCAGGCTTATAAAAATAAATTATATTCAAAAGAGCCCAAACTGTGTGAGGAAGGGATTGAGACTTGGAAAGGGAAGACAGGACAAGCCAAAGTAATAGTTCATTTTAGTATATTTCACTATTTCACATTTTAGCACACAGACTTTTGTGGGTCCATAAAAAGTCATGCACTAATGGAAAAAGGCTGAAGAGATCTGACAGAACTGTAACTTTAAGCTAACTCCTAAAATAAATGTCATGTTGTATAGAGAGGGAAATGGTGAAATCTTTTAGCATGCTAGTGTATAGGAATGACCACGAAACCCACAGTGCATTCTGGTCTTTTTATGCCATTTACAGTGACTTCGGTCAGTTGCAAATGTGTCAAGATGGCGCTGTTTTAGGGGCTAGAGAGAAAAGACTGCTCAAGAAAACCCCGAAACAATTCCAGAATATTTCAGTTAAATTTCTTATTAGCATATGTGAGACCTTACGAAATTTTCTGCTGAGCTGAGTAGGCACAAATCTCATCAGCCGGCGACAGCAAGAGGAGGACTCGGTGGATTTAGAGGCTGTGTGCCCTCGCTTTCAGTGTGAAAACAGCAGCGCTGTGACAAAGACGGTTCAAAAACAACACGTTCCTCCTGGTCCCATCTGTAACTAGCAACGTCTGCAGAGTAATTTGGCATGATGCACTCAGCGGTGAGCTCCTATTTTACATTTATCACAGCCCTAATGCAATCACACACACTGAGTTATTAGAGAGGAGAGGAGGAGGATGAGACAGCCCATTGGATGAATACATGGCCGGGGATGAATGTGAGCAGCTCTCTGAGTGGGAGAAACAAATCTACAAGTGACACTGGATTTCAGCTGACAGCTCCTTATGAACACCAGGCTTATGAGGTGATTTATGTCAGTACATAAGAGGGCAGTGGGAATGTTAAATAGATCTTATGGCAATTCATAATATCTACCACTCCATCTCACTCCTTCATCTCTCTCATGCTCAGCTCTGTCACTTGATTCCTTTTCACACCCACAAACGCATACAGTATTTCAGGTCTGTCAAAAGACAAATTAAAGGAGAACTTTTAGGTCAAAGACAGTCTTTTTTTAAATCCAAACAAGCAGATATAAAAGTTAGAACGAGGAGGAGAAACGTCTTTGACCTGATGTTTCTCTCCCCAGCTTGACGGCACAACAGAGCACGCGTCATTATCAGAACTTATCCACTTCTCTGAAATTGCCTTCTGCCTGTGAAATTAATGACAGGCATTTGTACAGTGACAGGCGGCACCCAATACAACTGTAATCTCTCTCCAACTGTGTCGCGACGCGGCAGAGGACATGAGGAAAACAAATGGAGAGACAACAAGGCTTGTCATTAGTCTTGGCAAGGACTCAAGGACGCTTTGCGACTGAAAATGGGAGAACAATCTCCTGACTGGTTTTACTTTTTAATTATGGGACTCATTTAGAAATGGAAATTTGAAGGTGACTAAGAAGGCAGTATATCCAGTAAAGTGCATTTTAATATGGCTTGATAAATATGAGTTAGAGGACAAATATGCAACAAACCTTTATGCTGCCTCTTTGTTAAATCACGCTGCTCATTGGTCTTGTACAAAAATACACATTTCTTATGAGCCTAAATTATAAAATTAGGCTGTTGAGGATGAGGATATATGGGGAGGAGTGGGGGCTAAAAAGTTACTGAACCACAAAGCTGGCTCAGTTTTAATTGGAGTCAGGCAAACCTGCTGTGGAGCAGGTTCAGCTCAGCCCACTTACTGGCCA
This sequence comes from Enoplosus armatus, assembly GCF_043641665.1. NCBI lineage: Eukaryota > Metazoa > Chordata > Actinopteri > Centrarchiformes > Enoplosidae > Enoplosus > Enoplosus armatus. The sequence goes on from NC_092203.1 coordinate 3,970,687, forward strand.
ATCAGCTCAATGGCAAAATGGAGTCATCATCATCAGATACATTCTGCCGCCACATAATCTTGCAAGATCCTGCAACTGCACAGCCAATTTCTCCCCTTAAATGTATTCAGAGACAAATGTTGGTCGTAGTTTAGGGGAAATCTGACTTTCTCCCCAAACAGATGTCATTTTTTTCCAGATTGAAAATCATAAGTGAAGACAATGACAGCTCAGTGAGTGGTGTGCTCATGCATTCATGTGTGAGAAGGGTTTATGTTGACGTCTGTGAGTGAAGTGTCCATTGAGCTGTGCCAGACCACAATGACAAATCTGAGACTTTTGGGCTGAAGTTGTGAGGCAATGACTTGGAACCCCAGCTATGTGATTGCACACTGGCTGAGTTGATAAACCAGAAAGTACCAAAAATGCAAAATGGTTGTCGCCACTTTTGCAACATGAAGACATGATATCTCTCTATGAAATGTTAGAAAAATTGCACTTGCAGAGTGGCAGTTTGGTTCCTACAATATAATACAATACAATATAAACAACCTCAAATCCATAATAACACACAATACATATTTTCACAAGCTCACATGGACATACAGTACAGACAACAAATACTCAGCACTCAGCAAGGGAAATATTGCTTATACTTGATTTCTCTCTTCCTTTTACCTGTGATAGACAGAAAAGACAGATATAATAAAATGAAAAGGAAGGGGGTGCGGAAGGGGGGGGGGCTGCTTCCTGTTGCCTGGCAACGTCTCTCGAGGGAGAGATGTGTGTGTGTGTGTGTATGTGTGTGTGTGTGTGAGGATGTCGGTGTGTGAGAGCATCTCTATAGGCTAATGTAAGAGCAAGCGGGGTGCCTTTCTTTGTTTATTTGTGAACATGGCAGACGTTTTTCCAGAGTTACCGGAGAGAAAGCGTGGGGCAAGCTGGAGCACTACATCAAGGTGGCACGGCAGTGCCCCGCCATTAAAGCCCTTCAGACAAAGGGGATAGGTATTTCAAAGATCCAATTAAGCCTGGACGTGTCGCCCATAAATCATTAGCGCTGAGGAGCCTCGAACAGAGAGATGGCTAAGACACTCTTTAGCTTATGAGTCACTGTCAGAGGCGATTTTTCTATTCTCAATTCAAACGGGCTCCTCGGGAGAGTTTTCATCCAAACTTTAAAATTAGGCAAAACGGGTGAAATGAAAAGCTTTCTGTGGATGAATAGTCTACTATTTAATGTCATTTGACATTAGGGCACAGTGGCTGGTTTCCATTCAAGGTGCAAATGATGGTACACTCCCTGTTCAACATGAAGAGCACTGAGTAATGTCCAGATTATTTCCTCATCTCAGCATGATGGGCTGGGTAATACAAGACTGCAATTGCAATTTTCATGTTTATTGGTGGGAAATGTCTGCCTGACTGTCTGTGTTTAGTTACTCTTTTTGAGGTCGGAACTCTTGAAAAGACACAATGCACTCAAGCATGACTCAAGTCTGCTGGATTTAGCATCTTAGAGCTAACTGTGTTACACTATAAAATGGATTACCTGGCATCATATAACAAGTCATATTACGTATGGCTGTATTTAGGTTAGCTTCAAACATGTGTGACAGGAGTGTTTAAAATGCAAAGTGTTTAAAATGCCAGCATGAAAGCATGAAATATACACATATACTCTACATGTGTGGAGAAGTTGCAGGGTGCCATTTGCAATCGTAGACACTTCCCTTCCCTCCCTGGTTCCCTCACCGGATCATTTAAAATGCATCGTGCAAATAGAGGCTGATTTGATGCCCTTTTGCTCCGGCTGAATTGCCTATGAATACCTGCCACATTGTCACAGGGGTTTTGACGGGCTTTTAAGATGTGTTAAGTCCAAAAAAGGTGCTGAGGTCAGAAGCTCATAACTTTCACACCTTGAGATGGACTCTAGTAATGGAAAAGAGAAGAAAGTGTGAGGGGTTTAGCCTCATATGGTAACCTGCTGCTTTAGTTTTTTTTGTTGTTGTTGTTGCTCTTTTCAACCTAAAAAGTGTGCTCTTACACAGCCAATCACACTAGCGGCAGTGCTTTTAGCCCAACGAAAACATGTCTTCAAAGTGACAAGGTGATGGGGAACTGATTAGGTGCTGCGGCATATGTTTGGCAGCCAAGATAAAGTTCTTCATGTTTGAAATAACGGACATCAGCAGCACAGTATGAATGGTGGCTGCTGCTGACCACAGAGAACAAAGACGCATGCTCAGAGCAAAAGCCTCAAAGGATATTAAAAAGGGGACTCTTATCTCCACTTACATGTACTGTTGATCGATATTGAAGTTCATTTCAACAAGTACAGATAGGGCTGGAGTTCTAATAGAGGGAGGAAAATGTTTGATTTGAGATTAAAAAAAAACATCTCAGTGTGAACAAATGTTGAAAAGATGGTCTCTCTTTTGAAAATCTACTCTATCAAATCAATTTCTCATATCAGTCAGAATCCCCCCCCCCCCCTATCGAAGCAGCCAAATACACATGTAGTTACTAAATGAGAACCTTGTTATCAGTATGGCTTTCTGGAGTGGTATTTAGTTGACAAAACCATTTACATCTCACCCAAATATCTCTTCAGTCTTATCAATGATGCATAGCCACTGCTTGCTCGGTCGTCATAGCGATACTGGAGCAACAAATGGAAATATCCTGGAAGGGTTTATTACATGTGCTGCATGCTACATCTTCAATGCACCAATTAAAACCATTAAAACATGCAAGCAACCTCTCTCACTGTAACTGATAGAACATTGGTCTGCTCGTCACTATTTCCTACAGACCAAGGTGACATCTACAAATAGCTTTTTTTGTTCGAGCAACACTACAGACACTCCACATAGGGAACAAAAAAGCAGCAAATGAATGGTGTCAAACAAAAGCCAGTTTGCTGATTTATTAGTTATAACTGATCTCAGAGTTAGGAGTCAGTAAATATGTGATCCAAACAGTAGAGTGAAATTAATTAATCACTCGGAGGAACAAACAGACAGTTGTTTGGAGTTTCAAGCAGGAAACGACACTACGCTGCAGCGCAGCATGAGTTGGCATTTGAACTTAATCAGATAATGGCTTCCCAGACGAGGATAAACAGATCATTGTGATCTTCATTATTCCAGGGGAAGGGTTGAGCGTGTGCACATGCCACGCTTCAGATTCACTCGGTTACACACAGTCACACCTGGAGGCAGATCCTCTGCAACGGCAGAGATCGGCCAGCTGAGCAACTCAACCGGAGCAGCACGGAGCCTCACTCGAGGGCGACTCGGTGTTAATTGCCGACAGAGAGCAGAGCATCATTCAATCACCTCGGAGTGCGTCACAGAATTCAAACCAATGCCACTTTCCGGCCCACAGCTCACTTTATAACCAACCAACCATCCATTACTGACAGAAAGAAATGCCTATATTATGACAATTTCCCCCCTCGCACGCCATCTGCAGTTCAAGCCTGTTGCCTTCTCTCTGTTAGAAGCTTAATTAGTCTGTCGCTGAGGCTTCCCAGCCAGCCACTGCTTGCCTCCGTACGCTTTATGCCGTGATCATACACTTGGGCATTTGGGCAGCTGGTGTACTCTCAAAGCAATGAGTCATAGCAGATGAAAATGTTTCAAACAAGGGCACAGCGAGATAATGGCCGACTCTGGTGCAAAGGACAGGGACAAAGAGGGCGTGTGTGTGTGTGTGTGTGTGTGTGTGGACGTTTGCAGTTGATGAATGAGGTAAAACAAAATCCCAGTGCTTGAGTTTGCTTGTCTTCTCTTATGGCAAGACATTAACCCTCTGTGTGTGTGTGTGTATGCTCCTGTACAGCTTTATTTGTGTGTGTGTGAACAGGATGCATGAGGAGCAAACAATCTCCTGGAGGGAGGGACCCAACATCTTTGTGTTGGTGCGTTTTCTTCATTTGTTTATGCCTTGTGTATCCAAAGCGCACTCGGCCTCACACACACACAAACCCACACACACAGAGACAAAGATATGCAGAAACTCCACAGCCTTGTTAAACCCCCCCCCCCAGGTTATATCACACGAGGCGAGCTTTACATTGCTTGGCTTAACCATGCTTTATTTATGTTACACCTCAGGCTAGCTGTCAGCCGGCGCAGCTTTCCCCTATGTATCCACTCTGGTACTCCTAACAGTGACACGCTGTATCTAAAACAGCTCTGTTCTACCCAAATGCTCCTCTGCTTTCTACAACCACCCCCCCCTTTTGTCTCTTACACAAACACACCCACGTCCCCCTTTTTTCTCTCTCTATCCCTGGATATCACTTTATTAAACCTTAAGTTAAGGGCAAACACTGGGTATTTAAAATCATTTGCCACCTAATCCTCCTGAGTTCATTAATATCGACTTAATTTCACGGGACAAAATAGAGTGACTACTGATGACTGACAAGACAGAATTATTATTAATTATCATTTAGGTAATTAGGTATTAGCTACAACTTAGGTTTTTGTAGTTTTGGACAACAAACAAGGAAGAAACACAAATCTACCGCATTGGCCGGAATATTAACACTGACTATAAAATGTGAAAGTAAAGCATGAAATATTTCCATTAAAGCGTAACGGAAATGCCATATTTGTGTTGCTTGTCTCTCAGTGCTCCTCTGCCAGGCTCTTGGAAGTGGTCAGAGTTATTTTCTGTGACAGTTAGCATTTGCAGACTCTCTTTGAGCTCCTCCTCATCTGTGACACCGGCAATTCTTGGCTGCTTGACAGACAGAATTCAGACCCCAGTGTGTTTCAGCACTCGACGTCGGGAGACATTTTGACTTGTTTTTAAACATGTCAGGAATTCATTTCTGCCATGGCAACATGTTAGACGAGCCATCGCGAAGTCCCGTAGATGGAACTGGGCTTTCTAAACACTTTGAGGGCAGACTAACTCTAAAGGACACACTATAAGTGGACAACAAGAAGGCTAACACAACCCAAAATGCGACACTTTGTGTAGAGACACTGTTTCCTTTCAAAAATAATGTTTGATGTTGTGAAAGTACATGTAATTATCCAGTCAATTATAATTCAACTTATGCAAAAAAAGATTTGAACCAATAGGTCCTTTTTAGAATGCCAGGAAAGCGTGTTACACTTGCCATAACAATAATCTTTGACACTTCTGCTGTGTCTCTCCATCAGTGGAAAGCTCCTTCCTAACCTCTGCTCTTGTCTGCAAACTCAAACTTTGCTCCCCGCCGCTGCTCATCTATTTCTTTTTTACTGCATTCAGCGTTTGTACCCATTCTCATCCTTGACAGGAGAAAAGGTCACTAGCCACTGTCAAGCAACCGGTGCTACGAATCTTACAATTGAATCTTAACACTCAAAATATCATCTCATGCTGGGGGAAAAAATTGTATTCAAAATTGTGTTTACCACTTTTAAACTGAGAGGGTCATTGGCCTTGTGGCTTTTTTTTGTGCACCACCACTTCTCTCCTCGTCTGTTCTTGTCTTATTGTTACTTTCACTCCATTCCTTGTGTCACCTTATCACAGCGAGCATTGTGATGTTGAATAGATGCTTAGAGCCTGCGTGGCACCAAAATAAAAGCTGAGGGCTACCGTCTGCCTCAGTGTGAAATTGGAGCTTATTATCTTTCTAATATCAGTTCAAAACAGTTTGCAAAGCTTTTAGAAGTTTAATTTTAGACTGGCATAATATTGTGAGAATGTGCTTGGTTTTTGTGGTTAACTTGGCCAACTCCTGCAGATTTACTGGGTTTTCTCCAACACATGCACACATACACACCCTCTTCCCCACCATCTGGGACCGATGCGAGTGATGTGCTGCGATCAGCTCCCTGGTGTAGGAGCACACAGGAGCGCAGAGCGCAGCAAACTCTCGACCCCCCCCCCCCCCCTGACATTTTGGAAGCCCCTGGCTGCCTCGCCTTGAGTCGATTAATGATCTAGAGAGCCGCTGTGTTCACAGATGACACAGTCTCGCGCGCGCACGTGAGTAAACACGCACACAAGCGTAGACATGGTGCAGGGTGATTAATGGAACAGCTAATATGATGAGAACATTAAAACTGCAGCTCATTTGGTGCAGCGGGCTCCACTTTCTTCACATTTTGGCCTTCTTTGTGTTGAGTTGAAGCAGGAACACCTTATTGGAGGCCTAGTTGTTATTAGATGGTAAAATATATGTCGACAGTTAATTTTCAGTAATAAAGAATAACTTTTTTTGAAACTCAGATCCTTTTTGTTTTTACATTTCTCAGGGACACGGGTCAGGAACTATGCTCAACACTTTAATGGCTGTGACAACTTTCAAATCAAAGGAAGATAAAGAGAAACTGCAGTGTCTCTTTTCTGCAACAGCAGCAATATGGCAGCAGCAAAACTAGCTATGGCAGAGAGCCAGTTCAAAGTTATATTTTCGGCCGTTCCAAAACTGGTTTTATTGTACAGCAGTTCTCTTCCTCTGACAGATGGATACAGTCGATAATTACAGAATCAAGTTCAGCTGCAGTTAGCAGTGATAATGACCTGCCATATATACACAATAGACCTGCCTCTCTGTAAATGTCAGGTTTTGGGTCACAGTACTGTAAGCTGGTGGTTAAATGCTTCCACTTGTGCAGTGACATTATCTCTGTTTACTCCACTTTGTTGGAAAAACAAGGTAAACATGCGGTATCGCTTGCACTGTTTCACTTCACACATAACTCAGCTTCAGGTCATGTAGTTCCAACACATAATGTAACACATATCTGTGAAACCGATACACTGCCAGACTTTACTATGTGCTACAGTAATGCACATTCTTGTAGAAACAGCTCAACTATGCCCTTTGATATGTGGCAACACTGCATCCTTTCAGTATACTGCTGCTTCTTTCATGCGAGCTTGACCTCTGACCTTACAGAAAATAAAAGGAACAATGGATGTTATGTATGAATTATCACATTTACAGGTTGTGGATCTTTGGGAATCTCATTGTCTCATCTCATTTGATTCTGATTCAAAAACAATTCTCGAATCAATAAATACAAAAGGGGGCACTATTTTCCTTCATCTTCCTGGTGAAGGCTCATGTCTTTCAAAATCCACGCCTCCACTTCTAACGCAACACACCATGCAGCTGCTTTTACAGGCTGTAATGTGTAGTGCTCCTTGTGTCTAGTAAACTAAGAACCATCAGCCCCTTTTATTTATATTGAGGCATTAGCAAAAAATAGTGCATTCTTGTACACCCATGCGCGCACACACACACACACACTCAGATAGATGGAATCTATGGTCCAAAGTCAGAAGGTCACAGAGGCCTCAATGTCAAAACCCCTGAGCCGTTTCATCCATCTGAAAGAGTGAGGCCTGTGGCGAATCAGATTTAAATAAATTACAATCCCTCCTACGTTGTGTGTCCTTTCAGGTGAGCAGAATAAGGTTAAATATCTCGCAATACAGACACGGAGGGAACATCACTCAACAGAAGTGAAATATCTATCCAACTGTAATGTGGTTTGGAGTTGAGAATTGGTTGAGAGGTGTAATAACACCATATTTCATCATTGGGCAGTCTTTCACTTTCTTCACAGTGAAGAAAAACACGTGGAGCAAGATAAGCTCCTAACAATGTGTCATATCTGGCCAATATTTTGTTGCAAAGCATCCACTTATCTAGCTCCCTTGTTAAGAGCTAATGTTTTGTCTTTTAATTTTAACACCTCGACAATGAGGTCGTCCGAGCATAACGCCTTCAAGGCCTCTTGAGGGGGGAAGGAGAGGAAATAAATTGAGTTAAAAAGGTGAACAAAAACTCCAAGCAATAATTAGGCACTAGAGCACAACAAAGAAATTTACTGTTAAATTTAGAAGAAATCAGCAGTCAGAGATTTAAGGCAAACACTTGAGAATTGCAATTAGTCCACTATCTTTCTCATTAAATTAACACTTCTTTGTATTTAGTTCTCTTTGACATGTGCAGCATTATTATTTTTTGTCTTTCTGTAACTTCTGATATAATATAAAAACGTTAAAACTTCTTTTTGTAGCATTATGGAACAGCCCAAACCTCCTCCCCATCCTCCTCTTCTCCCCTGCCTCCTCCAGACCGCTTTACCCTGGGGCTAACTAACGAACGGCCTGCCCGATGAACCAAAACGACTAAATGACTTGTTCCTGCGCTGCGCATCAAAGCCAGGTGCAACATACGGCAATGGAGACGACGGGGTCGAGGAAATCCGAAGGAATGCTGCTTGTTAGTGTGTCAGCCCGGCTGGGCGAAAAGACAAATGCCGAGGCGAGAGGATCAAGAACTGACGCAGGGTAATAAAAGCAAACCAAGCAAGGTAGTGGGAAAGGACAAGGGGATGGCGGCATGAACCTGGTGGGCGGCAACCTTTTGGTTTCAAGTAAATGTCATGTTGGGGCAAAGAGGTGCCATTATCTGAAGATTGTGGAATGAAGGTAAAGGAAGAGTGAATTCGGTGGCAGTGTAATGGTGAGGATAATGGTGATGATTCTTTTAAGAAAAGGTTTTGGCAAGTGGATATTTGCCTGAAAACGCAATTGGGAAGCTAATCAGACCATCACCTGGGTAGTTTGGAGTCGCATGGAAACAATCGGTGACAGGAGTCTGACAATTTCCCGCCAGAGTGAAGTCAACAGTAGCCTCATCAGGTCGGCCGCATCGCCAGCTGCTACAATCAATTCTTCCTAGTTAACACCCATGGCTGTGCATAATGAAATAATTATAAATAGAAGGGGAGAGTATCTTGTTGATTTGCAGAATTTCAATCTCATTTTAAAAAGGGGATTAGCTTTGTCAGTCGAAACCGAGGCCCGCACAAGCTCAATTACACAAATGTACAGAAAAAAAGGATTTTTAATTAATTCCAAAGATTAGTTATGATCTCTGAGATTGGATCTGTTAATGGAGTCATGGCACTGTGGCAGCATAGCTCTCAATAGGCAGACTGCTGCTCCACTGAAGGCCTGTCTTCGGACAATCTACACTCACGTGATACAATCAGTTGTGGATATAATGCAGAAAATACTGTCATCCATGCTAAGTGGGGGGAATTGAGTTTATTTAAATGCCTGATTTCATTCATGAGATTTGTAAACTCATTTTAGGTCAACAAAGCATAAAGCATGACTGATCAGAATCCCTTGAAAGATGCTTATAATTGTGGGGTATAGATGTTAAAAATGAACTTGCTGAATGGTACCTCTGAACACTACCACTATTTACTTTCAAGACTCAGACAAAGTCATTACTCGGGAGGCACCCATTTAAAATGGATAACAAAACGAAAAGCAATTTTTTTTTAAAAGCCTATGATACCTTATTAATTGGTCTGGAGCCACTGATGCACACACAGTGTGTGTTCGTGACATTATTTAGCACACAATGGGCAGGGGGAATCACTAATCCCTGTATCATCTTAATACAGTGTAATGAAATCAGAATTGTTCATTTGCTTGTAAAAATATTCTAAAAACACTCTTTAATCGAAACTGTCCCAACTGAACACACATCAGGTACCTAAAGCAGACACAGAGGTCAAAGCAGGTTTGTTTAATGACATTAGAACCCATGTGTGATACAATTTATGGTGGGTGTTTTTCTGCAATAGCCATTCAATATATTTACATTTAGTTATTACCTCTCTATGTAGTAGTGTTCACTGTTGTTCATTGTTCCCGCACTGGATTTAAATTGCCTTCACACGCAAGAGGGATTCACAGGAAATTCATGCATGTCGTCCAGTGTAATCTTACCTCATTAATATCAGCCTCACTGTTTGCTGTTCACCGCCTTTACACCGTATCAGAGTTATATCAAGTTACTGCCAAAGCAGACAGAACAACTTACTGCACAATAAAAAACATCTTTACTGGGTCAAAACCAGGTAAGGAAATCCACAGGGCTAAGACAAGCAGAGAACATGCAACAAACAGATTCATCAGAGAAGGTTCAAGTAAAGGACAGAAAATATTAAAGTGCTAAGGAAACAAGCCAGCCTCCATGTCCTCTATAAGAACGGGCTGACTGTGAATGAGGAGTGATTGGGCCATTTAATAAGGTCTAGAGACTAATAGTGGGCAGGTTCAGAACAACAGGAATTAGAGTTAGATGCCAAAAAAGGAGGAAGGAGAGCTGCTATGACATAAACCCATAATTATTTTCAATTTTCACATTCTAGTCTTACAGCTATTTTGTTAATAGTCATCATCATGCTTTTTTGCTTTTTACTATGCCTCATGAAAAGCACTTCACAAACAAAACAGATATTTTTTTTCTTTGCTTTGTATTCAAATCCCTGTGAAGATCTCACCCACTACTACATCCCCATCTGATTCACAGCACTATTGTGGCATTCCTGAATTCATTAATTCTGCCCATCTCTCAAACACCCCTCCTGAACCTGTACAAAGCCTTTGTTGTACAGCACATCCTCTGCTTTGTTTAGCGGAGATGTCCGGTGGCTATTGTGCTGAAAGGCAGTTGATTTTTACAGCAGCTTTCATGTAAAATGGCAGGGTAGTACAAGCTATGGCTGTCTGCAGAACAAACATTGGGATCGGAAAAAATTGTGTCAAAGGACAAAGCCTCCGGAGCCTCAACAGTTTGATAGGTGTTTTAATCAGTCCACCGTGATATGTCCGCAATTATTCATTACAATTGCAGCTCTTGTACTTATTTTAAAAGGTTGAGCAGTTTTCAAACTGTGCAAATGTTGGTCAACAATTCCCTGATGGGCTCAACTGGATTTTGCGGTTTGTTAGAGGAACCTAAAACTGGTTGGATGATAAATAGTATCTGCAAAATCCTAATTTAGATTCCAGGGGTATATTTTTACTTTACGAAACAAACAAATGTACAAACACAGATAGTTTGACAGATCACACGTCTGGGCAATGCAGGACAAGGATATGAGAGCAAACAGATGAATCTAAGTGTGTGTGTGTGTGTGTGTGTGTGTGTGTGTGTGTGTGTGTGCCTCCCTCTGAGGGAGCATCAGAGTGCTTTATCTGTCATCATAAGGACAGAAACAAAGGCTGCACTGGCTGCAAACAACAGCCACAGCCAGGACACTCAAACAGAGACACAGCAGACTGTGTGTGTTTTGGGTTTTGGGGACGCTGCGACACAGTATTGTCTTACAGTTTCCTGTGAGTCGGCTGATCTGGAACTGTCTGAGAAGCGTCATTCAAATGTGAATTTTGAGATCTCACCATGAACTTTTGAATGCTCTAAGAATGACATCACCACGCAGACAGGGTTGAAAATGCTGGAAATTCCCAAAGTGTGTCTATTCTGTTTTCTTGTCTATTCATTTAAACATGTGCAAAATCTGTCCCCCTTTTCCTCTACGCCTGTCTGTCCTCTGTGCCCTCATTGTGCCTGGATCCAGATTTGATCCCAGACAAATCTGAACATACTTCTGAAGGTCTGATTGGAGGTTAAGTTCAGTCAATTTTGTGCATCCAGTTCTGAGACTTTCTGTATTCCGATACAGTCAGCTGTGATGACAGTTGGTGGGTTAAGACTAGTTTCAGCTTATAGCCATATAGTTTTAGGGACAAAAGATACAATATTAGGGACTGGAAGTTTTGGGAATATTGAGTTGCGGTACCCATAAAGTATTAAAAAATATTACACTATAATACCAGTACTGTACAGTCCCTTTGTGGAATAGCATTCTGCATCTGTTCCAGTTTAGTTAGCTTATTTTATTGACCGCCGTTTTCTTGGGGCACAGACACTCAAACAACAAACTGACATGCTCAACAGAAGCCAAAAAGGCTTTCAGTGTGTTATCCTGAACAACTTTGCTCACTCTCTGGAAACCACTCTGCGTCTGCCACTACTGTCACCCCGATTAGGGAAAAAGCAAACAACAAAGCGAGGTGACAGGTGAGCGATATTACTTACTAAGGCAATACTGAGGCTCAGCGGGGTAAGGGATTCGTGTAGCTAAGGTGCACAGGCTCATGTACAAAACCACAAAAGATATAAGACCAAGGAAGAAAGGGACAGAATGTTAAAACTTGTAAGTATAAATAATAGGAGATATTAGTACAAAACCTGACTCAGGTGAAAGAAGAGAAAAATAATGACATTTTGTCACATTTAGTCCAGGCATGCTGGGTAACATTTTCAATGAGTTTCAATCTGCAAAACTCTAGACGTTAAACGATACACTTCTGAAAACATCCATATCAAATTAGGTAAAACATCAAGCAGGAAGTTTATCAGAGCATCGCAACATTGTATGTGTTTGTATTTTAAAATAAAATGGTCATTATCAAATAATACTGTCTGCAGTGGTCATTTCCTCAAGATTATACAAATAGCTAGAGAGAAAAAACACCATTTACAGCACTATAAGCATACTCAAGACAGTGCAATATTTTGACAATGATCCAAAGAAGACATTGGATTTCTTCTTCTTCTTTTCCTCTTTCCACTGCTGTCATACATTTGAAGTGTAGGACTGTGGTTGAAAATGCTAGCCATCGCATGTTGCATTGCTTCAGTGATCTCTGTGTTCAGTAATAAGCATTGGAAATTGTGCTGACATGAGGCGTCTGTATTCTGAGGTTTTGCACTTTGTATGTAAGGGCAGCATTTTGTGTTTGAGGGCAAGAATTTAGCAAGTCAGTCTGGCTCTTTGCAATAAGAGTTTTGCACACTGAACCTCAGTTGTGAGACAGCGATTGTAAAATACAGTGAGCCCACATCTTCGGTTGCAAATACTAGAACTGTCTTCTTAATATTATGTTGCAGCTCCCTTTTTTCAATCCCTCCGGACGTCAAGTGCAACACCTCCAGAATACAGAAACAGACCAGACACAGAAAATATGGCATCCCATTACACACTAAAGATTTTCTTAACCCACAATAATATAATAACCAAAGCAAACACTTGAACAACAATAGGCCACCGCTGTGGCTGACCCTGATGTGATGAAGCAACCTGCTCAGCGGTGCAGCAACATTCTAACGAACGATCAAAGGCTAAAGGCGCAAATGACCCCAGCCAGCATGGTTCAGAACACACATTGCATCCAAAACATAGTCAACTGTGCGGATAATCACACGCATAGCTGTGGGCAGTGTAAATATTCAGTCCTCCTGCAATAAGCCATGTGATGAATGTGTTAGCATTAGCATAATGCTACTCAGCCCTGCTGGTTCAGAAGCAGCCATTAATGCCTGATATGAACCCTGACCATTTTAGCTTCTGTCACATGCCTACAACGTGTAGAAATGTTCATAAACTCTGCAAAAGGAAGCAGCCTGTCGAGTGTTGGGTCCCAATGCTAAACACGCACCCTGTTAGTCATACCGAGAGGAGGAAAGAAAGAGATAGAGAGACTCACAGATGGCATTCAGCAGAGAATATTTAGCTTGGGGCCAATGTGTGAGACCTCTGTATGCTTGATTCAAAGAATGTCATTTGCCTAGTTACTCAACAGAGCACAGCAGCAACAGAACAGAACAAGTGTATGTGTGTGTGTGTGTACCTCAGCCCACCCTTGATATTTTCCTCTGTGTCACTCAAGAGCTTGGCACCAAAGGCAAAAGTCCTTGACCTACAATCCTCTGGCTTCAATATATTCTTTGTAGCTCAGAACGTTTGGTTCGAAAGGCTCGTCAATGCATTTGATATGCTCTGGTCGTTGTGGTTTTTTTCTTCCATGAGCCCAAAATCACCAATATGGCCACAGTCTGAAAGTTTGTCTTCAGGCAGCCTTCTGTTGTTTTGAATGCCAAATGTAAGTGTTCCACGACGCTGAAGCATCAAACAGCAGTTTTTCACCAACTCATTTATTCCCTCCTAATTGACACGAAGCTGCTACTTCATCCTGCCAAAGTAATAAGCTAATGCTCTCTGGCATTGACTGTTTGCCGTTTGCTATTGATAGTCCCAAACTGCATGATGCTCACTGGGGAAATTAATCATTCAAACAAACAAACAAGCAAACAAAGAAATAAATAGATAGTTAGATATTTTTTTAGCCTGGCAGTCATGCAACTTTGATCTGCATTATAGTGGTGTCTTCATCAAATGATGTTTACGTTCATATTTACATACACTCATTTTTGCACAGTGGGTAGCTTATACTCTTATTCTCATGCTGACATGAGTTATTTTCTCTGAATGTGAATCTGTCACACAATGCTGTTGTCTTCCAGAGCACAGTTTAAGATGTAGGGAAAGAGTTCCTTCATTGGCGGACACCATGAAGCTTCAACACAGTTTATTTATTTGTTTGGTTGGTTGTTGTCGTAAAAATAAAGTTAATTAATGACAGTCCCATCAGCCTCAGCTGTACTGTGCTTTGGGCTTATTATCAAATGTAAGTAAGCTAACAGGGTAAACGTAGAGGTAAACATTGATGGCAACACTGTTGATATTTGTACTGTACAGAAATGACAATCAGTACTATATATATAATAAAAATAGTTCATGCCTAAATGTTCAGAAAAAAATGTATTTCTTAAATCTCACATGTCTCTTAACACTTTCATGCTCACATGATAAACCTTTCTGATACAGAATGCCAAAGACCTTTATTCTGACACCCCCCCTCTGGCCAGTTATTACATTTATTCACCACAAATGCTGAAGACCAAAAACTAATTTTGGACCTCATCTTTTATTTGTTTTGGTTTGTTTTTTTGGCATTGAAAAGACATAGCGTTAGCAAACAATAATGTCATAATATTGTCAATGTTATTTTGCATGCGCTGTGGCCCTATAGTGCATGTACAATGCATGCTGAGTCTTGATGATCAGTACAAAAGAGAATGCTAATGAGTGGATTGCTGTTAACTAGAAAGTCAAAAAGCAGCATATTCTTAGTAGAAAGCTGATGACAACTACTTGAGATGCCATTTAAATAAATAAATAATAATAATAATGTCATCCTCACAAATGCACCACAAGACTGTTCATAATCTGGTCTTGGTCTACCATATATATTCAACTGTTGAAGTACCAAACCAACTTGGGTCCAGATGGAAAATGCTCAAATAATGTAAGCGTGCAAAAAAATGGTAACATGCATGTTTATCATGGATTTTAAGTAATGTTCCCTCTTGTAAATCACAATAACTCCCATAGCCATGCGTAGATGAGCTCTATAGCACCTACAGTAAATGCCAGCCAATAGTTCTCCCCTTCATCTTCAATAGCTGGGAACAGTCTGCATCCCCCGATCCATCCTCTCATAACAATCCATCAGTTTGCTGCAATCAACAAAATGCAGCGAGGCCGCCTCAATCAAACATTTAGGTGTAGAATATATCACGTATACTTTTAGCGACGCTCTCACAGATGGAGCCATCCAGCCTGCTAAGAGTGAGGGAAAATGGGTGAGCTCCAATTATCCCATGCTACATGAAAGGAAGGACTCATTAGGATCATTTTATTTTCTGTTACTTAAAAGGGAGTTATTTGAATCATTACATATCATGGTGCTTGACTTAAAAGGGGCTTTTTCAGTCATTATGTCTTTGAACCACGCCAATAAAGTACTGTAGCGCATTTTGTGAGTACTTATTTTATGAAGAAAATGGCTCTGCTGTTTCACACAAATCTGTCTCATGCTGGGGATTGTTCATAATAGCTTACATCACCGGCTACTTTGGGAGCATCAAATCGCTTATGAAACAGTTCATAAGCCAGTATTCACCCATTAGACTGACTCAAGTGCTTGCCTTTGTTATTGGTATGTTCTTTCCAATAATTATGGTGAGAATAATAATAATAATAATAATAATAATGAGGAAATAAAGATAACATTGCATTGCTACTTTCTACAGAGAGCAAAGTGGTTCAGGTTTTGTGGCGGCCCCTCTGTGTTCCAGTGTACAGTACGTACTGCAGCATGTTTTCTTTTCTTGGATATCAGCTAATCCATCAACCTCTGCCTGTTTCCTACTAAATACGTTTTCAGAGTCTGCAGAGCTGCAACTAATAATTTTCTTTATTATCTGGTGATTATTTTTCCAGTCTATAAAATGTCAGAAAATGTAAGAAAGTAAACTTTACTTCTATAGCTCCTTTCAAAACCAAAGTTACAAGGTGCTTCACAGGTGAACAAATTATACAAAACCATAAAATACAACAAGCCCTTCAGGTGAAACATAGAGAAATAAAACAAAGTGGCAAAAACCTTCCATCAAAACTTCCGAACACCTAAGGTGATGTCATAAAACCGGATTTTTATTTCTTGTCCGAGCAAGACCCAAAGATATTCAATTCACAGCCACACAAGACAAAGGAAAGCAGCAGATCCTCACATTGGAGAAGCTGGAAGCACAGAAGGTTTGGCATTTTTGCTTGAAAAAATGACTTCAACAATTAATTGATGAAGTTTTTAAGTTGCCAAATGTGTTCTGGAGAAAGCACTGAAGGGAAGTCGCACAAAGCTCAGGATTGCAGATATGACAAGATATCATATTCTTGTGAATTCAACCGGAATAGGAAAACACGCTGGCACTGCCCCCTCAACTAATCAAAGACTCAAACGTTGCCCAGCAGCTCAATGTGGGGAATGCAAATATCCCCTGTCGAGCAGAAGCAGCAACCTGGAGACAACCATTCACACTCGTTTTGACTCCCTCATGAAACGGACACACACAGTTGTTTTCTGCTCCAACTCGACTACATAACAGCTTTTCCTCCATTTAGTTTGAAACACTGATTCTCTAAAAATCAACAAGCTACTGGGACTTGAACAAGAAAAGAAATGCATGGAAACACATTGCTCAGAAAATGAACTCATGTAAACAGGGCAGCATTATATTTTCTAAAAATGAGCTTTTTCAAGTCATTGGATATGAAACAGTACAGATGTATATTTTTAGGAGATAGGGTCGCTTTGCTTTCAGCTACATACAAACTGCATCTCAAGCCTACAAGTTATTTCCTTGGCACATTATATTATTCCTTTAATTGCTCAATTATAACTTTTGTCAATTTTCAAATGAAGAGTTTTCTCCGAAACCATTAAGGCGCCTACTTTCCTAAAAGACAGTCATTATTCTGGATTTGAATGTAAGACTGTATTGTTGCAGAGGCTTTTCCACCCTGCCAAGAATAAAATGCTGGGGTAATATTGAATACTCATAATTTATGGCAGGAAAAAATATGGTCAAATATGTGTACAGTCAATGTTGAGCCAGCTGTGCCCCGGTCAGTCCCAAGCCTGTCCTCTGGCCCTTGTCGAGGAGCTGTGATGCATCAGCGCATATGACAAGTGTGCAGGGCGTCTTTATACCCACCAGGCTACTGGCAACTTAGTGTGCAGCATGCCGTGGAACAAGCAGATAGGCGCACAGAGTGACGCAGCCGACCAAAAACAAGTGCTTGGCCTCAAACTGACCCGTCCAATCCACATGAATGAATGTCAGTGTTAACAAACTAGAGGCGAATGAGAGTGAAGCTTGTCCATCTAAGGACAGACATGAGTGGATGTTAGGGATCCCTCTCTCCTTTCACTTCCTGCCTTTATGTGCATTACCATCACTGCAGATTGTCTCCAGTGCTGTTATCACATTGTGACATTGGCTATTTTTTTTGCTTGTTTTTCAAGGCAATAAGAAAGATGTCTTAATTAGTTATGCAGATTAAAAAGGTTAATTATGTTGTTGACTTGAATTCAGTTTGTGCTGTCTGAAAAACCCTGAAGGCATCTTTGCTTTCACACACAGACTGAATCATGTAGCCACATTTTCAGAGTGTCCTCAGTAACAGTGGCTCTTTTCCAATGTTTAACTGTAACCACTACTATGCTAGCATACAAGAAGCTAAGACCATGAATATTTAAATTCTATTTAATGCAAGACAGTGCCTTATATTCACATGTAATGTAAAAAAAAATTGGAATATCTGTCATGTACGACTGCGCAGTCTGCTAGCCTTAGAGTGGATTTCTGATAACAACCTTTCAAATAACAAACAAAGCTGCAGCCACACCTCCACAAACTTATGAGATGAAGTGAATGATAGATAATGAGTGCAATGCTATCACTGAATAGTGAAAACTGGTGAGTGCTCATATTTGAGGCGTATTTTGTCTGAAAAAAACAAAAGATGCCTGAAATGACAACACTTCAAGTTGAGTTTTACAGTTAAGGGGGCCTTCTCGTGCTTCAAATAATTGCTATTTCCATCCTACGCAGAACAATTTACAGGTACCAAATGCATGTTTTAATATTCTTCAGTGGAGGCCAGGTGAGGAGCCTTCAGATGATGAGTGTGTCCCAGAGGGGAGCCGCTCAGTTAGCAACAGAACGGGCTGGTGTCAGCTATTGCTGGCAGATTCACGGCTGCCTCTGTTACCCGAGATTTTGTGTTTTTATTTGTAGCAGCATGTAACTGACAGATCTCGCAAAAATGTCTTTACTGTTTATCTCGCCGCACTGCTTGATTTATGCGGCAATAAATAAATGATTCATGCTTGTGAGTGTGTGTTGCAGTCATTACAGATTTGCTGCATCATTCCTGTCTGGCTTTAAGAAACAGCCTTGAAGCAAGCCTCACCAATTTGACAACACGCCGATCTGTTACACAATCTACCCCACTGTGCTGTGGCTGCTATCTGGCTGTGTCTAGTTATGCGTTTCTGTGTCTTTGTCTGCACGTGTGGCTCCCCGTCTGCCCCCCCCCACCCCCCTTCCCCGCGTTACATCACTCTCCCAGAGGTTGCTGTCACCTAGCAGAACATCGCTTGGTGGTCTGTTCTGTCTGCAAACCTGTTCAGATATCCGCTCATCGAAAGACTGAACACACAGATTGACTCTGGCGCACTGGGGGGATTTGCGCGTAGACACACACACACACACACACACACACACACACACACACATGCACGCGCTCAGGCACTTAAGAGTGGGAAACTTGCAGACGTGCATGTGCAAACACAGTGACGGGCTTCGCGAACTACTGCTTGAAAGTGATATCATTCTCCTCTGGTGTAATTAAATGCAATTCATGGCGCTGTCATAATCCACAGAGTACAATTCCATTTGCATCTCAGGACGCTGTATGTAGCAATAGAGAAAGAGGGAGGGGGGGAGGCAGAGACAAATAGTCAAATTGTGGAGAGCTAGGCAACCAAAAGAAATGTAATGCTCGCTGCGTGTCTCACTCCGTGGCGCGGCCCTTGGGGAGAGCTCAACTGGTAAACACGTTTTCGCATAGCGGTATATTGCTTTTCACAATTACCCATAAACAAGGCTTTGCCCTCCTCAATGAGGTCTGAGGTATTTGTTGTAATTTTCTGTAATCTCTCCTCCAAGGATGTTGAATAAAAATTCATCTGACCCAGAAACTAGCGGGGTAATAATGGATGTAATTAACACAGCGGGAAGACTGATATGATGTTTATACCACATTTACCCTCCACTCACTACCCCTTTTTCTATCTTTAACCCCTCTCTCGCTACCAATTTCTCAAACTAAGGAAATACTCGTCCTGCCTCTGCTTATCTACACCCCCCCCCATGCAGCTCTCTCCTTCTTCACTTCTTTAGCTCCTTCGCTTTGCCTCTGTATCTCTTCTCCATCTCCCTCTGCATTTCTCACACACACTTTGCCACATCTCACACACTCACTTCCTCCTCTGTTTCTTCAGTTCAACAGCACCACCCGGTGTCTCGCCCCTAAAATGACACTTTTACATAACCATTGTTGATGAGGTTTTCATTTTGAACATCTGCTCATATCTCATTTTTTCTCCCCTCACTCATTAAGGCCGTTAGATTTTATTGATGTCAGCTTTGCCTGCGTATAAATGATTTATATGCTTGCCCACCATAATAAGTTTGATTAATTGAACAAGACTTCCTTGTTTGAGGTGCATTTTAGGTTACAACAGCGAGCATGACACAATTTTCTTTGCAGTTAAGTTGGAAAATAATATTCTTGTCTGGGTAACAACTTGTTTTGGATGTATGAAGCTAAAAGTATCAAGCCAAGAGTTTCTTAAGAGGGTTTGACTTAATGCCAGTTCTAAAAATACTTCATAATTATTTGTGTTGCCTGATGTCCATGCAATGTTTGTGTGGTGTTCATCTTCGAATCCTCCAGAAAAACAACACTTGAGAACTGTTGGCAAAGTGTAATTTGCTGTATATTTAGAGAGTATTTCCTTTGCTTTTGGGATTTTTACTATCTGTTGACCAAAAAGTGGTATAAGACAGGATTAAGTCAATTAAGCATGTTTGTTCTTCTCTACCAACACCAGTCTCACATTGAGTCGGGAGATTTGCAGCTGCTGGCACAGAGCCACAGGCGCATGGTGTTTGTCTAAAGCTGTTGATTGTTTGTTTAAATCCTTTTCTGTCACTTGTGCGTTTCTTAGCCTTTTGTAGGGGAAAACAATTTACTCTTGTATCATAATCAAAAGCTGAAATATGGGTCAAATTCAAATGTTTCAGCTTAGGTGTTAGATGTTCCCGCACACCACCGACTGAGTTACACACATTTACAGCAACATCTACAGAAAAACCCATTTGTCATTATGTAAAAAAATGTTTTTATTAAAATTTAAATTCTTTTTTTATATCGAAGGAGTTTCTTTCAGACTCCCCTTCACTGCAAGATATTTATCCACAGGGCTTGCGTGTGTGAGTGTGCAGCTGGGTTGAGGGTCAATGCACTCTTAATTCATTTAATTCAAAATGTAAATTGAAAGGGCTCCCCTAATAATAATTATTGAGCCCTCAATCTGAATCCTTTATTTATACACTGCTAACAAGAAACACTTAAGGGCAAAGATTTCTTATTTTGCCCATTTAAAAAAAAGTCAGCACCATGAATTGACTGAATTCATGAAAAGTAATTGGCACCAATGTAGCCTATAGCTACCATGTTCCATGCTGAACATATGGCATTCATTGTCAATAGGCTATAAGTACTTATCATATAATAGTAATAGATATACATGTCATAGATTTACATAACGTTATCTACATAATTAAGTTCTAGTTGCCTCCAGTATTTTTTAATGATCCAATTTAAGCTCTTTTCCATTAATTTAGGTAATAATTTAGCAGAATATATGATAATAACTGTTCATGGGATGTAATTAGTTCAACTACTTACTGATCAATTAGCTGGCTCTGAAGCAGTATGGTGCATTTCACAAGATCCTTACGAAAGGTACTGAATCTTATGGTTATTAAGATTTGAAGTCTGAGAAAGTCTCTGTATCCCAATCACCGGGCTATGTTGACTTGGGCATGGAGGCTACTCATTTATATACATTGAATCATATTGTGCAGGAGAATGCAGCGCTATGTTGGGACCAACAAGTAGCACTTGTCCTTCTCTTCCGATTTTTAAAACTCCTTCCTCGGCCTCGTGAACCCCTTCCTTTTTAACTAGATGTTGCCTAGCAACACAAATGGCAGGAAATTCTGAGGCGAAGGAACTATATTTTATGATGTTTGAACTTGAAAAGCATTATGTCGGAAAGTGACCACAGCATGTTGTAATGGAAGACGTGGGGGCTTAATGGCCAATGGCAATCTTGATGCTTACAGTCGGCTCTCATCATTCGGATGTTCTTCAAAATAAAGGCTGGTGATAATTTAGAAAATCACAAGCACAATCAGTAACACTACACAGAGGCTACCAACCATCCCTTGTTTAAAAATGATGCCAAGGTGTCATTGAAGTTACGCAGCATAAGAACAGTGGCTCCAGTATGTAGTATTGTACCAAAAACAGTACATGTAATTGTATTAGAAAACATTCCAACACAATGACCCTTAAAGGAAAAGTCAACCCCTGCACTCTCACACTGCAATGCACAGTATCCATCATCAGTGGGTCCCTGGAGGTGTTTTATGATGAGGTGCTGTAATACACTTTGTGCTGTGCCCATTTCCCCTCAACCTGCCTCATCTACTTGTAATTGCAGTTTGTGATTTCATACATTTCCCATAAGGGCTTTTTTCAGTCCCAAGACTCCCCCGTTGGTTAAATGCGGTTGTTAGAGACAGGGGCTTCCATCAAAGCATGTTAGAGGGAGGAAAACAGGCCGAGTTCCTGCGTAACATGAAGCATCGGCTTTATATGCATGATGACGTGTTGGGCTATGTACTGACTAGACAGAAGAATCGTCATGAACCGGGCCATGATTCAAGTGATGGAGGTGATTACATCAGACTGAGGGGAGAGGATGAAAAGGATATGAAGCAAGTAAAGGACATATTGAGGACTAAACCCTGAATTAACAGTTTATCTGGTGTATACCAACAGTGGAAGATACATTACATTGAAGATAATTTGAGAATTACATTTAGAAGGTTCCGGATGTCAGGTTTCGTACCAAGATAGATGAGTCATTTGAAACCACTGTGTAGGACTGCAATAGAGAAAGAATACCATGTTCTATTATAAATTAAACAGTTTTTAACACTAATTTTACACCTGATTCTCTCAACCGTTAACTTTCCAACAAAATTCCCTGTCAGTCAGTCAGCAGTGATAAGGCAGGTACTATTTGTTTTAATTTCCTCTCCCTCCTCCCAGATTTTGTGCCTCTGTACAAAATCAAGTATCCCTTTATTAAATAAAGACAACCTCAATTTGATTCTAGCACATAAAAAAAAAAGCTGCAAATCCTTAACATCCTCCATAACATCTTTGGTCTCTGTAGTTTGTACTGTAAAGTACATTTTTTTTCTGACTTGGTTTTTCAGTCACAGATTGTAAACTTTCGGTGGCTGACATTAGGTGAAACGTGCTGCGGCTTCAGAAAGCTTCAGACAGAGAGCAGATGAGAGCACGCTAACGCTAGCTACGTAAATCTGCTGTTAATCCACTTTTCTTCTTGCTTCAAAAACAAACACTCTCTCGTATGGTCTCTCTCTCTCTCGGCCTGAAAATCAAACCCTCCCCCTAGAGGCCGGAGCACTTCCACTGCGTTGACTGGATACGCAACAGAAAAATGCAGCATTTGTTTTCAGGGTTTGTGTGTTTTTGACTTTGACTTTGTTTCTGTATTTGTAGCACGTTTGGTGTTAATGTATTTGTTTTGGCTTTCTGCAGCACGTTTTTTCATCTGCACGTTTCCGTTGTTGTATTTGTTTTGGGTTTTCGTACGTGTTTTTTTGAATTGGCATCGTTTCTTAAGCTGCAGCACGTTTCACCTAATGCAATGCATGTTTTGGGACATTATAGCATGTTTGCCCTTGTTGGCCACCGCATAAACCCCCCCCCTCTCCCATTGACTCCATAGCTGTGCTGTTAATATCTGAAATGATATGCATGGCATACACTAATACTGTTTCCTATTCCCCTTTATCCTTTCTGTAATGTTCTACTTCAGCGATGCTTACACTGATGACAGTGACAGTTCAGCAAACCCAAAACCACATAATTTGCCAAAATAAAAGAAAAAGCGAGAGAAAGAAAACAAAAAAGGGAAACAAAAGATGTAATCTAATTCAATTGTGATAAACCACTGGATCAGCCTATGCAAAAGCACATACTGTGCACTCCTGTTGCGTAAGGAGCTGTGAGTGCAAGCCTAAACCACACAGTTTACAGAGTCTGTTCCAGACAGCGACCTCAGATTGATGGAGAAATAACAGAGACCTGGGTATAATGTTTTCGAGGACTTGTTCTGGGAGTCAGCTGTAATGGTTTCCAATGCTTCAGCCGCTGCCTCTTAATTCCTCTCAAACTAATGCTGTTCATTTGCAGTCTGGCAGCTGTAAAGACACACATGCCACCGTCTCTGCTGCTCCAGATTTGTGTGTATGTTGCATGTGCGCACTGCGTTCCAAGTCTTTTGCAGTCCCAGATCGTTTCACTGCCACACAATGGTAGTGCCAATCCAACATCCAACACAAGTCAGGACTGAGCTATCTGTGTGTCTGTGTGTGTGTGTGTGTGTCTGGCAGTCAGTCAGATACCTCTGTAGTGGCTCTGAGAACGTGATTAGAGTCCCAAGTTGTCCACACTCCCACAATGCTTCACTGCCTCACAAAAGGCGGTGTCAATCCACACAGGGTCGGTCAGGAAGTCCTTTCCTGCTAACTGGCTGCAGACGGCCAAATACAGTCACACAGTCGCCAGCTTTATAACATACTTTGTGTGCTCTCCATTCCAAGCTCACTCTTTCTCTTGAGTGTCTCTTTCAGCAGAAATCGTTTTCAGATTGGTCTCCCAAAGAGAGCGCCTCCCCCTCCCCACTTCGCTTTCTCCAAGGAGTCTGCTTTTTAAATCTATCATTCTCTGAAAAAGTTCTTTAAAGGTCTGTCTCTCCAACAAACTTTTTTTCCCCCACAGTTTCTTTTAATTGTGCCCGTTCTGAGTTGCTTTAAGTAGTCCCAGAAGACCAGAAGAAACTTGACACTTTTAAAGATGTAATTTGAGATTCTACTATTTCGCTGTAGGCAAAACCCTAAACTGCAATTTCATGCTAATTTGATGCTGCCTATGTGTCAACATAAGGCTTGTCTTCTAAGTAGATGCTAAATGTATTTCCAAGAAGTGGGACACTGAACAAAAACTTAAACATGTACTTTGTTCTCCTATTCAATCTTAAACTTTGGCTCCGTTCTGCTGTAGGACACAAAAATGCTTTTGAAGGTGTGAACACATTCATGGTTACTGTATATGGAGCATTCTATTAATAACATGACTGTCACTGAACGCGACGCAGAAAAAAACCAAAGACTGTTTTTAGGGGCTCTCCTGCCTCGAAAAATGAGCCGCTGTTTCAAACTTGACTTCACCTTCTGTGATGACATCCTACCTAAATCTGTATAGGGTTAGTAAGCCACCTGGGGGTGCTATTGAGCTAACCTAGCACCTAACACACCTGCTCTACACCACTTTGGATGATTTTCAAATAATTTAGGGGGCAGGGACAGGCTGAATGATAGTGTGCCATAATGGTTAATCCTTTTGTCTCCAATTTCTAACAAAATAATTCCAGCCCAATTACAAATATGCAGATAGAAACATATCTGTGATTTCTGCTTTGCTGATTGACCCTTAGGAGTATGATAAACTTCCACACTGAAAACAGTATACATATAATGCAGGAGATGCATTTGCTGAAGCTTGTTTGCTGTATGGAAAAGGCAACCACACACATATATATATATATATTTATTTATATATATATATATATATGCACTGTATGTCTGCAGCATCATTTGCATTTCGGTATATCCTCCCAAAGTTTCAAATGTGGCTTATGCAGCACTGTTCTCAGTGAGCGAGCATCGGGCTCTCACTTTGATGTGACTGCCAATCTGAGATTGAAATGTTACATCACGGCTTTGGTCCCACTAACAAATACAGTACAGCAGTGCAGTCAGGAAGGAGAGCACATAGAGATAAAGTTTAAAAAAAAAATAAGGATGATATAACCTTGCAAAATTTGAATTTCCACATATCAGAGCTTTTTGTTTGCAGGTATTTTTGGAGTATGGATCAGTAAAGTTGTCTTCCTAAAACAGCAGATGCAGGCAGGATTCAATTAAATCCATACTGTATATAAAACAAAAAGCTGCATGAAAAGACATTTAGTTTTGCCATATGGCCTTGTGAGTCTTTCACTTGACTCACACTGAAGCATCTGGGTTGCATGTCCCTGAGAGTGACTTCACCTGACTCATCTTGAAATTCAACTATGAGTACTGGGTCCCCACTCCATGACAATTTTTGACAATAATTTACAATGAGCTACTGCTGTGGAATCAGGCAGGAAAATGACTGTTATGATATGTTCTCCCCTCTGTTACATAAAGTGATGCCTTGAAATTGCAAATCCTGAAATGTTGCTACATGAAAACAGTATGTGGGACATTGTGTTGTTTTGGTGGCATCATTGAGTCCACACTCATCTTTTCAAAAAATACAAAGAGACAGCAAAGGTACTTAAAAAGACGATCTGATTGTATTTTGGATGTCCTTGCTGCATGATATGGCATACTAATGACAAAAAGTGCCTTTTTCAACATTTTTCAATGTCAGATTTACAAACGTATTACAGGAAATGTGATGCCAGACCAGTTGTTTCAGCATCAGTTGCATATGCGAGTGAAAAGTTTCACCCCACATATTTCACTTCTCTCAATAAATTATTTAAAGGGTGAATACAAGATTTATTGACTTGTAAATGACTGCATTATTTATGTTATGAAACCCAGTGGGTCAGCGAGAGAAATATCAAGAAAATCGTGTTTGTTTACAGTATGAAGAGGATAGATTTAAACCAACAGAGGTGCCATGATAGTGGAAATTAGATTAAAGTCGCCTCTTAAGCCAAGTGCATCCTGAGCTACTTTGACACCCAAAGCCATTTCGAATTTATTTACGACCAGTTATCATTATAAGCACCATTCTCTCCCTTAATACCCGTAGCCCTTTTAAATTTCTCACTGACTAAAACCAGCCTCCTCCAGCTGAGGAAAATCTGCTTGCATGGTGTGCAGACGCACTCGCGATTCCCTTACAAGTCATTATCAATCTGTTCCTTTCCCTCCCATTCCTCCCACATGCTGGAGTGGGCAAGAGAGCTCAGATCTAAAAGAACTTTACTTGCATTAAGCTCCCCATCTGTCTCCATCTCTTTTACAGCACACATGCACACACAGAGACATCTACAAGCACACTTTATAGACTTGTTCTACAGTGATTCTTAATGGATTAAGAATTTGCAATATGGTTGGGCAGAAACAGGACCGTCATAATGGGATGCTGATTTCACATAACGGGTCGTGACATGCATTTCTCTCTGTGGAATGCTTTGATGAAGACTTCAATGCAATACACCGACAGGAGATAGGTCAAGTAACTTGCAAACTTCAACCACTGCTGCAGCAACAAAGCAGGAATACATTAACAGTACACAGCTTTAAAAGATGATAAAGTCCTCCGCATAATCATCGACAGTATATCATTGAAAATGCTTGAAACTTCAGCATTTAAAGCATCTAAACAGCATTTAAACCACAGAGGTCAGCGATTTTTTCAGAAGGGCCAGTTAAAAGAAACTAAGCGCTTTTACTAAGCATCTTAGCAGTGGCAAGGCTAGGAGGCCAAGTCATGTAAAGAAATGAAGTGGGACAATATGATGATAATCTGTCCTGCCTTTCTATTATAGTGTAACACTACAAACCACAGAAAATGCACATAACAGTGCAATTACACATATGTCTCAGTGTGCAAAGATATATTATGTACTACAGAGCTCAAACTCTGATACAGTTCCCATCAGACAGTATTAATGCATGTATTAGATAAATGACTTACACAGTCCTATTAAAAACTAACAATTATGCAGCACAGCTTAATAACAAAACAAGAATGAAGGAATTACCAGCGACTAGCAGACCCTCACAGTCAACAGGTGACTGAACGACCAATAAAATGCAAAATTGGGGGAATTCCAAAATATTGAAAGCCTCGGCGGGCTTCCTTCCAGACAGCAATTTCAGTGTCCATGCAAACAAGATACAGTACAAAATATGACCGCCATAACATCAACACAGCAAGGCATTAATGCACACTAAGAGCCGCAGAGGGACAGTTAACTTAGCCAGAAGGAAAGAAGAGAAGCTGGCCAGCAAAACGACACACAGCCACACGCAGACAGACAGACAGACAGACAGACAGGTGTATCTGACTCACGGTTTTGACGTTGAAGTTCATTCTCCTTTGTTTCATGCAGACACCGTTTCCATGTCAAATAACGTCCCATTGCACTTGTTGTCGCAGCAGCTGTGAAGGTCGTTTTGTTTGTTGACAAAAGTCCACAAGTGCTCTCTCCATAGCTGCTAGCTAGCTAGCTAGCACGCTAGCTGGCAACACCGTCAACGAACATTAGCTAACTAATTAAATACGTCTGTTGTCAACTTGCTTTTGTCGGTTGAAAGACAAGTCTCAACTGACTTCAGACTTTCTTTTCCAGAGACGCGTCCATTCACAGCTTCTCGGTGGCTTTAACCAATTACCCTTTAATTAAAAAAGGATGACGACTTAAGCTTTTCTTCTTCCTCGGTCGAAAAGGCGCAAAACCGCTTCTGACCACACAGGCTGCCTGACATTGGCCTTTACAACCCAGGGGGGCGCTGTTTCGCTCATTTGCGTAAACGCAATAACATGAATGGGGAAACTCAAATTAAAAGGGCTGACTTTAACCTGATAACACACAGATAAGATGTATATCTTATATATAGTATAAGTATAGTTCCACAAGTTTTAATCACTGATATTTTAACTACAGTGTCTTAAAGCCCTAACTAAACCACACTACCGAAACAGCCCTTCTCAAGGTCATCAGTGATCTATATGTAAATAGTCACATTCTATTTCAGCATTATTTTATTTGAGTGTGGCATTAAATACAACTGAGCCTCTTAATCAAAAGGCTTGAGTGGTGTGTTGGACTTAATACCTGATTTTTCTTTATCTCTTGGGAACTTTATGTCAACACAAACTGCCTTTTATCATTGAAGAAATATATGTGTCGAGTAAGAAGCCTTTTTGTCACTGGTAGATGCAGAAAACCTTTATCTCGCGTATGTTACTCTTTTTAAATGCCCGTCTCATTTGTCTGCGAAAAAAGGACTGTGGTTCGAAATGCCGCTGCCAGAGTCCTAACAAGTTGGAGTTGATTTTATCTCATCACACATGTTCTCAGATATCTGCAATGGCTTCTGGTTAATCACAGACAAAATGATTGTCTTTTTGTCTATAAATCCCTTCATGGCTCTGTAGCACCTGTCTGACTTACATATCAAATATGAATCATAGGTTAGGTCATATGGCAGGGGCCATCTGGTTTTTCCAATGGCCAGTTCAAACGTTTTTTAATGGTTTTTATGGTCCTAGCTGCTTGAATATTTGGCAAAATTGCATTACATGTGTAATATATATGGGGTTTTTTTAAAGCAGAGCTTTTCAGTGAAAAAAAAGTCCTTTTTAGGCAAATTACCAAATAGTTTGTACAGACCTTCCTCCCCAAACCAATTATCTGAGTGACTGTGCTTTACTTACCTCTCGGTTCAAGCCACTCCGTGTAGGCAGGCAGAGTCTACATCTATCCTTTCTTCTATTTCTCCAATAAAAATATAATAACAGAGACTTTGGGTGTTGAGCTCTTATCAAAGATGAATGTGAAGGAGATTGTTAGCCAATAGGAAAAAAAAGAAAGCATTTCTTTCTATCATTCTTCAAGTGTTAAATGATGTGTGGGTGTTATCATCAACTTGTAATCCCCTTGGAGAGGAAATGTAAAAGTGGGAGACATGCAGGAGAAGACTTTCTCATGCACAAAACTAAAGTGCAATTTGCCACCTTCTCAGGGATTTGTGTGGGTTTGGACTCGAGTACACCATGCAGTGCATTTGAAGAGCAGTTTGAAGGAGGCCACTGCCGTACCTGTCATTAGGCGCAGCAAGGTCAGAACCAAAAGCACTATTTGTTGACTTGGAAACCGCAGTCAGGCAGCAGAGTAGTTGAAAAAGAGTTTTCCCACACAAAAATCATCTTTGAATATTGCATAAGCATTGCTAAATCAAGGGGAACATGCAAACTTCTGCAATGTAACATACTTACTTGAAAATGCATATGCAACAACTGACCTGCTAAGATTTGAACAGCTTGAAATATTCAAAGAATTGGAAAGAATAGAATCAAGTATAAATTAAATAAATTATTTTTCCAGTGGTATCCAAGGCTCTTTTTCACCAGAAAAAAAAAACACAGGAAAAAGGTACTGTTCCAGGTTTTTTGTCAAGAATTTTGACAACATGAATTGCTTGTAGAACAGGACGCCTGCTGATGTTCTGACAGCTGCGACTGCGTGCACTGCTAACAGCCTGGTTCAGTAAATGTTGCTGAGAGGCCGTCTTCGGTGTAATTGTTTCCTACGGTAATTATGGCCAGTGGCAGCAGTGACAGCATAGCAGAGGGGCACGAGTAGTGGAGCTATGCAGCACACTGAAACTAATTCTAGTAATTATTTAGATGGATCGCTTTGTATGTAAACGGTGGCAGCTCTGCAGAGTGCGCTTAGGCACAGAGTCTGAGAAAAAAGACACTGAATAAAGCAGATATGTGTCCTTAGGTGAACACGGGCGTAAGATTGAAGTGTTAAACAATTTACCGGAAAACTGCAAGATGTTAAAGAACAAGTCTGAAATCTCATATGCAAAAAAAAAAAACTTGAAAGAACCTCCTTTTGTGTCTATTTCCTCAAGATGTAACCAGTCCCAACAATATTACCAACAGCCCTCACATTATGTAGATGAATAGCACCACAGCTGATAAATCCTTCAGAACGGGTACATGTGACATTAAAAGCCCTTCAGTAATCTGTGATCTTTGTCGGCCTCTATTGGTGAGTAAGGCGACATTACAGGTCAACTGACAAATGATGAAGATGCTACACAAGCCAATTACAGCAGAGATCCAACATAGCATGATATTTATATTATATATCAAGGTTAAATTCTAAGAAATAGAATATAAAAACACAACTTTGTGATTTGATTTTTTTAATCTAGATTGCTCATGTAAAAAAAGAGAGGAACAGTCACTCAGTCACAATGCACAATATACGCAGGATGAGATGCAGGATAGGGGATATTTATTTATTAGGTTTTTGCTCATTTCTGTGCATACTTTCAATACAAACACTAAATAAAACACTGTAATCCGACAAATGTAAACGTGATGCAGGAAGAAGAAAATGTAGTAATATAGACATGGATGATCTGACAATAGTTTCAGTGACCTTTAGCTACAATATAAGCACACAGCAGAAACAGACATAACCAATCGCTGTCCACTAAATATAGAGCTGCTCAGGTTACCACAGAGTGAGCTCAACCAGTGCAAGCCATTCTAAGAAAAACACAATAATGAACAAAACAATAATTTAAGATTTCTCAGTTACTGCTGACATCTCAATTTACCTATGGGAGCACATGGGTTCACTTTAATAGACACTTTAATAGAATGTAATGTACTGCAGTCTACTTTTACCCTTCTTCCCACAACTTCACAGAGCCCATCCCCACATCACCACAGCTGAGGGCCGACAACCTCTGAAAACAACGGCTAACCTTGCAAACTAAAAAGAAAAAAGACTCAAAGTCTTAAAGCGTGCAAAAGTGTTTGCCTTGTCCTTAAATACGCAGGTGTCAGGCTGATTTGAGGACAGCGACGAGGAAACGTGAGGGTGAACTGATACTGGGCTGGGGCGAGGGTGCACACATCAATAATCCCATCAGTCTCTGGAGCAAATTAAGAACTGTGTTCATTTAAAATCCAATTATCCTCATTATTGTCGGTAGTTGACGCACGTTAATGATGCATGAAATAGCTGAACATTTTTGGAGGCCAGTGTTATTTGGGAGTCAGGGTGTGATGACGCTAAGTGGCCACAAGATGGAGAAAGAGTTCTGCAGTGTTTCTTTTTGTTTTTTTTTTGTGAACACCAACGAGAGCAGAGTTTAAGTGTGATTAAAAAAAAAAACAAAGGAAGAAAAAGGAAAAGTGTGACTCATGATAATCAGCTTTCATTGAAGTACATTTTAGAAATTCAAATAATAAGGCGCACTTGAGGAGGGGGTTTGCTGTAAATTGCTCTGGAAAGAAAAATCATCAGGGAGTTGATTCAGTTTTCATTTTGTGTAAAAGATTCAGAGGGAATTAAAATGAGTCTGAATGAGAGCACGCTTGTGTCTTTTTGTGTGTCCACGTGTGAGCAGGCTTTTGGCATCCCTCTGGCCTCCTGGTATTATCTGTATATGGAAGGTGGGCAAGGTAAAGGAAGGTACTGGCTTTTATTGTTTTTTGGCTTAAAGCGCTTCTAGAGGAGATAACACATTCTTTCTCTTACAAATGAAAAGTAGAAATGAGCTCAATTCAATACACTCAGCGGTTCCAACCTTTTTTTGGCCTGGTATGACCCATAGCTTATGGTAGCTAACGTGAGCTAATCTTAGCAGAATATGGGTCGATAATGCCGGTAATTATGATTATGATTTATGATTGTTCTCTCTCAGCAAAAGTTACACAGTCTCACTTTAATGCATTTAGTGAAGTAAACAGAAAAAAGATCAACATGCTAATGCAACATATGTGGACCTCCCCCCAAAGGCTTTCAAGTAACTGTTTCCCTGTCAACTTGTATTCAAAAATCACCTTCTAAATTCCCCTCAAATGGCTCCATAATAAGGTTTATACACAGGCACAGACTGTTTGTTCAGATTCAGCCCAGAGAGAGCTTTTACAAGTCATAAACATCATTGATGACTTATTATAGCCCAGACGCGTGATTAAACTGCGCCCCCGTCTCCGAATCTCTCGGGTCACAAGGCGTCGAGAGGGGATCCTGCCTTTTTAACATCAAAGTGAAAGCAGGGCCACATTCATTGCAAGAGAGACTCACAATGCTGTGCATGCGTTTTTTTTTTTTCCAGAGAGGAGAGGAGAGGAGGAGAAAGGATTAAGAAAAGAGTGCAGCGAAAGCCTCGGCTGTAAACAACATGACAGTTACTAAAGCAGTAAACTGGGTTTAATCCCTGTTCAGTGATGGGTTCAACTCAACACAAAGGGGAGCGCCAGGTCAGAAAGTGACATTAATCATGTCACTTTCCATCAAGTCTCACTGGATCTCAGGCGACATCTTACCATAATTTGCTTTTCACTCACCATCTCATTTAAATGTACAATTAAACCAAATTAAAAAAAAAGTTTCTGAGTATCTGTGCTCTTTTTCAATGACTTTGAAGTTCATAAAGGCGGGTTGCGTATGCGCCACCCGTCACAGATGGTCACGTTCGAACACACATCACATTGAATTAGGGCCACGGCACCTCCAGGAAGCTCAATAAAGCTGCTCCCAGCTCTGAATCGCTGCCTCCTCACCTGCACCGTGCAGCCTGGCAGCTTTTGGAAGCTTCATTTAGTACACTGCAGTATGTGTTTGGGCCTGAGCCCCGGCTGGCAAGGACAGCCGACATGCCTGTGGTCTGCTCCCTATAGCTGTAATGAGAGCTATAAATAGTATTATAATTGCTCTAAGTAGTACTGTAATTGCTATTAGTACTTCATGTCCCTCTGTCCAACAAAAGAGCCATTTGTAAATGAATTGTATACAGCAGAGTCTGTTT
This sequence comes from Enoplosus armatus, assembly GCF_043641665.1. NCBI lineage: Eukaryota > Metazoa > Chordata > Actinopteri > Centrarchiformes > Enoplosidae > Enoplosus > Enoplosus armatus. Next base: position 4,003,844 of record NC_092203.1, read on the forward strand.
TGATGCCAGATCATTTTCATCTAATTGTTTATTTTGCAGGGACAATACCCATTGATCAGCAGCGAGGAAGTAGAGAAGTGTTAGATAAGAAGGCTGGTTTCCATCTGCTGTGGTCAGATGTTAAAATACACCCTGAAAAAAATCAAGTCAGTCAATTGTGCCTTGTTGGCCATCCACGCGTGCCAAATTAAGTTTTGAGACGTTTGTAGGCGAGAAGGGAACTGTTTTGACTTGCGTTTGATCTGTCAAAATAATGCACACTTGAAAATCTGCCGCGCCGCTTTCAGAGATGTGAGGTTTCGTTATTCGATTAGGGCCAGCCGGTCATCCCGGGAGCTGGCGGGGGCCAGCTAAGTTAATTTACGGATTGACGGAGAACCAGTTACTTGAAAGCCCTCTGGGATGAGGCTGCATAGTATGTGTTGCATCAGCATGTAGATAGTCATTTCACAACATACAGCAGAATACCACAGAGGGAGGCTGGGCTTGAATGCATCTTGTGAAGTGGTGAAGGGGGCATGCTCAAGCTAAAATGCAGGTGTTAAGTCGTTTATATAAGCCTATATGCTGGCAGTAGATACAGTAAAGGCACAGTAGTTAAAAGCAACTGGCCCTAATGGAGTATGCATTATCTGTGTCCAAATAAAGGGAAAATATATGATGTTAATATGCAACTACAATCACCAATCTCTCGTGAGGCCCGTCAAACTTTATGGAAGCGCAACGCTAAATTGCTAAAAAAAAAAGTCCTGCATTGAAAAGTTTACATACAAACTGCACTTTTAATCAAGCAAAGTCTCCATCTCCATCTACATTTAAATGAAGTAAAACGTACAATATCTCCATCTGAAAAGAAGCAGAGTAGAAATATAAAGCATTTCCACCGCTGCTGATTCGTTGGTCGATCTGCCCCGCAACTCTTGATGATGAGCACGGGTGTGTTAAATCATCACAAACCTTAATCAATGAACGAAAGCTGACCTCGCCGTCCGCACGTTTACACCATGATTACACCGAGACAAGACGTCTCTCTCCCCTTGCTGTGATTTCTCAGACTCTGCTGAATGAAACGGATCATTTGCCTCTCGCTGTAAGATGTTTTCACAAACTTCAGTTATTTCCTCAGATTTGTCGGGGCGACGAGTGAAGTGTTGCAAAGATGAATGGACTTTTTTTTCTCCCCCCCGTGTTGTTTTTCCTGGTGCTTCCAAAAGCCGTGATTATCTATTCATTATCTGTTTGACTTGGGAGGTACAGCGGCGTCGGGCTAAAAAACATCCCATTGGCTTGTTAATCTCAGTGCAGTGTGGCGCCGTTTCTTTGGAAAGCCTTAACAGAATGTTGCAGGGAACAAGTTGTTTAAGCCTTGTTTTAGGTTGTGCTGCACACAGATCTGTAGCATTTCGCCCTACTTTCCTGTATGCGCTGACCATAGGCTTCCCAGGGTTCCTCATGTGAATGTTGCAATTGTTGGCCAGATCCAGAGCTCATAATGTCACGTGCAGTTGCCAGCTGAGCCACCGGGACGCCTGCGGGCCTTTTTCTTTCATGACTCAGATGTGATTTGGTTCATTTCAGTTATTCGGTAAAACACATAAAGCACTGAGGATGTCACATTACAGGCCGACTCAGTGTGTGTGTGTGTGTGTGCTGAAAATGAGTCCAACATTAGCGACAATATGTAAATCATACCGTCTTAATCACAGCTTCGGATACCTCTCTGTAATACCTGAGGTGTTTATGGAAGTGCAGGAGCCATGTTTTGTCTCCCATTTGAAATTTGAACTCATGTCATTTTTCCGTGATGTCAGGCAGCAGTTTATTCTAATATCCTGAGTGCATTAGAGCCGCTTTTTTTTTTTTATTCTAACCAAGCGAATCATAATAAATCACATGATTACAGAGTCCGAGACATCTGGACGTTCTAGATTAGCTCTCCAACTCCTCGGCGTTTAAATATTTTACAATTTGAATATTTGTGTGCACACTGTTCCTCCAGCTGAAGAGGTGCTGAACTAACCCTCAATGTGACCTTATCTTTACAACCGTGCCACCATGAGGAGATTTACTTTAAAATGACGCCAAATCCTGTTCAGCACAGAAAAATGAAATGCTGGTCTTTCCTGCGCCGCTGGTGCAGAGTTTGGACATGTATGCACATGCAGACTGTGTGTGTGCTGCAGCATTTTGTTTCCCTTTGAAGCAGAAACTGTGTGACTCATTCGTCACCTGAGGAGGTTTCTTTTTCTTTTTTTTTTTTTCCCCCTCTGCTGCAGGTCACTGACAAGTCAAGTGCCCAGCAGAAGAAACGTCGTCTCCTGATGCTGTAAATATATGAACCAAAGTCTTTTTGTAGTTGCTTTAGAGACAGAGACAGATTATGATGCAAAATCCATTTTAAAAAGTTGAATGCTTTATTGACTACAAACTAAATATGGCAGCGTTAATCCTTGTTTACCTGCGTTCCACCCTCACTCTTGATCTTCTCATATTTGGGTATGTTTAATCAAATCCGAGATTGATCGCTGGTTTCGACACCCGGGCAGGTCGGTGGGTGGCGCAGGCAGGTGGGTGGAAATGAATGCCGTCCCAACAGCATCAATTCATCCTTAATGTCCCAGCTAATGTCAAACCTGTCCACAGACGGAAACATAGGAGTCCCAGTTATTCAAATGGAGCCGTACAGTAAAAAAGGTTAAACAAATGAGGCTGGATAAATGAGCGCGGTGGTTATGCATCAGGGTTAAGAATAAGTTAGTCTCCACGTCTTATGAACCAACATGGGACTCAAATAGACGTGCCGCGTCGCATGAATAAGCCCTTCTTTGTTTGGGCACTTCTGAGCCACTATGGAAACTGAGATAATGTGATTAATTCCCCTCATCTGCAATTATATGCTGTGACATAAAATTGTTAATTATCATTTGAGAGCAGAAAATTGAGGGGTGTGCTTTTGTGTGTGTGTGTGTGTGTGTGTGTGTGTGTGTGTGCATCCTCCAGGGCTGCAGAGGTTGTTTTCTAACTGTACAGTACAATCTGTGACACATTGCTGATTACCTGCATAAAATTGCATAATTGTCATTTTTAATGCAATGCAGGATTTCACAAGCTTAGTTTACTGCATTTATTCTGGGTTGACCCGAGACATATGTATAATTCTAACTAACATGAATACTTTATTAAGATATACGTACAATTTCAGTTTAAATCAACTCTATATTCAAGGTGTCATGTTGTAGAAAGTGAGATTTCTATGTCTTGTTTGATTATAAAGCAGGTCTGGGTGCTGCGTAAATACTGTGAAAGAATTAAAACACTCTGTGCCTTTAAATGAGCCATCAGGACTTCCTTAAGGTTGTGATATCACAACTATACAGTCGCCGCACTCAGCCGCGCCCCCCCAGCAGGTCACCTGCTCCAGGCACAGCACCACCCACCAAGAACAGGGACGTTCATCCACCCGCTCAGTCTGTCTTGAGGTATCGGAGCGCTCTGCTCAGGACTACTCTTCAAGTTTTTGGAGGTTGTTCAGTTTGTCTCAGACGTCTTGTTTCAGACAGAGGGGGGACTGAGGGGCTCCGTGAAGGGCCAGCAGAAGATACATAAGGACTTTAAACTGTCAATCATGCATAGCTACTCTTGTGGAATCCCAGAATAAAAATATAGAGCTGAAATGAGCATAATATGGGACCTTTAAGGTAAATGTATAATTTCAATAAACTCTTAAAGTCAAAAACGCTTTGAATTACATAACTGTACCTCTTCTTGTACACCAGAATAAATAAAAGACATCGTGCACATTTAGTCCCGAACACTGATCTTTGTAAAAGAAAAAAAAAGGTGTGTGTGTGCATGTGTGTGTGTGCGGTCGCACGCTGACGCCTGCGCTCATTGTCAAGGGATTAAGACCACTAAGCTAATTCAATGGAGTAATAAAGGCTTTCTGTAAACTCCAGATTAATTGGGATTAAGCACTTAACCATTTTTAGGTCTTGTTGAGGCTGAAAGGAAGGTGAGAGAAAACACTTTTCGCTCCCTCAGTCCTGAGGGAGAAAGCATTGAAAAAAAAACGGTGGGATGCCTGCCACTTAAGAATAAGGCTGAATGAAGGAGCCCCACAGCATTAGCCACCTGTGTGTCTGTTAGTGCCCCTTTTGTCTGCACTGGTAAGAGGATCGCACGGGTTTCAGTTCAGATTTCCCATCTTTCTTTCCCCAGTCAGGAAGGAGCGAACTCATAATCACGTCATCGAAGTCTGAGCGGCGAGTGTGTAAAATGGACCTTTGTGCATGGATGTCCGCCAACACCTTGGATAGTGTTGCGTGAAATGAAGAAACAAAGGGGGGGGGGGGGCGTGCGGTGGTGGAGCCGGGGCATTTGAGTGGGTATGAACGGGGTTTAAGATGGGGAGTGGTTGTTTTCAAAAATCCGTGCAACTTATCTGCCCAATTTCTCCCTGACAGCGAGGGCCGTTCCACTCCGTTGCACTGTATTTGTGTCCACAAGCCCTATTAGCTTCTGAAGCTCGCTCTCTTCAAAGTTTCAACATTCAGAGGGACTCAGAGTTGCTCCGTGGCTATAATTGCTTTCTCATAGCGATGTTTTACTTCAGAAACAGTGTCATTTTAAAGTCATTTTCTCAGCATTGCATAATTATTTGAAAAATAAGAATGTTTAATTTCGCTGCCATTTTCATATTGATCATTTATTGTATTTATAATTTGATATGTTAAATCTTTAAATTAATCTTTTCCTCCAAAACAGAGCTTGTTCATTCTATGTCTTTTATTTAAGTAGAGACATTTCATGCTTCTCTGTGAGTTGAGAAACTTTTTTTTAAATTTTTTTTTACCACTTTTGCTCCTTTGAAACCTTCTCGAAAGTATGGACATAACAGGTCAAGCTGAAAACAAGGATCCTCTCTATTTGAAAACTTTTGGAGAGAGTGAGGACGTATATTCAGCACACTGAGCTGCAACAATTCCTAGTTGGACTTTTATTAAACCCGTAGAAACTGCATTTCTTCCTCTTGGCCCCATGAAACCACTTAACCAACTCCTGAGGTTCCACCAGTCACGCAAGACTCTGCACCAGCTCTGCTCTTTCACTCCAGATCCAATTAAGAGCCATTTATTTTCGCGTCATGTATTTGGACCACGTGTGCAGGAGCAGAAACATGCAGTGGAACCGGAGGACCATGTTGGGGAAACAACGTGTTACGTAATTGGAATGAATAAACAGATTAATGAATGGGCAAACGAGCTAATCAGAAAATTAACCTCATGAACCCGAGGCTGTGTTTCACACATTTATTTTTAGCTTCATGGCACAGTCGCTACATGTCTCAGCCTGACTGTCAGATTATTTTCAGGGCAGGTCGGGCCTCCAGGAAATACCATCTATTGGCACATGAGTGGCACTGCACTTCTCCACCTCACCAGCTGATGATCCATGCAGCAGACGTGGCGTTATTCATGTTTTGCAATGTAAAGCTAGACAGAGGTTAGATTTCGTATTGTAGGTAGCAAGGTAGATGGCCAGACAAACACTGTTTCATCCATTCCTTACACTTTTCCTCTCGTATTTTTGGTTTTGGGAAGTCTCATAAAAAGACGCCCACCCTCCACACTCTTTGAATACAGGGCATCACTCTTTCTACTTCCTACTCCCCGATGCTTAAGCGTGTGGAGAAATCCAAAGCCTGTCACGCTCAGCTGCAGTCGCTAAGCTATGATTGGACAATCGCTGTTCGGGGGGGAGGGGTTTAGCAAACCGTCATTTATCAAATAGCTTGGGTTTGTTCAACAGGAGGGCCATTTGGAAGACAGTGAACTCACACGAGGTCACTTCCACCAGCAGAGTCGAACATTCCTGCAGCTGTTTAGGAGTTTACAGTCTGTAAATTATATCTATGCACGATAACAGTGATGCCACCTGAAAGACAACTGGCTCCTGCCCAGGAAGATGAACACGTTGCAAACATGCACTTTAGTACTTTACCCATTCATTACTCATGACTCCCGTCGGGCACTGACGTATCAAAACAACAGGAAATTGACAACAGGAGATGACAGATGAGAAATGTGAGTGTCTTCGCCTCCATATTTCCGCACGTACGTTCTGCATCGGTGTGTGTAATTTCATTGTCTCGCTGCGGCGTGCGTGCAGCCCAGAAATGGCCCACGGGGCGAAAAAAATCAGAGAACATAAAAACCTACAGTGACGCCAGTCCCGATGCACAAAAATTGCTCTCCTCCAGTCTCATGATTCGCTTGATTATCCACGCCGCTCACCTCCGAGTGACATGACACAATATGAGAAATGATGAATACAGCAGCGCGCCAACTGTATCAGCGGTGGCTGGAATGGAGCGAACAAACAAATAAAGACAGAGAAAATCCTCAAATAGGACCTGCTGTTTGAAGGGGTATTATTGAAAACGCCTCTCTGAGCTTTATTCAGATTCTTTGTCAGCCTTCACAGCCCGATCCCGAGGGGTTTAGTATCAAATCCTGGACATGACAAATAATGACTATTTATAGCACAGGAAGTGTTGAATAAAGGCTTATTAGATCGCTCACTCTGAGTCGAACATCTCAGCGTGACAATGAGGCGATCCTGGTTCTGCCTTTTGTTTATTTCTATATTTATCTTTTAAGGGAAAATCGGGTTTGATGCTACTGACAAACATCAAAAAGCCAACACAGGAGGTTGGCGGAATTGTCTTTCTCTTTTTTGCCCCCCCCCCCCGTTCCGGTCCCTTATAGCACTGTGTACATTACTACTGCTTCCTTTGGCTAAAACAGCACTAATCCACTGTAGAGTAAATTGAGCATTCAGCCATTTTATGCCCACCAGTCCTTTAAATGGGGAGGGGAATATGAACATGACCAAGTACAGGCCTTCTCTGGCACCGTTTTACAGTCTTTCATATAAACATGACTCTGGGGTCAAGTTGTCGCTAAGTGTTCTCAGTGATGTGGAGGATAAGTGCATATAAATACAGGACTTTCCAGTGGTAATCCCTCCCTTACAGTGGCCTCATGCACGTTTCTATCCTTCCTTCCTCATACACCTGCTTCTCTGCCTTTCCCCACATCCATTCCTCCATTATTCTTTTTTTCCAATGCTTCTTTCCCTTCATTTCACCCCTCCTCCCTTCTATCAACACATCCTTTCTTCCCTGTTGTTCTATTCTCCTCTTTTGCTTCCCCCTCATTTCTTTTATCCTCTCATGCCTGTCCCTTCCATCACATGTACAGTGAGGAAACTGTAAGACTTGCAACACTCTCCCTCTCTCCCTCCCTCACACACACACACACACACACACACACACACACACACACACACACACACACACACACACACACACCAGTGGGCTCATGCAGTGTTTTATCACAGTCAGCACTGAACAGTTTGACAGTGAGGAACGAGCGAGGTTCCCCGGCTTCAAGAGGATTTCCTCCGGGGCAAGGCTTCTCAAACTATAGATTCAGTCTTTAAATAGTGCATCGTGGTAATATAATTTAATGAGCCAGAATGACACAACTAAATTTCTTATTGAGGTCGCAAGCTGGAAAAAGTTTGACAATCTGGATTAGTTTTGCATCATTTCTAGGGATAAGCTGTTGTTGGAGTTTTGTTTAAGATCTACAACTACACAATTAAAACAAGAGGGTGTTGCTGTGGTGATTGCATTATAATGGCATGTCAATTTCCCCTTGATTTCCCCTGCTCCTCCAGAGTCAGTTGCTCTAATGACATCATCATTAAGTGACTGGAAGCGAGTGGAATGGGAGCAGGAAACTGCAAAGCATGCCTCCTGGTGAGGTACGGTGATTAAATAATGTCAGTTACACAGCTATATAGATATCTGATGTGTGCTAACATTAGCTAGCATTAGCCACCATAAGCTACTGGTCATACCAAACCAAAAAAAGGCTGTAGCAGCAAAAACCCTGAGCGTATTGAATGGAGTAAGGGTGTGTTGTAATATTTATGAGTTGAACATTTCCAGGAGGATTACATTCGTTTTTATGTTAAAAATTGCATATTCTCACTTTAAGGCTCGATCTTTTGTTTTGACCCCGACGGGGGAAAAAGCCGACGAGAAAATAAAATATACAGCAAACCCTCTCCAGTCGAGATGTACAGCTGTCAGAGGAATGCTTTTTGTCACCGCAGCGAGACGGCACATTCAAAGTGACATTTCTTCACCCATTTGTTCAACATTTTTTAACATAATTTGGGGGGAAAAAACATGCCATCATACACTTAAAAGTTGAACTCCCAAGCTGTCACCCAATCCTTCTTCCGCTTTTCCTCTAAGGTACTCCGGAAAAAAAAAAACAAAGAAATGACAGCTCTATCATACCAAGACACTGCTGCCAACTGTTCAGGAGACACCGGACGGAACAACGGGGGCCATTATCCATAATTAATAGCCCTTTGGTTGTTTTAAGTACCCGGCCTATGCATATTTCAAAGAAATATCCAGTGAATATGTTATGTATAGGACTTGTAAGAAGATTGGACAAAAAGAATCAGCATCCCAGAAACTGATGTGAACTTCGTTTTCCCAGCGCCTGCACAAGGCTCCCTCCCAGAGTGCTCAGTTGCTAGGGGACCAGAAGACTAATTTGGTCATCGCATTGACTGTGCAGTTCAAAGGCTTCCCAGAGACGTTTTTTTTTTGTATTTTACATTTTTCATTACATGCCAGACACAGTCCGAAGGGAAACATAAGCAATTTGTCACATAGGGATTCGTGCATCCATGATATCTCGGTGCTATTTTTGATGTGACAAAGTAGCTTCTCATGGAATGCTTTACATGTTAATATTACATGTAGATAATAAGAAACCCACAGACATATTGTAGCTGCCCAGAGCTGTTATATTAAAGTGGCATCATTAGGCTGTGCCGCAAGAAGGGAGAGAGAGTGATTAAGGATGCATTAATTGTTTTTTTGGCCACTTGGGGTTGTACATGTAATGTGAAAGGGGCTGTGCGTCGTGACAAACCCCACAGATGATTATCATCCAACTCTGCAGTTCACCTCAGCTTGACAGAGCTTTTTAGCCTCTTTAAGGTCTTCGTTTTGGTTTTAAATTCTGCAAATTCCACTCCCAACCTTGTTTTCAGCAGAAAAAGCTCTGATGAACCCTCTGAACGCTGCATGCCCAGACAGACAGACAAAGTTAGCGATTAGCTGGTGAACATAGCGGAGCATCGAGCAGCTAAAGGGCCTGGTGATCTTCTCAGGAGTTGGCTTTAATATTGGTTTTACATTTATCAGGCTGTCAGAAACACACCTGGGTGTGTAAGTAGGAGTTGCTAGACATTGTGTTATGCAGCTTGTTTTGGAGCTCTTTTGACCCCTAATGGACCCCCAGAATAAAATAAACTAAAACAAAACAAACGTCAAACCATCATCATCATTGTCTATTATCTATACATGGATACAACCCAGACTCAGCATTCCTACAGCAGCTGGTTAACGCTAATGCACCTTACGGGGGGAGCTTTGCGTGTGATCCTCACAAAGCGGCCCCTACCCCGAGGCGGCGATCACACCAGCCCCTGCATCCCTTGACTTTTGTTTTGCGGCACCTTTATGGTGCGAGCTGAGCGTCAGCACATTCAGGAGCACTCAGCGCTGTCCCTCCAGCGCACGATCAAGTCTGTTTTGATGCTGCCAGCTTGTCATTTAATGCCTCGATGAGGTACGCGCGCAGACACACAAACACCGTTTTCAAGAGGGACTGTGTGAATAAAAAAGAAAACGCTGTGAGAAAATAAACGCCTGCAGCAGAGAACACAGCAGGAGTTCCGCTGATGGGTAGATGTCTTAAGCGATGACAGCTTTCGAGAGACAGTGATTGCCTTGTTGGCTTTCTCTTCCATTTCAGGAATGAAGTAACTGCTTGTGTAGTCAGAGCAACATTACAATACATCATACATATTATGAAACATTGTGTACTTCAATGCCGTACTGCGGGATTGAAGTATTTTCTCACCAAGTCGAACTCAGATGTGTGGATAATTGGATTTGTTAAAAATAAAGGAATTGTATGATTAAAGGGTATCTTCTTTGTTGTTTGTTTTCTCCACTCATATTTCATGTTTTGCTTTTGTTTCCCATGCTGACTCAAGAACTTCTCCTCATTTGTAGGAAGCCTAAAGGACAAACACAGAGTCCCTTGGGTTACACAATACTGGAACACACAGCAACTTGCCGTGACGCATGCACACACACCACGCACGGACGCGAGCACGCGCGCAGAGTTTGGCTAACAACACTGCCCTCTCCTCTTTCATTAGACCCATGCACAGGTGCAGAGCGTGCTCTGTGCTGATGAAAAATAATTTATCAAAGTCTGCGGTGGCATTGCGGCAACCTTTTTCTCCAAATGTCACCTTCAAAGGGGGCTCCTTGCTCACGCATTATTGTTCTAAGGCAACAGAGCCCAGAAATTGCCAGGGGCGACTAAATGAGGTTCCTATTATGAACGCTATGATTAACTGTCCCCTGGTGCAGTAACAAATCCACAGCTCACCTCACCCCACCTTTAATCTGCATTGTCTGCCTGAGAAAAGGGCAAAGTCACTCTTCTCACCTATCAAATCCTTTTCTTAATTGATCATGATTTCACTTTGTTCAAGACTTTTATGGTCCTTCAGAGGTTCTGGCGTAGGCAGTGCTGTGGTTAGTAACTGTAGCCTGAGCGCCACAGCCCAGTGGTTTCATGTAGCAATTCTGTCTCCTACATAATATGTATGCGACTAATTCGCTTCACCAAATATGCTTTGGAGGAAACTTGGATCACCTGGATTACAGAAGAGTGACATCCTCATACTGCACAGACAAAGGGAGGAGGTTGAGGTGGATTTTTGGGAGTTTGAGCTGCCGAAACACTTAATTAAAGGGACACCCCATTGATTTTACACATTAACTTCGGTTTACTCATAAAGGGGAGTACCACTCAGTTGTATAATGCCTTCTGTGGATATAGAGGGAAGGGGCAATCAAATCTAAATTCGCTGCCCATTTATTTTAATGACGAATTAAAGGTGCCCTGTGGAGTTTTCTTGTGAACAAACATAGGTTACGTTTACATTTAGTGTCAACTGCATTGTTTACTTCCATGGTTACTAGCTAGCAGTCTTCCTCTTCCCTGCCTTTTGTTGGTGCATTGCTGCGTTTCTTGACGCAGGATCTAGGGCGTTTGGAGCTTGACCCAGGGTTGCATAAAGAGGGATAGCTGTGTGATAGCTACAAAAAATGGAAATCCTTGTGTGGTTAAAGCTAATGACCATCTTTTCAGCCTTCTGTCCATTGAGCAAGGCACTTGGTCCCCAGCTGCTCTGATTGCACATGCCTCTGGTTATAATGAGCAGCTCCCATGTGAGGCGGCAAGTAATTTTATACACAGGAGGCAGGGTGCTATACTGACAAAAACAGGCAAATTCCTTCCCCGTGGTGTTCAATTGTGGTGCAGATCTGGCAGTTTAGACAGCTGTGGCATTTGTTTGATATGGTTTTCATGTTCATCAAACTAGTGAATGACCATGTACGCCCTCGCGGATGACAGTGCTGTCATTTTGCGAGAAAGCATTGGCATCTGGGAAAACTGTAAAAAAAAACCATATTATAGAGTGAAGGTGATCATTATTCAGCGGTTCTTACCTTGCCCTGAGAGGGGTTGAGTGGACCAGCAGCGAGCCAGAAAAATGCACTTCGCCTGCTTTCATGAATCATATCTACACGTTAGTGAAGAGTGTCCTCTATTTTGGCAGTTACAGTATACGTGTGATTCAGCACCATATGAGATAAGCTACCCAGGAACCCAGACACCAGACAAGAAAGCAGGATAGAGCGCTGACAGAAAGGCGCTCCTTGGACAGGTAATGGACAAAAGCGAAATAAAAGACGGTTTAAATGGATGATTCATATTGTAGCATTTAACAGAAAAAAACTTCCAAATGTCCCAGCGTGGTGCTGTTATCTACTTTGTGTCCCCAAGGCTTCGCACACTGTGATTAAGAAGCCTCTTAAATCTAACTACAAACGTTTTTACCGAAGTTAAATATGGCTTTGAGTCCATTCCTAAATGGGGTCACTCTGGGAGCAAAGCACTAGCAGACAAAAAAAATCTCTGCTTTAGATTATGTATTATGACTTCTCTTAAACTAATGCATTTGGTCTGCGCTGCTTTTGTTTATGGCGTCTCACACGTTGAACAGATAAGAGCTGAAGGATCTTGCAGCCAAATTTTGACCGCAAAAATTGTGTCTGCTGAATGTTAGTGGAGTTGTTTATATCCCTCCTCCTCCTATAGAACACAATCAAGTATAGCTGAAAGAAGAATACTGGTCGCTGCTGTAATGCAGAACACTGAATGGAGCGAGGATTGGAGCAAATTGGCGCGACATGGAACACAGCGGGGATTGGAGCGAAAACACACAAGAGCAAGCGGTATCAGAGAAGAGCAGAGATGAGAGGAACACAAAGGAGAACATAATGGAAAACATCACAGATCAGGCGGAAATGGTGAGGAATGTAACAGTAGAGCTAACCAGGGAACAGAGCAGGACTGAAGCTTTGCAGTGATGTCAGAAATCTGCAAGAAAACACATCTGGTGCCAATATGGAGGCACATGGATGATTGCTGGGTGCAAACAGTGTCTAAATATAAACAACCAGAGCGATATGAAGGCTGCCTCAGTGTTGACGTTGGTGAATTCAGGCAAAAAGTCGAACATCTGATCATGCTGACTGATTACTGTTACTGAAATGCTGCTTTGTCCACACTCTATTTGGCCCGAATCCACTCCAAATCCCAATAAATTCTCATTCGCAGCTGTTCTCGCCCAAAGGCTGAGGACCTCCAATATGGCTGCCAGAGGCGTCGTTATATCACCTCACCGTCTGTAGCAGTGGTTTTCCAATGCCGAAAGTGTTCTCACTTGAGCCTCCTAATGAGGCACATATGGGATGTGGAGGTGAATGCAATTAACTGCGATTAACTAGCTGGTAGCAAAGAAAAACCAGCAGCACTTTGCATCAGGAAGACCGAGCTCAAAATCCAGAACTAAACCAAGTCGAAATGACCCGAGCTGCCCTAAATGGAACTAACTGCTCCTCATAATAGCGATTCCCAAGACTGTTACTACTCACACTGCAGATGAAACATCCGTTGCTGCGTAGTGAGAGGGGAGACAATGAGTGCCTTGGCTCTTTTGAGGAGGTGTACACACCATTGTGAAGTAGAGCGAGTCCTCATTGGTCCTTATTAGTTCCACTAGAATGAGCGGGAGCAGAGGCCGGTGTTGGATTGCTAAAAATTGCCTCACTTGGAGGGCTTTGATGTCATTAGATAAAACTCTTATGATGTGGATCAAATACATGGAAAATGAAGCCAATGCTTATCTTCAGCGCGACGACAAACTTTCATGTGCCACTAACATTTTTCCCATTTTAATGGTATGATTTTCTTGTGATGACTCATTGGAGAAATAGAAATTAAATCGAAACAAATGTAGATAATAAAACAATGACAGAAGCCCAATTGATTCTGGCATAACATTTTTAAGTCTCGCTACTGGCCGTACATATTAAAATCGGTGGTTACGTAAGTGTCTTCGTAAGAAGAGGAACATGAGTCTAAATTAGCAGGCTTCCGTTATGTAAAGAATGATTTCATTAAGAGTTCCCTGAACTGAAGCAGCTGCGCGCAGAGCTTTTGCAAATCGGTTGGACTGAGCAAATCAGATCATTGCGCAGTAAATACCTGGAGGTCTCCTGTTATGTGTTGAAATCAGTTTGCATTCTTTTCAAAAGTCTCAAAAGGTCAAAGATAGCTCAGCGAAGGCAGCATTTGTTCCACACACACACTCCCACAAATGTGAACAGAATCGCATAAAGGTCGATGTTTTAAAGAAAAAATGTAATATCATAGATCTTATAGATTTACTCGTGTTTAGTGTGAAAGGCCGCAGGAAGTGCATTCCTTTAAAATAAAAGAAAACTTTCCAGGATTATATCCTATTGTTGGATCAGGTGCCACTGAAGCTGCTTTAACTCACTGTATGTCCGTGTCATACCTCATCTGCCCTTACATTACTGCATGGAACAGAACACGGATATGATCTTTAAAAATACATTACGTGTCACGTTTTATCAGCGTGCACATTGTATACTGTACACACACACACTGTAAGATGTTGTATGTACAGGTTTTCCATGAAGGGGAACACAAATCACCATTTATTCAAAGAGCACAGAGATTAAGTGCCTTGCTCACGAGCAGCTTATAGTAACTGTGGAGTGAGGGGAGAGCCCCTGATAAATAACAAAACCCTCTGAAAAACCCTCTCATTTAAAATAACTCCAATTGCATCTGCACATGCAAATGGCGACGCAAAGCAGCGCGACTTTGCAATTCTGTGGTTTCACATTTCAGCTAATGTCTAGCTAAAGAAGATGTGGCGATTGTTAAGGCATACAAATTGAATTTACCTTCAAAAGAAGCCTATTTCAGTGGTCTTCCACACTAAGCTCACAAGTCCTGGGGCCATAAATTCCACATGATACTTGACAAGTGCAGCCTAATGCTTGGCTCGCAGAATGTGGAGTTTTACTACGGTGCTACAGTTTAGAGAAGCTTCACTTTTCAAATATCAATAATGTATGACAACTAGTGTAAGCATACATTGAAGTCTGGATTGAGAAGTGGCCTTAACTCCCGGTTGTTTTTGAGAAAAGCGGCGACTCCTGGGTTTTGCTGCTGACAAATTGCTAGAGAGCTTAACATACTGTAATGTCTCCCGAGCTTAGTCAGTCTTAGTCTGTACAGTGTGTCCCCTGCCCTCTTGTCTCTTGTGTTTTCCCCTGTTTGTCTGTCTGGGCGTGGCTGCTCCTTCCTGCTCTGGAGCACCGGTGATCAGCGCACCTACATCTCATTATCCAATCCACCCTGTTGTAAATCAACCCCCGGCTCTCCGCCTGTCCCCGTTCTGCCATCATCCACCCCTACCTGAAATGACTTTGGTTTGCTCAATAAACTGTTTAAACCTTCATTAGAGTCTTACCAATAACAAGATCTTAATATTGGTGTGATAAAGCAACTGGGAAAAAAAAGGCAGACACAAAACCAAACTTTCTACAATGGGTCTTGTAACAGTGGAGACCCCAGTAAAGCATGTGGTTACGTAACTGTGCTATATTGTTTAAAAACTGGTCAGTGTCAATGAAGGTTCTTCTCTGTGGAGGAACACAGAGGGTGCCGTGGAATCTTTCTCCGTGCCGCTTGCATGCAACGACGTCTCAGTGCAGAATGAGGAGGAAGCAGGATGGAAGTCAGCAGGATGTGATGTGGATTCCTCACTGTAGCTCCTAACGAGAGCCCCCGCAGGCTTCAAGCCTCTGGCAACGCCACAAGGTGACATAATTTATCACAAAGCGCCATACACGAGGACCACCTTGAAGATGTAAATAATAGGAACCCTGACATTACATAGGTGAAGATCTCCATATTCCAACAGCACAGGCTGAGGATTTCATGCACATACGGTATTAATGTTTCAAAGAACCCCACGTGGTGGCGGCAGGAGCCTGGTCGCTGAGTAGGCAAAATCATAGTTCAAAGGCAGCTCTCTGAATCCCCGAACCACCTGGAAGATGCGGACATGGGAAAGGAATGAGACGTGTTCATCCTGCCCTGAAAGAAACATCTGTGATGGTGCCCGGTTGCCTGAAAAAATTTGGGAAATGAGCATGATGTCTTAAAAATGGTGTTCTAACATGCCTCATGCGCGGAAAAAAACATTTTTATGACATAAAAGGTTTATGAAGGACATGGAGATATAGCACATTGGAAAACGAGGGAAGCGCTTGGCATGTACATTTGCTTGGTCACCCTGACACATTTTCTACATAAAGTGATGTTTTTTTTTTCTTTTTGGATTGTTTGACGTGTGTTTCACTTTGTTCCAGGAAACAAGTTTGTCCTGATTCTGCTGTAACTTAATGTGAAGGCAACATTAACATGCCCGGACCCAGATCAAGTCTCACTTTAAAGATTTTGGGTGGAATATAACTTTAAAGAAGCACGGTGGGTTTGAATGGTGGCCGTAAACAGTTTGCAGTTTTAATGGTTGAGGTAGGTTTAATCTAATTTAGTCAGTTGCCATGGATTCCAATGGAGACAGAAAAACAGTACAATTTTACAGCCATCTTTCAAGTCTAGAAGGGGACACTCCAAAATAGATTTAGTGGAAAATCACTGTAATTAGGTATGTGGCAAAGACATGAATAAAAAACACAGATGCTATTTAAAATGATGGATTATGTTTGTATGTCAGTGCAGTGGTACGTCTCTGGAGGTTTTAATGGATCTCGGAAAACAATAGGTCACCTCCGGGAGGCTGGGTAAACCTTTGTCGCTTCTGTCTATATAGTAAATATACTGGTGGGTCTAGACTTTTCATGTGTTGTATTCACAATGAGGGGAGGAAAAAAAAACACTGATATCATCACATTTTAGCAAAGCATCTTCAGCTGCCCTAGCTTGACCCCAATTTTAACTGAGGTTGTTCTACTTCACTGAATTTCACCTCTGGCCAACATTTCCATGTGCTGACGTGTGTCCAATTCCAGATGCTGCATTGTCTCATAATCCTTTTGGTCCATATGCGAGTGTATTGTATTCTGCATTTTAGTTTGCGCTTAACTTTTCAGAGTCTGTGTTTCTACAGTGGCCAAACATACTGTGCAACCACTTCTCTGGACTACTAAATCAACTCTGGCTGCGCTGCTTCACTTCTAAATGAATTGGCATTTAGGCAAGTCATACTTGTCCTGTAAGCAGTTTTCTCCTGCCATATTTCATTATCTGCCCTCCTCGCGGTCTCTGATCAGCGTATTGGCCACATTGTAATGTTTAGAACATCACAGGGCATGTACTGTATATGTTGGTGAGCTGAGGAATGTTACGTATAAAATAGCAAAGAGAAAGACAGCTGGCTGACAGCTCCCCACATCAAGGCGCAGGCATTAAACTGCAGCACCGAAATGAGGCATCTATGGCTGGTGGCCTTGCTGTGTTCAGCAAGGAGTGGGAGAGAAATAGCAGCGTTTCATATGAATGCTAGCGGCTCCACAGATAGGCCAAGGTTACAGCGGTGTTAGGGATCTTTTTTTAGCGATTTTCTAAATCTTTGATCAGTATGAAAAAGTATCCTGAGAAGCCAGAACTTTGAGAGTTGTTAGTTTCTAATTGGAAAAATTGATCATTTGAAACCCTGAACTTATGGAGCGCTTACTGTATGTTTGAGCATTTGGAATTGCTAATGTCTCTCTAGTGCCTTCGCTGCCTCTTTCAACTATATACTGAAACTTTATAGTTTAATAGTTTGGGAATTTTGTTCAGAGTTAAAGTTAGTTTAAGTGAGACTATGTTACGTTTGCTTAACATGAACTATTGTGGCCACCAGTGACAGTTCCAAGATGCTAAAACATAGAAGAGAAGAGTCATCAAGCCTGAGAACACACGTCAGCTACACAGCAATATTAAATCAAATTTTGCAAATATTAGCTAACATTAGCCGCCATAAGCTACTGGTCATACCACACCAAGAGAGGTTGTACAGACAAAAGCCCTGAGTGTATTGATTTGTGGTGGGGCAGGTTTTATTGCTCATCATTCCTACTTTTCATGTGTCAGACAAAAGAAATGTCTCTCAAAAGTTACATAGTCTCAGTTTTAAAATTTAATGCTGAATAATCACTCCGCTCAGTCAACCTATCCCGTCTAAATGACAGTCGACGGCCCCCGATTAACATTTTAGCATATGAATCATTAAAGTTCCTCTTCAGTGACGTCACCGCCAATTAGAAATTTCTGGACAAGTGTTGGCAGGAAATCAGCGGTTTGCAAGGTGAAGCACGGGTAACAACAGGTCCCGCCTAATTGAAACAGGCGCAGCTGTGCATCGCTGCACCAACTCCCCTGCTGCACTTAGAAATCCCATTTTGCTGTGGATTGTTCCTGCCACAGATAATCACTCTTTAGATGAGCTGTTTTCAGTGGAGCTTATACATTTGAATATGGTAATGAAGTCACTTGAGGGGGGCTTTAATAAGGGAGGTAATCGATAAGGCAATTAAAGCTTAACAGCTGAGTTAATCTCTTGTTACACGTGCGACACAGGTAATGAGTCATTGGTGTTCGCAAGGTGGGCGTAATAGATGCATTTATCAAACATTTAAGAGGGGAAGCAAATTAGCCACTGGCTGTATCTCTTTCTGTTTTGCCTTTGAGCATAATTGCTGTGCTCAGGACTGTAATTGGGACAGTGTGTGCTTATATGTCACTAAATGGGCGGCGAGGGCTATTTGAAAAATGTATTGCATGTCAGTGTCACAGAGAGTGAATGGATATTAATGGTTGCCAGCTGACTGTCTAGCTACAGGTGGGTATACAATATGATGAAATGGAATGGAAAAATAATGAGGCAAATGTTCTCCTGATCAATGACAAACATTTATTAGGTAGTATCATAATGAATATTGTATATTTTCCTGGGTAGGAGGGCAAAAGCATGGTTTATAACACTATTATGGTCAGAGATTCAGTTCCTACTTGTACCAGCAATGGTGCAAATGGAACTGCAAGATACAGGACCTCGTGGCTCCGCTCAGTTCTGAGCCAGGTGGGTCCAATGTATACTCAGTCTAATCTGGCTGGAGATGGTCTCGTTGTGGAGGTGTGTGGGTCTCAGGTATGTGGGTCTGTATGTCGAACAGCGATTGGGTTTTTAAATGTGTGCCTGTTATAAGTGGCACCAGCAACATTTTGGGTATCTCAACATGTCACATAACATAACAAGGCGACGAGGCTACAGCAATGCTCGTGGCTCTGCAAGGCTGTACTTTGGATTTTGGACCAAAGTGGTGGGCTGACAGACAATGCCATCCCTGGAGCCAAGCCACTAGTGTGACTAACAATCAATTGGAGAATGCAGGGCTAGCTGTGGTAGCAACACAGCATCAGTCTTCAGATGACAGTTTGTGTATTCTGTATGTCGAGCCAGGACTCTATTGGTTGATTAAAAGGGTGAATTTACATAAAAACCTTCCTTTGTGCGGCTTGAATCTCCATAGAAAGATGAGTGCAAAGGGTCTTCTCCCCCGGTTTGATGTGTCACATATGCATTGTTCAGTCGTCTCTTTTCATAGGTCGCACAGTCACTGCTGTTCCAGAAGTTCAGCTGTGCGGCTGTCTTGTGCCACTGATTGTGTCCATCCAAGCTTGATGTAAGAACAAATCAAGTCTCCGGGGGCAAGCTCCCTGCTTCTTTATGCTGGAATAAGTTAATAGGCTGATGTATGTTCCTGCTGTGTGGTAGACGGCTGACAACTTTAAAAGAGGATTCAGGTGAAGACAATAGCCCTGCAGAGATGAATTTTTACTTGAATCCATGTAGTATCATCAAGGCAAAAATTGCAAATGCGGGTCATAAAAGTTGAATAAAGTGCTTTCAGAAAGGTTTTATCACTCGTTTCTGATTCATTATCTTGTCTGGTTGAGTGTGCATGTGTGTGTATGAATGTATGCTCGTGTGCATGTAGTGTATGAGGGTGTTTTGCAGAGCAGTAGATGTCGCCGGGACTCAGCTGTGTGTGGGTTGACAGAGGCTAAGGGGCCCATTGTGGCACGCTAAAAGCCAGGTTAATGCTTTCCATGCATAATCTGAAAGCTGGGGCAGCGGCGGTACATCTCCTCTCATTTAAATCTCCCTGGCTTGTGTAACATCTTTTATTCCTTGAGTGGCAGCTCTCCTTTGGTTTTTTCCAGCAGCTGCTTCCCACCTCAGTCGCAGCGATAAACGTGTTCCGTCTAAGTGCTGCATCAGGAAGTTTACCCCCCTCTTCATTTGAAACATGCTCTCACCACTTATCTGTACAACAACAGCACCACAGGTACTGCAGTTGGAGGAGCGTATCCACATTGACTGCCCCATTGATTTTAAATTAGCATCAGTGTAACGGCCCCCTGCATGGGCGTTCATTCAGATGACGATGTAGAGAACAGAGCATGCTATATTTCAGGCTGGTGCTTCTTGTTAGCAACAATCAGTCGACGTATCCAGGTCTTTTCAACTAGGGCCATTTACAGTGCTGGTTTGCAAAGTCCTTCCTTGTATGATGTTTGTGAAAAAGCTTTGGTTCCTAAGTGGTGAGTGGCAAAGCCTGTGATTAACCTGCTCATATCATCCCAGCTGACCCAGGGCTTTTACATTTTTATTTCAAACACACTGTACTTTACAACATTAGTAACCCTCACGCTTAGTTTAAATTTACACAATTACACAAAACACACTTGCTTTGGCTCTTTCCATGTACATATCTTTTCTTTTGGCCTTATTAAAACCCATTTTGTACTAAAGGTTACACATTTAATGACAAAATACAGAAATGACCATAAATCAGAGGGATTACTCCAAAAAAGGTAATATTTCATGTTATATATTATATGTTATCCAGGAGCCCAAACAGAACTGAAAGGTTAAGGGGCAGGACAATTTCATTTGTCAATAATCAGAGCTGGTGTTAATGGGGTGAAAGGTGGCAAAAGAGCAGCCATGTTGAAGGTACTATAAAGACTATAATCTATATGATATATAATATCATTTTAAACGAGGCTATTATCATGTACAAAAAAATCTACACATAGTGGCTTTAATGTCATCAACCTGCAAAAATACACTACAAATAATTGTCTTTTGGACGTTGCCTGAAAGTCATCAACTCTGCCCCGACCTCCTCCATCAGAGTTATTACATTATCATCAGCTGGTGACTGAGCTCAGTCACTTAGGTATGTCTCGTTCTCTCAGCGGTCTTACTTGTCAGCAGTTCCCACCCTCGACAATTTGAATAACCTCCCATCGCTGCAGTTTCGCCAGGAGGACAGTAATCACGCACTTGGCTTGTCTCCACACGTCATGAGAAGGCTGGCTGCCCTTCAGTCAAGAATGTGGTTGATGTGCTTCATAAAGAAAAAACAAAACAAAAGAAAAAACAGAGATCCACAGGGAAACTCTGGTAACTGTTTTGAACCCCCTTAAATGTCAAAAAGTAATTATGAAAGTGATTGTTACCTCTGTAATCAGATCTGGGGTATTATCAAGGGTTGAGTGCAATCAAGTTTTTTTTTTTAAATAATCTGATTAGAAAATCCTTGCAGTGATATCTGTTTCCTGACACAAACGACTTGCAATTACCCTTAGAAAAATGATCAGAGAGATTCTGCAGCCGCAGCTATTCCCCGACGCCAACAACAGCGAGGCTTGTTTGACTACACCGCCTTTGTCAAGTCAGCAAGGGGTCGGATTCTTGATATTCTAGATGTGCAGCGCTGAAACAAGGCCATCGTACACCTCCCACCTGAAGATTCAGCGCCATGATTCGATTGTGCATGTGAACGCAAACAGCTTGACCACTCCACGCGTGTGAAACATGATGAAACTTTCTGATTGACATCAGCTCCAGTCAAACCCAACCGAACAAGGGCGTTTTTCTTTCACGTCCACGATAACCCTGACCTCCCTCGATGGAACTTAACACCCTTGTCGGCCTCCATCGCTGCTGATGTTGCTGCAAATCAGTGTTGGGTGTTATTTCCCGCCCCTGGTGTCGCCTCCTAGGCCGTGCCTTGCCCTTTTATCTGTGTAATCACCAGGCAGAGCGCTGAGAAGAGACACACTGTCCGAGTGATTCCCCTCACAGGAATGTGAGCGCTCAAAAAACTCAAATGAGTATGTGAAAGGACGGGAAGGTGTTGTGCGTGTGTGTGTATTTGCATTTTCTTTTTGTTTTTTAAGTGTATGTGTGTGTCAAGCCGAGTGTGCGGTGAGTGGTCGAGTGTCAGAAATGCAACTATCCAGCGCAAACACTGCTGGCAGCTCTCCATAGCGATCAAATCACACGTCACTAGGCCCGGCGTGTATCGGCTCTGAAGTTCAGTCAAGTTAAAAGTCGTGTGTGTGTGCTGGTGAGCCGCATTGAAAGACTAGGCTTCTGTGTGTGTGCTTGTGTGCCTGCGCCTCAGCTACGCCGGGGTCACCATGATGCCATTCATAGTCACAGTTTGTGACGGGTGTCTGACAAGCCCCACAGGAGGACTGCTTGATGTGCTGATACAGACAAGAATGTTTTCGTAAAGTGTTTTGCAGAGGAGAAAAAAACTGCAGGTCAAGAAACACACGCTCAAAATGCACAGAACAATCGCGCCGCCAGAGAGTTTGGATACTTTACATACTATCCGCTGGATATAATGTAACTATCCCTTGTGCAAAAGATGCAAGACTGGGGGAAAAAAAAGCCACAAAAATAAGTCAAAGCAGGCAAGATAAAGAAAAAACAGGGGACTAATAAATCACAGCAACTAAAAGCTAAGAAAAAGAATCCAAACAAGAAATAAGAAATGAACCGGATGACAACAAAACTGAGTGAGCGAGAGATATTCCTCGCTATCTTAGCTATCTCTCCAGCTATGAACTCGCCACATTGCATGCAGGCGTTCTCGTTTCATCTGTTTTTAGTTTGGCAAAGACAGCCAATCCTGAAATCAGATCATACTGTTAAGGAAAGTTTTCTGCCGAATGGTCATGATCAAAAACAAAACATTATTCACATGGAATTGGACAGATCTTTTATCAGCTTAGCTTTGTTTGCGGTGGCGTGTCTGCCACATTAAATCTCTGTAATGTTTTGTATTCAGTGGAGGTCCAGCGGGCGTAACAGGTGAAGATTTGCATCTGTCCCTGTACTACAGTGTGCCTGCATGTGCGTGACATCAGGTGAGGTGTAACACTGTGACGCCGATCCACCCTCCAACAAGCTGCTGTACAGGTACAGTGGGTGTTGTTGCCCCATTGTTGCTGTTGTTTGCTCAAGTATGCGAGAATCGCCTCCGCTGTCAGACACACTTCTGCACAATGCCACAGTATGCACACAGCGTTATTAAACATATCCACATACAGAAGCTAGCACTCTGCTAGTTAATAATTCCTCTGGTTGCTCAGGATCTCATGTGTTCACTGAACCACAAGGCGTGGCATCCGACTGAAACAAATGAAACACATTTCATGGGAAAAGTAGTGCTGATGAAGACAGCATTAGGCCTGTTACTAGGTCAAATGTGCATTTTATCAAATGCAAATCCTCTTGAATCTCTCACTGAATCTGATTAGCTTTCAACGTGTGCAAGTTTTAAATAACTGAAACTCTGCATAATGCTCTGTAATCACCTTTTGTTGACTGAGAAGGCAGAAACAGTGTGGCCTCTAATTAATGTTCACAACCTGCAGCTCCAACTGAAAAATGAGATCAGAGATGAAATGTTACTTAACTAAAATAACAGGTGTAGCCTACTTATTTACATCTTTTCTTCCATGAATGACTTGATTCATATTCAGGAGGTTCAGATGCAACTATTATGTTCAGCCTAAATCATTGAAATGACATCCATGAATAAGTTGAACTGAGATTGTCCTTAAAAGTGGCTGTAACCAATAGCTGTCATTGTCAAGTAGCAATGTGAAAACAATGTGATGGTGTGAAAAGCGATCACTCGTGGCAATGAAACTACAGAGAATGAGCACCTGAAGCTTTGCAGAATCAGAATCAGAATCAGAATCAGAAACTGTTTATTGCCAAGTAACATACATTACAAGGAATTTGCTGTGGTCTGAAGGTGCTATTGTTTTGATAACAAATAAGTAGAATATAAAAGCTAAAATAACAATAAGAATAAAAATAAAAATAAGATAAGATAAATAACAAACAGTGCAGTGACCAGAATAAAGTAAAGTAAAGTGTCCAGATAAAGTGTCCAGTAGGGGGTGAGTGCGTTAATGTAACGCAGTGGGGACAGGGGTGATGTACGTTAATATAACGTATAGCTTGTGGTAGTGTTCGGGGGGTGTCAGTGAGAGTTTGTCAGCGAGTTTCGGCTCATTGTTTCGCTGTCTGTCCCACAACTTCCCTGTTCAAAACTTCACAAAGATCTGGTGTCACAGAAGACAAACGCTCTTTGGACAGTCAGTAGAGTGCAGACACCGGATTGCAAGAGAACAAGTTAACCAGACAACAGAGGTTTTATTTTAGCCATTACATTACTGTCTAGTAGCTGCGGCTGATAATGACCTGCCGCCAGCGATGTTTCTTACCCATCAGTGCCTGCTGAAAATGAGAGGCTTGCTACCTAAATGTTTTCCACATCACTCCTTGCTAATAAGAAAAAGAGCAAGGCGAGATAAAATGCTTCAAAGCTTAACAAATTTGGGTATTTTGCTATGAGGGGATCTGGATCCAAAATGGGACTGGCTATCGGAGCCCAACCCTCTATTTATTGGACATCATAAATATTATCTGCATAAATATCGTGAGGATCAATTATTATCTCTGCAAAATCTGCAGCACTCAAAGATCAAAAGATGCTCCAATTAACTTCTGAGAAGGAGCACAGAATAGTAATCATCATTCATGAAACAGAATCTGATCTTTCACCAGTAGGTTTCAGCCTGGCAGCTGCCCCTGTTGAATGCACCCGTCTGGGTTAGCGTCGCAGTTTCTCATCATTTGGAACATTTCTGTATGAATCTGGGGGAATAAAGGATGAATGAGCGAGACCTGGGAGAGGAGAAAGAGCTTGGAAGGCTGTAAAATGAAATGTCACCAATTTTGTATCGCTAAAAGCAACAAGTCTATTTGAGTAATGAATGAATGCGTTCCACTGGATTCCTCTCCTTTCCTGGTTTATTTCTCACCTCACATTTTCTGTGAATGTGTGTGTGTGGAGGCAAGGGGGTTGGGGGGGGGGGGGCTTTCACATTTGTCTCCGCTGCAAACCCTAAAGCTAGGATAAATGAGTTTAAATGATAGAGTATTTGCATCACTGAGCAAGATTTTGAATGAATGAGCCGCGGCTCGTGATGAAATTCTACTCCAGGCTCAACGGATAATTTCAATCACATGCGAGGCTCATGCAATTCAATTCTTCTATTGGATCAACTCCAGTGTAGGCTATCACATTTACATCTGTATGCAGATGGGCAAGAAGGTATGGATGCTGAATGGTTTTATTATGACATGGTAGATAAATATGGCTATTAAATGGTGAAGTCAAAGCAAACTAGCAGGAACCTGGAGTGCAATTTATGTATGTATTCATGATGTCTTTTTTCACTGTGTCTTGGTTGGAATATTTATAAGACCTAGATCATAGATAATTTACAGTCGAATATGCGCACTGAAAACTGTCCAGAGTTAATGCATGTTGTCTGTCCATAGTTTGGCTTGGGGACACGTGTGTTCTGCAAACATGCATGCATTGTTTATACATCAGGAAGTAACACAGTTTACAATCTCTTTATCTTTGTACAGTATGCTTAGTTAACTTTATACTTCCTGCATAATGTCCCGCCACATACAGCAAGTCAGCACCAATTTCTATTGAGCTATTGGGAAATACACTTATTTGCTTTCTTGCAGTTAGAGTTAGATAAGAAGAGTGATAGCACTCTCTCTGAAGCTAGGAGACGGTTAGCTTAGCTTAGCACAAAGTCTGGAAACTGGGGGATCTGTAAAAGGAAGTACCTCCAAAGCTCATGAATTCACATGCTACAGTATATCTTGTTTTTTTGTTCCATACAAAAACTGACAATGACAAGCTGTGGTTGTACGAGGAGTCGCGTGCTGGAAGTTTTCCTTGGGCGGGCACAGTGACTTCCTAGAGGCCTGTTGTCATGGTGAGGTTGCCAGGCAACGATCTGATACTTGTTTGAGAGATTGAATTTTTTTAAGAAGGCGTAGTATAACCTGTCAGCGAATGTAGCTACTCATGAAGTGACTATTAGCTCAGTTTAAGAAATAGTTGGACATTTTGGGAAAATATGCTTATTTATTCTCTTCTGTACGCTAAATATTTACAGTCCATTAATAATAAGTCCAGTAAGATCACTGAAAAAAGCCTTGTGAACTCTGTGGGCTGCACATTTAATCACAAAATCATTAATCATTCATTTGGGTGATGTTTAATAACGTGTTTTCTGCCTGCCAGTATGGCAACTGCAGGACTTCAATACATTGTGCCACAGCACCTGTTTCATCATTTAACTTTTGCTGTACTTATGGAAACTTTACTCTCTATGTTCATTCACTCGAAAGGGTTAACTGACCTGTTTACCTTGGCCTTACCTGTCTTCACTTTTGGAAGAAATCTCGAGGCAATTTTGGGGTCACACAGCCAGGTCCAATTTGAAAAACACTGCGGCAGCACAGGCCGAACAAAAGCAGTGAACTTCTGAACATGCTGAACTTTTAATAGTGTGTTTTGGGGTCACTGCACACAGAGGGTAGAGGCAATGTGTCACAGTTGGCTCTCAAGTTGGGCTGCGTCCCGGAGGATTCAATATTCCATTAGGACTATTATTTCTAAAGTAGATTAATCCCTGTCATTTAACGCTTGGCTGATGTCCATTTGAAGTCATTATGAAGAAGCACTGACATTGTTTCATAAATTATTCACAACATTATCTGGGACTCTCCACAGTCACCAAGCAGGGCTTTAAGGCTGGATCGCTTGTCACTGGAGAGAAACTTGTTCACCTTGATGAATTAAATGGACGTATCGCTTTCAACATGCATGCAGGTGAAATTTGGGACATAGCAGAGACTTTGTTAGGCTATCTTGCTATTAGTATGTGTTGATTATGGGTCAATGCATCAGTCAGTTCTGTATATTTATGGTAATATACTTCCTCCACCCCAGAACCTGATTTAAAAAGCTACATTGTGAACGAACATACAGTGGCTGTGGTTGCATGTCTTCAAATGTAAGAACGTAGTGTGCTAACAATGCACATTTTACACAACAAAAATGCCGTATCATTATCTGCGTCCCTGTATTTGTTAACTAATAATCAATATGTTCTTTTGCTGGATACATTTGCGGCATTCATTTGAATACACTCTATGTAATCTGTTCTTATCTGTGTCGATACCCCGCTGCAGCAATAACCCAGTTTCCCCGCAGGGATAATTAAAGTTTCATCTAATCTAATTTAGGAGGTGGATCTCCTTTTTAAAATTCAAAAACACAAAAAGTTCTACAACGAGGTCTAAGAAGGAATTGCGAGGAATATATGGTGTATTATATGATAAGGAAATGCAGTTACATTTGCATTCTGTTGGATAAGTTTCCTGCTAACAAACGATTGGTCTGCTGTTAAAGAATTGCACTGTGTAAAAGTTTTCTGTTGTGTTTTTAAGGATAAGGCTGGAGATATTCTAGTTTTCTTATTATCAACAAATCTCATGAAAAGACCAGAACCAACAATGAATTGAACCTACTAAGAAGTATTGTCCGGGTAGCCAAAGCCTGATGTATTTTATTGCTCTTTCCATAGAGCTCCATTGTTGTGCAAAAACGTTGTTCCTTCATAACGACGAACATGGACACTAAACTGTCCTGGTGCTGTAAATTCTAACTAGCATGTATTAATGCACAGCTAAAAGTAGTCCCCACAAATGCGCCATTTACTTCTGTTTGAGTAACATTTGCCAAAAACTACAGTGACCAGCCATCTGAGGAAGTTACTTAGCCTTTTTTTTTTGAAAATTAAACTATATATCTCTGAGCCATTTAAAAAGATTTACATCTTCAGAAGGAGCCAATGGGTTTGAAACCGTGCCACATACAGTAGGGAAGTATTGAGAGATGGACGAACACATTGTTAGTTTGGCTCTTTTCATGAGATTTATTGGTCATAAAAATACAGAATAACATAAGCCTTATCCTTTAAAGGGCAATTTTTGGATTCATGGCCATTAGTTGGAGTATGTTCGAGTTTATACTCCACTAAATTGATTTGACATATAATTAACTACTCTCATCTTGTACAATGCATCATCTCTCTTTTAACTAGCCGACAGTATATGGAGTAGTTACAACAACGTTTTCTTGAATGTGCTCACAAATCTGTGTTTTTATACCACTTTATTCACATACTCATCTGCTGAGAGAGAAAATGAACATTTAAAGTTATCTACCAGTTTGTTTTAAATGTCCAATACATTTTGAATAGCTACTTCCTACTTCATTTTAAACCCAACATACACTTCCAGATCATTCGGTTCAGCTGGAAAATTACTGTATTGCTCAACGGCCGATTGTTGTACATTTTACTGCTGCATGGGTCTTTGTCCTCAGAGCAGAGCAGCTGCTCTTTCACATTGTGTAAACAGTTGAAGATATTGCAGCACCTGATCAGGACTCCTCCCTGTGGTGGCGTTTTCGTGCAGGTCTGACTGGGGGAGAGCACCCTGTGGCAGACCTAGAACCGGCTGGAGGGATTACTTATATCCAGCTGGCATGGAAACACCTCAGGATACCCCCCCGGAGGAGCTGGAGGATGTGGCTGGAGCTGCTCTGCTCAGTCAGATGCCCCCGCAACTCAGACCTGGATGCCAACACCGAACAGATAGATGGATTCCTGCCAAGTATCACAAATTCTTATGTGTTGGTATGATGTTTTGTTGACAAATACAGTAAGGATGCAGGACACAATACCACTGTGTAATGCAGCACTGAAATCGGTCGAGAAAGATTGGCCATCGTTTGAACTGATCATTTATCAGCTGTCATGATCCGTCTAGTTAGGGTTATGTCACGTTTCTTTACTTTACCATTTGTCTCAAGACACGCCCCGGCTTGCCCCGACAACTTGGCAGAGAGCCACGTACATGAGATAACTAAAACACTGATAAAGCCTGCTCATTCTGCAGAGCCAGCCTTTAAAGCCTTAGTAGCGATTTAAAAAATCAGAATATGCCGGTGTGTTTTCATATTTAGCTCGGCTATCTTTCGTGATTATGGAGGTGATTTGTTACATCTCTTTCATGTCTCAAACCAAAGTCCTGTTGTAGTTCTTTCATGGGCACATGTGAAACATCTGATGCTTATTCATTCATTCATTCATGCATTACTTTTTTTCTACCTCCTTAATCCTTTTCAGGGTCATGATAATAATTAGCTTTATAATAACATCCTGGTTTGGATCATGTTGATGCTGCATGCGGTTACTATTCCTTTCTCACACCCTTTACCTCAAGGCTGGTTTTAATATGCCAGTGAAGGGATTCACGAGAGTTTTATTTTTATTTTTATATCCTGTGAACGGATGTTTGTGAAAACACTGTAAGTAAAAACACAAACTGTTTTTTGGCCACTTGGGGGCAGGGGAACAAATTTGAAAAAAATAAATATTTTATATATTGATAAATGAAATAATAATAACAATAATAAATTCAAGCCTTGTCTGTTCAACCTGTCAGCATTTCTCCTGGAAAACAGAGGTGAGCCCGGAATGACTTCCAGGACCCATGGGGGGTTTTCATGCTCGCGTCAACACGCAGCACCTCCACTGGTGACATGCACACAACAAAACTGCCTCTCTTGCACGCAGACACACCTCACCCATCTGACAGGCCCCTTCTTCATTTCATCTGTCATGTCGTGCGCACCCCCCCACCCCCCCCCCAGCGACAGCGCCAGTCCTCAACATTTGCGCCTGCTCCTCGTTTTGTCTGACTGATACATTTAGATCTCTGCAAGGGGTAGCCTTGTTTGTGCTGCTGCTAATGGATTCTAATGAAGCATCAATAATAATCTGACAGGCTTTACAGCCAGTGGACACAAAGATACTCACTCCGAGACAACTCCCAAACCTTGAGGCACTGAAGAAAACACAGCACTCAGGCGGCATGCGGCAGGTTGTCACCTCGCATTACCTTGTGCGAAATTACCCAATAAAATAACCTCCTCCCGCTTCTCTCCCACCTCCTCCTCCACTTCGTCTGAAAGCAAGATGATATTAAGATGTTTTAGAGCAGTGGTATATATATTTATACGGCAGCCTGAGTTAACATTCTTTTTTAAAATATTGCCCAAGAAGGTAAAGGAACTGCTCTCTCTCAGATGCTCGGGTGTGACGCAGAAAAAAAATAAATATCTGCAGTGGCGCTTACTCGGCTCTGTTTACTTACTCTTTTTATATATCAACATAAGCAGAATGGCTCCGAAAGAAAAAAAAAAAATGAAGAGTGAAATAAAATTGGTAAAGTGTCACCATACTTTTTGGGAGTCATGCCACGTTGCACAGTCAGAATGAGACCTGAGCCACATGGAAATAATCAGCGAAGCCACCGTAAAGTTTATAGCTTAGCCACAACTCCGGAAAGCTGCATTACATCTCCTCAGCCCAAACCCCATTCAAATCACAAACATAAAACACTATACAATAATATACATCTTATATAGCCTTTCAGCTTTTACTGCGCATAATGCATTGTAATTTAACTCTAACCTCAGACTCTTTGGCACACATTTTTCATGGGGACAATCTCAATTTATCCCATTATGAATTCTCCAGGTTTCCAACCCACACGAAAATCCTTCAAATACCGAGTTACCAATGAACGCAGCAGAGCTGAACTAACTCCCACTGTCCTGGGCTTAATCATAGTGCGGCTAAAAAGGTGGAACTCTACAGGAAAAAAAAGAGCTTATTTGCATGTAAATATGAACTAACTGTCTCCTGGCACGTCAAACTCTAATCTTTTTGTTGTTATTTTTAGGTGCCACATTCACTTCCCTTCATCAGGTCATGTCTCCGTCTCCCTCGGCTACTCCCTCCCCCTCTGTCACCCGTCTCGCGCATATGGGAGTGATATTCTGAAGCCGGAAACAGCTATTGGAGTGTGTTTCAAGTCATTTTGTAGGCCAAGGTCCAAGCCGCCATATTTTTTTGGTCTTACTGTTTGAATTAACGTCGTCCCAGAATCCGCTGCCAGGGACGGGGGTCTGTGCCGATGTGGAGCGACTTCAGTTGTTTCTGCTATAAAATTGTTCTTCCTGTTTTTTTTTTGATCAAATGGAGAGGTATGGATAACAGATCTTTTGAGTGAGACATCTGAGGGGAGTGCAGCTGCGTTTTATTTGCATCTGTGCTGTTCCAACACAGAGGAAACGTTTGGAAAAGTCCTGTTGCAGTAAAGTAGTATAGGTGATGCAGATACTATACATTTATAATATTGCTAACTCTTGCTATCACATTCGATACATGTATCCATCTACACTATATGGATATATTTCGCTGTCGAGGTTGGTGTTCCCTCTCTGTGAGGGTCTGTAGGGGTGGATCACAATCTGAATCCGGCGTAATTTTTCTCATGTCTCTTTGGATCGGGTCTCTCAGTTTTGAAAATGAATGCATGAACGTCGGGTTTAGGTAGGTTTCGGATCCAAAATGCGAAGACCTCTACTCCAGAGTGCAATGACGGTTTGCTTCATACCACACCTGTGACGACTGGTACACAGAGGAAAGGACTCAAAGGCACGACTCAGACTGAGACGGGTAAAAAGTAAAAACTCAGTCTTTACTTGGTTAAAACAGGCAGGATTCTCAGGCAGAAATGTGTTGCGACTGACGTCATGGAAAGAGGGTATCCCTTGACAGTGCCAAGTCACTTAACTCTTCAGTCCGACCAATTCCACTGTGAATTTGTATTGTTATAGGAGATTGCATGGCTGTATGCTAGATTTTATGCACCTATTAGTAAAAAGTGTCAACACTGAGCCTTCTCCACGATCCAAGATAACTTGGTTTAAAAAAACAACATGACAATATCTTGGCTTTCCACACAAACAGCAAAGCTGATCAGCTGATCTCATTATTACATTTCCAGTGAAGTCGCTCCACAAGCCCCCCCTTTTTTTTTTTATCTCTTCCCTTCTTCTTTTGTTTTCAAGGACAAGTCTCCTCTTCTTTCATTTCCCCACATTAGGAGAACAGAAGCTTGCCAGTGTCATCCAGACATTGTTTACGTAGTTTTAGCACCATGTTGGGCTCATTATTGATTTCTTGAAGTGGCACGCCTCCATCTTGGCTGCTGAACGCTGCTACCGAAGCCTTTTGTGTTCCCCCTCAAACAAGCATTTCAGTGCTTCAGCTTATTCTAAAGGCATTTAGATTATATATTTAATTCAGGAGCGGAGCTTGAAGTCAGCCTCCTTCCCTATTAGGGAGGGTAACCTTCTTCTCGCTGCCAAGCCTCTTCCCAATTACAGTGACTACTGCTGATGAAATGGCTGTGCAACATGGTGACTTGTCATTTGGCCAATTATTCTTAATGAAGCACCACAGAGAGAAGGATAACTGTGCCATTCCATGCTGTGTTTGTAATATCTGCACAGGGACAATAGTGTAAGTGTTTCAGATTTGACTAATCCATCGTTTTTAGCATTTTTCTATCATTTTTCGTAGCCTGTGGAGCCCACTGATCAGTCAAATTATAATGGGCTCTAAAATGGTTGACAACATGAATTTGACATATTAAAGATAAATATAAAACTTTTTTCATTAATATTTTTCATTTGATTAATCATTTACATTCTGGAGATCCAGCCATACTTACGATGTAATAGCCCCCCCCCCCCCCCCCCCCCCCAGCCTTTATTCATCCAGGGAAGATTTGCTGAGCATGGATGCTTTCCTTGTCAATGCCTTTGCTTCACATTTATACAGTTAGACACATTCACAGCTGGGAGCTGCTCAGCACAACCACAGTCTTCCACTTCTGGACGCTGAGCAGCTCCACTGGAGCATTTAGCAGTTAAGTGTCTTTCTTGAAGGTACATCATTGCTCGGCCTGGAGGGAATGGGGAGAGCTGCTTATTTACTTGCAGTGGGCCCAGAGCACACTATACGTCAAAATCCCAAACCGCTCTAATGCTCTCATTCAACATATCCATGCGTTTGCTGTTGGCGCACCACTAAATTATCTGGCCCAGATGAAGGAATCCTCAGTTGTTATTAACACGTTCAAAAGTCATGCTTTTCCATGTTCTATTAACTGCTTCATTAGTGATATTTATTAGCTGTTGAGGTACCTGTGGCACTAAAAGCTTTGATTCTGTATTGAAAATAGCTCCATTACATTCCTTTATCTACAGATAAAATACAACCCAGTCTCTTCTTGCTTCCATTGCCACTTAGAGTTATGATCTCTCTAACGCCAATCTAGCATACATCATAGGCAGCATTGGCTTTGATTGAAGCTACCAGTAAAATCAGGTTTTGGTACACGTTTGACTCAAAGTGGCACTACAAAATGCCAGCAATATTTTAGTGCAGACAGATATACAACCAAACCAATAAAATGCAGTAAAAATCAATATAGAGCATTGCAAAGAAAGAGACAAATAGGTGAAAATAAAAGAGTCGGAGAAAGGATCCGGGTTTAACCACGTAGCTGGTTTACAGCAGGTTACATCAGATAAATCATTTCTTTAGTTACAGTTCAGACAATAACCGAATTGTAGATGAAACTCATCCTCTTCTCACTGAAGGATCAAAAGAGCTGCAGTTCTTTAATATAATCTAATGGTGAATATCAACAAGGGATCCAGGTCAGAAATATGGTATACAGCTTTGTGTAGGAATGGTGCCATATTAAAAATCTGGAGGACTCTATTTTTCTCCACATAAGCTATCAACAGCTGCAGACAAATAGATTCCTTTTTCTTTTTTTTTCTACAGCCCTGTAAATCATGCCTGGCTTTCCCAAGTTTCAGGAACCACGTCATATTTCTAAGGCAGCTTTTATTGTTGGGAGATTACAGTCTGTCTATTTTATGATGACAGTTTTCACCTCCTTTGTTTCTGCCTACAGCCCATCACACTGTGGCTCTGGAGACTTTTACTACTGTTGCAGGTTTTTTGTCGTGGAAAAAAGAAAAATCAAACATATCTGAACATCCGGGTGGCTGGGACTTGATTTTCTCCAACATGCAAATCAGGGAAATCAGCCAGAGATTTACTGGTTATAACATTTCAATTGCTGCCCCCCCCCGCTAGATGTAAGGAGATATGTCATGTTAAAAGGGGCACACATCACATTCCCTTTACTCATCACGAGAAGCACTACTCAGCTGTGTAATGCCTTCTGCGTCTCTGGTGGGGTTTTGTCAAGTCTGACAAAACTGATGAAGTCATCAGGGTTATTTTGGCTTGGGCTTGGAGACTGCACATTTTTATAAACTGGGGGCATGGAGTTTGAAAGACATGGGAGTTCATTATATGTAACTACATTATGCATTATGGGAAGCGTAGGATCCAGTGTTTTTGAAGCTTAAACCACGCTAGGGACTAAAAGTCAGAATATCTTAGAGTCTATTGCTTCGATTTTGACCATTCTTGTTTTAATCAGTCTCTTGTGAGTCCCCCCAACTTTATGAAAGTGTAATACCAGAGTGCTGGAGTACCCCTTTAATCCTGCAAAATGTGCCTCTCATCAAATTTTGCTCTCATGTTAGCCTGTTTTTCCTAACTAAAGTGAATGCTGAGATATGTCTTCCTGTTTCCTCTGCAGTTAATAATAATTAGCGATTTTAGCAATCATGATTCATGACTGAATCAGGAACAGAACTATGCCATTATAAAAAAAAAATCACACTTAGTTCAAGAAAACAAGTGAAACAAGTTGATTTGCATCGGAAACAAGTGACCCCTCATTGTATAAGGTTTGTATTTGCATATCTGTTTCAAGACTCAATTAAATGGGTTGTTAGATGTATTTGTGCATTGTGCAAACAGCCCCGTCAGTGTTTGTGTTACATTAACCTCAGCCTACAGAGAAGGATTCTGATTATGCGGAGAAATACAAACTTTATGCTTTATGGTAGTGTAGCAGTTCCTGTAAAGGCTCGGGAAAAACAGGTTGTGGACTGAAATGCTTGACTCAGAGGCAAAAGGGTCCAAAAACAAAGCAGAGTTCAGCAAAAAAAAAAAGAGGCATGCATGGGTCAAAAAACAAGGCAGTCAGAGAAATAAGACAAGAAAGCTACTGCTGGCATGGCACAAAAGGGCAAAAAGCCATGGCTAAGGGGCAGGTGTAGTATAGTGGGGAGTTGGGTGTCAGGTAATGCATGGGTCCAATTAATACTCCATTGACCTTTACACAGGAGTCATGCTCTGAAGCGCTTCAGGCCGCCACTACTACTGTTTTTCAAGGAGGTGCTGGAACTTTAACTTTTAGTTTTTTTTAGTGAGAACATGTGCAGTTCTGAATCTGCCACGTGTGAAACCCTTAACGTGGAGGAGGCAATAGGTTTCGACCTGCAAATTATCGTTTCTCCACAAACTAGCCAGCTGATGGCAAACCAGTTCATCTCCATGTGGTAACACTGCTTTCTGGTTTTTTTTTGGTGGTTTGCAGAAGGGTTTTCTTTGTGATGTCCCTCATTGACTGCCTGTTGCTGAGATGTTACAGACATCCTTTAACTTAAAGAAATGTCTCTCCTGACATCTCAGAGCTCCAGGGCAATCACCACGAAAAGTACGTTTGCTGTCCTTGGGAGCTGCCTTTCCTTTATGTAAGTGCTGAAGAGGAAACGCTGTAAAGTTGTACGCACTCCCTTTGAGAAGAGTCTTAATTAGTGTGCCAAATGGAAGGAGACGGTCCAATGGTTGAATTTTCCCACAAAGAAGTCTACTATTTCAAGGCTAGGCGATTGTGCTCTTTTAAAAGTTTCCTGCTGGAAATTTGAGGAAAAGCCTTTTTTTTCCACATCAATTGTTTGGCACCTTTTGAAAATTGGCTGATTTATTCTTTCCAGTTCTGTTAGAAAGCCAGTCTGCAACAGAGATCATCCCACCCACCCACACGCACACACACACACACACACACACACACACACATATTAGCATGCGCTAACACCACCCACCGAACAGCGGAGCGGCACACAGACATGTCGACACAAATCTAAACAGATGCACTCGCTCGCCCACACACACACACACACACACACACACACGCATAGTCACACGTGCGCACACACACACTCGTGCAAACAATCAAAGGGAATGGTGGGCACTGCTCATCTCTCAGGTGGATATCTTTAAATTCAAAGAGCAAAGAGAGGACAGACAACATGTGGGCAAACGGCATTTTATATAATCACCTCATGTTAAATATGGACCCTCCCAGTCCTCTTCAGCCTCATGCACAGAGAGTCTTCAGTTTAATGACGTGGGAACGTGATTTGATGTGGACCGAAGTGAGAAAAGGGGATTTCTTTTGGCGTGGTAATCACAGGTGAAGAATGAAGAGGAGGGGAGATGAAGGAAAGGTGGTCGAAATGACCAATTGCCTGATTTTTTCCCCATTTTTATTGATTTCTTTTGTAGCTCCGGTGCGCTGTGTTTATCTTCTGGGTGCACGCTGACATTTACTCGAGCATACGTACAGTACAAACACACATTTATTACTAGTGAGGACCTCTTGGACTACCTCCAGTTCTGTAAAGCCTTGGCCAAAACCTCAATGCCGTCTCTTATAAAGGCACGCAGTGTGATTTTGTTATAATGTCCAATAGTGGAAAATTTTAAAGGTCATTACAGTTGAATTTGACTGAATTTGGGGATTAAAGCCCCAGTCAGACCACAGAGTGGCACTGCCAGATTCACTCCTGTGTCCTGTGTGGCATGGCGATGCAGGGACTACTTGCATAGCTAGCTAGCACCGTCGCTAACAGTAATTCAAGACGACAGACAATAATGTAATACAGTTAATTGAAGAGCCATGTTTGTGCGATGACTGCAATCTAAGCTGCATCTCTGCAGAGACTCACACTCCAGCAGAGCAGAGTGATATTAAAGGGGATCAGCCAATGTTATGGCTTTCTCCTTTGGGGACTCTCCACTTCTCCGTTCCATGGATGTATTAAGAGATCTGAATACAGCGAAGATGGCGGCCCATTCATTCCAATGTAAGATCCTCACCGGGTGTATGCGCCAAAAAGCGTTTCTCAGACTCCCTCCAGGTGTATATGTTTTGGGGCCTATAAAGGATGAGCAGTAGAGTCCTTTTCTGTCTCACATTAATGTGCACATGTGGCTAAGACTTTCCACATTTTATTGGACCTGTGGCTCACATTTCGATCACTTGGGAGGGTTTATGATGCTTAAACTGGGCGCCATTGTGCGTCACTTACGCTAAAAATCACCTCACAATGGTACTTGCTCCATTCCAGCACAATCGAGACAGTTTGCTGTTGGTGTGTGACCTGGCCTTTAGGGGGTGCTCTAACTAAATCAGAGAGAGTAGGAAATAATGTCTGAATTTGTCATAAAATTGTAATAAAAATTACTAATACAGTATATATAATATGCTGTTTCATTAGTAAATGCTACAAAATGCAAGTTGCAGTGCAGTAACAGTAGTTTTTTTGTGGGATCAGTGTCTTGTTGCAGCTGGAAACACACATGGACATGAAAAACGGGTAAAAGTCAGTTAAAACTGATCTGCTTCTATAAAAACCCACTAAAACCTGAAAACAAAAGGAGAAAGAAGTAGCGTGACTTATGGGTATAGAGAAACACACTGTCAGATCAAGTGCACGCCATTAGAAACCATCAGCTCTTATTTTGTCTGTTTTGCTTTTCTTCTGGGGCTCTTTCCACACAACCCCCCCCCCCACCCCCCCCCACCCCCCCACCCCTCTGAGCTGGAAAACCTTCCTTATTTGACTTGAGGGTGCATCTTCACTCCTCCGTTTCAAAGAAACGCTGACATCAGAGAGTCCAGCGTCTTTGTTTTCCTTTTTCCTCCTATTAGAAACACGGCATGAGTTCTCTTCGGGGGTCATTTTGCATATTTGGGTCGTAAATGTTTTTGTTTGTTTGTTTCTTTTTCGGCATTGCAGCTGTTGCCAGTATTAATATCAATCTGTTATTTCACGTACGAGGCTGACTGAGGGACTCGTTCTCACTAAACAGCTCTGACTTAATACAAGTTGAACATTTTAATATCCCATCCGGACATGCAGGGTTTTTATTGAGTGCTGCTTTATCTTCCCCCCTCGCTACTACATCTGGAGTACCCAAAAGTGTGTGTGTATGTGTGTAAGGCCACTGTCTGGGAGTGACAAAAACACCACTGCACTCCAGCTGATGGAGTAGTTGCATTCATAAATAATGAGTACATTTCATAACTTCAAGTTTGGTCGAAGACTCTGGGAATGAGACGCACAATGAGCCTGCATGTGTGTGTGTAAGTGTGTGTGTGTGTGTGTGTGTGTTTCTATCTCCAGATTGAATTTTTAATCTCCCCATTTGCTGTTTCATCTGCTGTCGTGGGAAATGATGCATCTGTCCCTTGATGCCAGATATAATAATATCACTCTTCAAAGTCAGATATCTAACAGATAATTAAAAATGTTTTGCTAACTCTTACACACAGAAAACACACACACACACACAAGTGCATGACTAATATGTGTTTATGGACTCCTGAGCTCCAAGTGTGTGTGTGACAGCACTATGGCACGGTGAT
This sequence comes from Enoplosus armatus, assembly GCF_043641665.1. Classification (NCBI taxonomy): domain Eukaryota; kingdom Metazoa; phylum Chordata; class Actinopteri; order Centrarchiformes; family Enoplosidae; genus Enoplosus; species Enoplosus armatus. The sequence goes on from NC_092203.1 coordinate 4,042,307, forward strand.
ACAATATTCTCAGAAATTGACACATCACCTCCAGGCGTGTTTCTGCTCGACTGCTCCCCTGAGCAATCTTGTCCCTCCTCTTTTTTTTTTATTTCTTTTTACAGATGAAAAAAAAAAAAAACAGAAAGGAAAAAGAAGTGATATATATTCTTGAAGCTATAATTTGAACCATGCATCATTGATGAATGGCCCGCATCCAGCCGTTGCTGGTGGTGACACGTAGTGGCACTTTTGGTACCAGAGCTGCACTTTCATTTCATCAAATGAAGACAGATTTCTGACATTGTGCACTCCCATCTCAGAACTCCAATCACATCCCAGAATAGTTGAAGAAATACAGTCCTGATTGGGAAAGGGCATGTGTCACATGCTTTTTGCAGGTGCCCTTAGAAACCTTTTCGTCAACTCTTTTTGATTTATCTATTTTTGGCAAAATGTACAACTGACAGTTTTACTTGTGTAGAAAGTGTTCTTCTGATGGTAGAGCACAGACTTTTATTTTTTCCTTTCATTTCTTTAATTAACACTAACCCTCAGAGGCCCCATAACGGCGTCACGTTCATGATCTGTCGCAGCTGCTGGAGACAATATGTTGCCTATCTAGCCAGCGTGCTAATGTGTGAAAGTAACTTGTGAATGCATAAAAAGGTTGATATTTATTGTCATTTGACATGAAAGGCCCCCTGCGGACAGATCTTAAGACTTGTATCAAATGACTCTGCTTTGAATAATAATTAGTCTTCTATGGTTTTCCCACTAAACCAGAATTATTTATTTATATTTCATAATCTAATATTTCACAATCTACTCCTCCCTCATCTGTTTAAATCTCTTAAATTTGTCCATTGAAGGTACAGTACACATTGCAACCGAATGGGTTTGTCTTTTGAGACAATCCCGTCAAACTGAACGCTTATGTTTGTCAGTTTAATGTCACCTAATTAGCTGGCGGACATGGATACCTTGCAAAACATGACATCTGTGCAACATTAAGGCCAGCTCCTCATTTCAGCATATATATATATATAGTGAACTACATCTGAAGCAAAGTTGTCAACTCTCCCCCTGCCGCCTCACACAGTGGCTTTTGGTAGAAGACGGAGAGAAAGAACAACAGGCGAATCGGCTTTTAAAAGAGTTTTGATCTAAAATGCATGTGTGGATGTCGGGGAGCCACGCGGCATTAAGCTGCCTGGCTTCAGCATGCGGTTTGATGTGACATTCTGCCTCATCTCGAGAGAAAGTGAACAGTGAGTAGTGTTGGCTAGTCAGTCTGATTCTCCTATATTATGGTGCGCAGATCAGGCAGGTTGTTTCCAACTGGGGGCCACCCATGCTGAAGATTGCAATGGCGTTAAAAGTTGCAGCGTGAATCTGAAAAGGGAGCCGAGGTTATAATGCCAAGTGAAGACACAGTGTTCTGAGTCTTCTGAAGGTGGTTTGATGTGCGATCCATTTGATGAAGCATTTTGGGATGAATAAGTAGCAATATAGGATGGAGGAAAAACCCAAGTAAAATGTCCCATAACTGCTGCAGGAAGGTAATATCGTACCTAATTTTGCCAAAATTAAAGCACAAGAGCAATATGTGTTTGTATGTGTGATGTTTTATTTTCAGCAGCAGCATGAGTCATAGTGCTTCTTCTAGAGTCCAGGATATGACTCTTTTGGGTGAGTCCTTGGGGGGGGGGCTACATTTGAAATGAAATTACAATATAGTGAAATGGCTTTTCCAGGGGCAGATTTACCTATTGATCCAAACTTTCATACATGAAAGGCCGGGGGCAAAAATCTGTGAAACAGGCGTAACGCCGCGAGCACACAGCTCGAGCCCAGCTGGTCAATAATTCCTCCATTTCTTTTGCACGTTCATCATGGTGCTCGTCTCACAAACAGCCCACAAAACAAGCTTCTGTAGGCCGAAAGAAAAACAGAATAAGTCTAAGTCACACTGTCAAAGGCGCAGGATGATCTCCCTCTGCTCCTCTTAATACTATTGTCTAGTCACTGGCCAGAGACACAGCTGCTTCCTGATCTGCATCCAGTTTTGTGTGTCTTCAGCAAGGGGACATCTGCATACTGCACCAAGCATGACATCAGCCAACACTGGCTCGACATAGCCCTAGGAGACACATAGAAACAACAGTTGGCTCTGTTTTTTTTTTCAGAGGTTTGTTTTTTGTTGGATTCACATTGCTTCATTTTATTCACTTACATGCCCCTTGGCTTTCTCTCCCTGTTTATGTTCCTTTCCTTTCCTTCTCCTTTCTCTCCCTTCCTTTCCTCCCCTTTCCTTTTCCTTTCCTTTCGCATCTCGAGGCAACAATTTGGATCATAAAACTCCATTTGTCACTTGGATTTGCTGACTTCGACCCGGATGCATCACCAGATTTTGTTTTTCAAAGATTTGCAGCACCTGCTCTTAAAGGTTACGTTCACTGTCAGAGAGGCATTTGCCTCGAAGCATGCGTTTCTGGTTTTTTTTTCCCCTGAAAAACACTTTCTCTTCTGATTAAATCCACTCCCAGGTGGAGACAACCTGTGTGTGAAGCTTCTGAGGTAGACTGTAAGAAACAAAGTTGATTGATTGAGGCTGCAGTTATGAGTTTACGTGCGTTCAGTCGAAACTATGTTGAGATTCATTGTTTGTTGTTTTATAGTGTTTGTCTCCAGTGTGTCGGGGGGGGGGGGGGGGTGAAGCTCAGGAAATTCAAATTGCATGTCATTGTTTTGCTATCTATCAGAGTGACATATTAGTAATTGTTATTTGCGGTTGAATACAGGAACTGAAGCGCTGAAGTACAGCAAATACGTTTGTAGATAGGAGTACTAGCTGGCAGAACAGACAAGTAAAAAAAAAAAAAGAAATCCTCCCCCCCAACAAAAAAAATACAAAGCCTCAGCTCTGGACACGCTGCTTTAATACTGAGTGATGTCTGGAGAGAGTGCGGTGCAGAAAGACCACAGCAATGAACACCAGTTGCCCAAAAGGAAACTGACAAGATTCTTGGGGCTTACCACTTCAACAACATCGTCCCCAAATATTCCAGCGCCATTCATTTCCCCGTCCCACTTCCAGATCAGAAGCCATGTGTTTAACAGGGTTAGTCTCTCCCCCCAAAATCTATTCATCGCCACTCAGCATGTAAAAAGTCACAGAATCTCCTTTTTTTTCCAGGAGATCCCGGAGCGGCGCCTGTTGTACACCTGATCCCTTTTGTAAGGCAGCATAAGAGGACTAAGGGGGCGAGCAGACAACAATATGGAGAAAGTAGGGGATATGTTACATCGCAAGGGGGTAATAGGAGGTCGTAATGGATCCGCTGAGGCTCAGCATGGTAAATATTAGAAATGGCCTGTTTAGAGTATTCAGGGAAGGAATTTGGAAGAGGTCGCGGCCGGTCACTCGCGGAGAATGCGCTTATCAGCTATCTGGAGACGCTATCTGTCACGCAACTGGATAGACAGGAGTCCTCTTTGACTTGGATGGCATATGTGTCACTCAACAGGCATGCCTTTATGTACGCCGCTCCCCTCGTTCACTGTCACTCTGTCACTCCGGATTATTCGGCCCTTGCTCTCTTGTTTTTATATTTCATTCTTTCCCTGTTGGACGTTTCGGCGCTGCCATTTCACACTCTTCTCTTTCCTCATCCCTTTCTCTCTCTCCTTTCTGTCATACCCCCCCCCTTCTGTAATACTACCTCTCCCCCATTCTCTCTTCATGTACATGACGTTGTAGACAGCGCATGAACTCGAAGTCAATGCAAGTGTCATGCATCTCCTCCACTTTGATCAGATGTGGCTATTGTCTGCCCTCCGAGACACAGTCTGGAATTGCCTCCTGATATGCCCCCACTCTGGTAAAGTGAGATGTGAGCCCCCTCTGTGCTCTCCCAAACACAGGGGGCTTTTGTGTGTATGTGTGTGTGCACAGTGGGCAAACGAGGGGAGAGAGTGCAGCGGCATTAGCATGGTTTGCTAGCCTGCACACTAATGCAGAGTGGTGCCCTATAATAGCAAGGGTTCATTCAGAGTCATTCTCCCACAGATTTCAGGAGGAACATTCTATATGGTGGGGAAAACCTCCACAGATCTCCAAGGCTGATTAGGGTCCCCCCCCCCACGTTCTTTTCTCTGGTCACAAAGGCCAGTCATATCTAATTTCCCGTACGCCACAAGTATCACTGCTTAACGCAGTCATAGAAACACCCACGCCATCTCATAGCGGCCAATTAGATTAATGAATGAATCGTTTGGATGCACGACCGGTAGAATCCCGCCACTCCAACTCTTGTCAACAAAAGCCTAATTATTTTTTCTTCACCGCCGCGTAGTCACTTTCCAGCGAAAAAAGGGGGGAAAAAACGCCGCTGAAACACTGACAATTCTCCTCTCATTATGTTAAGTTTATTTGTTTTCAGAAGCCGAGAAGTGACATTTATTTTTTTTTTTAGAGGGGAAACAATAGCGCGCATCTGATTAGAAGAGGAAAGGAAAGGAGGGAGAGATTGAAAGAGAGAAGGTTGAGTGATTCAAATGAGTGCTTGGATATGCCTGGGCTTTAAGAGCCTCAAGAAATATAGCCAAAATGAAACAGGCAGCAGAGCACAGAGGGAAGGCTCCCATCCACAGCACTATTATTTCCCAGCAGTCACATTCAGGGAGGCACATTTCCAAAAAAGGGAAAGAAAACTATAATAAACTATTAAGGCCCACTGAATCTAAAGAAAGATATGATTATAAGAGATTTTGAAAAATTACTTTTCGATTGCCACCCATATTTGCTCTCAAAATGAAGTCAATGTGCTACCTTCCCGGTGTGATTAACCATTATAGAGTAATCAGTTTAATTTGACTCATTTAATATCCAATGCTAGAGCTTATGACTGTAATTTAAGCGATGAACAACAGCTTCATAGCTCACTAAATCGTCTAAATGGCTGCGTGAAAACAGCAATATCCTACATCTTTAAGTATTGTAAGATGACATAACTTATTATGTCCGATGATCTTAAGATTTCATAAGTACAGACGGCAGACTGGACATAAAGGTGGAGGGTAAATAAAAGGTGAAGCAGAACATCTCCATGTGTCTGAAACATATGTCTGCATAAACTCAACCCTGACAAGCGATTTAACGTTCTTGCGTAGTTGCTGTCTGAAATACCAAAGGCCAAGAGGGTTGCTGAGGTAGAAGAATACAAACATCGTCCTGAGCATAACACGGGCAACCACAACATCTGTGCTTAACCTGAGTTTGACCTGACGAGCTCGCTAATCTGCTTAACTCTGAGCCAGGAGTCTGAGATGGCAGATTTGCAAGGAGATGGATATGTGTGGGAAAATGTCAAAAATATAGATGATGGATACAGAGATGAACGTGCTCACCATTAAAACCCACCGACAGTACCTGAAGTCTTGCACATGCGCCACACATCCCCAAATGTTGAGACTCCTCCTCTCAACGGATGACAAATAAAACAAAATATATATAAAACATATCACAAAGTACATTCATGAGTTGATGTAAGTGGTAGCAAATGGATTTGAGGTCAGATTTATTCACAACAATGTCAATGACAGAATCAACAAATCATTTGAATCATGTAGCACAAGAATTTCAGTTAAAATGACAATATTTGATCAAAGTCATCACATCAGTAGCTGGTCCTTCATCTGATTATTTCATCTGATTATGCCTCAGTGACACAGTTAATTTACTACAACTTCATTCAAATATTCATTTAATTTACTTCCTTCCACCTGACACAGTTCATTTCTCCATGTCATATTAATGCCTCTGAAATCAACAGTATCATCTCTGTAAAATTTGACAATTCTTAATACGTTATTGTGCTCACATGCATCACATCTGGATGCTTGTGGACGCACTGACATTGTGCGACTGATAATTAAACTGTTTGACATCATAATTTGTCTTGCATAATCCTTCTTGTGTCGACGCTTTAGACGTTCAGTCTGGTCTGGATGATCACACAATAGTCAGCAGGGATAAACATCTCCATATGGTCCTTATCCTTACATAAAAGCCTGGATGGATTAGCCCAGGTTAATAGATATGCACAACAGACACGTGTAAGGATAATACACGTCCCACAGAAATGTACCACAGCAGGCACGTAATCCATGATAAACTGCGACCAGCTTGCCGGTAAATTGACTCCTCGTGATTTAAGATTACAACCTGGGATCATGGAAGTAGCAACCACACGTAGAGAGGATTTGAAGCTGTGTCCTACAATGTCAAATGGACAATAAAGTTTGCTATTTGGGCTCTGATCGCTGCCAACAAAAACAAGATATTCTGTTTGAAGCTGTTGTTGTGAACCTGAGCTGGATGTTCAGCCTGCCAGCTCATGAGCTTATGATGTTTACTGGCCAAAAACACTATTTGCATTGTCAAACAGGTGTCATGGATTTTATTAGCTAAAGTGATACTGCACATGAAGCTATATAAAAAACCTATCCAACTCTGCCCTTTTCTAAATAACCTTTTACTTATTCTACATAAATTCAACTCACCAACTTGGAAGGTGAAACCACTCAACAAATTGGCAGCCGGGATGAAGACGGCCTCTTCTTTCTAGACTTTCTTGCAACCTTACCAACCTGAATTGTGTTTTCACTTCATTTCACAGACTATTTTAAATTTTGAATGTTTGAAGGACTTCATTACCCAGAAACCACATGGCCTAAGGCAGTGTCATCAGTTCCTCTTTGTACCAGTTCAGAAGGATTTAATCTTGTTTATCTTTCAGGGGTGTAAGACACAGTGGTGCTCTGTGTTAAATGCTAATGTTAGCATGCCAACCTGCTTGCAATGGCAATGCTGTATGTTTGGCAGGTACACTGTTTACCATGTTTACCACCTCAGCTGAACTAATTGGCACTAAACACAAAATACAGCTGAGGCTGATGGGAATGTTGGGAATTTGCAGATATTTGGACATAAACCAAAGTATTGGACACAATTTTGACAGGATGATGGTGCTAGATGCCAGAGACATTTCACTCAAACCCAGAAAAAGTGAGGGGATCACCAGATCATTAGGACACATCCTCTGGAAACCAGTCCATCTGGTGGATGGAATCCTTTTGGTGGTGCTAGATAAAAAGCCAGGAGATCAACGAAGTCGTAAGGGTTCATCCTCTGGACACCAGGGATATCGTCTAATAGTCCGCCCAATAGCTGTTGCTGCATTTCACTAAAAAACACATACATCAGCCTCATGGTGATGCAAAAGGAATAGTTTATCCCCTAGGGACCATGAAATTCTGCACAAAACGTCTTGACAATCCATCCAATACCTTTTGAGACATCACTGACCGACAGGTGGCAGGCCTACCGACCGGCATTGCCCTCCATAGAGCCCATCCGCTACTGTGGCTAAACATCAAGAAAGAAAACACTTTTCTGTGAAGTACTTTCTCTCTGCTGTTCAGGAGACAGTTCTCTCAGTTTTGTCATCTCCTTCTACTTTATGTGGTGGAAATATTTAGCTAGTGTCCTTTTATATAGAACACATTTCCAACAATTTCTCAACTAAGAAGGATGGGACGGTCTTTAATGCAGCTTCATTTAGTGATTTAGGATGACGAGACGGCTGTTATTTTGACAGAAACATCTTGCCTGTTCTTGCTCTAACAACACTGGTTGTGAAATTCTTATGGATTTGCTGCCATGTCATTTCTTTTTGTCCCAATTATAGTTGGCTCACAGGAAAAGGAAAGAGTTTATTCAAACCATTATGCCAATGTCTTGCTGACAAGGGATGCTCAGACATCCCTCCAGTTTAAAACTGGGATCCAACGAGCAGTCAAACTACAGAAAGAATAATGGATACCCACAATCTGAATGTTGTGTCTCATGGGAGCGTTTTAGTAAAATTGGTTACACCCCTGACTTTCAGCATTATTTGAGTGCAATATAGTGCAATATTTAAGTATCTGATTTTGGTCTGACAAAGAAACAAAAGACACATGAAATTGAGTTATTACTAAGCAAGCTTCCCCCCCCCCCCTTTCTACTCTGACTTCCTCATTTGCGTACACTTCATCTTTCTGCACATATAATTATCAACCCTAACTCTGGATGTTCTAATTACCAGCAAAGATGTACTTTCATTATGTAAATTAACACTTGATAAATGACACATACTTGAATGTATGAATAAGCTCCAGCTAAGCCCAACACTGTCATCATCCAATGAGTTTGCTACAGCTGACATATTTAGTGTTTTTTTTTTGTTGATAAAAAGTAAAAACCTACACCTCATTAGTTACTGTGAGTTCCTAAATTCACTGTTGGAGCGATTAGCGTGTTCACTTAAGTCAGGTCACTCCAGGTGTGCAGATGACAGGTAATGAAAAGTGAGTGTCAGTGGAGCGTTGCAGGTTTAACTCGTGTGTTTGTGTTGATGATGCCAGTTTGCAAGATCAGCGGTTGTATTTCAAATGTGTATTTGAACATTTCATGGAAACTAATGACAATGTGACACTCCATGACCCTTTTTAACATTTCTTGCTGCAGTGCTGGACAAATCCTTCTTTAGAAATAAATTAAATTCAGTATTTTCTTCTGAAACAGTGCAATCTGCCGGACTCAAGAGGACCAGTAGCAACAGTGTCAGTGTATTAATATAACTTAATTTCTTTTTTTATTAGCTATGCTAGTGGGCCCTAGCCATGGCAATGTTGGCAACCAACACATCTAAACTAAAAACGAGATGGATTGCCATGAAATTTTCTACATACATTCATGGTCCCTGCAGGATGAATTGTAATAACTTTGGTGATCCCCTGACTTTTCATCGAGTGCCAGCAGCAGTTTGACATCTTTCTGAGAGGTTCTGAGTGAAGTGTCTCGATAACTATTGGACGGATTACCATAACCTTTGGTTCACACATTCATGGTCCCCTCAGGATGAATTGTGATCACTTTGCTGATCCTCTGACTTTTCTTCTAACACCGTTATCTGGTCAAAATATAATTTGTCCAATACTTTGGTTTATGACACTACCACTAGCCTGAGGTGTACTTTGGATTTAGAGCTAATTAGTAAATGTTAGCACGTTATACAAACATTAGCATCTAAACATTGTCATTGTGAGCATGTTAGCAAGAGGATGTTAGCATTTAGCCGAAGTACAGCCTGACAGAACCACTAGCATGGCTGTAGCCTCTTTCTCTTGTTTATCTTTGGTCTATCATGCCACTTTGTGTCAAAGTATATAAAATAACAAGCCCACGTCAGGTGGTTTAGTCTCTTCAAATTGCTTTCATTCCTGTTTTTGTCAGTTTGATTCATATGCACCAGCACTTGTGTCCGGGATTACAGTGTGTTGATAAAGATTCACATGTCCTCCTTGTAGAAGAGACTGGGAATAAGGTTTGAAGACGGTTACTGCTCTGGCCAGGAATCAGCCCCTGGGATCAAAGAAGCAATTTATCACCGCAGTGCATGAAGTTCATTGAGGAGGCTGGTTGGAAAAACACAGGCAAAGTACGGTATTTTTGTCATTGTGGCTTGTAAAACATAAATTCTCATGTAATTTATTCTTCATCATTTCCTTTTACTCCAAGAAATGCAGCAAGAACACCAACCTGCATATTACGCCTTCATTTTCAAACCCTAATTGTCAATTGTGGCATATACATCTTTAGCATGCCATACTTTCCACAGACGCTGTTGACACAACACGTCTGTAATGAACACAGGCAGATCTCAGAGGAGCCCCAGCAGCCACAGATGAATGAGAAAGATGCACCAATTAGAAAGTAAGGGCATCCATTTGATATATTGTGCGCATGATGGTATATGATACCCAAAACTACACACTGAGATAATATTGCATCTGTGTAGGGCATTTGAGCCCAGCGAGGTAGCGGTGCCCATATTGTGTGTATTAACATTCCCTGTGGTTCCTGTGCACCAGAGAAACTCCACTCAACCCCGCGGCTTCTCCTGTTACTTGTGGCTGCTGTATGTTGATAGATTCCCCCAGATTCTCGCTTCAGTGCTTCAACTTCTGCAGGTCCTGGTTATTAAAAAAAACATCACACATCGGCGGCTGAGTTGCTGATATATGGTCAGATGTGTGTTTTTCTTTTTTTTTTTGAGAGCACGCAGCCAACCTTGTGACTTGCTCTGTTACCTTTGGCTATGTTGATATAGATTTTAATTTCGCTGCTTGCACTTCACTGCTCTTCGCGGGGATCCAAGTGGAGAAAAACAGAATACATATGGTTCCCATATAATGCTATCTCATGTGATGAATCGTGCCCATGAGCGCATACTGACTTTGATCCACCACTTCTTCTCTTACATTTGTGACCCTTGCTCATTGAGGTTAGAAGCGGCATATTGTCACCCCCCTTGTGGTCCCGGTGGGCTACTTAAATACATTCGGGGGCCATGATTGCCTACCTGGAGGTCGTAATTGGTCACTTGGAACACCTGCCACTGGGTGGGCTTAGCGTGTCCAGGTGTAAAACAGGTGACCCCAGCTGACCTCTAAGGGTCACACTCAGACCCCCAGGGCTTCAATAACAAGGGAGTGAGGGAGAGCCATACGACACAAATAGGAAGAACTTAGTAAAGCGGCTGTGCCTGAAACCCTATAAGCATAAATATCTCCCTCGGCCAGGAAGGATTCATTTGCTCTTTTGCTGACTGTTAAATCTTTGGTTTCCCGCGTGGAGGACCCGAGGTGAAATCCCGTCTGTTGCATAAGCAGATCTTTGAAGAGGACTTTTTTAAACTGCAAAGAGCTTCAAAGTATGCATTTGCCCACTGATCAGAGCAGGAGTGCTGATCTATAAGATCCCAGTGTCAATCCCAGTTTAGTTTCTTCTCCATCGCTGCGAGACAACATACACTCTTGCTTGTGTTCTCATAAAGATGTGATCAACGTATCATTGTGGATAAGAAAAAAAGGAACAAACTGCATTAAATCTGTATGTGGAGAGATCATGAACATGTGGCACGGAAATCCCTCTGCTGATAAAATATGCGTCTTGATTCGGCCTCAGAGACGCGACAGCCCGATTTTGATAAACACATAAATACACACAAAAAGGACTGAAGAATGATTCTCCCAAAGAATTTATCTTTTGATGGTTGATTGCTGGTGGAAAAATAAGAGGATTCCACTTTTAAGTCTGACCGGCTCATCTTTATCACAAGTTGCTTGAAACACTGAGGGAAAAGCTCCCGCATTTGTACCTCAGATTAACTTAAATGGTTAAACATCCTCAGAGAAATCAAAGAGCATGGCTAGCTGCAAGCTCACAGCTCTCCCTGCCTCATGGCCTCAGAATGCTAATACGTCATTTGGAGACATGTCGAAACATATTTGAGTCTATTTACAACTATTCATTCCTGATGTAAAAGTGGTCTGATGACTCGGTGGCGACTGAAACCAGAATTCTTTTGATTAACAGATAATAATCTGAACAATGCGACACTGAATAATCTGCATTCAGAAAGCTGAGCAGAACACAGTGTTAGTGTAAAAGAGGCAGTTTTGAGGGCTGCCAGTTCTACAGAATAAAGCGCTGTTTTAAAAGCTTCCCGGCCTCACTCCCGTGATAGCTTCGCTGGTCTCATGATTAATCATGTAGCGCCTGCATTTCTGACGTAAACACAACATAACTTGATAACAGTTCAGTGTCCGAGGGAAACAGTAATAGCTCGGGGACTGTGTTAGTCTCAGAGGTTTGATACCTAGAATGTGAGCTGGCACAAACTGTCTCATGATCCTCACATTTATTTTGATGGTTTAAGTTGCTTGATGTGCCAGCCTCAGGCCATTCCTCTGTTTAATTCCTTGCTCTGGCTGTTACATATACTAAATTGCAGTCGTTGCACGCAGGCAAAGCTCACCTACTGTAACTTGTGCCGACATGACTTCTTGGTAAACAGGATGTTTTTGATCTAGATGAAGCAGAAACTGTGCCTGTTGCAAGCACTAACATAACCCTCCCTCTAACACGTACTTATGTACTACAAGAGATGATTAATTTATGATGTTGATCTAAAGGAAATACTATGTGATGAGGTGTACTACCAATAACAACACCAGAGGCGTTAATAGTGAAGAAAAAGAACATGCAGACGGAGACTTTCTTTGCAGATAGCCGATCAAATAATTTCATTTTATTCAATTTCTTCAAATAATTCTCTTCTACTGTTGGCTAACAGTGACACTGACTTAAAGCATAAGGGTGGCATTGTTTCATACTTTTACTTTTTTTGTCAGCAAACCCCATTAAAAGACCAAAACAAACACCACATTTGTCTGCCATCCAATACTCTCTGACTTCCCTGCCCTGTGTCTCGCCCCATGCCCATTGGCTCCTACTGAAGACGTAAATCCTTGAAAATTAGTCTCTTTTAAATGCTCACTAATTTTCTGGGCACTGTGGTATTTTCAGCAAAGCAGTGCATTTGTTGGGGGCTATTTTTGTCAGCGGATTAACACACAGTTGATGCCTTAGCATGTGGCATCGACTCAGTATAAACTGCAGTGTGTGTGTTCATGGTAATGATGAAAGTGTGGCTCATTGAAGTGTTTTTAACTAGCTTTTGGACGCCAATGGAACTATGGCACAAAGGAATGAGATACACTAGGCTTCAGCTACACAATGTATTCATTTGTTTACTTTTTGATGGGATTTGTTGATTGTGAGGAAAATATAGAATATCACCAGACTTATCAAGTCATGTCTTGTGCTGCTAATGACATTATGCTATTTTTACATTTATTTTTGCCGTCATACACCACTTGGTGTTGCCTGAATGTCATAGTTTCTGAGGTGAGTGGGTTATTCAGATCACCTGCTGCTCAGGGTGTGAGGACTGGCTCCTAATTAATAATTGAGAGCTGCTTGGTGTGTTCCCGTCTAGGTCAATCAGGGTGTGACGACACCCCCCTCTTCTTTGGGGCTTGAGAGAAATGGAGAATTGCACACCCATGTCATTCTTCCTTCCTCAACTTACTGCAGAGTTCATTTGAGCAGGTTTTGTCAGCTAGAAACTCTGTCTGTTTTGGTCTTTTTGAGACTTCTTTGCTGTCTTTGGCTTTTCTGATTTGTCTGTTTCATTTGGGGAAACTTCAAAGGGCATAAAGAAGAACGAAAACAATATTTCAGTTTCCTTATCAAAGAGGCATTTGTTTATTATTGAGGAGGCATTTGCTCTTTATTATTAAGGTGGCAATTTTTCATTGTGAAGGCACTTGGGATTTGTTTATCTGGTTGGGACCTGGTTCTCAGGCCTCTTCCCGATCGGCCGCATATTATCTGAACTATCTCAAATCAAGTAAACAGAAGCCTCCTGTGACAACAGTAAGGATGTTTACTGTACATGCAGCGTGCATTTCAGCCAGCATTCAGTGGGGAAAACACAGCGCTGATAAGGCTTGGTAAACTAGTTCATTTTAGTGGGGGATGCAGCTCTGTTGTTAGTGTTTTGTGGAGCAAAGCAACAGGTTTTTCCAAATGAATTATAAATTGGCAGCGATAAGATATGCATTACAGTTCCTAGAAATCTACTATACATACATATTTTAGTTATAGCTGCGGCTATGCTTAACATTCACCTCTTTATTATTAAAATAACAGCAAATATAGCCACAAAGACAGTCCAGAGAGGCTATCTTGTACACAGTAGTCTGATTATTGGCCATAATCAGACTACTGTGTACAAGTAACCACAGACAACATCTTATGTGGTCAGTTATCTTTGGAGGGAAGAAAAACACACCACCAATTAGACGCCTCCAGTGTTTTCAAACTGTATGTAAGGTTGGATTCTCCTGCTATAGAACAGGTGGGAACATTCACACGTGTATTTTTCTTGGCTCAAAGGAAAAATATTATGACAGTAATAATCAGATTAGCAAATCAGTCATCCATCAGCGGCTTGGATTTAGTTTTTCTAATATGTTGGCAGCCAGTACATGGGAACACTGAAACCAGCAATTTCACATTGTGTCATTTTTTTCCCCCCTGAATCTTATCACACGTCACCTTTTTTCAGGTGTAATTGCTCATTTGGAAATGTATTCAAGTGATATGACAGGCCCTGAAGACATTCATAGCTTTTGCTTCAGTGAGGTTGTGTAACCTCACTGAAGTAAGATCTGTGCTGTGTGAATGGCAGCAGCAGGAATTTGTATTCTCTCTGCACACTCCTCTTATTTTCATATGCAATTTTGAACATTTAGCATGTGTGTCTGTGTCTTTATGTCCAGAGAGATCTGAGTTAGGTTCTTCTACCTATGTGGAACAATGCTGAACGCACTACAGTACTGTTATCTTTCAAAAGCATGCACATTTTCTCTCTCTCGAGGATATCTATTTTTTAACCTGTTTGAACACAGAGCGACACAGTCTACAAAAATGTACATATTTGTTCTACTTTCTGGCTATAAATGCGCCGCATGATGAATGCTGAAAGTTGAATTAGTTCACGAACTTCAATTGCATTTGTTCAACACTCGAAACAAGACAAACTAAGTCAAGGCTTTAGAAAAAACAAAACAAACATTAGTCTAGAGGATGTAAATGAGATAAAGTGCAGCCTTGATCAGCTTAAAAAAACATCACTTTCCAAAAGGGTGCACCCCGTGCTGAGGTTTGGTCTGCTCAGCGGACATTTCATGCACTGATTGCTGCAGTCAGTTACCTTCCGCTTCTTTAAAAATATGACAAACACAAACACTGTGAATAGATTAGGAGTGTTTCAGAGTTTGTCTTGTGTGTCTGGAGATGAACTCCTTCTTCTGTTCTGTTCTGTTCAGGCCCCTTGATTTTTGAAGCGCCTCCCTAGTTTTGTTGTTAAAGTCAGCCCATTCAGGTCTCCAAAAGGAGTGCTGCAGTGCTCACTGCAGTGCTAATGCAGTCTATAAGTGCTATAACTTGCACTGTTTGTCTGGGGTCTCATTTAAAGTCCAAGAACTCAAACCTTTTTTATTTTATTTTCGCAGCACATATTGCTGCAGTAGTTCTGCACAGCTTTTCCAAGACACAGTGATGTTTTCTTCCTTGGACTTCCTCTTCTTGAAGGTTTGGAGTATGCTACTGGCTCTCTTACAGAACAACTAAAAGCACTGTTGATGTAGACACATAGTCTGTTCATTGAACCAAACATTGTCTTTCCATATGAAACCAATTACTTTAAAAGGAACTATATTCCACATTTCCACAACTGCATTCGCCATGTTCAATTTGGCATCATGTAGCAGGATACAGTTCAAAATCTATTTATTTTAGCTTGAGGCTCTAAGGAGGTCTTCTTACAGTTGAGTGAGAGAATCTATGAGCTGAATTTTTCAAATGGGCTCAGAAAAAGTCTTTGCAGGGAGGAAGTGGAGATTAAAAATGAATAAAATAAACAAAACCTCATCACATTTATCACAAAGGATCATCCCACACTGAATGGCCTCATAGAAAATTTAATTTTATTGCATTTTTAGCAAGAAATAACCAACAAGGCCAGGCATTAGTTTCAAAGTAATTGCAAGTTGAAGCGAATAATTTCAAAAAGGCTAAATAGACTTTGTTGCCGTCTGTGCTTTAGAAGATGAAACATGAAAATGCTATTTAAAGAGTTAGCAGGGGGGTGAATGAATGTGGCTGGGGTATTTATGTAAGCCGCTGACCGCAGAGTATCCAGTCGCCCTGCTGTGCAGCGTGAGCAACCGGGGGGTATAAAGGAAGAATAACTCGTAAGAATCAGACAGCACATCAAAGCGATGGCCAAACAAGAAGGTGTCATTGGCTCAGAGGCAGCGCGAGTTGACTTCACACAGTACCGATGCACGTAGCGCCGCCACCTCCAGGCATGTGGACACGCACAACATGCAAGAACGCATACACGAGAAACCTCAACCTCAGGTATCAATGGCTTAGAGGCAGCATTGTCATGGTGGGAAGGAGTCAGCGAGCGAAAGCCTCACAAAGCCCCGTCCGTGAATATATTAAAGTTATTTTTGTTGTTTCCCAAGAACTTGTTTATCAGCGAGGGGATTGTTTTATCTTTGCTGAGGTGTGTTTCACGTCTGTGTGTGTCTGAGCTGCATGATGTGTACTTGTGTGTGGCTGAATGTGTTTATGTGCGCTTGTTCCCACAGACCCATCCCACTTAACAACAGAGCTAAGTGGGTCAGCATTCCATTTCAAATGCTCCGGCAGCTACAGCAGAGGCCTTGCAGGACCTAACAAGTCCTAACAAGTCTGCATTGCAATTTTTTTTTTTTCTGTGTGCATGCATGTATGTATATGTAGAACGTAATAGGAGGGAGAAGGGAGGGAAGTGGACATCCTTGCCCTGCACCACTGCTGTGAGGGGGAAAATATATTAAAGTGTGCAGGCAGCTTGTCAAACAGCCGTGGACAGGAGCTATAAATTGTGTTGGTCCCTGTAAACACGATTCGTTAAGTGCCAAAAGGTGCCTGGCGGGCGCCCCTCTGTTATGAAACGTGAAGGGGAGTTGTCATGGTATCCTCTTCCCCTTTATTAGTACAGTCCACACCTGGTAAACACAGGCTGGCTCTCCTTCTTTAAATCCAGGCTTCCTGGGAATGTGAACCAGCAGACGGACGAGGCGGCGCTGAGCAATTAGCAGCAAACATTCACACCAAATTAAGTTAGTCCCAGTTTGCAGTGATGGAGAGTGCTCGTAATGACAGGTCACCACTGATGCATTAATGGTTTCACACTTCTTTTTTTTTTTTTTTTTATCGTTTATTGCTCTTGAATAGAAACCTGGCTCGACTGAGTGGCTTTCTCCACCCTCAGGCCCAGAAAAGCCATTAAGAAGCTATTATATCCTCACCAAAATGTGTGATTGTCAATTCTGAATTCGTATTCGCATTTCCCAAGAAACTTTTCTTTACCCCCCCCCCCCTCCTTTTTTAATTTCTGTAGAAAAGCAGCATTACGTTTTAAGTCCTGTGACAAGTTTGTATGCTTTAAAAGGAGATAGGAAAGACTCCAGATGATGCTCTCTCGGCTCCTGTAATGTACACACACACTCTTTCTTTTTTTCTTTTTTTTCTTTCCCCCACTTATACAGTCTCATGATTCCCAGAGACGTGGCAGCTCTCGCTATTCCCAAACGCTTATCACATCCAAGATAAACACTCTGCATGAATTCAGAAAGGCGCATCAGGTGAAACGAGACCGCGGAAATGCAGCTTTTACAGGTTGAACACGCATCACCTCGCTCGCCCTCGCCGAGGAGGTTTCGTGAGGGACGGAGATCAATGTGTAATTATTGTATTTTATGTGCACCCTCTGAGTCAATCATTAACAAAGGGCGGGAAAGTGCGTTAAAAATGATGGGATAGTTATTTTTAATGTTTCACTGCTGTCGTATTGAACAGAACAAAATCTGCATTTTTTTTTTACTCTTAAGACAATAATACCCAGAACAAATGCACAGACCTGTTCTACAGTGTTCAACTCAAAATGTGGAGATAACTATGGGAGCCCTCTCACCACATCTAGCTGGAGAGATACAGCCAGAGAAAGACTTTTTCGTAGATTAAAGATCTAAACGGCCTCTGTTTTATATGTCTTTTTAACAAGACTTTCGTTGACCCATTTCCATACAGATTGTTATATTCAGTGAGTCAAGGTAATACTGTTAATGGCACGAGGCTGTTTTTTTAATTGAAGCCATCATGGTGGTGTTTACATCTGGAGTTTAAAAAAGAATTCATGCATTACTAGCTGACCTTGCCCTGACTTTAGGTTAGTTCTTTCAAACTGATTATAAAAGAGCTAATGATTTGCATATTCATTGGTTTCAAGTATGCACACATAGTGACGCTCATGACTGAGAGTATTTGTATGCACAAACCTCGGTGATAAACATTATCAACGGTGTCCTTATCAAAGGTTAGGCATATATACATAATAATAGCTGCTTCATAACTTTTTTTTTAAGGACTCTCTTGATAAGTGAAGCTTTTTGTCTTTGTCTTTTATGTGATCCTTGAACGTTGATTCCCTATCTGAGGGTGGAGGCTCCCGAATGGGTCGCAAGATAAATCGGAGGGGTCACAAGATGATTTGACAAGTTAGGACAGAAGAATGATGGTTTGGAACCACTGTGCTCTGGCCAGATCTCAGCTCAATGGTATGATACATTTTGGGCCAACATGTTAGACAGCCCTCTCCACCACCATCATCAAAACACTAAATATCTGTTGGGGGAATGGTTTTAATCCCTCCAGTAAACTTGCAGACTTTTAGAATCGATGCCAAAGAACACTGAAGCTGCCTCATTTTCTTTTCCTTTTTTTTTGTTTGTCAGCCATCTGTACGTTGCTGCTGAAGATATACACAAAATGCTCACTGTCTGCATCTTTTTGTTTTCCTTACAGCGTCCACTCATGGCAGCTAAAGCATGGTTTAGGTACAGTTAACATCAGGAAAGTATAGATGATGAACTGAGGTATGAGAAAGGACACAAACCCAAACACTTTGTTCGTACATGAAAGGAACATTTGTAGAGTAAAGTGGAGGCATCTGATTGGCAGTGTTTGGCCCTGAGCTGCTCAGGTCACTGCTGTAAGAGAGTGTGTGTCATTAGTCAGTTGAATGAATGAATAAATAAATAAGAATTAAGTTGCTTTGATTTAATAAGCAGTCTTGGAAAGATTTCACTGAGGCAAATGCAAAAAGGTAAACAAAGGATACACTCAGTAATCAAATCTCTCTCCTCATTTCCTATGTGTGGAAAAATCATCTTAGTTTTGTGTGTGTGTGGTTTGCTTTTGTGGAGGGCTCACAGCAGTTGAGAGATGATAGAGGGATAACATTTTCAGCAATGTGCTGCTGTTTATAATTAGAACAAACACGCCAGGAAAATGCAGGCTTGTACACACACACACACACACTTGTAGGTTTTCTACAGAGTGAATAATTCCTCAGCTAAAAATACCCCTGAAAACAAATGAAACGGCATCAAACCAACCTCGGCGGTGACAACATCCATTAGTATGCTGATTTCTGAGCAGCCAATTTTCATTGCGACAAACATAAATGATGACAAATACCAGCTGCTAGGTCATCGTGACTGTCTGAACCACGGCCACAAAATGGCTTCCCCGATCTAAATGAAGCTAAAGTTAGAAGTGTACCTTTTCTTTTTTAAAACTGTGTCTCTAATTACCAGGGGATTGAAAACCAACGGACACACTGTGGAAAAACAGGATTTGAAACTGTTAGAACTTGACTTTAAAGCATTTCTTAAGCTCTGTCTTGCCAGATAGAGGCTCTGCTGTCTGTCTAGGGGAATTTAATTGGTACCATTGAGCCAGTGTAATCAATCACATGGTGGAAAAAATAAACATGCATAGGAGAGTTTGACCTTGGTCTTGTGCACAAGTGAGAAGGTAACCCAAAGAACCCCCACCACAACTTCCAGTATGGAAATTTATTTGAATAAGAGTCATTGCAGAGAGGCAATGTCAAACAAACAGCCCTCACTCAAAGCAGCACCAAAGAGGAAATAGGCTTAGTGTTCCAGACCTGACTGGGTTGCCAATTTAAAGTGAGCAATCCGGTCTGCTTTAGCATTTTGTCAGTTTTTTTTTCACAGAGTAAAGACAGAGCAGGAGAGATGTAAGAGGAAACAAGAGCCAAAGTTCCTCCTGCAGCAGTTGCAGTACATGGACAGTCCCCCCCCCAGGCGATCACGCAGTCAGCTCAATGACTGGGGGCAACCCCGAGGATGAGCTTTTGTTCACCTTTACCTGTGATGATGTTTCTCCCAGAATCCTCTCGTGACTTTAAATTATTAAGCTCGCCAACACCAGCTATACGCTCTCTGAGCTCAATCTCTGTTTCTATAACGTATCTTGTTGCTCTTCCTCTTTAACCTTTTTAAGACTCACAATCACTTTGTATAGACACATTTTGAGTCAAGCCTAATACGGTTTCACCCATGTCCATTATTGGGCACATTGCCCTGAAGCCACATGACCATATATCCAACCCATTTCAGTGTAAACCTTTTTAATTTGTTGATGTTTTATGATGACCCTGATGCAACCACAAAGAGACACAAAATGATCACAAAGAGACACAAAATGACCACAAAGACGCTCAAAACAACCACAAAGAGATACAAAATGATCACAAAGATGCTCAAAATGACCACAAAGACATGTAAAATGACTGTAAAGACACTCAAAACAACCACAAAGATGAAAAACAGCAACAAAACAACTCAAAATGACTACAAAGAGACACAAAACTAATTTATGAGGCCTATTGTCTCACTCTGTCAGTGACTGTAAATCTTTGAGGTGGCTTGCACTGTCCTGAAGTATGACTATGAATAGTTTTGAACTGTCAAAGTTCCAGACTTTAGAAAATGAGGTGTATGACTACCCTTAAACTCAAAATCGACTTCCATGCCCAAAGGCTTGCATATGAAAGCTGAGAATGTAATTCACATCATTTGGCATCTACAGTAAATATTTCACATCGGTAGCAAATATGTTATTTTCCCAGCTAACATCATGTGCATTTTTTTCAATAAACTACATTTCTCTTATTGATCTGTTGAAAAACATTGCAACTAAAAGAGTACGAGATGATTGTCGTTGCTGTGTGCCTCCCAACAACAATGTGTTTTCTGTTGGAAAATGTTTTTTTTTTTTTTTCTGATGAACACTTTTTCTTTTGTCTGTTTAGTGATGCAGCTGCTCATGTAATCTCCCAATTCTGTTTTCTGTTTATTCCAAAAACAAACTGGAACGCCATCAGAGAATTTCTTATCAGGTTGTCATCAGTTTATGACTTAAAAGCTATTGTTGCAGAGAAAAGAGAAAGTGATATTTGTTCACAAGAAAAAGACTACTTTGAGGTCTACATTGAGGGTGGAAATGTAAAGATAAGAAGTTTTGGACAGACGGATAAATACATGACTGGTCTCTGTAAGTCTAAAAAAAAAGTTCTTCTAGTATCAATTCTTCCTTGGTAGCCCGGATTTTGCATCCCATTAAGCTCAGCTAGCGCGCTCTGTTTAGCAAGTCATGGACAAACTGTTTCTTTCAGAAATGATTCACTGATGTGGTTGCTTGCTTGTTTTGATTTGGGAACCATCTTACTGACAGATCTCAAGCTGTAGTTTTAATTTCTTTAGGATCCATAAAGGGGCTCCTCAGGGATCTATTCTGGGGCCACTGCTGTTCCCCCTATACGTTAATAACATTTGTTTTTCTGTAAAATATTCTGAATATATACCTTTTATACAGATAATACAAATCTATATACAATACTTTATTGGATCACTTGATTTATTTGGTTGATATAATTTATTTTATTGACTCCACCATTGACTATACCTGCACCAGCAACGGTTAGATCTAATTGAAGTGTAGATCTTTAGGTTAACTCAACTTTTATCCCATAAAGCATTATCATTATTGTTTGGTGCCCATATTTATCCTTTCACCATTTTATCCACAAAGACTTTGTTGCCTTTTGATGACAGATTCTTGACGGCCTAATTGCTGCTGTTGAGGCTAATTATGCAAATGTAGGCATGCTGTCACTTCATCACATTTTTTCGGGTGCCACTCTTGTCAGCTTGTGATGGTGCCATCAGTTTGTTAAGCAGGCATTTCCGACATATCTGTCTGAATCTGCCCGTGATGAATATCTGTGCTCACGATTCACCAGAACTGGATCCAGGGGGATCTGTGCACTTTTTATTTCCACCAGCATACTTTCCTCTAACTTTCTAAGCATGTGGGTGCTCATCCTAGTTTCATTGCCTCAAGTGTAGTTACATCAGCTCTTGTATTGGTACACCATGCTTCTATTAGAAATAAAAGAGCAAATATGCATCAGCATTATTACAAAACTCATAAGAGGATCTTCTGAAATATTGTTTAATTCTCTGTTTTTAATCGTTGAAGGGGAATAGATATTTTCATACATTACGCTCCTGTGACTTGGAACATTGTAGTCTGCATTACAGCATTTATTAACATAGTTTTGCTTGGTATTTTAACAAACAATATTCGTCCTCTGGGAGCCAAGGATTCTGATTTGGGACGTATATCGATAGTTTATGAAGTTCATTTCAGTACATATTTTCAGAGCAGCCTTATATCAGCCAAGTGGTGTTTTTACATATCTGGCTGTGTGCCATCGCAGACTGAAATTCTGGTTCCCTGCCCTCTAGCTTTTGAGAATTAAACATTACCTTTTGCCCTGTGTTAGGCCAGTGGAAAAACAAGTTGGGACTCTTTGAGTGGCATCAACCTTTTTACTGCAGTAGGTTGACCTTGCAAGGTATCAGGAAGTGCAGACCCTGGCTGTAAAATAAACATCTAAAAGAACAAACCTCTCCCATAAATACCAGTCTTTAATCTGTCTGAATCTCCCCGCAATGGCCAACAGAGCACCCCCCCTCATAGAGAAACACAACCCTCTTAAGCTCACTCAAATTTCATCCCTCTCAAGTTTTGCCTTGAGTCTCATTTTCACTGTCCAGGGATTGAGAGCTGCCATCTGTCTGGGTCATCCGCACTTGCCTGCAAACTTTTGACTCTGGAGGCTTTTTGATCACACACTTATTGATATTCAAATAACCCTCGCGGGGGGATTTTCAAAGCACTGCTAAAAGATGCATTAGCCGAAGAGAAAATGGGATTCTTCTCTCAATTTTACAACTTAATATCTCAATCTGGAAGAGTTTAGATCAGAACAACACTGATTAGGTTTTCGTTACCCTTTATGACAGAATGGTAAAAGTGGCAGCGCCGATCCACGTTTTTTATTCAAACTGTAAACAAAAAGGGGGAATGTTAATTCCAGCATAGACTTATAAAACATTGCATTTCAGGATGTAAAAGTTATGAACCTTGTATTTCTGCTTTTGTCTTTTCCTTTTTGGGCCTGTCTTATGATATTACAGTTGCCTGGTAGACACTAACAAACCACTGGAAGAGTATTATCTAATGGTGGAAAAGTCCTTTGTGAAAGATAAACAAGCCTTTTTTTCTACTGAAGTGATGATAGGGAAGATGACCTTGCAATGACTGACCTGACAACATGCGTGTGAGCTCATTTCCAGTGGGTCCTCTTCTGGGGTGCAATCTGATTGGCCTGCTCACAATGACAATATTAACATGCTGATGTTTAGCAGGTAAGATGTGTACATGATACCTAGCATGCTAACATTTGATAATTAGCACTAAACACAAAAAAAACATATATCCAATTCATCCTGAGAGGAACACGAAGCACTATACCAGATTTTGTGACATCTCACTCTGAACCAAAAATGACAACCTGCTGGTAGCACTAGAGGCAAAGTCATTAGGATTCATCCTCTAGGGACCAGGAATATCGTTACTGCAATCCATCCAATAGTTAAGATATATCACTGAAAACCAAAAATGTCAACCTCTTGGTTGCGCTAGATGTAAACGGTAAAGTCACCATGATTCCTTCCCTGAGGACCACAAATGTCTGCACAAATTTACATTTGTGCCAATCCATCCAGTTGTTGTCAAGATATTTCAATGTAGACCAAAGTGTAAGGACTGACTGACTACTGACCAACATTGCCATCCCAAGAGCCACGTTACTAGCGTGGCTAAAAATGTGATTTAAAATAGAATCAATAAACGGACAAAACAGGATACTGATTTTTTTTTTCAGAAACTAAAGGAAACATAAATCAGACAGCACATGAATAAGAAAACATTGTACAAAAGCCATAACACCCCTAATAATATACTTCAGTATGATTATGGGGGCTCGATAAACGTTATGCCTTATTGCCACGTGCATCTTGGTCACATCCAGCAGCGCAGTTAAGAACACCCCTGCTGATGTAATAGCTATAATTATGATTATGGATGTGATATTTCAACTGGAAATGAACATCATGTGTCATTAGAATGTGTCTCTGCATAAATCCCTGGACATTTTCCTTTCACAAATGTTAGGACACCGATATGATGCTGTTCTTTCTTTTCTTGCCATCGATTTAGCAGATTTTAAAATGGAGGCCAATTAGGCCCATAATCAACGAAGGCGGACTGTTTATTCTGCCTTTTTTAATCATCATTCGATATGAAGTCTAATACTTTCTGGATGAGCTCACAGCCTATACGACTACCTTTTTTTAGCTTCAGTCCCACAATACTTCCACTGCAACTTTCCACTGTGCGTTGATGCATAACATCCTGACAATGAAGACTAAATGTAAGTTTCTGCAAATGATCTCTTGATCTCACATTCTCTGTTCTTGCTCTCATTCTACATTCTTTCTGAAGCACTCAGCTATGCTTTCAATTACTGCCTGTAAAAATAAAAGTAGAAAGAGAATTTGCTACGTGTATTTATGGCTACAAGTTTAATTATGATGATTTCATTTAAATTTAATGTCATCATTTTAATGACTTTCTTTTTAGGACATTATACAAACAGGCCCAAATTAGGTGACACAATACACTGTTATTTTTCTGTGAAGATTTCAGCTTAGTATCACATTCCCCGGGGTTATGGGGCAAAGTATCAACTCAAACTAGAACGTGTAACAGCAGATAAAAAAGGCCTGGGGTGATGTCGCACTCTGTCAGGAGACACAGTTGAGGTCTTTGGCTGTTCTGAGAAGAAACACTGACCCAGCTATAGTGCCACCAAATCCTACAGGAACAAGAACTAGTTTTGCTTTAAACTGGACTAAATGAGGAAAACACACACATGTTCCAATGACATATTTGCATAGATTTCAGTCCAAGTGTGGAAAGCTACGAAATGATCACCAGCGGGGTTTCATTTACCTCACAGATTAATTTACCTTCGGAGGGTGAACTGTAGCAATGGTTGCAGTCCTCCTTGTTAATCCGTACAAAGCATCCCACTCACCAAGCACATACTTCTAAATAAAAGTCAAGATTTCCATTTACCACCTTTAGACCAGTCTGCTCTTTTGCTTTATTTTACCGTTATTAACTCTGACTCGAATATGTGGAACATTAGGGGCCTCAGGTGATGTCAAGGGCTATTGAGAGTGTGCGTCTAAAGACTTTGGCTGCTTGTGCCAGCGCTGCAGAAACTCTGTGCCCTAACTTCCAGGCGTATTACCCAAGGGATTTGTGACCTGGGATGTGTATATCTATAAAAGAACAAACAATAGGCTTTGTGAAAAACTCATTCCCCACCAGGGTCAGGTACAGTAAGGTGGCACAGCAGA
Source organism: Enoplosus armatus (assembly GCF_043641665.1). Taxonomy (NCBI): domain Eukaryota; kingdom Metazoa; phylum Chordata; class Actinopteri; order Centrarchiformes; family Enoplosidae; genus Enoplosus; species Enoplosus armatus. The sequence goes on from NC_092203.1 coordinate 4,067,573, forward strand.
TGGGCTATGAAATAAGTTTTATAGCCATAAAATGCAACACCAGTGCACAAGGAATTCCTATGGTGTGTTGTAGCCTTCAGATACTGGATGGACTGGATCATTAAGCTAAATGAATACTTATGATGCGCATTGTGTTTACTGCTGCAATTAAATGAAAGCAATTCTAGACAACAACATATGTTGACTTGTTGCATTCTTTTTTTTTCTTTCTTTTTTACACCATTTTTCTTTTTCGTCTTTACTGAATTTTAACAATTTTTCTGTTTGTATTTCATTTGTTTTATGGCCATTGTAAGACATTTTTTGTGTTATTTGTTGAGGAAAAAGACACGACTTCCTCCTTCTGTTTTGAGCTCTATAAGCGGCGCTCATTTGTTTTGTAAAGCACATAGCAGATTCCCAGCAAATCCGGCCACATTTTTCATCCGCACAGTTCCATCTACTGAGGAAAAAAGAACTTCCTCTTCCTGTTTGACAGCCCTCCCGATGATGCTTGCGTTGGTTCCTGGTAATGACAACCATCTTTCAAAAATAACCACTTTAACTAATTTCAATTTATCTAATAGCAACATAAATCACACATTTTAATTGAGACAAGAATGCAGCTGAGTGACTTGGCCAACTAAAACTCATTCCATCTCCAAGTTATTATGTTGAAATACTATCTCAACAATTCCAAAAATATCACTTGAGAAAAGAGTGGATGCGTGAGGACATATTTTAGATTTTCTCCTTAATAATATAGAGTCCTGCTTCCCGTTGGCACGACTGACCACAGTGAGCTGAGCACAGCATTCTGGCCCAAAGATAGATGTCACAGTGCATTATGGTACTAATGACTCAGTCGAAAGGACAGGCACTGGCAATTAGAGGTATGTGTGGATCTAGACGTGAAGCACAGGCTCTGAGCTGCTGCTATACTGCGTGGAGGAAGGAGAATAGAGAGGACTGAATTGGGTAGTGGGACCTGCGGTTGCATTGCTAGCAATGGGAATGTAGTGGAGTAATGACTCTGCTGCTTCTGCCAATAGATAAAAAAAATAAATTGAAGTGGAAAAACAGAGGAAAACAGGGATAATAGAATGCCCCTGAAAGCTCTCAAAAAGAATAAAAAAGGGTATTGTGGTTTTCACAGGTGAGCCTGTCTATTCTAGTTATTTCCCCCCTCTTTCACTTGCTGTTATTCACTGAGATGGTGCAAAGAATGCACAAAGCTGTAATTGAACATTTGAATAATGAATAGAAAAAAAATACAAATAAATCATTCATTGAAAAGACAAAAAATCCAACCCACTTCTGCTTTCACATCCAAAGGTATTCACAATGGTTCACAATACTGTGTGTTGTGTAAATAAGCACAATACAGTGACGAACAAGCGATGATGTTTTCTTGCATGCGTGCAAGCTCAGCCCAAAGCGTCCTCTGAAACTGTCAAAACTTGAAAACCGGAGAGCATTCACAAAACCTTTGCCAATTTCCTTTCTATGACGTATGGCGACGTTGTTGCTCTGGGAGAGAGCAAAAGTGAGAAAGTGGAGGCTGATGCTTTTTAACTTTAACAGTCATTTGCATCAACTCATACAAAGTGTGATATTGTACTGTAGGTGGGTCTTATGAATATGTATCGCTATCATTAGAAAGAAAGACTAACTTCTCAGTCTACAAACTATCACTGTCTGCAGGAAGGGCTAAATGCAAGAACTCTTTTTGTCTCTTGGGATTGGAGAGACTATTGGAGAGCCGTTCACATATTTGACACATCAACTTCCGGCACTTTTTCTTAAGGACTTAATGTTTCCAAATTCATTAAAATATGGTTTGGTAAGTTTTGTTTTTTGTCTTTTGTTTTTTTTTCTTCTGCTCAATGCTAAAAATAGAAGTGATACACAGTGATTGCTGACCCTCGCTTCCTTATACACACACACATACACACAGATGTTGATAAGTTGCCCATTTTGAGTGCCCAGTAAAACCAACCAGTGTAATAGCTAAATTAATTTGTGAAAAAGGACAGCTCATATGATGGACGGGCTGTGTTATCAGCATTGTCAAGACAGTTTTGAATTAGTCAATGCCAGAAATGTATGCATCACAGTTCCGCAGTTAAACCTGTGGTGAAAGCCTGGCGTAAATTAAATTCCTTTCTGCCAGTAAATCCACTTATTGTGGCGATTTTGGCTCAACATTTTGGATTTTTCTGTAAGTCATGTTCATGTGTACATCAGGGACAGATCAGCCCACTAGGGTGCCAAGGGAAGAATGAGTTTGTGGCAACATTCATTTTGTAAAATGCACCATGCAAGCACTTTGTATACTCAACTAGATTTGAACGCGAAGGGCCCTCTACAAGATGGAGCCTCAGGATGGTAATAATCTGAGTGTTGCCTTCAAGCCTGTATCATTTCAGTTTACAATGTGCTTTAGTGGTGCTAATAATATTAACAAACACATTTACAGTGAACTGAATAACCACAAGCAAACTGTTACACCGTAAACCATGACCCCCTGTGGGTCTGGGGTGTTCTCCTGTTTTGCCCAGTAGGTAATCCAGCCTTGGTGTATAGTGCTTTGCTACAACAGTATTTTAGTCAGCAGATTGAGTTAGCGAAAGCGTGTTTGAATTGCTTTGACTTACAGAATACTGACAATACAGCATACCTACCTTTGGGAACAGACAACAGAGATACAGCGACGGTTGATGCTGCACCGACAGGCATGGGTGTTGTCAATATACATGGACTTGTTGATTCATGCACTGTGGAAGAGCTGCAACAGATTTAAGGCCTTGACATCGTGAACATCTGGATTACCGTTGTAATATCTCTATGTACCATCTCATTTGTCATGTGGCAAACATCCAACTGGAAAACTTGATCATCTAGAAGCTGGGATGGATGGCGCCTCTGGAGCTGCAGTCAAAAAAGCGGTACCTGTTTTATGTCATACGCACCCCTATACTCTCACACACACTCTCACACAGCCCAAGGTGACAGCAGTTTGATCTATAAGTCTTGGGAAAGCTTTAGAGTTGACATTTAAAGCTGGTTTGTGGCTGTTAAACCTCCATGCTGAGTGAAGATAAATAAGTATGATAATATGTCCGAATCCGAAGCAATATTTATGGTGGCATTGGCCCGCTGCTTGCTCCCCAAAATAATTTTGCAACTTGGGCATCAGACCAGTTGAATCTCTGGAGCATGAAACCTTCACCCCATGTTGTCAACAAACTGCATGCTAATTGCTATGGCTCAGCCTCCAAGTAGAAGGAGGAGACAGAGGAGCCAGCTTTTGTTTGTCTCTGTCTGTTTCTTCAAATTGCCTGGAGCCAACTCCAAACCCAACCCAGTGATGATTTCCTATGATCAGACATTTCAACATGGTCAGCAGTGTGCCCAGGAACAGCTCTCCTAACGCTGCACAGTGATCTACAGTGATCGAGACAAAAAAGGGAACTGGTGCTTTGAGAATGTTATACTTTTTCTTTTGCTGGGAAAAATGTACCCATGGCTAATAACATCATGAAGGTATTGTTTATTGTGAACGAAGACGCTCCAGGAAGTCTTGATCTCATGACGCTGTCATACTGGAGACCCCTGAAGCAGCTAGCGTGTCCAAACTTTAAAACTCACCAAGACCATGAGAAACCTTACAATGTTTATGGACAAGACTTGCCAACAGGAGATTTGGCTACCGTAGCGCCCTGCTGGCTAGCTATACGTTTAAACCTCCAGAATGCATCAGTCCATGTGCTCTTCAACTTGTCCAAATATTTGTGTCACACCGCTCCTTGATCCTCCTGGTTCAAGACCCTGATGCTAACACAAACACAACAATGGGCTGCCACCTGTCTACCTTGAGGTGCTGGCGAAACCCCGTGCTGCAGCAAGATCTCTCCAGTTGCTTGCCTGGAGCCAGCTACTCACAAAGGCCCTTAGAAACATGCGTCAAGACTATTCTGTTATTGCACGCCAATGGTGGAACAAGCTCCCGGCACAGATCAGGACCGGGAAATCCCTTGTGATCTCAATAAAAACACTAAAAACCCACGTCTTCAAGAAGTTGTTCTGATTTGTGTCACTGTGCGGTATTAATTGCTCTGGAAAAAAGCAAAATGCTGTAAATGTAAACGGAATCTGTGATTTACATGCTGTATATTGCTAAAAATAGTTATTTCTTATGCTGTTTGCAGCAACACATTTATGCTGGACTTCGATGCTCCCCATTTAACATGGAGTGAAAAATATTTGCGTCTTGCACAGTGCTGACCACAGCAGAAGTGATTTTCTCTGTAACATACCACTGTGAAAGTAAGAATATAAGTAATGAAATAAAAATGACACATGATGAAGCAAACCGAGTGACTTTTGCTTTGGGCTTTCAATTGAGTCCCAAAGTTTTAGAAAACCTGTCTGTCAGTGCAGCAGAAACAACAGAAAGATGAAATAAAGACAGAACAAAAGGATCAAATATTTGCTTCTCATAGTTTCACTCAGTATATATATATATATAAGAGAAATGCAACTCAAATTATCTTTAGAAAACAAACAATGCAGGGCTACAGAACTGAAGGAATATATAGTATTACCCTGACTCTTGCACAGCATTTCAATTAAATGGAAGGTCTTACGGTGATGATGCCTAGAGGCTCACTTATTCTAAAGCTATCAAAATGAAGTGCCAATGTAATGTTTGGGCCCTTGGCGCCTCTTTTCCTTGTGAGAAACATGTGCATTTGAAGCCATATCACCCTAATCCCCCAGCAAATAGAAGCTGACACATTGTTGTCCCCACTGTGAATAATAATTAGCCACTGGCAGCATCAAACAACGAAAATAATAATTTGCAAATCACATTTTAAATGGGTGTCACTAGTGCGTCTTCATCATTACCTGCAACAAGTGTGCACTCCAGGGGCCACTGGCTTCAATAATGCTTTATTTCTTTATATTATTAACAGATATTTCCCCCCCCTTGCCATGCAAAACACAAACTGTGTTCAATAATTTGCTACTTTGCTGAGGCTATACATCAGTCAGTGCGCAGAACTCTGCAAAAACAGGCCTGAAGCAACCAAACAAGCTTCGGATTCCACTTGTGTGGAAGGGGGGGGGGGCAAATCTCTTTCTACTAGAAGGAAGAAAAGGATGGGTGCCTTGTGCTGCAACTCCGAAGGGGAGAGGGAAAAGCTTTGGGGCCTTTTCACACACTTTCCCATCACACGAGAAGCTACTGTACTGCGGATCGTACTCTGCTTTGTGGCGCTGCTGTACTCCTGACTGTCACAGTGCGCTCTTCTAGTTTTGAGGTGCTTTCAGATCTGGATGCGGTACCAAACACCCCCAGTACAATAGTGTTATGAATCAGGAGATGAATCATAATGAATGGGTAAATAGAAGAGAGCGTAGCTGTAGCTCAGCGTTGGCATTGAGGTGCAAATTAACTTGATCTCTATTTAGTTTTGCTCAAAGAAGAGAACTATGGTTCCTTTGTATCAAACATAAGCGTGCTCAATGTTAATTTACCGAACTTTCCATCACATGACCTTATCAGCAATTTCCAACTACACTAAGCAAATCATTAGTCCGCAGAGGGAAATGGGACTAACAACTGATTCCGACCAATTGAAACAGGCACAGCTGCGCATCCCCGTGCTGGTTCCCCTGCCGCACAGCCAAAACTCATTTCAATTAGGATTGGGGCTGGCAGAGCTAATCATACATCACTTTTTAAAATGAACTATATTTCTGAGAGGCTGCGGAGCTTGAATGAGGTGACGGCGTCTCGGGGAGAACGGCTTAAATGGAAAAATGCAAATACGAGAGCGAGCAGACATCTCGATTTTTTGCGTTTCATCATTCACCCCAATTGTATCTTTTGATTAGTCCGTCCAATCAGCTTGGCCTGTGGGTGATAAACCCCCGCCCGCTCGAGCCACCATACGTCCCCACTGCACAGGCTGAATCTAATTTGAAAAACAAGCATGCAATGAATGAGATTACCATGCGTCAACATGTTAGTTGTTTGCGACTGCAGGTGTTGTAGTGATTTCTAATTGAAGTTTAGTGGAAGCCCAGCAGGAAGAAAAAACCTTTCTTGACTTGAGAAATCCTCATGTATTCCAGGCCCGTATCAGTGAGTAGCTGAAGATGGAGATAGATGGAGCTTTCCCGATTGTGGCACAGAGGTGAACGCAGCATCAAGATGTAGGAAAGTTTCCCTTACAGCCCTTTGAAGTTCAAGGGAACTCTGGGGCCAGCGCTGGAAGCAAATTCACTCTTTTTTTTTTTTTTTTCTTTTTAAAAAGCTGAGAGCAGCCACACTCTTAAGATACAAACATGAAAGCAAATAGAGCCGCGAGGGAACAGAACACTGTTATTGTAGAGGACTGGGTTCTTGTCAGCCTATTGAGTTGTTTACATCCACAAATTTTGACAAAAGCTTGCGTCCTCAAACACTGGCAGGATGCCACATGACCTGTAGCGTGGAGGCAGAGGAGAAACAGCAGGAAACTGGACGGGGGATGGGGGGGTAAATGAATGTTGCATATTGAGGGGGAGCTGCATTATCTGTAATAGATTGAAACTAACATTACAGTTCCTTTTTATCCTATAAATTATTGTCAAACAAACTGTGCCTTCTCTCTGGAATTTTAATTACAGCCGCCACACAGCATACCATTTGTTGGCGTTCCTGGCATCCTCTGGCACAAATGTGCTTTTACATTCCTGGTACGAGCAGTGGGACGGGGTAATTAGCAAGAGATGTCATGACAATAAAGAACAATGGGAAGAAAAGAGCAACTCCTACTCAAACTTCGCTAAAAATCAAATATGGAGATGATTGACAAGTGACGTCTTGTGCTTTTGTACGGCACGCAGCGAACATATCTAATGAATAATGTGTGTGTTGGAGCTCACAGATAACCACTGTTCGAATTAATATTCTAACTTTAAGGTTAGAAAAATAATTCAATTCCTCCCTGTGTGATAGTATCAAATATATATTCTGTAGCTTCATTAAAGCTATTTGAGGTTAACGCTGAGTAAAATGCTCAAACCCCAGAGTCATTAAGGGCTGCGCCATTCCCTCAAATATAAATATTCTACATATGCTGTGAATCATTTTTTTCAACACATTTTCCCCAAATTGAACCTGACAGATTTTGGCATCTTTACAAAACTTGACTTGAGTAGAATTTAAGTTCTGTGGGTTTGAACAGTGTTTGGCTGCACAGCATGAGTTTGTAATGACTGGCTTACTCCGGGTCACTGAGGCTTATTAAGAGGTTAACTTAAAGGTTCCCCGCTGAGTTTTCTTGTAAACAAACAGTTTATGCTTTTCATTCTGTGTTTTTTTCTTCAGCAAAACACATCTTTGAGGCCCTGCACAGCCAATTTCCCTTTGCTTTTAAGTTTTGGAACTTTCACTGTCTGCATCCATATTTGCTTGCAAACAGTCTTCTTCTTAACCTTTTGAAGGCACATTACCACATTTACTAGCTACTAGCATGTGCATCTTCTGCCTTATCGTTATATTTAAAAAACATTGATATTGGAAACATTTGCAAAACCCCAGATTACGCAGATTATGCCAATATTCTACAATATATGTGCATGGCAACTATGGTAAGATTAACATGAGACAAAGATCGTGGTTATGACAGATAACATTGTCAGACAAAAAAGGATCATAATTGATGCTGCGGAACCAGAGATATCATCTTTATCATAGTAGCGGCTAATGTAGCCTCGAGGAGCGGGCTACAGAGGTCTGGTGAGCTCTCTTCTTCTTAACTGCACACCTACAGATTTTGTTCATTGTCAGACTTCAGCCCCAACAAGTGTATCCGATTCCAGGCAGCTCCCTCTGGAGCCACAAAAGGACTTTTTTTCACATATGCAGGAGCACTCTCCAAGACCTGTAAACAGACTTTGATGTGGGAAGTCGGTTCCCCTTGAAGGATACTGGGCTTGTGTCCTCATGTGCATGCTGGTAGAAAACAACAAAACAGGGACCCGCTTATCAAAACATTGCTCCATAGGACCTGGTGGTCAAAAACTCCAGAGGGTACCTTTAATTAAGTCCCTATTCCAACGGTGACCTATCCAGTTATCAAGGATGCTTAACACCAATTTCGGGCTGTGCCTTTAAATCCATTTTGCATTTCATGTCACTTTAACTCTCTTCTTCTTTTACTTGTCCCCCAAAACAAGCTACTCCAGCAGACTTCCATCTTAACAGACAAGCACCAGAAGCTGGTAGGCAAATCAAATGACAGATTTTTTAGTAATCAAACCGCAGGCACAACCAATGGTCAATATTTGTGGCACAGTGCCGCGCTGGCAGACCGCAGGCGGGCAAACATAATGATGTGGAACAGTGTTAGTATGAGCAATGTCATCAGAAATTATTCTGCATTCGTATAAATCTCGCCTAATCCAAACTCTCCCTCTCTCTCTTTTATTTTTTTTTGCTTACTCGCCATCTGATATTGTTTGCCAAATATGCATGGCAACCGGAGTCTCCAGGCTGCAGCAGAGTGCAGCCCACACAGGCAGGCAACCTGGCTGTTATAGATTATCATCAGGGTGACAAATGAGCCACAGCAAGGCGAACTTCTTTTTTTTTTGTGTTTGCTGGCCTCCCCCTGTGTGCAGGTTATGCTGTTTAAATGCAGAGCAAGATACAAACTCCTCAAAAGCTGTTGACCAGTAGTGAAGGAGTTTGCAGTGGGTCTGAGACATCAACCTATCAGGGTCTGACAGCCATATAATCAGTTCTCTGGCTGATTTGAAATCATGCATGGTAATTTGTCTGAACAGGACAAAGTATACAGAACAGTGCAGCTGATTGTCACAGTGAGGCAACGTGTGATTTTCTCTGAAAGCATCTGGCACTTTTTTAAAGGCGGTTGCAACAGACTTTATTCCCCCTCTGGGCTTGTTTGCATGATGGGGGAGAATGAGGGACAACAAGCGGCTTAAGATTATATAATTGACACTGCATGCTTTAGGTTTCTGTTTGATATAACACTCAAAAGCCAATAATATCTGAGGGTGAGAAAAAACAAAAGCAGCAGCTCTTTCCTTTCATGTACAAAGAAAGTCCCCTCGCAGAAAAAAGACATGACTGCGTTTAACCCCAGTTAAGGATATCTCAATAAATTAGCGATTAAAAGAAGCTTGCAAATATCACAATGTTTCCATGATTACGAGGATGACATATTGGCTTAGTGAAAATACTTTACATAGTTTTTTTCCCTTGCCCCTGGGTTTAAAAAAATGAACATTCCTAGGGAGCACAATGAGACAGATAATGTCCTATGCTTGAATAATGCATATTCATGGCCTGGATCCTAAAAAGTACGAGTTGAAGCCCAATATGTTTTAATGAGCTTGGTTCCCAGGGTGAGCGACTAAATTTCTCATTCGAGCTGCAGACAGAAAAGGTTAAAGGAGCTCTGCTCTGCCAGAGAGAGAAACAAAAGGTGTGTGACGGCAAAGCCAAAAACCTCCTGCCAGGTTGCAGCCACGAAATGTTGCTTTTGTTTTTTCACGGTGTAAACATACGAACGCATATGGACATTAGATGGTCCCCTTTTTCCTTTTTTCGTTGAATAATTCACATGGTATCCGTTTGCATGCGGGAAATTAATATTGCAATATGCTCGTATTTTATTCAGGTTATTTGCTGAGTTAATTGAGCTAGGGGGGAAAGTCCGCCGAGGACAATGAGTTTCATCTAATCCCATCTTATTATATCGAACCACGCAGTCAGCTTTTCATTGACAGAGCTGCTGGGATTGCGCTCTAATTAAGCATGTGTCAATTTGGCTCTGACGACTCTTTGATTAGGATCAAAACTTTTAGATTTATAGGAGGAATATTTCGGCTTATAGAATGGACGCGCTTTTTTAAAAAACACATCCCCAAGGGTCAACGACCTTTACGTAGGCAGGGTGGATCATAAAAACCTCTCTGATATAACATTCTAATTATCATGAATATATTTATCTGCTCCTTGCAATAAGAAGTGATCTCAGATCTTATTCTAACACGCTTCAGTTCGTCTGTCGGAGGAGCGTCTCACCGCGCTAAAGTTAATAAAACAGGATCAAGTGTGTGACAGCGACTGTGCTGTCACTGCACACCCCCCCCCCCTGCTGTCCTGCTTTTACAGTAATGAGCCAGGACGTTCTTTCTTCATCCCCTCAGAGGCAAAAATCACATCTAATAATAGAGGAGATTCCAGACGGGTTTCTCCCCAACTTCCCTTATCTTTTACTTTTAGACCACCTCCTTCCTGTTTGCACACGTTCTTGCCTTTACAGTCCTAATCTGTGTTTGCATCTCTTTCTCCAGCGGTCGGTTCTTGATACTTGATCCACTGCACAGTGGCTGTAAGCCGCAGCAATATGACATGTTTCATTTCCTACATGCCTGTTACAGAGTGCAGTTGACTTAGTGCCCACTTTATGTACATGATTCATGTAAAATGCATGTGTGCTCCCCCTCAGGAGACGCGGGTCCGACTCTGAACATCGCATTTTATAGAACACACGATTCCCATGAACATTTATGGCAAATGGATGCCTTTATGGCCAGCCGCTGAACTCGGTGGCTGCTCTTTCGCGTCGATAAGTCTCCATGTCGGTGTTTAAAAACTATAAACCTTGACCTTCCATTTAGCGAGGTCAAGCTGCTCTTAAAGACTGTACATATCTGCCACACTGGAAGTGCAGTTTCTGAGAGCAAAATTCCTTGAAAGGATTTGAGGTGATATTGTGAATTCAGTGCAGTGTTTTGCAAGTGAGTGAGTTTTTTTCTTTTTAAAGATAAACTGCTGTGCTTGGACTTGTCAATTCCTTTCAAATTATCTTTTTCTTTTTTTACTTCAAAAGGAAGAGAAAGTGTTGGAGTTTGAAACTGTTTTGTCTTTCTTTTTTGGCCTTCAGACGCCTAATAAAACAACGACTGCAGACACCAGCCTTCCCCTTGAAGAGCGTACACAGTTTTTGTTCAGCTGAATCAATTATTGATAGCTCTATCTTACTGGTGCTCGAGAAATGTATGATCAAGGTGCGCCGGAGAAGCTTAAGTTAAGAAACTCGCAGCACACAGTGAGACCCAGCACAGCTACTAGTGCACAGCATTTTCTCTTTTTGTGCTTCCGACTTTAAAAGTGTTGCACTTTAGTTCACAGTAGGCATTTCTGTCCCACTTCAAATACAAGTTCACTCGCTCTGAGCTGTGCATCAGGAAGCATCAGCTTCATCTTGGTGTTTGCTTGTTTATTAGCACAAAAGGGAACCATTTCGACCAAACAGTAGGGCGTACCACTAAAATAAAGTCCCCCCACCAAATGTGATGTCCTGAAATGTGACATAAGAGTAGGCTTGGATTAAAAAAAAATCAAAAAAAAAATCAAAAGGCACAGGTCCAAATTTACTCCAGGCACATTGTCCATGCAGCACTGCACACGCAACTGGCCCGGCTTGAAGTGGTCACATTGAACAAGCACTTGGACGATAATATCAGGCCTCTTCTTTGGTATCAGGCCCTTTTTTCTTTAAAGGTAAGCGTAAATGAAACTAGTGGTGTGTCATGTGAATGTCTGGGCTGGTATTCAGAGACCACAAAGGACGGACTGAAAATAGCTGAAGGGATAATTTCGGTCTGATATTGAAGTCACCAGAGGATTATTAAAAAAGTTGATGTCTTCTGGCGGTGGATATTTCTGTCTTTTTTTTTTTTCTCCCAGATTTATTTTCCCCCCCCATTTGCGTCAAATAACGACGCGCTGCCTCATGTGTCAGATGGGGATGGTTTGGGGGGATGTTCCACTGATTCCTGTGCACCAAAAAAAAAACCCCCAAAACAAATCAATAAATAAAAAAAGACAGACATGACAGTTTCACTGTGAGTAAAGGTGATACTGATTGAGGATGAATCTAACCTTTAAAACTTGAGTCAGTATCCCCCCCCCCCCCCCCCGTCCTAATTATACAACTGTAATATGTGGTGGACAGCGGCCAGTTTGAGAGGTCAGGAGCTGCAGCAGCTGAGCCTGATGGCTCTGCATGTTGAAATCTGGCAGAGGGATATTTTGTTTGAAGGGCACTTGTCCTGGCGGTGGTGGCCTGTGTCATATCAGAGAAACTGACACAGAATGACAGCAGGAGTCCACTGTCGCATAACCTCACGTAATAATACAAGAACATTTAGTTTGATAAAGGGCTGTGACTTGTATTAAATACAGATATATTTAAAGTGTGTTAAATCTGCGGATAATTTCTATTTCTCTCCACTCTCTGTGGGTCTTTTTGCCTCGAGGAGCAGCTAACCTTAAAAGAATGTGTCCGATGATTATGTAAAGCAAAAAATAAAAAACCCAACTGCATTCATGATTTTTTGTAAAATATTCCTACAAACTGCACTTCTCCACGATGCACCTGAATGAGACTCTTGCCCCTCAGATGGTTTCGATTGATTTTATTATCAGTAAGCAACTCCAACGAGATTCAAAAGCACGTGTGACAACAGTGAATGCAAAGCAGTTTGGGAGACACACCTTCATCACCGGAGCTGCAAATGTCAAAATCTAATTTATCACTTTGGCTTGTTTGTGAACGTCAGAGGTACCGCCGCTAAAACATAATTCCTGTTATGATTGCGCAGGAGGTCAAAGTAACGATTATTTCCCAGCAAGTGACAGTGACAAAGTTGCTTCAGATCGTGAAGGAGCTCTCCAGCGGCGTAAGGAGCCTCCAATTTCTCCAACATTCCTCAAAGTGACGTGCACATTGGTTTTTAAGGTGACATAAATGCAGCGGCCAGCAATATCCGGCTTGGCCATCTTCCTCCGCCTCCTCCTCCTCTTCCTCCTGCCCGGCGGAGCCTTTTAACGGCCCGAGCCGGCGACATGCATCAAACCAAGTTGAATTGACACAGCCCGACACGCGTGACATTGATATTCATGGCGACCACGCAGGTCATTTAGGCCCATAGTGGGGGGAATTTATGCAGAAAGTGCAGAGTGATGCTGAATTGCCGGACTAGGGAGCGTCTGGGACCAGAAGATGCCCTTGGATCGTCCCCCTTTAGTAGACTCCAGAGTAGTCACAGGAGTGTGTGTGTGTGTGTGTGTGTGTGTGTGTGTGTGCACGTGGATGCGTGCCAATTTGTCATCATCTCAATATGTCTTCATGCTGATGAAGGTCTCAGAGACCAAAATATCAGTTGCTCCTCATGAATATGTAAACAGCGAGACGAGGAGGGCCACTCGGAGGAGTTTGACGAATTTGTCCTTGTCGGGAACATCTTTACACAGCAATCATCCAGTGTTTCTCATTGGAGGATTTAGCATCTAATAATACACAAGCACACAAAACTTGATGCTCCAAAAAAAAAAGCCGCTATACACAGGAGTGACAAACCGAAAAAAAAGAAGAGGGAATCCTGCAGAAAATATGCAGTAACAAGAAAACCGAGGGACTACTTTTTTTTTTTTCTTTTTTTTTTAACTCTCCAAACTTTTCCCAGCCGCTGAAGCACATCCTTAAATTTCATGCAAAAACGCCAAACGTCAGATGGCTTTTGTGAAAAATACTGCAATTTGCATATTGTGCTTGACAGAGTCATCTTATCTCTCAGCAGAAATGTATCAGCGACGCTGCAGTGTGGAGCAAATGGAAGCGATTCCAGTCGCCACAGTCTGCTCGTGTCACTCTCTATCTAGGTCACGCAAACTGGGAGACTGGCGACGCTAAATGGCATCATTACTCCGCTAAGTGCTCACCCTCTTTTGACTTTTTGTGCATTTCTGTTATACTTTTCAAAATGCTTTTTAGTCAGGGTGGCAATTTGCAAGGCAGCAAAAATAAAGGGCATGAAAGCGAGCGGGACACAGAGTCTGGGTCTGATCCGATGTTCTGCGGGCTTTGCACTATTATCAGAGGATCAAACATCACATTCTTTGATCTGGAGTGATTTTAGGGGAACTCTCAAGTGAGGTCATTGAGACTACAGAGGATGGCTGGAATCAAAGTGATTGAGTTATGAATGGGAGCACAGTCTTCACAGGAAATACCAAACCGGGGTGGATTCATGCTTCTGAATAATCCACAACAAAATCTGGCATCACCAAAATGCTACTGATGTCATGGGTGTTTGATTTGGCTCATGAGGTCATCAAAAGGATTCTGGAGATTTGATTACAGCATTTCTAACGCATAGTGCAATGGGTAATAAAGAAATGAAAAGGACAATAAAGCAAGTGTGAAATGGGTTTTTTGCGGAATGTTTCACAAGAGCATGATAGAATTGTGGGTAATTTGTAGGGAGGCTGTCCTCAGAATTACAGGGCAGAAACCTTTTACCATAAGTGTCTTCAACGCTTAGCTAAACATGAGGCCCAAGGTTAGTCTGTGTGCTTTGAGAAAAAGACATTTGTCATCACAAGAGGGATGATCCTCATATATTCTTATCAGGCGGAGATGCTACACAAAGATGACACAGCGGTGAAGCATCGCACTGACAGGGGTCGCACTCTTCTCTGTTTCAGTGTAGAAGTCACAGAGGTAGGACCAGATAGAAGAGAGATTCCTTCACGGCACGCTGAAGGCTGCTCTATTCAGCGCAGCTCTGCGTCGCAGAGGCCACCGTCTGGTTAGTGTCATCTCTTAAGCGTTCTAAAAATGGGAAGTGTTTACATCTTGTATCTGTGCGGGGCCGTGTTGTCTTTATGGGCCCATATGGGCCGGCCGGGTCTGTTTCCAGTCAGACTCTTACGAGACCTATCTGCTTTCACTTTTCTCCTCGAACATGACGGATTGGTCCCCGTTGGGAGCCGTTAGACATCAATGACGTTCAGTGGTATCACCCGAAGGGTGCTTTTCAACCTGCCACATGGTGTCCATTTACCTGCTGTAGTTCTTGGTAATGGGGGAAAATTAAACTCAGGTGTTGTAATTTGCTTTCATTTTGTTTTCATGGTCATGTGCGTGTGTGTGTGTGTGACATTTTTAAATGTCCTCTTGGAATAACTTGTTATGCAAGAAACACAGTGGCAGCGCAGCTACTTGTGGGGCCACTTAAAAACAAAAAGGACACAGCTAGTCTTTTTATTTTACCTTTGATACACAAAGTAAGAATTTACTAATCCAAAAAAGTAATTGGCTTTAGTGTTAAGTTACCCTTTAAGTAACGTTGTAGCTTAGCTATTTAGCTTAGTCGATAAGTAGCATATTTAGCATATAAGAGCGATAGACCAACATTTGCAAATTTAATCATTTAATGAAAGGTACAGCTTTAATAAACCTATGTATTGTTGGATGAATGGCATACATTTAAAGACTCCTCTTCATTTCGTGTTTCTTCATCTGCAGTGTTGATGTGACTCCTAGACGCATAGCTGACTGACTCCACCAGACAATAATAATAAAACCATAATAATCACAGCATTTCCTCGGCTTACTGAGGAGCATGTGAGACCAGACATGAGACTGGAGGACTGTGACAAGAACGTCAGGGCTGCCCAAGTAAAAGTGAATGACAAACGGTTCAAACCTTTAAGAAATCTTGTGTAAAATTCAAATAATTGTTTTCTACAAAATTATGAAGATCATATAAAAACTATTGATTCAAATAGGCCATAGTTTTATGGAGGAGTGTCGGTTCCAATGACCTTTCAGCACCAGAAAGTCCATGACTGCCTCCTGAAATGACACATCGCAAGCCTGTTGCGTAAATGTACAGTTTAATTGCAAATACGAGCTGAGAACAGGTGTTTAACCAGCTCTGCTCCGCTTTCCTGTGCGTCATCGCATAAACAGACTGGCCGATAACTAAACGGCTTTCGTTTCCTTCCTGAAAGAGGACAAATGGCTTCAACTGAAAGAGGTTTACAGGACTAGGAAGTTCAGTGTTTGCCAGTTGCCTGTTTTCTATCTGTCCGTCCCGGAGGTTGTGATGGTAAAAAGAACTTGATACTCTTATTTTTTCGTGCCGTTTCCCAAAATTGCAACATGTCTGATTTTTATTTGCAGACAGTTGAAGTTGTACAATCTGTCTGCTCTTGAGGAGGAAATAAACTCATTGGCTGAGTTTAAACTCACTGGGCCAAGCTAAACAACGACATAGTTAGTTAGAGTAAGAAAGGAGGCAACTTCTTCTCATCATCATATTCTGGCATTACATGTTTTAGTTATTTTGAATTGATCCCTGTCAAGACGTCACATTAGTCACATCAAAGACGTCTCTGCCTGCCCACGTCACCTGACTAACGCTGCCATTCACGCGGTAATCCGATCCAAATGCCAAAGTCTTACACAATACCTACAATATCGTCACTGTATTATTTATTAAGGATGCAGAAGCCCTGGAAATGAACTCCACCAACAATCCCTGGCACCAAAAAGACGCCTGCATTTACATTTGTTAAAATAAACAGGGTTAGGTCTGCTTCGTGCTTCGCTCACCCACCAGGCGAGTCATCGTTATGCCGAGTGGCTGTATAGGAATCATGTTTTTTAAAAAAAAGCTCGCAAGAGTTCACATTTACATTAAACGATGGAAATGTATTCTTGAGAGAGGCCTGTGATAAAGCCGCGTAAAGGAATTCAATGAGGTTTTCCTGCAAAGACCAAAAGTGGGTCATAGGATTATGTGAAAGTATTTCACAAACAATTGTCTTCCTAATGCCTCAAAGCTTGACTGCCCTGCAGGATTATATGAAGAAAAGGAGCACACATTATAAACATGGATGGAAAATAAAAATATTTGGTTGAGATGGAGCGCCATGTGAATCAAGTCAGTCTTCAACGCCAAGTCAGGAGGAGGCATAGAAGAGGGGACTCAAAGTTAAATGTTCAGAAACACATTTTCCTGTCTTTTGAACAGCAATTCAAAGCCGTTTGAATGAAGCTTTACCTTTCCGCACCCCCACTCTAATGCATTGCCAAGGCCAGAGGTTATTAGCTCATATGTCACACCTTGACAGCTTCACTCTCCTGTTTCAGCAATGAGATACCTTGGGCCACGTCCCTGTGGTCATCCTCAAACATGCGCTCCCATGAGCCCCGCGCTTCTGAGTCAAAAGCAATCGGCTTATCAAGAGCCAAGACATAAGCTGAAGTTCATCACTGTCGCCGCTTGCCAACAATTAACTGTTAACAGTTTCAACGTGGCCGACTGTATTTGAAGAATTCAAAATGGTGTGAATTCAGCAAAGGAAACACTTAACTTTAAACACTTAAGACTTAATATTGTTAAGAAAAGTGGCGGCTAAAGGCCCGTCACTGCATCACACGTTATTTATAGAACTTCATGTCACAGAATTTAACAGTATTAGATGGGTCAATATTTAATCTGTTCAAAGAAAAACTGTCAAATAAAGCTACCTTTTTGAAGTCTGAAGTGTCCAATAATATTTGTTCATTAAAGTTAAATCAAATCCCACAGATACAACGGGTGTATCAGTTTCTGCTGTATTTCTGACAAATTAGCTGCATAATGTGTGTTTGCTGTTACCACGGTAACCACCTGCGTTGATATTTTAAGGATTACAACTTTAAAGAATTATTAACTGATTTGACTCTTTGGGAAACTCTGTGCGGTCAGTAGACATAAGAGGCTGAATTTGTTCCTCATCAGTTACCTGGATCGCTTTAAGTTTATTGATGTAAACCTGCCAGTGAGCCTGGATTAGTGTCCCGGCGAGGTGCTTTGTGACAAGAGGGCCCATGAGTGGGGATCTGCATGTACAGAGAGCCTCGCTCGAGTTGTTTTACAAGGTCAACAGCCCCACCTGAAACCGCGGATGACAGGGACAAGTAGTTCAAGGACTCTTGACGGCGTCCGAGAATAAATGAAAAGCCTCGTCCCATATTCAGAAAGCCTTCAGGGACCAGCTGGGTCAATAATATTGAGGGGGAAACAGTGCAGTGCAGTCGGGGAGAATGTGGCCTTTTATGTTTCACTGAAAAATGAAGAGAGTCATTGACTCGCACCAAACCTTTTTACGCTTCCCTCGCTCGTGTTATGACTTTGTTTGTCATCTCCTGGTCCTTGGATGCCCCTTGCACCTCAATATGTTACACTGAAAGTGAGCTATAAACATAAGCGGTCAGACGAAGGATAGACAGATGGAAAGTACGTGTTGTCACTATGAAACACTGGACGATAGGAAGGGGGAAGGGTCAGTTTGAGGGGGAAGTGATCTCTTTACATGTAGAAGAAATGCAAACTCTATTTGAAGCAATTTCTTTAATTGCTGCTGGAGAGCTTTGATTATACGTAATATAAATACAGTAAACTAAACATCTTGGCTTCTTAAGTAGGAAAACTACATCCGCATTTAAAAACAGTGGAATAATAAGCACACAGAGACTTACATTAGTGAGGGGGGAGGATTGCTCTTGCCACATGCAGCCACCCACCTTCATTCCCCTTAAATCAGCCCGCTGTGCACCACTGTTTATCCTCTGGACAAAAACAGTTACCTCACACCGACTTTTTCCTCCCTGGTCATATTTAGATTGCCGTGACAGCCTACCTGAGCTATCTGGGCCATGGTAAACTTTCGCGGGCCCCCGTTTACTCCTCTGGCTCCAATAATCATCACAAGGCGCTGTAGCCTCCTGCTAAGGAGAAATTATTTATCCTAGCTGGGGTACAAACAGGACATGCTCACTCAGAGCCTCTCTCTTACAAACAAAGCCCATTTGGATTCTGCACTTTCACACAGACACAAGCTTGTTTTCATCTTATTATATTGTTGGCTGCATGGCTGCTAGATAATACTTGCAGTAACAAAATTATGATAAGCATTTGGAACGGGTTTTTCAGGTAAACCCATTTCCTGAGGCTAAGTTTGTGTTTTGTTTGGACGCAATCAGTGTGATTTGCCTCCCATCCAGGACAAAATGTTCAATTGCCCTTGTTTTTATTGCTTAAATGAATGTTTTAAAGTAATGGAAAGGCAATCACTGCGCCCCTTTCACCAATAACAAAACCCAAGTAGTAAGATTACTTATGTCAAATAAGCACTTCTGCAACAAGGTCATTATACTTGACTCTCAAAAGGGCAAGAGGGTTCAGACTTGATTCAATTTCTTTTATGTTTGCATTTGCCACAATGATGTGTCTTGTGAATTTTACCATAAGTATTGGGCAGCAATGTGAATACTTTTTCTTAGTGTAAGGAATTACAATTTGAAATTCAGTAACTGCTAACAGTTGGTGCAGAAAATAATAGCATATTTCTTCACTTTGAATTACTCCAAAACAACCAAAATATACATATAAAAAGGACACAAGCACAGAGCAGCGACTACCCCACTATCAACATGTGCTAGGAGAAAAAAAAAAACATTCTGCAAAACCTCTATGAGTGCTGATTCTCAACATTTGATGGTGCGTTCACATACGTTAGGCAGCACTCACCTGGAACTCTGGTTTGTTCTGTTATTTCCGTTTCCCCTTTCCTCTCGTGTTCTGCGTGTTTATGTAGTAATCAATAGATTTATAAAGCAAGTTCAAACATTTGCCCTCCGTTCGAGCCACTCTGGGCGAATTTGCACTCCTAAAATAAAATAAATGAATATTTTTCCACCAGAGGCTTTGAAACGGCATTTAGATCCTTGTGAGATACAATTTACAGATTTCAGTTTTTAATTAAGTATAGAAAAGCTTTGCTGCCTTTTTGGTGGCAAGTCAAACATTTGTTAGGGAGGATGAGGGTGTATGGAGGAATCAGGACTCATGACCTCAGTAAAATCCTGGTTATGGCCCTGACTTTAAAGTTGCCTTATTAACATGTTGCCTTCCAGCTTGGAAGGGCGTGTGAACTCACAGTGTGGACAGGCTAAGCTAGCTGTCGGCGGTCAGAAACACAGGCTTAGGCACGTGTGACATGTAGGTGTGGCAGCCTCAGAGTTGTTAGAAGGCACCTTTGAGCGACAGAAGTAATGCAATGAGAAGTGTCACTAATTACATCTGCTGTGGAGTTAAATAAGAAAGTACTTTTTTCAAGTCATTTTTCAAGTAACTTGCCCAACACTGCTCAACATGTATACAATCATTTGCATGATGATTTATGCTGTGGAACACACAACACACCAACAACGCACCAGGTGACAATCTTGTGGAAAAAAACTATTTGAATAGCAAATAAGCTCTGCTGTTGTTGGTGCCCAGGGAGGAGGTGATGTGTTGACAAGAGTCAAAAGGAGTGACAAGTGAAGGCAGCACAAGAAGAAGAAGAAGAAGACGACAGGGGGGGGGGGCAAGGCCACCAGCTGGGAGAGAAAAATAGAAGGATTGTATATGTATGTGCAAATGCAGGGGTGGTAGAACAGGGAGGAAGACAGTGAAATGTATGTGTTCAGGCATGGGAGCTGTACGGCAAGAGGAAGAGGGGGAGGAAGAAAAAAAATGAATGTATGCATGCGGGGGGGGGCAAGGGCAGAAAGCTAAAACAAGACTGTGTGTATGTGAGACGAAAAAAGGCAAAGAGGGAGGAAGAAATAGACTTAAGAGAGAGTAAATGATGAAGAGACAATAAGGGACAAAGAAGAAGAGACAGAGCTGGAGCTTGCTCGCTGTGTTTATAGGTCCCAGATGTCCGGAGGTAATTGTGCAGAGGGATTGCTCTGCAGACATCTGGCTGCGGAAAAGCTCAATAGTCTTTCACACAGACACACACACACACACACACACACTCAAACAAATCCATCTGAAGAGCTCCACATAATCCCATTGGATGCTTTTCTTAAAGCATGTAACCTGGGTTAATTCAAATCACTTCAGGTTCTCCCTCTGATGGAATTCACCAATTGAAGGGGATTCTTCTGAGAGTTCGCCCGAATCCCCCTTATAAGTGACCTCTACTTTGAGAAGTCTCGAAGTTTCATTTAAATGTCAAACTTTGATGCTAATTCTGACTTTAATAAGCAGAAATGATGTTATACTACTGTGCATTACTGCAGAAAACAAGCTGTAAACTGAGATCCCACTATTTCTGACAGCTGAATTGCAACTTGAACTCTTCTTGGTTTCGATTTGTTGGTTGGATGTCCATCTTTGTCAGCTCTGTAAATGAAAAAGTTCCGCTCTCTTCCTCCTGGCATCCCTTTTTGTCTACCGGCCCTGGCGCGCTGGGATTCGGTTCAAGACGTGGTGGACTGTTTGATGCTCGTGCCATGTTTCCAGTTTCTGACTCTCTTGAAAATTTCGCACTGATGCCTGCAGTCCACCTTGAGGAGCCAGACTGCAGCTCTTTCTATTCCAATCCATCTTCTTTCAAGTCTGCCAGTCCATGAGTGCCTTTTGGGAAGGGATGTTGAAATTCGACACCTTTTGAAACTATCTGAAATGTTTGTATAATGTATTATTGAATTTTGGTTATCGTGGTAACACTGCCGCGACTGATTCACTCATCTCCTTTTAAGCATTTGGCTGCAGCTGTCTAACTGACACATTCTGGCCTACATGCCTCTTTCTTGGTTCGGCTCTTTCTGCAATTAGCCAATCATAAGTGATGAGCGCCATAAGCTGCACCGCTACCTATAATTTAATTAAAGTTTTAATCAAGGGCAGGCAAATTACCACTGTAATGTCTAACAGAGCGTGGACAGGTCACTCTGTGTGAGAATGCCAGAGCATTCTCGATCATATCCTCCATCAGGGAAGTTGTGGCTAATGCAACTGTTTGGTGTTCTGAGTAGTTTGCATTGTATTATTCAACCCGCCTCCATCTGCTTTCATATGAACCTTTGACCTCCTTTGTATTCAAATAAACTAGTGGTTACTCATACTTCTATATTTGCACACTGGTCCTAAAATAGCTCTTCTTGAATACTTGATACATACAGAGATTTTGTCTTAGAAACAGTCATTGTGACGTCAGGAACTTACGTGAGACCACGCAATGTAGAGGTATTCTGCCAAAGCATTTTGGCGCGACTTCTAAAAAGTAGAATTGGCCTTGTGGGCTGCATTTTAAAAACCGATTGCCTTAAAGGCAGTAGGTACAAAGTGATACTAGCTACAGGCTGCTAAACATATAAGCAGTCTGTTAGGCAGCAGAACGCCATGGTGAGCCTCCCAGGAAGCCAAGCTAAAGCAGGTAGCTGCCAGACAATACCAGATGCCTGACAGGAAGTAAAGCCATACAGGGGCAGTCTGGCAGGCAGTTGGATATGAATTTAGCCTCCCAGGCAGTCAGGAATACCAGATTGCCTTTAGAGTGCCATATGCCCGACAGAAAGCAAAAATACTATAGGGACAGGTTATTGAGTTATCTAGTATTTCCTGGCTTTGTTTCTCTGCTAAGTGGCCAGTGATGTTGTGTGCCTGTGCTGTGCTTCAGCGTGGCCTGAAGACAGCTATAGCATGTCTGTCCTTTAGATTTTCGGTGCACAAGGATGTTTCTTGTTAAATTCCGACCAGGCACACGAACCCTTATTTGGGATAAAAAAAACTTTCATGTGCACAGAAACGGGCTTGAAAGATGCGTCCAACTTGACCAATTGGACAAGAATATCAATATTATATATTATAAGTCTGTACTCATTACATGCTCATCTGCTAACCTGACTTGCTTGCTTTCCATCTCTATATGTATAGAGCATATTACTTCCTGCATTGGCGCTGAGAGTTGACACCGGACATAAATCATTAAGTACAGAATTGTCTAATATGGACGTAATTCCTCGGGATACTGGGCTGGCATAAAAATATCTCGGAGACAATGGTTAATGGTGACACCAAGGGCAATTTAATTCCCCTCACTTTGTCATCTTCTTGCGTCTTGGTTCCTCCTACTTAGGATGCAAGGCCCGTGAAGCAAGCAAAGATGTCTGGAAAAAGCTTTTTTCACGATCACATTTCTATCTGCCGAAGCTTCTCAGAAAATGTCCAAATTCTGACTTGATTTTTAGCTGAAAGTCTGTCACTCTCCTGACACTTTTCTTTTGTCCCTGGCTTTTTTTTTTTTTTTACTGTTGAGTGCTGTTTAACTATCTCTCTTTTTTGAAAGACTGGACATCAGAGAGACAGCCCCCAGTCTTCCAGGATTCAGAGCTGGAGGACCCATCAGTGCTTGGTGAGCCAAGTGCCTTCCATCCAGTACTCCCAAACTCCCCGGCTAATCTTTCTTCCTATAAATGCATGCCACAGAGTATTTAGATTACACTTCTCTAACTTTAAAAAGAAATACTATAGAGTCATTTTTGTAAAATATTTAACAGAATGAAGCCACAGTTAAAACTGCAGCTTGTGATGATAACGATGCTCTTAATATAACTTATTGCTCTGGCATGAGGAACCTTATTTGCATCAGTGGACTTCATGAACCCTTGTGATGTTCTTTCATCCTGTTCCATCGCTCTGCTTCTTTTTGCACACGTATGAGGACACGTGTGCACACACACACACACACACACACACTGAAAAACAACGTAGTTTTGAGATCGCTGCAGGGAGAGCTGTGGTGACGCTGGCATAGCAGGGCAACTTGTCCCTGAGGAAAGTAATGGCCTGCCTTGGAAAGTCATATAAAAGAACTTCACACAAACACACACAGACACACAGAAGCAAGAAAGAGGATTTAAAAATTAATTACTTTCCATCTTATCTTTCTACATACATATTAAGCTGCAGTGATGATATCAGTTTTATTGTAAGGAGTGGAAAACATACAGTATCTTGTTCTTGATATAATCCTTGACTAGGGCAATTCAAGGAGGGAAAAAGGAGACTAAAGCCTAATTGAGCATAAATATTTGAATACTTGAGTTGGTTTAAACTCCAAAATATTGGCATTGCTTGTGAATTCATGGGATGGATTTCGGGTTTTTAAAAGCGTTTCCTGCTGATTAGGCATCAACCCTCCTTCAAAAAGCTGCGGCAAGTCAACACCGAAATGAAACAATTTCCCGAACAACACATACAAGCCATTCTATTTGCTTTCATGCCTGACGTTAATAATTCAGAATCATGGAACTTTTCAGACGCTGCGGAGCCGATGCGTTCACACGTGCACCATTAGCACACCACCTCCACCTCCGCCTCCACCTGAGGTACAGAGAGATTATGAAGGAGGACACCATCCTGAAATATTTAATGTATTCCTCCTTTTGTTCCCTGTGTCAGAGATATAGGAAAGGACAGGGAGCTTTAGTTGGCCTTCCCGGGAAGTCGTGACTAAACTGGAGGAAACAGTGGAGGAAGACAAATGCTCCCTCCCACCTCTGTATCCCACTGTTCAGCCCGAAAGGTACACAGTGTGAATAAGTCTTAAAATGGATTATACACAGTGGACCTGGGAGCGGTTAAAGTTTGAGTGGAAAAACAAAATTATGTACTTTCTTTGATCTGAGGCACATTTAGCAGGAAAAACGGATGTGTCACCCAAAATGTATTTTTACATTACAGTTGGTTGCTGCTCGCTTGCATGATCAAGCGGCCACATCAAAGGGAATACAGAGGGCTACTGAAATCCCTTTTTTCTGTTGGTTTGCTATTTTATGGTCCAGAGCTGTAACATTGGATATCGCCCTAATTTTAACCTATGAAGTTAGAAAATTAACCCCTACCATCGCGTCGCTTGTGGTTACATGAAGGGATCTGTGACAAAATAGTTTGAAAGCTGGAAAGAAAGTGAAGACATTAGTTTCATCCCTTTTTCCCCTTCTTCCTTTTCACTTTGAGCTCCTCTCCTCCTTCAGTCCTCTCCTCGCTCTTGATCAGTGGAGCAGGAAATAGATCCCACGGAAGCGGTGATGTAACTGAGTTATCTAATAGCCAATTGAAAATGGTCCAATTTACATCAAGCACAACTTGATGTAAATGACCTTCTTTATGGCACGCTCACCGCCGTCAAACATCCTGTTAGCGATACATCCCGCAATCAGCTCTGCCCTTTGCCATGTCACATCGATATGGCTCGCGATGTGAACATGTCTGAGGACACACACACACACACACATATATGCATACACAATTCTGACCACTCAGACCAAGGGTTGTGACAAGGTGTCCAGACAGCGCTACTTGGCCAATGGCTCTCGGGTCCTTCGGGGATGGCCGGGGAAAAAGACTGTCACCAACTTTGTGTGTATTTGTGTGTGTGTGTGTGTGTGTGTGTGTGCACATGTGTGTCCTTAACTTGTGTCGCTTTTTAGCAACAGTGAGAGACAGTGGCTTGAGGACCATTAGTGATATAACCCATGGCAGCCATGTAACAACACAAGGTCATTATATCCAAAATACAAGCTTAATGATAGCTGCATGTACAGTAGAGGGAGGAATGAGGATTGCGGGATAGTAATGAGCTCTTTTTAGAGTGTTATTTCACTACTCCTGGAGCTTTACCCCCCTTTCCTCTTCGAAAGCCAGAGATCCCGAGTCATTAGCGGTTCAGCTCCAATGATAGTTCAGTGCAGTTCAGTCTGATCATTTTGATTCAGATGAAAGCGGCATGCTGACAGAGGGCTCTTTATTCCTGCTCCTCTATGTATGTGCTCCAGAGGAAAAGAAAAGGAAAGACATTAACCTCCAGTGTCCCCCTTTTTTAGTTTTCAGAAATTGAACGAGGCCGGTTCATTTTCCAAAGGAAGTTGTGCATTTTTGACAGTTTACTTGTCACAATCCGTGTCGATGAAGGACAGGAAAAACATGAGATGCCAGAATTGTGTATGTTAACACTTTAATAGAAGCTAGTTAGCGACAAGCAAACAGCCTTAACTGAACAAATCCTTTCATCGTCTGCATCTGGCATTCAAGGTTGCATTAAGAATCTTGGCCATTTTCTTGCTCGAAGAGTGTTTTGTTTACTTTCACAGAACATAAATGAACTATCCAAGAACACAGGAATGCAATAAGCGCGTTCGGTTGCAGAAGGGATTTAGCATTTTAGCAGTGAATCTACTGAAAGCAGGAAAGCTGTTTTTTAAACATAATGCACATGAACTCCGTGTCAGCCCTGGTCGCCCACATGCCTTTCCCTTTCCCCCCTGGAGGGTGAATTACACTCATACATTGCGCCGTACTGCAGATTGTGTGAATCACATGTTAGTGGTCCACAGGCCTGAGTCCACACAATTCACACTTTATTCCTTCTGCTGACGATGAGCATGTTTGAAAATCTCTGTTGGGAAGTGACACATCATTGCGATGCTAGTGCGGAATCCGCCTGCCAGTGCGTGGCACGCTGGCTGATCACACACACACTGCCAACGTCACTCACTATGAACTGTTAAGTCCCAATTATTGCTCTGCTGTGAGCTAAAAGCTGCACATTTGTCAAATAATCTCAGGTTTTTGAACACATCTAATACAACTTTTTCAAACGGACTATTAAGTTCAATACCCTGCCCTATAAAATGAAATGACTAGTTTATATTTGTGTTTTGACATGGAACAAAATGTCTAGTGGCCTCAAGCAGTTTGGTGCGAACATGTTGAGCAAAGCAAGACAGTGTTTAAGTTGAACTAGACGATTACTTCTTATTCTCCTTCTCTTTTCATGTTAGAATATCTTGTGAACAGCGTTGTTGCAGCCAAATCTCTTCAAATATTTGATGTACATATTCATGACAAGCCTAAAAAGTTATGTATTTGAGTGACAGTTTCTTCCTGATAAACACACCTTTTATTCTTTGTTTAACGCTGAACCTGAACCTGAAAACCTGTTAAGGCAACTGGCAAGCTGGCAACACTGTTATCAGTGAGGGCGGATCAATACTTGCAACTAAATGTTTACTTCAGCTGCTTACCTCTTCGCTAAAGCTTCTGCTTCTCTTCTGTTTAGCTGGCTCACTCTTATGTCCTCTCCAGCCTGCCGTAATTACGGCAGAACGCGCCCCTGGGCTCCTGGGCAGTCGCTTGATCAAACAGGAGGAATGAAGAGAGCAGGTCCATGTTGAGCCTCCGTATCCGCAGATCTTGCTCGAGTCAAGAACCCCCTCCAGGAGTCACTCAGGCCGCACTGACTCTGAGCCAGATTCTCTGTCAGCTGAGGGGGGAAGCGAAGGGGGAAATCATGCCCTTGCTGGGTTCTTCACAGGCCTTTTAGATAATTCCGGAGGGATGAGACTAATCTCCTCTTGTGTCTTGGACAGCGAGCCTCCTCATTCAAGAGTGCTTCTTCAGCACTCCCTCTCCGGTTTGTCCCCTTCTCATTTTAGTTGACTCTTTGAGGACTTCATCGAGCAATTAAAGCTTTCCATCAATACACGTGGCCTTGTTTTTCTTTAAGAATTGATGTTCTTCTGAATAGGCAGCCTGTGACTGTGGGACGGAGCCCCTCCAAAGCACAAAGCATGGAATTAAGAAAAAGAAAAATCAATCATTGAGATTGCAGGCTAAGGATTTTTTTTCCGAGACATCGAGGCTTGTTTTCCATCCCTTCAGAAGAAGCTTTTTGCTGCCACTCAATTCTATACTTGAAACGACTTGAAAATAGTGACACAGCTCTGGCGAGGTAATCCATCATAGTAAACCCGAAGCCTTAATTTGGTTTTGTCAGAGTTTGTTTAATCGTTATTTCATTATTCAGCGCGAGCGTCTTCATATCAGTGCTGTGTTACGTTACACTCTGCTTACTGCCAATCACCTGACACCCACAGGAAGGTATATACAGTATGAAAGTCTCTGCCAGGGAATAAGCCTTCAAATCATGTCCCCTTACAAACTTTGTCATACCCACGTGTCCCTATCGAGGGTCTATTTTGAAGCTGCACACTGCATTTTATCTTTTAAAAATGTCAAAATGATAAAATGCTAATTAAATGTGGCGTTTATTACAGAGTAATTTGGAGACAAACAGTATAAAGTAGACTGCACAAATATTCACCTTTTTAAAGATGCGTGCTCACGCTGTGATGGAAGTGAAGGAAGGTGACATTTTACGGTTGACGTACCACTGAGCTGGCCTTTCCAGTGATAGCTGAGAGTTGTAGCAACGCGGCTCACAAATATAAAGTATGTACATTTTCTGTTCCTTCATTTGTATCAAATTGTTTATTTTAGACAGCTACGTTGAAGCTTTTTCCACCACAATAACTAGCTGACGAGAATAATCCAGTTTACTTTGGCCAAGTCATGCAAACGTGTGAGGGAGCTGGGTGGCGCCCCCCTCACTGAGGTGAAAAAGGACACACACACGAATACAGGACAGTCATTTTTTTGTTGTGCTTTTATTTTGGAAAACCCATTAATCGCTCTCTCTTTGCGGCTCTGCTTCCGGGGGCGTGTTTTCATGGAGCGCACAGATGGGAATGCAGCCACAGGACCCCAGCAGATACCAATTACCTTGTTAGGCTGAACCAGGTGGTTAAGGAAGAGAGAGGGGAGAGGGTTTTTGTTAAGTTTATTAGTTCTTCAGCTTCGTATGTATTTTATTTAGACTGTATTAGACCATGGTCATTTGTATTTTGGCATAGAGAAGTGTTGGTGGGGTTTGTTGTAAGTGTATGTTTTAAAGTTGCACTGGGATTGTCTATGTACCCTGCCCAGTGTAATGGTGTTGGTCGAGACATAGTATGCCAGGTGCAAAATTAGTGCAGTGTTAGAGGGAGGGGGTCAGGTCGGTTGTCGCCTTTGTTGCTAAATCTGCTGCACCTGTAAGACTGTCTCCACCACGCTGTGCGCTTCAATCCTGCTGGAGAGTTCACCACCAGCAAAACCTTACAAAACCACAAAGCAGCTGCAGTGCCACAACATGTGCTCCTGTTCTTCTTCTTCTTCTTCTACAAACAGTGCACTGTTTCACGTGTCTGGTGCACACTGACGTTCACAGCCTGTTAACACGATGCAAATGATCAGTAAAGTTTACATGAGGGGAAATTGGACATTGTGGTCTGCATTCAATTCCTGTGTTAAGATTTCAATTCAGTGGTCACATTTACACACATCGTTTGGGAAAATTAAAAATAGCC
This sequence comes from Enoplosus armatus, assembly GCF_043641665.1. Taxonomy (NCBI): domain Eukaryota; kingdom Metazoa; phylum Chordata; class Actinopteri; order Centrarchiformes; family Enoplosidae; genus Enoplosus; species Enoplosus armatus. The sequence goes on from NC_092203.1 coordinate 4,096,513, forward strand.
ACTAACACCTGTGACTGAGCTGTTGCATAATCCTGTGTGAAGCCAGTTTAGACACATTTGTTGATGAAAATAACAGCGCTTCTGTTCAAACAGGTGACGACTAAAAAAGGGGCGAAATAACCAGCGACTCAGAGGCTGAGCACTCCAGTCCCCTGCCCAGGACGCCGTGGCACACACACACTTTGCAATCACATTAAATCTTTCATTTCATATTTTGGCACCGAACAGTGAAGCTCTTAATTGTATATTACATTGCAGCTGGCATCCCTCTCTACTCATCTCCGCTCCTAACTGTGCACAGTGAGGAAAACCCGATCGCACCGATATTTCATTCATTTATCTGTAATTGACACTTGACATTTTCATGCACCGGCACCAGGTTTTGCAGCCCTTGAAAGACAAACCGGAGTGTCACCTTAAAACGCCTCATACGGAGAGCCCAAATAATATGAAACTCCTCCTGTGTTATTAAGGTAATCCTATGCATAACCTTGCGGTGCCTCATTATCTTGACTCTGAAGGGAATGGGGCTTCTCACTGTGTTCCGTATTTTATCCATGATTTAGCACAAAGCTGCCCTGAAGTCACAGTGACTGGTCCATACCTGTAGCTCACGTTATGTACAATAAACTTTAAATTTATGTCATCCTCTGCGTGCCTTTGTGCTGAACTGCAAAGTCCTAAGTAGAGTAACACGGTGAAGAAAAAAAAGCAAAGTAGAAACTAAGCTTGTTTTTGCATGTTCTGAACTGCACTTGCAAAACAGCCATTAAGGGTGAATCTCCCTCTCTTAAAAGTCATTAACCACAGGCAACTTTTTTTTCCCCGGCAGTATCTTGGTCATTGGGATGTAATGCCGGCCGTTTTTATGAGCTCATCCATCACTTTTGTCCACAATCAAACTGCTTAAAGAAGCATTTAGCTGGTGAGCTGAAGATTCATTTCGAGTGTGTCGGTTTCCTGATGAGGAAGCCGTGCCACTTTAAAAACCTCCTGATTGTTTCGTTTAGCTTTTAGATGTAGCATGGACCTTTTTGGTTGTAAGACAGTTAAATCAACTCCATATTGAGATTAGAAACGTTCTTCTTGTCGTGTGTTAGCCTAATAGCGATCCAGTTTGTATCAGTAAACAGCTAATAGTGACTTTTGTGAAATCAAATTCACCGAAAAAGCTGAATTGCTGTTATTCCAGCATACACACCTGTTTGCTAGCATAGCAGTTATTCAACTTGCATTTAGTTTTACTTTTATTTTTGTGAAATACAAACAAATACGACCGGGTGACTTTGAGCTGCCATTGACAGCTGCCATTGTCATTTGAGCCACACCTGTGAAAAATGTAACCTGGCCAACACATCCGACACCTTTTTTTAAAAGAAACGAAAGAACCCTGGTATGCTGTCTGGCCGGCCTTAACCTAAATACCTCAAACATATTTAGCTTCTGTTTACCATTGTCCTTGTACGGAACAAACAGAATGTTAGTCATGTGGTATATCTTTTTTTTCTGTTTGTTTGTGCGCTCTGTTGTGTGATTCTAGGTCACTGGATTCATTCATTGAATTACACCAGTGAAGTCAACGTATGCAAATAAGAGCATATACGCATGCTCTTTGTTGAATGTGAGGCTCATACTTTGAGGCAAACGGAGTGAGCACATCCCGAAAGTACGTAATGCTGAAGAGCTAGAGCAACATTAAATAAAAGTGAGACAGCAACAAAAGGTCATCCTCTCATTTATGTCTGCAGGTGCTGGCACCCCTGCGACGCATGTTAGAAACAGCCAGATGCCTGGGTATGTAATAAAAACAGCAAGACTAAGAGAAGGTGTCCTCAGGGTTCACAGGTACACACTCCAACAGTGATTGACAGCAAAGAGCTAAGAGGACATAGTTTAAATGCCTGAGTGATTCAGTTTCTTAATGCACAGAGGAAAACGAGCTCGAACCAAATAAGAGGAACTGGAAAGACCCGGAGAACACAGAAGTGCTGTAGTCACATCCGTACTGTCTCCTTGAGGATTCGGGGACCTGTTCTGCTACACGAGCCCGGTGTATCAAAGACTTTCGATCTTTGGAGATTTACTCCTCTCGTCTGACTTTGGTAATGCATGCGGCATAATCAGATCCGGTTAAGTTGGAGAAGGCTGGGGCTCATTTGTGTAGGTGCAGCAAGGCGTCTAAAAATAGCCCAGAGGGTGATGGAGCAAAAAGAGGCCGCATGTGAGAACGCTCGTAGCTCGAAGAGCTCGGGACATGCAGTGGCGTGGCGCTGCATTTTGTTTCGCTTGTGTTAAGAGGGGAAGGCGAATGAGCGAGACAGAGGTTGTGTGGGAGTGGAAAAAGAGATGGGAAATGGTGATGGAGAGATCAGGATTGAGAGAGTGTGTGTGTGTGTGTGTGTGAAAGAAGGCAAGAGGGAGGGCGGGAGGTGAGGAGAATCGGGGAGAATCCGGCAGAGGACAGGGAAAGAAGAGGCCAAGCTCCAGGGGCTCGCAGCCTCTATTCACCAAACTGACAGCGGGCTTCTCCTGCTGAGAAGAAGTGTGTGTGTGTGTGTCTAGTTACACAAATCCCCGTATGCTTGTGCACCTTTTAGATATGTGTGTGTGAGTGTGTGTGTGTGGGGGGGGGGGCTGCTGAAGCGTGTGACCTAGCTCACAGCGGATATGTCTGGAGCTGGAGACCGCGAGCACCAGGGTGGATGACAATGCAGTGTCAAGAGCCCGAACAGTGTCCTGTTCACCCCTTGCGTACATCATATATCCCACTGCAAAAAAGCAACCAAAAATGCTCCGAGGTATTTAAGCATGATTCACTGTGTTGGTTGGACTCACATTAGTCTGTGTGCCATGTTGGGTGAGGGTGAGGGTCGGCACGCAACGTGTGTTAAGTTCACACGTGTCTGATGGATCATTTGTGGAGGCAGGAGTTCAGAACGTACACCGAATATTGATCCGCTGCAGCTGAGTTGGTCAAGTTTTGACTGAAAATACATGCAAAACCACATTCCGCCACCCGCTGATTCATGAAGGCTCGGCGAAGTGTGTGTGTGTGTGTGTGTGTGTGTTTGTGAATGTGGGCATGTACTGTAGGAGTGTGTGATGTTTTCATCAGGAACAAATTAGCCTGGGCTGTGAGATTTGCAGTGGGTGGGTTCGAAAAGCACATGTTGGCTTCAATAAGCATGGAAACGGCAAACTCTGGGGGGGATGATAACACACACACACACACACACACACACAAATATACACAAGCCTGTATCCCTGCTCCCACTATATGCAGCCATGTGTAGTCGGCCATGTAGCGTCAAGTCCTAGCAATCATTCCTAAACAAGCTGGGACTTGTGTGTGTGTGTGTGTGTGTGCTTTCATATGTGTGGTATGCTAATCTACAGTACACATGTGGGTCTCGGTTTCAGCTGAGCAACAACAACATAAACCAAACCAATGACCCCCTCGTGTTCTTGATTGTGTGTAAGTGTGTGTGTGTAACTCCCGTCTGTGCCGCCATCATTTACCGTGCTCGCCTGAAAAAGCTGACGTTTATTACAGGTGTAGGTACAACAATCCCTGCTACATAAAACTGTCCTTGATTGCATCCTGAACCCCCTGGAGGATTGAAAATGAAAAAGAGAAACACATACAGTGTTCTCGTCAAACAAACTATCCAAATGGAACAACTTGTGCAGTCATATTATATGTAGCTCTGCTTAAAACTACTGCTAATTAGGGGATTTTATTCTTTATTTTTTTTTTACCAATTGTGACGTGGATTTTGAAACCACAGTAGGAATAAATATTTAATATGTCCCAGATCTTTGAAAAAAGGGGGGGAAAAAAAGAGGCTAAAAAACTGTGCCTGTTCTGTGTGGAGGAATATGTGTTTTTAAATTTGCCTCCTCTCTCAACTCTTTGCCTCCATACAACACAGGCCTATGGGTGAAGAATGACTTAATTGTTTTGACTTCTAACGTCAAGAATACAACAACAGGAACACATGAGGCCCAGAGCCAGGGACGCGCTCGCATATTCTTGTGTGAATTTTAAAGTTTGCTGAAGTAGAAAAAAAAAAAAAAGGGCAAATTCTGCAAAATGCACCCTAGGTTTGCACCCTCTTAAGTTGAGGGATGAAAGTAGTTCAAGTTCACTTTGTCTTGTTCTTCGGCATCTGCTGCTTTAGCAGATATCAAGGCGTATATTACTGTAGAAATAAAAAACAATGAAGTGGAAATGACTGAGACATTAACCTCACAGGTAGATGTTTGAACTTCTAAGATGTGTCAGACTTGTCCCTTTTTTAATTGTCCGTTTTACTGAAGAGAATGTTTTTTCCCTTTTAAGTACAATATTTTCCTTTTCTCTGAGAGTAATCCGTTTTTTTTTCTTTTCTTAAATCCACAAGATTAAGGACTGGCTATAATTCCAAATAAGAGGCTTCAAAAATCCACATAAGAGACTTCAGGGACTTAGTGAACTCACCAGGGGATGGTCCTAAGCCCCCAAACGCACAGTGGAAGTGGGTCTCTAAGACTGAGAGGGTGGCGAGCTCCAGACAGTGGGTGGTGCTGGGGGGGGGGGTGACCTATGAGTAACATGTGAGTCATGCTTTGAATGGAAACTTTAAATTCATCAATACTTTGCAACCAAATACCTACAAAACTAATGACATCCACATCAGCCAGCAAATGTTAGCATGCTAATACACTAAACCAAGATGGAAACTATCGTTCTGCTAAACATCAGCATGTTGAGCATGTTAGCATGTTGACATTAGCATTTATTATGTGTGGTCTCACTGAGCTCCTAGCACAGCTGTCGACTCTGTCTTGTTATTGCATTGCTATGAATAAAAAGAGGCCCCCCACCCATAGAAATAAGTCTCATAAGCTGAGCATTATATGGGAACACAAAATAAAAGAAATATATAGTTTCGAATAAAAACTTCATGACACAACATGAGCAGATGATCTGACAGACATTTAAACGTGCTCATTTTGGGATCTCGTTCGTGGCCCAAAGCAGCCACTTGGTTTGCTTACGCCTCAGGCTGCTCTTCAAACAGAAGAATCAGCCAGACAGATGTACAGTACTGCTTTTTAGGGCTGCCAAACGTCACCCTGTTAGAATGAGTCCAACTGTCCGTCCTGTGCAAACACATGTGATGATGTGTTGACGTGTATAGTTTGTAACTCTGAAAAGATGCATCTGCCTAAACACTTTTTGAGCCGACATCTGCGGCATTTTGAGAAACTCATCATCAATTTTAAACCAAGACTGCTTGGTATTGTGTGGTATTGCACATAGTATTTGACCTCCATATCCATGCAATAGAATACTCCCAGATTCAGCCTGCATAACATTTAAACACATTTGGAATAATTCCTTAAACTCTCTGAAATACACAAAAGTTCTTCTTTATTCTTAGATATACAGCCACGGGCTAAACAACACACCATTTTATGAATGTGGTTGTTTTATGTAAAAATAGCACAAATCCGCACTAATGACGTGACATATGAGTACAATAAATAAGAACCGTGGTTATCACTCATGACCCTGAAGGCCTCTTGTCATGAAGAATATGTCGCATATGTCACATTTATGTCAACATGCTCTGCCCTTTGGAGCTTAAAGTAGTCAGTGGTTTACTCAATTTAGGCTCCAAGATGGATTATTGTAGAAATGCATGAAGTGCCTAGAAGTTCTCTAGAGTTCATGACTTATGTGTAACTTATGGACATGAATTTATTATGAAGGCATAAAAAGCTCCAGGCAGGGTGTTTAATCGTACATGTAGACCACTGTACAAGGCAAATATAGCACAAGGCCTGATCCTTCCATGCATTGTGTTCTGTATTTACACTTGTCTCGTTTATTAAGCAATATCCCAACAAATTTGCACATCTCAAGGTGTATTTTTTTTCCTGCCACATCCCCTTTTTGATCACCGACTGTCTTACTTGCATACCTCTGATCCCAGAATTCTTCAAAAGGAACAAAGTCTCAATCTGTTTCCTGGATTCGCCATTTCAGTGAAAACGTGACATTTCTGAAGTGACGATGTTTTGCAACAGACTGGATATATATTGTGATTAAAATAGAAGTGCAGTTGAATGCATTTGTTTCCTCCCTGCTCCTGGTCTCTGCAATCCACAGAAAAGGAAGCGATGAGGGAAAAGCTGAAGTGCTCGGTGCAATGCGAACAGAGATCATTTTGAGAGCAAAGGTTTAAAGTTCACTTCTCTAATTTATATGACTTAGATATACTTCCAGAGTGCAGAGGCAAAGGAGGAGAAATGAGGCAAACAGACAACAGAATGAAACAAAAAAATGGGGAGAGAAATAAGAAAAAAAGGGCTTACATCTCATCTTCCTGTGCTTTGCATGACAGCTCTTTGAAGAAGACGAACGCCGTAGCAGGGATCCACTGCAGCGCTTGCACTGATGTTGGCACACCATGAAACATTTAATTGCACCATCATTCAGCGGTGGAAGGAGCGGATGGCTCATGCCGCTCTGTCTGCGCGTCTTCTCGAGCCATGAAAGACCATCAGTGATCCTGTTCAGTGTCTCCAAGTGGGCCGGGCCAGGCACTTTCCGAAATGGGTCATTAGCTTGTAATATTATTAGAAACACTTTGGGCTACCATCTCATATATCTGCAGCGTGATCACATGAGAAAAATTTGTCCCACTGTCGGGAGCACAAGTGTGACTTGTGACTCTCCGTCTTGGAGGGTGCTGCTCTCTCCCCTCTTACTTCTTACCGCATACAATCATGTCACAGCTGACCTCGCTTCATGCTCGACAAGCTGGTACTGTGTTTCCAAGACATCACAAAGGGTATTATGGGACATTAATACATGCCGCATATATTTATATATATATATATATATATATATATATATTACATTTGCATGAACAGGCTTTTCCTTGCCTATGAAATGGGATGAGGTTCACTGAGCTTTGTTTGTTTATTCTTTCTCATGGTACTGTATAGGCAATACTCTTATATATGAATAAGAGTCATATGTGGATTCTCACGTGTTACATCGGTGTCACTTGCTGCCTTCTAACTGAACCATGCACAGTTCATGCTCTGCTTGGGGTGATTCATCAACAGGGTAGAACTAACAGAATCAGAGTTTAACAGTCTAGTAGAAATGTAATCGTGAGCAAAGTTTATGTATGCATTCAACTAAAGGTCTAAATTGAGAACACACATTTAATGGGCAAGATGGGTATTCTTGATTTAAATGGTACGCATGTGACATCGCTGCATGAGAAAGTTGCCACAGTCATGCAGCCCTGAGTGGCTAACATAAACATTCGGCGTCTGCCCTCACATGGGAATAAAAAGACATGCTAAAATAAAAAGGAGCTGTTGTGCAATCGACTGCACAAACAGATTTAGAAAATAATTCAGGCATAAGTTTTTACAGACTGCCTACGGGGAAAAAGAACCAACATGAAGTGATACTTTCTACGGGGTTGTGTAACATTAAAGGCTCCAAAAACGTATTTTCTCAATCAGCTTCTTACTTTGAGCAATGGTAGTTTAAGGTCAGTATTATCTTTCTGCAATAGCCATTCAATGTATTAGATTCAGTAATGACCTCTCTATATAGTCCTTTTTCATTGTTAGTGGTGGAGTCCGCCATCCCCGCGCAGGATTTGAATTGCCTTCACACCCACGAGGGATTCACAGGAAACAGCGCATGTCTATGTGATGCAAACCCAACATTTCCTACTGCTGCTACTTCAAATTAAAAGCATTCAAATGGTGAAGCACAGTGGCTTTTATTGTGAAAGGAAACTTACAATTTATTTTTCCATCAAGATAACCTCGATCATTGTCCCTAAGAAAACGATTTATTTTTACAAATCCAGTTTCAACAGGGGACATGTTATCTTCTATGCCTTCAGTGCAACATTACTACCCTGATGTTCAGCTACATTTGGCTCTTTTTCCACATTTAAGATGTGCAAAGAAACTCAATTTCTGGCCTCATTTCAATGTCTAGACATAGGTAAAGTCCAATCCCTATATTTCAGAATATTCGCATTTTCCACTCAGTGTCACGCCTCTGCACATTCATATCAACCAAAATTGGTATATCGAGCCACTCATAGCTGTTGATAGGGGTTGTATCAGGTGAAGAAAATGACATCAAGGCATTGTTCTCTATTGAGGTGGTTTTTTTTGTACATTTGCCTCAAAATTTAAGATTCTGTCTAACTCAATTACTTCCCCTTTATGCTCAGTAAGGATTTAATAAAGTTAATCAATAAGATATAATGGCTTTTCTTTGAATTCACTTTACTAACTTTAGTAACTGTTCCCCATAGGATTTAAAATGAAAAAAGGTATTTTTAAGAGAAGAGAACAAATCAATACTATTCATAAAACGCAATCCGTTTCTGCGCTTGTTCCAACGTTCCCCACCATTTATTCCATCAATGGTTATGATCTCACTCACACTGTACATTTTCCTCTATTACTCCTCATCCATTTCCCTTTGCTTTACTGTGTGCGATACCAGATAAAATGCTGCACACACTCCATTAAAGCGAGAAACTCTCCCATTGATGCCTTTAGTGTTACATATCATCAATCTGAGATGTTCAACACATTCCAGGCGCTATTTGGTGATGAAGTGCTGTAATTTACTTTTTTTTTTTGGCACCCATTTTCTCTCACTATACCTTGTTGATTTGTAGTCCAGATAGTGGCTCCCTACATCCCCCACACATGCATGTAGCAAAATTAATAGCAGTAGCATTTTGACAAGTTTGTAAGACCTTTTTTGTCCAGAAGAAACCAAACACTCAATATCTTTCAAGGCTGCATTGCATCCTGGTCTATTGAGGCTATGGGTGGTGGAGAAACTAGTGTTTCAGTGCAAAATGATTGGCATCAGAGAGAATGTGATACAGCAGCAGCCATACTGAAAACACCTCAGTGTAATGCAATATTGTCTACAACAAACAAACAACAAAACAGACCCAGAAAATCCCCAAATATATTGTCAGAGGACGGTTTTAACGTTTGATTTGAGGGAGGATTTTTCCTCTCACACAACAGTTTTTATCCCCTATACCTGAGAGGCCGCTCTCAGAACAAAAGATTCAATACAGTACTTCCCATGACTAAATACTTCTGATGTTCGGATGCAAAACTGGGTCACCGGCTTGCTGTTTAAACTGTGTGCCAAACGAACAACAGGATAGGGGTTCAATGTCCGTGGCTTCATAGCAAGCTGCTCTCCTTGGCAGCCAGCATCATAAGATCGCCCCCAGGGTAAAAAGCTCTGTAACAGACTACAGTTCAGTCAGGAAGTGGGGGTGTACTGACAGACAAAGTCACCCCTCATAATGGCGCTTCATTCATGGTTGGGGCTCCCGAATACACTGCACAGCATGTGGACACTTGATATGGATTAATGTCACTTCAGTGCCTTGAATACGTGCCCTTCTGATTTTTTTACGCGCTTGGTTTCTTCTTTCTTTTGTCAACAGTCGTATTTTCGTCAAAGTAAGGCCAATGGCGTCTATTGAACACATTAGAAACACCTTTGGCAGCCATTACAGCATCAGTTGACATTTTAATAGACTTGCTATTTACTTAGATGCAAATTCTAATGCTCTAACATGTTCCATCTTCCATATAACTTTACATAAGCATGTCTATTACATGCACGTCTGCCTTCCACTGCCCCAGTGCCCAACCAGTTGCCCTCATGACCCTGAATAGTTAAACGTGGGTATAGAAAATGGATTGTTGGAAGGATTGATGGGTGTGCATTTCATTCAAAATCACGACTCAAGTGATGGAGAGAATTTTAACATACCTCAAGTCAACTTGTGGTGTCACTGCAGAGTGGTTGGATACTTACCGCACTTAGCTCGACTCGAGCCAAGGATGCACAATAAGAAACCTTGTTTGAGAACCACTGGTGAAACAAATGAAGGTTCCAATTCATTGGCTCAAAAGATCTAAATCACCAAGTGTTTCAGTGCAAATAACCAGGCCTTGAATCCATTAGTGCTTAATTCCATTAAATAAATCTTTCAAACAGCTTTTCTGATCATTACACCAGTTGAGTTTTATTGTATTTACATAATGTTACTATTAGTTGAACCCTCACCCCCTCATTGATGCAGTATAAGCAGGGCCTACAAACTATTAGAAATAGCTCCCATGTACACATTTCTAGTGATGACATCATCAGGGTTATTTTATCTCAGCTTGAACTGAGGAATGTTTTTGGAGCTTGACTCATATTAGATACTAAAAGTCAGAATATCTCAGCCTCTACTGCTTCAATTTTTAACAATTTAAAAAAAAAAGAAATCTGTCTAGTGAGTCCCCCTTTAATTCCCTAACCTGCCATATTTACCTAACCCAGTTTTAGAGGTATTTTCTGCTACTCCACTACACTTAAGAGGGAATTATTGTGCTACATTTATCCAACTGTTGTAGATACTTTGCAGGCTATGATTTTACATGAAAAATATATGATCTTATAAAAAAAAAAAAAGACGCATTAACCTACCCAGCAGTTACTTCTAAGGCAATACCTTTACATTGTGGTACGTTGCTGAAGTTCAAATTCTGAACACTTCTTCCACCCCTGAGGAACAGCAGCTAATTTCAACTTAAGACCTACATCTTTTCACCTCTCGCACGCACTGAACCCCCTTTTTGTCCTCCAGCACTGATATCCAATGGTGTGATTGCTCTGTATTTCTGCCACTTACCTTTCATTAAATGTCAGGAGGAATTAAGAGGCAAGAAAGAGGTGCAGCCCGAATAATGTATTGTGAGAGACATTAATTGACTGCAGCTTACTACAAAGAACCTGGTGAAACTCTTGGACGTGGCAGAGGGGTCGATACTGTTGCCCCGAAGAGATCTCCTGTTGTTGTGCTCTCAGATATGAATATTAATGCCTTGTGGTTGGGGGATGTAACAGATAGACCATTTTATAAAATAATAACTGGGTGAGATGATATAGATTTTTCAGGCCGCTCTTTGAAGGCATTTTGCTAATAAAGCTAATATATCATCTGCAGAGCAAATGAGACAGCAGACACTCCAGTAAGTCCACTTTGCCTGTATTAATGGAGGCAACACAAATGCCATTATTGCAATAATATGCTGCGTTATTTGGTGCATCAAAAGCAATATTTGTGCGCGTTTGCTGCTGTTTTTGAGGGCTCATGTGTAAAAAAAAAAGACCACCCTGCTTAGTCTATGTAATTACATTTCAGGTCACAAGATCTGATTTGTGTCTGGCAGTGGTGCAAAACAAACATAAGCAGTGTTCAGAGTGAATTGCAAATAGTCACACTTGGTTACTGGTATATTGTTTGACTTCAGTATGTGTGTATAAACACATTTTTTGTATATCTTCCACCATTGGTTACCCTTACACTTTCAGGCTTATTATGAGTCCTACAATTAGCACCACTGTTCATGCTTCCACATACAGTAATTGCATTACACGTGATTACAGTATCAGTGTGTGTTACTTCGCAGCAGCTGCCCCCTAAACACGAGCATCCATAGTCATTAGAGCTAGCTTTCCACATACCGAACAAGAGGTACTTAGCTCTAATGTGCCACCATTTTTCATCATTATTGTGCAAATTTATGCAGTAAAGTGCATCAGAACCTCATCACATCACCTGCTCTATGTGGGGAACCTGCGAGACGTCGCCATCATGTTATCATTCTGGAGTTCGCGAGGAAAGTGCAGCGTCTTCGCTGTACGATATGCAGTACTGTGGTGACAGAGGCAATCTAAAAATTAAGGACATGAATAATATAATTGAAAAATCTTGTAGAAAGGTTCTTTTACTTGCTGTTTCTGTCATTTAAAAATATTCAAAATTACCAGGGCTACATCAAATAACACTTTTAAATGTGTAATTAACAGGCTGGGTCATCCTGACACTAAGAGTTCATACAAAAGCAGAAAAAGTTCAGTTTCCTTGCTTAAGTTTGAGCAAGAATAGGATTTTACTCGTGCTGAGCCAGATTCTGCCTAATGTCATATTCCTCATTACCTTTTCTTTGAGTTGTGGTTGTTTACTTGTCTTATTAAATGTATTCCACTGTGGAATTTTGTTGCAAAATGGGCACCTCGGTGAGCTTTAGTTCAAAAGTGATTCCATTTATTTGAAGTAAAGTAAAGAATCACTCTGAACACAGTTATGCACTTTGCTAATGTCTCACCTTTGGAGGAGCATATTGCTTATGAGTCTCACAGGATCAAGCTGCAGAGGATAATTCATCTTCCCAGCTGTGTGTGTGTGTGTGTGTGTGTGCACCGGCCTGTTTGCCTCTGTGAGTTTGCATACCGTAAATGATGCGTGTCTGCATACAAATATACAAACATTTATTTATTCATGTTGGTATCTGTATTTGTATGCGAGGTTATGTGTGTGTTCTTGCAAAGGAGCTTCAGATCCATCAATTATGATAGGAAATGGAGGAATTAGAGAGGGTCCGCGGTTCCCCCAGAGAGAAGGAGAAAATGAAAGTCATGCAGAAAAGCACGGCTGGTGGAAAAACCCTGCAGCCATTGTTGTGTGATTAAGGACTAGGTTTGAGCCATCGTGGGGGGTTAAATTATTCACACAGCAGGAAAACAACCAAATGGTATTTACACAAGTGCATGCATGCACATATACATATGCACTGTGGAGGACTGATAACACATTAAAGAGAGTGTCATTAGCCAACAGACGGTGGACTGCAGAGAGGCTCCAGCAGTTCCACATTCTTGCACAGCATCTGTATGATGTAACATTATGGACGTTGTACACGTTGTACTTAGCTAGCTGACCATAAATTCAGTTCCAGCTTGTATGTCATATTGCAACTCTTTATTTCCTGTTTATCAGTTACAACTTCTGTTTATATTCTGTACATCACTGAAGGCACACAAAAACCAAGGATATAATGGAACATAAGTATATACAAAATATACAGAATAAATAATTCAATCTAGTTAAGTAGAAAAGCTACAGAGTGTGTGCTTACATGAACCGTTTTCAAAGTTGAATGAGTTTCCAGGAGTATGAATGGAGTGTATAGTATAAATCCTGATAATGTCTTCATTGCAAATGTCAGTCATCAGCAGTCCATTGCTTTTAATAAGAGCTGAGAAACAGAGGAAATGTGGCTGAAGTCGTTCGACAGGTTGTCTGCATGGAACTGGAGCTTCGCTTTCGGGTAATGCTGCTCGTCAGTAACCATTTGTGTGCTATCAGTTCAAAAACAGTTCAAAAACAGTTCCAAATCAGCCAATGTCAGCATGAGGAAGGAGCGATGTTCCTGAATGCTGTTTGAGTATCGTCAGACATAAATTAGTGACATGAAACAGTCTCACATATGCTCGCACGCACGCAAACAAACAAACACACACTGAAGGATCACACACATTTGTGGCTCATTTTTTCTGGCAGAAATAATAAAAAAAAAAAAACCCAAAATGTTTCAGCAGGACTCTGTTGATTGTCATGCACCATCTTATGGCATTTGATTAGTGCAATGCATTTTTTTTTACAAGATTACAATTGTGTATAATATACTGTACTTTAAGTGCTGTATTTACTGATTGAGAGAAAAAAGAAATATCCTTTCTGTGAATATCACCAGTTTGTATAAAAATAAATAAAGGTCCTATGACTGCAACTGTGAAGAGTGTTGGATGGATCAAAAGAACTGACAGGGAAATAGCAGTGGAACCACTCTCCTATCAGTGTTTTCCAATGTACAGTTGGCATTTTGCTGACTCTACGGCACAATGAGCATTCTGGTTACGGCATTCCAGCTGGCTTATGTTGACAGAGGGTGGAATCAGGTCATACCCAGAGTCAGGATCGACTGATTAAACAGCAATTCTGGGTCAAGTGGTGATTGAAATTCACTCACTTCTTTCCAAACATCTGCTTTATCCTATCAGGATGTCAGATGGGGGCGGGAGGGGGGGGGGGATCAATTCATTTGGCGGCAGTGCGCCGTGGAAATTTAATCAATCATAAAGAGCTCATTGAGTGGATTTCGAAGAGGGTTTCAACCCAGGCCTGCTCAACAGACTGCAATAGCTTCTTTAAGTTACATTTGGCCCAAAATACTACACCTTTCACCAGCTACATAACATGGCTGTCAACAGATAATAAGGTAACAAAAAATACACCAGTTACATTCTGTGCTACAATTAAACGTAAAGTGATGTGCCCATGATATATATTTCACTCTGTGGAAAGTACAAGAGGGCCAACAGGACAAGGCACTTGGTTCAAAAGATTATATATATATACATACATATATATATGTATATATATGTATATATATTTGTTTTTTTTTCTGCTGAAGCTCAGTTAAATGCAGTTTGATGCTCCAGAACCTCCAAGTAGTCTGGCTCAGTATGCAAGTTAGCCTTAAGTTCAAAGTACTCATTCTTAGTTTGCTCAAGCATGACCTTGCGTGGTCTTGAGTACATAATTGTCTCCATTAGCTTTAACTCCTCCTGGTGCCCCGGGACCTGCATGTCTACAGCAGACTGAAGCTGGGGCATGTTTTTCCTTAGGTACTCTGTTATTCCAAGCTGCTGCAGCTCCTTCTCCCTCTCCAGAATGTTCCTGTACAAGGAGTTGGGATTTCCGAGTGTGACGAACTCCGCGGGGCACTCTCCGGTCATGGGTCTGAACTTTGAGCTGGGGTTTCCCGTGAGTGGCGAAGTGTTCTCTTTCTCCATGATACTCCGGCAGACGTGATGCTTGGCGCTGGGCTCGTCGAGGCTATAATCCAAATCTGCGTCGTGCTCCTTGTGCTGGGAGCAGTAAGTGGGGTTGCGACAGATCTGCACAATAGGACTATGTGATCTCTCTTCGTACAGAGCGGCAGACCCTGTTCTTTGCGTCAGAGTGTGGTGTGTCGTTTTCTGCCCGTACATGCTGTAATGTAAGTGAATGGGACTGCTGCTGGTGTTTTCTCGGGGCTGCTCCTCTGCTGCTTTTTTCTTTGCCCTTCGTCGCCGCCGGTGCACCACAAACACCACCAACCCGGCTGAGCAGAATATGATCATGAGGACAAAAACAAGAAGGCTTAAGATAAGCACAGAGAGGGGGATGGTGTCCGTGAGTGAGCTGAACAAACCCTTGCCAGTGCTGTCAGGACCCAGTGTAGCTGTCACGCTCTCCTCCCCATCTGGGGACAGAGGGTAGTAGGTCCCTAAACCGGGACACAGCATCTCATGACGAAGGCTTCTTAGCTCAGCCTGCATCGCTTTCTTTGGAGTGTGACACAAAATGGAGCCCACCACTGTGTCCTTTCTGAGTTTCTCCACCCATTGTTTGAGGCTGAGCAAGTCACAGCTGCAGTCCCAGGGGTTGTCCTCTAAATAAATCTGCTCTAGCGAGTCAAGTTGATCAAGCACGGACCTCACTGGCAGGTGCATAAGTAGATTTTTTCTCAGGTTTAATTTGGTGAGGGGCACATTGCGAAATATCTGTGCTGGAAGAGAGCTGAGCAGGTTGTTATTTAATGACAGCAGCTTCAGGTTTGGCAGGGGATTAAATGTGCCTGGAGCAATCTCTTTGATAAGGTTGTATTCCAGATACAGGTATTCAAGGTTGTGGAGCCCCACAAACATTGTGGAGAACAGTTTTTCAATTCTGTTGCCATTCAAATACAGTTTTTTCAAACTGCTCAAGCTGAGGAAAGTTTCATTATCAATGTAATCAATTCGGTTGTTCGCCAAGTTGAGCAATTCTAAACTATCATATGTGACAAAATCATACTTCAAGAGTTTCTGAATCATATTTCCTGTCATGACCAGTTTTGTGGGACTTTGCTGAAGTATTCCGATATCTGATACCTTTTGAATTCCCCTGTCCTGACAATGCATCAAAAACCCAGCCACAGGGTGATTGTGACAGGAACAGTACTCCACACAAGGGCTGCCGGGAATGTGAGACGGTGTCGGTACCTTGGCGTCATCTTTGGCGTTGATCAACTTGGGAATCTGAGACACTTTGGATGAGGGAGTAACAACCATATCCAGTGACTTTGACGGCTCCTCCAGGTTAATATCTGCATGCGACGGGCAGAGAACATCCCGCTTGACCTTAGCCAGAATGGTCCCCTTAAGGTGATGCGGTGTGCTGCAGACCACATCCCCGATTGCTGACTGGGCCCTCATGTTCTCCATCCAGATTTTTAAATGCAAAATATCACAGTCACAGACCCAGTCATTGTCCTCCAGGAGAAGTTCCATTATCCGTCCGATGTGCTCCAAAAACCCCACATAAGGCAGTGTTTGGAGCTTGTTGCCACGTAAGTCCAGGTGGGTGAGGGGCACGAACCGGAAAATGTTGCTCGGTAAAAACTCGATGGAATTATCATTGAGGATGAGGACCTTGAGGCGGATCAGTTTGTTGAAGGCCCCCGGCTCAATGACCCGAATGAAATTTGTGTCAGCTTGGAGGAACTCCAAATTCACGAGGCCTTGAAAAGTGTCCTCTTTCAGAGTGACGAGGAAATTGCTATTTATGTGGAGTTTTTTCAGTGAACCGAGAGTGCTAAAGACCCCTGGTTCCAGCTCTTGTATGCTATTACCCCCAATGTGCAGCGAAAGGGCATTCTTAAGCCCTTCCATTTCCTCTGCGCGGAGCTCAACCAAGTCATTTTTGTAAAGGTTCAGGTGGAAGGGCACACCTGACGGGACTTTGATTTGGGAGATTTTGCTGATGTTTCTCTGCTCGCAGTTAAGATGAAGGATGCCATCTTTTCCCTCGCAGGAGCACAAGGAGTCACAAGACTCACTAATAGTGGATGATGCCTGTGAGGGATGGATATCTTGGGATCGGGCCGCAGTGAGAAACAAGCCGATGAAAATGATACAAGGCAGCATTTCGGTCTGAGATATCTGTAAAGAAAGGATAGAAGCATGGGCAGAGGGGGTGGGGAGGGGGAAAAAAAAAGAACATTAAGTGTGCAAGTCATGCAAAGTTTGACACAAATTAAATGTATTGTTCTGAACAATCATTCTGTTTAGATGTCTCTTAAATGATATTCAATCCCAGTGATCCAAATGTCATACAAGTTTCATGTGTTACAATACATGAAACTTGTATGACATTTGCTTGTTGTATGTGTAAAAGTGTAATAGCGTAAAATTGCATTCATGGGTGCATCATATGCATGAGGGGAAGTCACACTCATCTAGGGTAAAAGAGTGTGTGTAGTTTAGAATTGTCTTTATATAGTAAAAATGCATGAAAAATACATAATAGGAAAAGGCAAACAGTGTTTACATGCCCACAATTCTACATTCCTTTAATTCTTTAAAGAAGAATACTCAGTTTTGAATATATTATGTGTTCTTTTCCTTTTCAATGTTTTATCCCTATGTGGCCTTTATACTACTTAGCAATGTGGTATCCTGGGTTGGCTTGAGGAATGGGAGTTAAACCAAGTGTAGCAGCTAATGGGAATCCTAATAATCCATGTAAAACAGTCATCAGAAGCCACAGTAACTAACTGGACAATGCACTTTACCAATGCGTAAATACATTTTACAGGGTGAGCAATGACAGTAAGACAGCATCTCTTTCCAGTGACTCACAGTGCGATAATGGTACATTTAAAGAAATTACTTTCTTATTTGACTGATTTTCCTGCCCTTTGTATGCAGGACTCATCTGAACAAAGACTTACTCAGTGTGAGTCATACAAATGATGAAGTCACTTCAGTCCATTGCGGGTCCATGTCAAAGCAACATTTATAACAAGCACTCTTAACAGGACTGGAAATGAATGGTTGTGTCTTTATTGTTCGACCAATTAACTCTCACTTGACTGGACTGAAAGTTAACTAATTACACACCAAACCTATATTCATCAATCTGATTTATTTTACTGTCAACCTGATTGTGTTGTTCCACAGTTCCAACCTGTTCTCCATGCAGTGAGCAAAAGCATCTGGAGGAGCACACAGACAGCTCTGTCTACTGAAAACCAGTTCAACCAAGCTGAAGAGAATGCAAACTTCATTGTTAGCAGGATTTATGTTGAATGTCGAGGGGAATGCTGAAATGTGATTTTAATGATGAGAGCCCTCAGCACCACATCTCAATCCATTTCATTAATTTGACTAAAATCATTGTGGATCAAAGGCTAGATCCCTCTCAGAGGACTGGTGAAGTACAGGCATCTCCCCATGATCAAGGATAACTAGATCCACCGCTAACTAACAGAACTCTTCAAAGAAGAGACGGAAAGACACAGCTGTTCATGTTAACGAATACGATTAGCATCTGGAAAGCGTCACTCTAACAAGACTAGGCAAGTCTAGTTCAGCCGATACAGCCAGTAGAGAACAATGTTTGTCACAGACTGAAACCTCTGACTCATGATTCATCTATAAATGGTACTTGACCCTTTTTTGACCAGAAAATACCTCCTCCCTACTGAAAGTCAATGAGACGTAAGGCACGTTTTCAGTGGTGTACCCTAAAGTAGGTAGTGTGGCATAAAGATTGAAGTACATTGACTATATACATACAGAATATGCATCTATCCCATATATGTCTGTACCTCAATATACACTCATTTGAATACTTGCTACAGCCTCACTACAAATCAGAGAGAAGCTTAACGTTTAGTTCTGGCCAACCCAACCCAGCGAACAAAAATCACTCAACAGCAACTCTGTTACAGCTGTGGCCGTACCCCAGTAGATTTTCCCAGTGATTCCTTGTGTTTCTGTTTACATGTATGTCTATCAGCTGGCGTGGGCGTGGTCCTCCTTCTCCTGCTTCCCGGCTCTGCTCCTCTCACAGACCCGCCTGCAATCTGCTCACCTGCCTCTCATCAACTCATCAGCCTGCAGTATATCTACTCTGGTCTTTCATCCACTCATTGCCAGATTGTTGTCTCAACCCCGGTGGTAGTCACGCTTCACGCCGTTCAATATATTTTAGTAGCAACCTATTGTCTAGTCTTTTCCTCGTGCACTTGCCTGCCAGTCCACCACTCCACCAGCTCAGCAACTCTCTTTCCCCCATTCCCGGCCATCTCCCTCTCTTCAGCCACCTCATTGCAATAAAACTCCTTCATTCCTAAAACCATCCACTTGTCTGTGTCCTGCGCTTGGGTCTCCCCTGTGATTGTAACAAGCTCTCCGGTGGCTACAGCTGAATTTGAAGGAGTCTCTTAAATTCTAACTTCTTTCTCTTTTTTTCCTATTTCACCGTGTCTCAGTACGGTTTTTGTGCTGTGAAGTCAAAATTATTGATGAAAACCAAGTCAACAGAATCTCCAACATCTTTGATGTATTCAGGCATATACCCCAAGGTCACTCTAAACTTTTCAGCCACAACAGATCTAGTCTCACACTCCTCACTCCACAGACCTGGGAAACACTGAAATGTTACGGAGAATATTAGAGAATAGGAAACGCTCCTCATCACGTGAAAAATCAAAAAACTTAAACACGTTCTCATGACTAACAATCTACCTACAGAATGAAAAAAAAGTTCCCAAACTAAATGCATTAATAATCCTTTTACTAATTTCTACAAGGAATCACCACAACATCAGACAGAATACACCAGAATTATTAGTTGCATGTTCTCGCCTCCAGGGACATCCAGACAGCAACAACAACAAGAGGGAGACCCACCATCTAAAAAACTTTCTAAATGACAACTCATTTAGGAAAACAGTTATAAAACAGTAGCAAACAGACTTAAAAGGTATTTCTCAAATGGTTAGCAGTGATCTTCAGGTAACTCTTGTCAACTCTAACCTATTTTGCATTTTGGAAGGAAACCTGTCGTGTTATCTTTATATATCTTATAGTATTAAAGAAATCAAGACTGTGATGTAATATTCATATGTATCTTACAAAGAAAAATAGGGAAATGTGACCCACTATAATGTTGCTTATATCCTTTTTGAAAACATTAGACATATAGGAGGATGAAGATGACCTCAAATGCAGTTAAAGATTATAAAAATATAAAAACATTGCCCAAAACTTACAGGCTTTGAAATGTCCCACATTTGTGTAGTCTCTTAAACACCACAGCAAGCTCAGAAATGAGCATCTTGAACCAATAATAGGCAGAACATTGAGAGATATATTGTCTATGAGCTCCAATTACCCATGTTTACCAATGCAAGATAATGAGGTGAAATATAATGAAACACAGAAATCTAATTTCTCAAACTTATTAAATATGTAATGTTTAGACAGTGAAGACTCAGAAAATGGCTCCAAAACCCGGCACCCAAGAATATCTTTGGCCATTTCCTTTTCATCACTTATCTGTAGTTGTTTGTTCAGAAGTCTGACGGTGGTCATGGCACCTAAGGCACTCATCTCTGTGACCCTGATGGCTCGCGAGACAACGCGAAATGAAACAGACTATTGACAGATTTTATCGCATACCGCATGATAACACTGCTGAGGGCAGATATGGAAAGGCATTAGCCTGATGCACTCTTTCTTCCGTATTTCAAACAGACTTCTCTAACTGATCCATTTTTCAGGTAATCAATGTTGCATGGAACTCAGCGTGACGGGCACGAGAGATGAAACGCTCTTCCGGTGCCAGTCTTCTGCTGCGCTCTCTTTTCAAAATTTAAATGTGCCTCCTCTTGCTGTTCAGACAATTCAATTAGAGATCTACTGAAGCCCTGTGAGATCTCCCCTCATGCATGTGTGTGAAGCCAACTCATCGTCCAACATCAAATGAGTTAGATGAGTTAGGAGAAAAAAAGAGCACAGAGCTGAGGAGGGGAAGACAGCAGAGGGAAAGTAGAGAAGAAAAATCTGTTGATGGAATATTTATCACGCACTCAGCCTTTCTACAGGCTCTGTAACATACACAATAGGCTTTGGCTTCTTACAGACCCATAAATAGCATGTTCACACTTTATTTGGGCCAGCTATAATTTGTATTGTTCCAGTGCAGTGAAGTGCTCCATAATATCATGGAAGTCTAATGCCCCTTCATGAGTATAATACGCGACGAGGCTTCTTCTGCCTGTTTCTAGGCAGAACACTGCTCTGAGAAACTGCTCTTTTCGTATTGATCTGATTCAGTTATATTCACTGATGATCAATGCTCATAATATAATCCTGTTACTCAATGCTGAGTAGATGGCTGATATCAACAGCCAACAGAATCAGCTGCAGAACAGTACATGCAATAGCTAAACGCTAAACAAGCCTGCACATCGCTCCCAATGATGTGTTCAAGTTCAACTTTCCGACTTTAATGGTCCCCAAAGCGACCTCCTTCACGGGAAGGTCAGAGGTCAGGTTTGGCTACAAGGCAGTAGAGTCCTGCATGATCATCAAAATTCTCACTAAAAATCCAAATTATTTTGAAATTGACAAACATGTCTTGCAATTTGTCCAATCCAGTCTATCCTGTTTTCAGTATGAATGGTCAGATTCTTTGCCAAAACATCTGGAAGACAATGGTAGTATTTGCTATACATTTGGAAAGCCAGGGGTCGCACTGAGCGTGTAATCTTTACTGAAGAGCACAAAGCACATGTGCCAAACGATCCCAGCACTGCAGTACCACTTATCTTTTATCCATTATACATTTGTCACAGCCTGCAGTAAATTGACACACACACACACAATACAGATACAGTACCTGACAACACAACACAAACCTGAATTTGAACTGTACCCAGTAGCGTGCACATTATCCAGTTGACAGTTTCGGACATTATTTTTAGATAATATGAACACAGCTGTAGTCATGTTCTGTCCTCGTCACTGTCAGAGTAAGTAAAGCATGCTGGAGCCACAAATAGCCCATAAGGCAGGAGCCTAATTCCTTTTTCTGTAGCGTGAGGCAACTTGATGTACAAGTATGAAAGGCTTGTTATCCCCAGTGGCAT
The DNA here is from genome assembly GCF_043641665.1 of Enoplosus armatus. Lineage (NCBI taxonomy): Eukaryota > Metazoa > Chordata > Actinopteri > Centrarchiformes > Enoplosidae > Enoplosus > Enoplosus armatus. The sequence continues at coordinate 4,118,455 of NC_092203.1, forward strand.
CCGACAGATAGAGCCATTCTCCCAACTCCGTCAAGACCGATAAAAGTCACTCCATATTTGTGTTTTTAAAACATATTGAATGGATATCTTGTGGTTCGACTTTTCTTGGTTTTCAACTTGTTTTAAAAAGCCTCCCAGTCACCTCAGCTCTTAAACATTTTATGACCTAAGTCCTCCTCATTGCTAGGCTACTATTTTGTATACTTTAATTAACTGACGTCTGAGGTTCCAGGTCGGAAGCATATAAATAGTGTTTAATATACTGCTGTATCGCCTAAATGCCTAAAAGCTAAAGTGTAAATGAATACTTATTCCACAATGAGGATGAAACACTATGACGGCGAATTCCAAGCAGATACAAATTGTTTTTAGACTGAATATTATTCTTACTCATGTCTCAATGTAGGTACCAGGAATGCTAGCTCTTTCCACGGTGGCCCGTGATATACAGAGGAGAAGTGCAGAGAATGGTGCATACTTTCCCACATTCCTGAAGTGGCCAATATTTTTCTATTTATCTGCTTTCCTTTGAGATAGCCACAATTTCAATACATATTGAGCACCATTTTCTGCTCAAGGAAACTTATATAACATCAAGTAGACCCACCGGACCAAACGTGTGTGCCTTTAAACTATTAAATCAAGCCCACATTCTCCACCTGGATAGGAGCTAGGCTGTAGCAACCCATAGTTCCTCCACCAACTGCTCTACCATGTGGAAACAAAGATCCTTTTGGCAGTGTTGTAGGCACACAGCCTTGGTGACCAGGGAGGCGAGGATCATGCCCCATGCTCTGCTGGCTGCTCTAAGGGTTGCGTCTTCAGAAACATCATCAGTGGCCTGTTACAAAGCTACATCAGCTACGTGCTTTCTCATGTCATGCAGCACTTCTAACAGCTGGCAGCTGATCATATGGCAAGATATAAGCAGTGGGGCCAGATGTACAGCTTTAAACATAGAAACCTCATACGTCTATGTGAACATAAACTGATACAAGAACAAAAACGCATTTTCACTACCTTGTGTACTGCATAGCCTCCTCTCTTACTGTTCTCAGCTGGTGGGCCTTAATTTCTGATAGCAAACATATGCATGATAGAAACTAATAATAGAAGCACAAAGACTGCAGGGGGGGTGGGGGGTGGCTTGGCTCCCCTGGCAGGCGCGATTTAGCAGGCTTGCATTTCAAATGGTCTGTTTAACTAATGCGCAGTAATTAGTTCTCCAGAAATGAGCAGGCAGATTACGCCAGTGTATAGCGGCATCAAGGTACATTTTGTAAGGAAAGACATCTGCACCAAGCTGATGGATATTTTCTGTGTACATTATTGTCCGCAGCAGGACTGGTCGATGAATTAATTCAGAATACTTACTACAGAGGCAGCTGTATGTGGAAAGTCTGGCACATCACAAGCAAAGCAAATATGTCAAAACATATATTCTAGTTCAGTTCATCAATTAATTGTGTAAAGTTGAGTTAATTTGTTGTTATTCAGCAAGTATTTCATATTCCACTAAGTCTCTTTGCCTTTATCTGTTCTCAGCCGTTGCCCATTTAAAAGAAGGACCCGCCCTAAGTACAAAGGCCACAGGGTAATGGTAATGACAGTCTTATGATTCACTCCATAAATAGGTGTAGATCTGCTGTCTGATACACAAACTTCGGTCTCAAAGGCGCCACACATTATAGGTAGACAGACCTGCTTACTGAGGATAAACAACATAAAGGGCACCACATAGGGCCAAGAGGCTAATAAAAGCATGGTTTATGTTGTCCACAAAATGAGCGTGTCATTTTGTGGACAACAGACTTTCTTCCTTCATTTTGTTTCAAACTTGCCAATAAACAAAAGATGACATTAATGCACTATAAAAACACATTAGCTACAAACTGGAAAATATTCTTTCACATGAAATGATTTTGGCTATCTGACAGTTGAAAGATGCAAGTTTAAATCTACATACTATTATCTAACTAACCTTCTTATGCAACTAAAAATACACATTGACGCTGATGTGCCTAAAATTACACTCTCTTATACTCTAAGAATCAACTACAATCTGTTGTATGACAGGTTACAGTGCCATGCGTGTATTCCTTGTGTCTGAGGCATCTTTAATTGGCAGATGTATAACTGGATTGAATTGTAATAAACTGTACACTTAAAGTTTATCATCAGAACCCCGCTGAGTTTACTAATTGGACAAACTACTATAAAGTCATAAGCTGTTTTTACGATCACATCTGCTTGTGGATGTAGTCATTAGTAACAGCTGAATGGTGTCCGTTTAAGTAACAATTAGTCAAGAAACCTACTACTAAAAATATTGGCTTATGTAATTGTATTTGTCTAAGTTTTTATATTTCACTGATGGCTTACAGTGCTGCCATCCAGACTATTGCTCTCATAAGTGATTCTGTAAGTTGAGCTCATGCGTGTCCATGAGAAGAATGAAAAGAAATCAAAATAAATAAACAAAAACAATGGTGGCCCAGCTTTAAGCTCTGTGGATTAGCTTTCAGCTAACCAAGCAAAACCATATCCAAAGTTCCCTCAGCTGAAAAAGTAAAAACAGACCAGAAGATTAGCACAAAGTCACAGACTATCTGTTACTGTTTGGGAATCGTGCACTGGCAAGTTTTACCGCTGACAGAAAATCACTGGTTTGATCGCGGATACCCCCTATTCTGATTCTCTCTCTGCCTATTTATTCACTAGACACTCCCATAATTCATTCCTGTGGCACACTGGGATCAGTTTAAGGTGCTTTATGATGCAGAGCTAGTAGAACAAACTCCACCCATTTGACACCCAGAACAGACCGATGCCAATGCCTGAAGGAAATCCAGTGTATCACCAATGGAAACAACAAGACTCGTTGGAACTGCCAATATCAATCAGAGCAGACTTAAACACACCACACACGGAGACGGAGCTTCTGGGTTGATGGGTAGAAAGTATTTTCACAGAGGACTGGAACATATCTCCACTCTTTGGCCCTCAACAGGATAAGCTGGTTAGAAGATGGATAGATGTCAAATATGGACATGTAAGTCTGTAATGCAAATTAGTGCATAATCTATATATAGTTCATCATATCAGGTATTTACTTTTATATAATAGGATGTTTGCTTATGTTTTGCCAAAACACAAGTAGAGAGGGATAAAATAACCTGCATGATGGGTTTGAATGTCAAACATTTCACTGTTAACAAGTAAATCTGCACTGTGAAGCTTGATCTCTGGTGTTAAGAAGACACTTTTGATTTGACTCGTGAGGACAAACCTTTGGAATCTCAGTTCAGTGTTGCAGTCCCAGTTTGGGATGATAAAACAGGTATATTTTTACATAAAAGTCTTGTCTCGAGATCCTTTAAATACATATATTAGAGTACACTCAAGGTAGCAACTTTAATGCAGATTTAGTTCAAGGTATCTTGTATCATGCCCCCTTTTTTCTCTTTTTTTAAGAGGTACAGTGGCTGAGTTAATTGAGTGTCTGATGACTTAACAACTGCTGAGACTTGAGCTGACCTGCATCGTCCTACTGAACAAGACCTTTCAAGACCAATTAAGTAGGAACGCCACAGCGGGCAGTTAAAGAAGCTGGACAGCATTCAAAAGCTCCTCTTAAAACCTGTCAGAAGAACAAAAGCTTCAAAGTCAAATCTTAAAACTGCCTCAACGCCTGTAATTCCCTATTTGTTTTTGGGATGGATTATTGCCAGGCACCTCAAAATGCTTATCATCATAACAGAAACTAAAGATTAAATGCATTTACACACAACACAGCACGTACCACACCGTCTGGCGTAAGAAATGTGTGTCCATTACACGTGACGTTGATGCAACAGAAGGGAGTGTTGCATTTCAAACAAAGGCAGTGGGGTGTTTATTGTCCTAAATAATCTGCTCACTGAGCATTTCATCAGAACGCTAACCACAGCCCATCATATTCTATGAGCTACTTTCCATACAGCGGGTTTTTCAGTATTTATAGCGCATTCAGCAAGATAGATAGATCGACTCAGCACCTGTCATGAATGTCTGTTTTCAAGAAGACCACAAAACCTTGCTGCATTGTGCATTGTTATTTCTGCAAAATGACAGTTTAAAGTGTCAGTTTTTCAGAAATCATGAATCTGTTGTGTTGAAAATGATTTAAAGTGCTGCTCCTACATTGGGTCTGGAGCCCTGCAAGGACTCCATTGCTAGACTCCAATAAGAGATCCATTGGCCTGAAGCTCCTACCTCCTATATGTCTCTTGACAGAGAGGTTGATAGCAACAAGAGCTTTAATTGAAAGATTTTCTATTTTCTTCCAGGTGTTTAAGACAACACACTCCTAGGCAACAGCAATACAACAAGGAGTGACTAAGCACAAACAGGCAGACGAATGATACAGAATATCTCGTCCGACAATTACATAGAAACCATTTTGCAGGGAGTGCTTTTCACAATAAGAGTCCTACCTGCTAATTGAGTCCAATTTACACTCGCTGTACCTTTCTTCAACACATGAAGCTTAAAATACAAAGGACCAGGCTTAGCAGCAGGGGAGAGTCATCTTTTTCTCCCCTTCTCCCTCTACACTTGGAGGTCACCAACCAACAGTTGCGTGCATCCACTAATACTTAAAGTCAGGCTGCTTTTGCTTGGGGGCTGAAACAGAGAATGAGAAGGAGACTAAGAGGGAGAATGTGAGATAGTGAGACTTGTTGCGTCCAGCCAGGGGTTGTTTCATTTCAGCCTGACATGGGATAGCAGATTAGAGCCCCCTGCACTCTATTGCTTTAGCGTGCGTGTGCGAGAGTGTGCCCCTGTGCTCGTGCGTGCGCCTGGTCACGTCCCCAGCATTGTTTATGCACACATACGAGCCCTGACCGTCTATCAACTTCCCGGAGCGCCCTGCAGTGTTCCCAGGCACCAATTATGGTGGGACTTGTCCCTTTTTCCTCTGTATTGGAAGTGATGTGGCTTGCCCTACAGGGTCGACACCACCACTACACCCACATATCTGCAGAGATTCTGCCAGCGCCTGCGGCCCTCCACCGCAATCCTGGAGAAATGATAATTATGACATCCGCCCACTCAAGAGGCAAGAGATAGTTCAACTCCCTTGCCCCTTGTTCCAGCCCTTTTTTCTTTTTGACTGATTCAATATTCTGTGGGCTAGCGCTGCCTACTTTCTCCTTGTCTTGGAGAAGCAGAGGCTCTCCAATATATCTGCAGGCTTTCTCTGTCTAAAAGTAGTGTGCTTTAATAAAGTTTCACAATGCCCCCTTCCCTGTTCTACCCCTGAGCTGATACTCTTCAAACTGCAGACCAATTTCCCTTAGCTATTTCACACATAACAACCCCACCTATTCAAACACACCTTTGTGTTTCCCTTCATTAAAGGCAATTTGTTCAATAGGGGTCTAATCAACAATTTTCTATGGTTGGCCAATTATTGGTTTTCAGCCATTGGTCCTTTAGAGCTGGAGAGGAGACGGAGATGTCTGTCTTCATATATTTAGATAATTATATGCAGGCCTCTTGTTAACAAGAGGTAGTTGGGGAAAAGCAGACACATTAACAAAGCAGCATAAAAAACTCAGGTGAATCATCCCGCATGTGTTGAATCAGCCCACATAGGTCCATGTCTTCACAAACCATCAATCAATAATGAATGTCAAGTTATTCAGACACATTAGACAGCCCATACATTTACGGTATGGAGCGCTTATAACTAAGCTATTAACCATTGATTCATCCAAGCACAAAATTGGGACCCAAACTCAATTATGCAATTCACACGTTGAAGCTAATTAGACACTTCTTTCCTTCATTAACTTGCACTTGAATAGGACTATAACCTCACCCTCACATGAAAGAAAAAAACGCAGTCCTGCAGGACAAAGTGCAAACTGATTAAATTAGGCTCCAATGCAGCAGAGATTTATTTAATCAGCCGTGATCTACAGTGTGTCCAGGAGTGTATGCTCAACGTTAACAGCAGTGTAAACGCTTAATGAGTTTAAATGAGATTTAACTGTGGCAGAAAAAAAAAAAAACATGCTTCTAATACAGATGCCCTCCTCTCCCATTGGCTGAGGTCTGTTAGCAGTCGTGATGCGGCCCCCATTAAAACACACCTGTGACCACTAACAGTAATTATTAATATTCATGCGCCAGAACTATATATAGCTAGGACGACGTGCCAGAAAGAAAAGAACAAGAGAATAATGAGCTTATTGGGCATTTGAATCCGCAATTTGAAAGAAAAATAGAGCCACTTAAAGCTTTAAGTTTTAGGGATTTTCAGGTGGGTAATAAAAAGCACTGTATAGGCTCAGCACCAGTCTGGATTACCATAAGGCTGCACAGCGCCGGAGGGTACAGTAACTGCGTGTGGCAAACAGCCAGGTGTGCTCGAGGTAATGGAGGACCCTCAGGGAAACTCACTGGTCTCTCTCCTTCCTGTCAAGTCCAGGCACTTTTCTTTCTTTTTTTTTTTCTTTTTTACAAGACTTTCTCTAATCGTAAAATCATGCTGGTGATAAATAACGATGCTTTACAGTCCACATGCTGTACATTTCTACGTTTTACAGGAGTGCACTTTTTTTTCTTCTTCTACTGGTCAAAAAAACGCAGGGATAAGCTGCACTGTAACATACTTAAGCTAGTTGGTACCTGCCCATAATGGACACCTGGATTCCTCACAAACTCGGCTATTTCAAAACAGAACAGAATGACACCTTCATTAAAAGAAGAAGAAGAAGAAGAAGAAGTAATTGAGCACATATACATACACAGACATATCACAAGTGACTCTTCTTCGTGGCTTACCGACTAAAACTGATGAAAACAGGGGAAGGCGGTTCCAAATGTCACCGTAGCCTACTCAGTCCATCAGTGGATACGGGGAACCGACGCATTGGAGAGGGACTAACCTCCACCTCACTCTCTCTCCGGTCTTAAAAACACGCTGACACACGGGTTAGGAGGGGAGAGGGGGGGGGGGGGACTTCACAGGGTCCGTCAGTCCCCACTTGTCCTCTCGGGTCCACAGTCTTTCTTGACTCTTCCAAAGCTGTCAAACACACACACACACACTAATTATTCCGCTGTATGAGGAGCTCGAGGTGAGGTGTCACTCCGGTCCCGGGATGATGAGTGCGTGAGCCTTCCTCCCGCAGCCTCCCCAGAATCAATTATGATTAAGTTGCAGGTTCGAGCCACGAGAACAAAAACAGCATTGTTAAAGTAGTGATTTCAAAAAAAAAGAAGAAGAAGAAGAAGAAGAAGAAGAAGAAGAAGAGGCTATTCTTTCACAGTCCACTCAGAAGAATGACAGCGCGCACTGCGTCCAGCTCTCGCGCCGCGCCGCGCGCTCTGTGTAGTTAACCAATCTGCGATATATTGGAGCCGCTCAGTAATTTGCATGCTGTAGAGGTGGACTACAGAGGAGGGAAGCAGCGTCAAGTCACACACGATGCACAGCACTGGTTCTGGCGGTGCCTTTCACAATAAAAGCCCAGGTCTGAACACGACACCAGCTCCACACTGATTTTTTTTTTTCTCTCTTTCACACAATATTCTTAATAAGTAGCCTATAAGACATTATAGAAACAGGACACCTACATATAGTATTTAATACATATTTAACAATTGTAAAAAATATATAAATTAATCCACATGCCTTTTCCTGTAACTCTTTCCAACCAAAACTGAGCAATTCAACAATTTTATTTAGAAGGGAATATCACCCAACTTCCGGTATTTCCCTGTCTATATCTGGTTATTTCTTTTGATACAGCTGGGAAAGCTCTGTAGCAGTCATACAGAGCTCCTCCTCTCGGAGGTTCTTACAATACCAAGGGAAAAAAAAACTTGCATTGATGGGCTTTAAATAGCCCGGCTGCAGCACCAAGCCTAAAGGATGGAATAAATGCTATATAATAGGCATATACCGATGCATTCAAAACAGAGATTAACGATCCAATCAGCCAATAAACACTCCCTTAAGCCATTCACACAACAGGTACTACAATAGAATTGGTCCTTATGAGAGAGAAAATAGGGTAATTTATTTGTAGAAAGTCCAGTGGCTGTCTTTGTGGGAGGTGAGCACATTGGCACATTGCAGACCTTCTATCATGCGGCGAACTGGGATTCAAGCTGCTCTGTGTCCTTGAACGAGACACTGAAGTGCTACCAGTTCCAGCTGAGTTGTAACTCAGCCCGACCTCTGACCTCCTTGTGGCGCAGGAACTGATAAAGCGTTTCATCATTATTCCAGCTCATGCCTCTGTGTGATGAGTTGAAAAGCCAAACAGGTTGATATGTCAAAGTACAGTAAGGTGGGATAGCAACTGATTCATATGCATCTAAATCCTGGCTGTAATTCTCTGCCGCTTACTGGTTGATCGCTTTCAGATGGGCCAGGAATGTCTCCCTCACACTGTGGTCTTTATGTGTCTTCTGCTTAAAGCAAAGTGGGCTTGTCACAGGATTAGCGTAAATTTAACTCCCATCTGGAACGTCATAGAGTGGTGCAAGTCTACGCTTGAACGCACCGCTTACCCAACACAGATAGATCTTCTGGCGGAGGTGGTCCGAGGATAAAAGTGAATAAAAGTGAAAAATTGCAACCTTGAAAATACTTGAGAGCTTGTAATGGAGAGCCCGGACATTACTTAGGAGTTATTGCGGAATGAAAGATAGCTGATACATCACTTACTAATTCTTTTACACAACCTGGTGTCATGTAAAAGTATGCTTTGCAAGCAGATTCAAGCATTTAGACAAAACAAAATCAATATCTAACGGTGCGTGTTACTTTTGATGTTTTAAGAGCAAGCTGTGTATTTGAAATGGTTTCGCAATGTCACTCTTCAAATAACTTGCCGACCTCAGGTCTCACTCTCTTCTAAAGTAAATATACTGTATCCTTTCAGTGGCGCCTCAATGAAAAATGCTCTTTAACTACTTTCTACAGTGGCTTTCCTGGTAATGAACGCCACAAAACCAATTAAGCACCTTTGTCCATAAGTTCTTTATGTGCTGTTTCTATGTAGTCCAGGTGCTTTATCATATGGACATGAACTAATAACATGAAATATAGAGATAAGATGCTTATCTGCATTGTTTTTGTGGACTGGGTGTTGATGTAGCTGTCATATCAACACGGGCAGTGAATGTTTAATTATTTACATCTTTTTTTATTGAACTGGTGTTTGATCACAGGTGTTTTTTGGGACGTGACAGACGGGAAGCTTTATGTGAAACATTGCTGACTGAAGCAAACTGCAAAAACACGAATAACTTTATTCAAAACTATTATTCAGAGCTATGTTTACAATTCAATTGTCTTCTCACACTTTGTGTTACACGGTAAACACTGTAGCTCAAAAGTAGAACAGTGAGCTTGTGGACAAAATAAGAGAAACACCCTGCGTTGTAATAATGCTCCTACAGTAAATACCAGCCTGGTGTAGCTCGCGGTGTTTTGACTGTTAAAGATGTTGATTCAACCTAATGGTATTTATCGAAGCTGTAGTTTGTAGATGTTCAAGTAAATACCCTCAATGTGTCTCTCGGGTAGTGTTGAAAAAGTGTCTTTTGTGACAACTGTGCCTGTTTTTGGGATGTCATGTGTCATTAGCTTGCCACAGTACATAAACTTGCAGTGGTTGCAAAGCAGCAACTCAAGCAGTAACATGCAGAAAGCAATAAGTCGTACAATAGTTATAGATGAGTATGTCAGTGCTGATGCTGAAGCTGAATTTATGAGAGCTGTTTTTTGGGTTTCTTTTAATGTTTGTTTTTTTACCATGGGATCCCTCCGATTTCCCTGCTGTAGTTTGTAGCCTTTAAGATACCGAGCCAAGTGCTTTAGGCTGCGATGCATGCATCTGTGTTTATAATTTTGTCTGCTGAACACCATCATTAAAACTAAAAGCAACCTGAAAAGTAGGGTGACACTCGCAAAGGAACAGTCTGTTGGCAACTGTTCAAACACATCTGTCCTATTTTCATCATAATCATCATCATATACTTAACAGCAAAAAAAAAAAGCTTCGCTGCATCCAGTGTGATCCCACATCTGAGCTTTCTCCCAGTGCTCCAGCAGTAATGAGTGTGATGTTACCTCTCTGTTACCTCCATATATTGAAAGGGACACAGCAGCTATTGTATCAACACAATTACACGCCTCCCACTCGCCTGATAAAACAGCAGATATAAGTATTTGAGCTGAGAGAGAGCCTGGAGATATTTAAGGGCAGGGCGGCATTAGCCAACTGCAACAGCAAGACTTCATCCGACTATTCTCATGTTGGACGTGGGTTGAAAATGTGTGGCAGAACACTAAAAATGCGTGTTTTATTTGGAGGATGTTCAATTTGCAACAAGGCTATCCAGATTCTGTTATTTAGCGGGTATCGGGCTTTGTTAGTTTCTTAGTTACAACTGTTCTTATGCATAATTTAAGAGCTCTCAAGTCACAGATTTCTGAGGCAACTCTTGTACTTTCTGAGCGTTGAGTGTCTTCTGAAGAACAGTCCTTTCCTAAACAAAGGGTTTTTACATAATATTTTGCATAATGGCACAGTAACAATATGCACAATTATCATCAATGTATTCCACAGCTGTTTGTCTATTTTTGTTCCTCTGTCAAGGTCATATTCTCTGCTGCATTTTAGGAAACAAAAATCACACTGTAGATGTGTGCATGGCTTTGTTTGGACCTGAAGGCATACAGATTTGGAACCCATTCAGAGCCATATCCTCCCTGCTCCCACTTTTAGATCTTCTGATGTCACTCTCAGTCATCTTCATGGTAGTAGCACGGTACCCAAGGAGCCAAAGGAGTAAAACACTGCAGCGTGATGACATGCGAAAGACAGGGCAACTTTTGCTTATCTGCAATGAGAATCTCTTCCCAAATAATGGAAGATCCTCCTGCTGCATCTGTGTGTGTTTTTGCCTTGGCCCAAGGAGCTAGCCCACCCACAGTCCTATGCTGCACAATTTGTGTGCTGCAGTCTGAGATGTCTCACATGCTCTGCATCAGGCAAAAAAAAAAATCTTTTGCCAGGACCCAGACTGGGTAAATTTAGTCTCGCTCCTCGCTACTTCTCCTGTCAAAAGGAGACCCATCAGAAACAGGCCTTCCAACCCAAACTTTAGAATCCCATCGAGTCTTTTACGCTGCTCACCGCCAGCTCTCAATTGTGGAAACTGGTCATGTAAGTGAAGTCCACGGGCTAGCACTGTGTGGGATTAGGGTCAACAAACATTTTATTTTGTAAGAGCTCAAAATATCCATAGTAAAAGTTTTAAAAAGTATACAAAAAAGAGAATGATTCACTCTTGTGCTTTGATTAACCCTTTAACACCCATCTGTAACCCCCTCAGCTTGGAAAATTCATTCCACACTGTCATCATCTTGTTCCATCTCTTCATTGAATCTCTGTGATGTCCACACTGAGTGAAATATTCAAATACAACACTCCATGTTTTTTTTTTTATGGCTGCACCATTCAGTCAAACGGTTTTGATTTACAGTCCAGTGTTGGGTTTCACCCACTGTAGCACCACCACGTGATCAGATGAATGTAATGTACGCCCGGCTGTATCATGCTTTAATTATCCTCCCCCACAGTAATTGTGCTCTTCCCATCACTTTGCGATACAGAGCAACAATGAGAAGGTTCAGCTTGTTCCATGACTGAATGTGTGTTCTTTTGGTCTTTCATCCATTGTGATTGAGACGATGGTGCCGAGCAGAAGGTTTGCAGTGTGGGTGTCTTTGCTAGTGTAAGAACATAACGGAGCCTTTCTTCAGCTTGCTAAATGTTTACTTCACTTTCAACAGTTTCCACTGGCATTGGAAAAAAGACAAGCAGCCAAAGCCAACCAATTTTTATGTTAATATTTAACCCAGGTACATATATCTGTGTCCTAATGGGACACTTCCATGTTTCATTTTACTCCAGCGGAGCAACTCAGTGCCCCAGAGTGACCCTCTGTTCAGTACAGTTGCTCCCCAAGTGCTCCTCTGGTTAGCCCAAGGGCCCTTGTGGTTACCTTAATTGCTCCTTTAGCTGGCCTAATTGCCCTGTAACTTCCCAAGGGCTCTTGTTGTCAGGCAGAGTGCCCTTTTGATTAGCACAAATGCTTCTTCTGGTGTGATTGTAGGGTAAAAAAAATTAACCCTACCCTAACTCCTAACATCAAAAGGGTTGATGTTCCTAAGTGTGTGGCGCGGACTGGCAGCTTTGGCAAAAAAAATTAATTAGAAAACGTATCCTAACATTGCATTTGAAGTGCCAGACCACAGTGTATTGTTCAGGGAAAGAGAACCTAGCTGTAACAGTTAGGTACCCCCTTTGTTTCAGACTGCAAGCAAAGGAGTTGGATGGTTGAGTCTCTTAAATAAGGTCAGTCTTGATACTTTTGATAATGCGTGTCGTCTCTTATCACTCAGCTATTGAAGCATCAGACCATGGAGCGCTAAATCACCCAGGGACACATGGATGACTTTGGTGTCTACGCACTTATCACCTGTCCTTTAAAATCTTGTTCAGTCTTAAAAAGACATCCTTTCATGCTTCTCTGCCCGTAGCAAGTCCTGAACTTTTCCAGTACAGGTACATGCATAGTTGCACTTGGATGGGCTTAAATAGGATAAAATGAGAACAGGATTCAAAGCTCATGTGGTACAAAGACACCGTCTGCCTTTGGCTGTAAACAACTTGGATGACATTTACATTTAGTATTCACTGCTATAGATGTCAGTCAAAATGTGAAAGCAAACACGTGCAACTTGATATTTACACATGCTAACTCTTAAACCCTCTGATGACAGCCCCTTTCATCGCGTCATCTTGCAGTGCGGGGTCTGCCTTTTGTCAGGACAATGACTTACCAGTGTCACGACAAAGAATACTTCCTCTATCCGAGTTTCAGACCGTGCCTTTTTGACAAACATGTATGAGGCTGCAGTGCGTGATGAGAGGAGCATGCTAATTTCCCTCGCTGACTCAGGTCCAGGCTTGTAGGATATTTGATTGCTATGCACTGGCAGTCGAACCTGTCCTTGTGGTGTTACGCAATGAAGGGGTATAATGTTTTTCATCCAAAGCTAAATGCACAATACAGAGATATGTGCCATATGAGCAACGCAGCATCTTGATAGTTCAATGGTTCATTGCCAAAATTCAGAATTTAAAACGACACGGAATATTGAGGTTTTAAACACGGTTCAGGGTAATTAAGGGTAATTAAGGGCAATGTCTCTTGTTATTTTTTGTATAAGGCATGATGAGGCATGAAAGATTATGTTCTACAGCTTGTATTTTTGACTGAAAACAAAACTCAAGCTACAGCATGCTTTTCTTCAACCTTTATTGACACAGGTTTGTTTTCTATCTCCTTGCTCTCCCTGTGGTTAGCAATGATTTATGGTTTGTAATGAGATACTTTGCTGCACACTGTAGTTGTTTGCCTGAGTAACCACCAAAAGAAAAAAGAAAGTCAAAGACATACAGTAATCCAGCAGTGCTGCAGACCATTGAACTTTAACTGCTTTGAGCACAACAGGAATGAGCAACCTGCTTTAATTTCACCCTCTTTGTTCATATTTCTATCACGTTCCTCCTGTATGGCATCCTCTAATGCTAAATGTCACTGTTGGCTTGGAACCACAGCACAGGGCGGATTCATGGTTGGAATTCCAACCTTTCTTTAAAATGTTACACATGCAGTCATGCTCAAAGACTACTTTCAGACAATTTCATTCAGTCATTCTGGCAGGGCTTTATTCCCAGAGTCCGGGTGGTGCTTTGTTTTCAATTCCACTTTTACACTTATTGTGACAAGAGAGCAAAGGTGAATGCATTGGCAGCCAGATGCAGGGGCACTGCAGGACGGGGGAACATGTCAGGTGTCGGATTTGATCCCACTCCCCTCAGGGCGACACACTTCAAGCGTATGACAGAGTGTAAGAAAACAGGTGCCAATGGCTACCTGGCCGAGTACAAAGATCTGACAGGAAAGGACAGAAAAACACAAGTGCTGTGTGAGATGCGGGCTTCGAGGGCCTTAAAACAAAGCCTTCTTTTCCCCCAAACCATTGAAACCATTTCCTAGTTTCACACAACATACACACTTTGAAAGAATAAATGCACTCAGGACCAAATGAATGAAAAAACAAAAGATACAGACAAAAACCCCCTCAGTCTCACACACATTAATTAAGGCAAACGTTTGCCACATGGGAATCCAGCACCCTATAATGGCTGATTGAGCACACCTGTGCTGTGTCATGCAAGGGCACATGGATGCAGTTCAACATACTCGTTGTTTCGAGGACCCAAAGCCCCAGGAAGGAAACCTTAGAAAAACAATAAATCACAAAACATGAACATTAATTGACACAAAAACCAATCAGGCAATCAGGATTATGATATATATATATATATATAGAGTTGGCTTTCTGAAGAAGTCCTTGTTCCAGGGTCTGCTATGACAGCAAACCAAAATCTATTTGCAGGAAGAATTAGTGGAGCGCCAGGCAACAAACTATTTCATCTGTGCACATACAGACTCAGCAAAGGCATTGGCTCAAAATCTAATTTTGATTTTTTTTTTTTTGGGGGGGGGGGGGACTGTACGCCACTTTCAACCTTCATGCAATAAGAATTCGATTAATGCTGACCTCTGATCAATGCCAACATACCCTGGCGTCCGACCATTAGATCTGTTCAACCATTTTTTAATTACAACAACTGAAGTAAACCCTCAACGTGAAATACACCGCGCATGGAAGCCCTCCGTCCTTGAGTCGAAGTCAAGTCAACTTATCTTACACACGCATTACTCATGCTGCCTGAACCCCATTGATCTATTATTGAGCCAAAATCTTATTAGCAATCCAATCCCATTTGTCATACAGTGCCCTTCCCCTCGGCGTCGTGCCTCTTTCACCTGGGCTGCATGACTCATAATCCTGATATGAACAATCCTGATAACGTCGCCCTTGTGATTTTCCCGTCCTGCGAACACCTGTCTGCTCTCTGGAGAAGTTCATTTGACACCGCTCCCAGTCATCCTCACGTGAGACCCCCGCATCCCGTACCACACCCCCTCCGCAAACTGCCACAAAAGATGACTACCTGGGCAATATCCTGCTCATTGTTCACCTGGGACCACTTTTAATTAAAACTTAACGCCACCTTTTGTGCTTTCAACAAAGCAACGGGTTGCCATTGTGATGAGGCCGGGAGCCACCTCCACTTTTGTGTCGGGGCACTGTCCGCCTTTCCTTTATTGACCGGTGATCTATGAGCCACTTCCAGGTAACACAGCAAATGATGAACCTGCCCTGACCTGTGAGCGTGAAAGGCTGACGTAAATTCTGGTGAAAGAGGACAGCTTGTTTCGCTGATGAAGTGGCTCTGAGAGGGATCGGAAGGGCCGCGAGGTGCGAGCCCTCTGCCACATGGTCCCTCGGTCTATTGCTCTCTGTTTTATTTCGCCCGCGGTGCCTGTCACTCTGCATGTCTGCCCTTACTCTCCCTCTGTCTGTCTCTCCCGTCCTCCATTCGAGGCTATATTTTGTTGGAACCACATGCAGACTGTTCGGGTCACTGTGCAATCGGTGGCCATTTTGGTTCAGTAGTCCCAGCAGTGGACAGACATGCGCTGCAGTGTTGCATTAATTGCTGAAACACACATGTTTATACACCTACACACAGAATATTTTTTCATGCCGGTGCATTCTCAATTTTTAGGACTAATCTAAAATTTGTAATCTGGTTATTCATGGCTGCTTTCATTTTAAGCAACCAAAGCTCAGAGGGTGAACACGGGGAATGTGATATGTTGGCACAAATTAACAAGTGCATCCTTTTTTTTGTCTTGAGAAATTATAAAAGATCAGAGGGAAGAAATGTTAATTTCACTGTTTGCCAGGAAGCCCCATTTTGAATTTCAACAAACCACTGCAGTCTTGAGGGGAGTGTGTATTGTTAATTGTTAGTTTTGGTGGCCCTCTGCTGGCGATTTGACATATCAACATTTAAACTGAACGTTGTCTTAGGAACTCAACCTGAAGCACATACAACACCACGGATGTTGATCTTATGCCTGCAGGAGATAGTTTTTAAAAAAAAAATATATATATATATTTTAAGGATAAAGCACAAAAACATCATATAAATGAATGAAAAAGTTACAGTGCACGAGTTAAAACAATTTAAAAATAACTATTTCTGGATAAAAACATAAAATATTATTATTTTTATATCTGTTTGCTTAACTTATCTCAGACTCTGGATGTGCGCTGTCACACAGACTCTGCTTTATTTGTAAAACAGAACAGACAGATGTGAACATGATTCACACACGCAGGATACACAGGTTTAGGTAACAGAAAAGATCTTGTTTTCAGTGACTCTCTGTAAAGTTGTTAAATGTTTCATAGTAGTAGCTGTGTGTGTTTTTCATGCATTTTGCAGGTTGCCAGCCTCTAGAGCCCTATTTCAGTCATGCAAGCGTAACAACAAGTAGGCAAAGCAGTATAGGTGAATACACTGCAGATTAGAGGGTGTGGTGATTAATAAATACACTCACAGCCAGTCGCATCACTGGTCACAGTTTCCTTACCTGGTACTTTTTCAGAGCATTATCCGTCCTGCAAGCAGCAAAATGCTGACTTGTTTTGTTTTCATGCCTAACACATGGTCAAGATGAGCATAGAAAATCAGCTTTAAGTTACAACCAGGAGGCCATCAATACAAGTCCAAAAGATTTATGGGACAGCTTCAAAAAGATGAGTAAAGTGATTTCAGGTGGGTCTGGTTTTCTTTTCAGGTCAACCGTGAATGAAAGGAAACCATCCATGAAAACTGCCTTACAGTGAGTGGGCCGTCCACACCCACTCGGACCAGATGGGACCAGACTGACCCTATCATCAGACTGTCTCCATGTCAGCATTGTACTGCGATGGCAAAAGTTTGTTTGGGGGGGGCGAGAGCAAAAGCCAAAATGTCAGCCCGCAGCTGTCCGGCTGAAGTGAGCCACATATTGCAGCTTAGACTGTTGTAGAGGGAAGCACTCTAGCTCGATACTTAAAACAACTCACAACACATGCACCTACAGTCATTATTGGCTGTATAGTAAATAAGAAACTGTACACAGGTGGGTAAAGTGCATATTTGTGCATTTGTCTGGGCAGAAATGCTCAGTGTGTTTGGAGTATTGGCTCACTGGACAAAAGCAGCAGCCCTGGATTTCATGCACATACTCACCCTGACACACACACACACACACTCACCATCTCTGGGCCTCAGCTGCAGGTTGCCCTCCACTGGCAATTACTTTCATCCACAGACTGTGACCGGGAACCGTTACCCTTGGGGTTGGCGCGCGCACACACACACACACACACACACACACACACACACACACACACACACGAGCACATACACCACTAACCTGCTGAATGCTGATTCTGGGCTTCTGCCTGTGCAGCTTTGGTTCTGACTCTGGTCCTGATCCCTTCCTACACAGTGGAAATCCTCCTAAATGCACCCTGATGGCGTCGTGGTCACTGGTCCCTGCCCGATCGGGCCGGTCGAGCCCAGAAACGTGTGCACACACACACACACACACACACACACACACACATACTGGTTTAGTGGGACCAAGTGCCCCAGATGCACACGAAAGAGGTGATGATGCATGCATACACCCACAGATCAGTAAATTCACCCGTACACAAAAGGCACACACCGGGACGCTGACCTGCATGAGCCTTGAAGTGGCTTGAAGGCAATTAGAGGGAAAGCAAATAGTGAATGAGGACTTCGGGGAGTGGGGGATTAGGGCGGCAGTGTTTGGCTCCAAGGATTAGTTCAGGGGTGCAGGGCGCTTTAAAAGCAGGAGATAAGCTCTCCACCAACCAAAGGTCACTCACCAAACAGATTGAGTGCTTCGCAAGGATGAGAGGAGATCTTAGTTACAGCTCGGGGAAGAGAAGGCGTGTGTGAGGGCGCACATGTTACTGTTACTACATATATAAATATGCATTTTTTTTTATTATTTATTTCTATCAATATTGAACAAATTAAATAAAAAAAACCCCACTGTGATTGGCTCAGCTGTTTCAGGGTAATGAGACCAGGCTGAAAGTGTATTCACTAATCACCACACCCTCCGATCTACACACACCTTCACCCAGCCCTTTTACACTTCGCGCTACTGCACATAACTGAACTAAGATAAGATAAGGTGCGCTTGGAGACGCCCACACAGTCCTTGTGCCCAAGACCTGCCTACCGCTTTGCATCAAATGTGTGCTTGGACATATTTATTTGGCTAACGCATTGTATTGGCTGGTTTTGCGTTGTGGGAACACTCTTATTATTTTGCCCTCATTGAAACGAATGAGGAGGCTGCATTTTTTTTGACGCAGTGGTGGTAGTTAGTTGCTCTCCTAAATACCACTTCTGGCTCTAGTGCATAAGAAAGATGACCAGGGACCAAGACATACCTTTTGAAGGCTATAAGTGACATAACGATCCATATGATTTTCTACTGTTTAAAGACTTTTTTTCTCTCGGGCTTCGGCCCTCGCCTGACAAGTGTTTGTGTAATGTCTACAAGAGTAAAACTCCTACTATCTACTAAACATTCATGTCGTTGTCTCTCTTCCACAATCAAACATGCACATACTTATGTGTACATGCAGTCACGCACTTCAATTAGATGTCTCCATTCAAATTTCGGCTGGCAACACCTGCCGACCCGCCCACCTGCCTGGCCCCCCTGCTGCGACTCAACTCAAGAAGCCCACTGGGTTTGTAACAGACGGCCTTGTTTAGCACCAGGGACAAGGTCGTTTAAGTGATAATGAAATCGTCTCATTACTGTAATGAGTCACATTTATAATGAAGGTGATTTGCCAAAAAGGTACACACACACACACACACAGACACACACACACAGACACACACATATACAGGTACATGCAAGCTGGCAGATGAGCTTAACACACGCATAAACATACGCGCAAGACAAGGCTAGCCACACAGAGACACGCGTGCTCTCATCACAAACACACTTCAGACGCAGAAATCTGCCACCTAATTACCCGGCAAGCAAAACATAATGTAACAACCTCCGTTTGAGGAGAGCGACGGAGTCACCAGCGGTCCAGATCAGTCAGAGAGGTAGCTCTTTATAGCTGCCGCATATCTTTGTATTACTTTATCTGTTTACTTTCAGCCGCCACCTCAAAGCTAATTATGCTGCAATGGAGTCTTAGGATGTCAACAGTAACGTCGGATGTGGTTAGACTCTGGGTATTATTGTTATGGAGAGTGGGAGAGACAAATATGTTAAAATTGGCAGCAGTGTGCCTATTTGCATGATTTTCATGTCTTACAGAATGATTATAAATATTACCAGGAATTATGCCACAATGAACTCCTGTAGTTTTATTTAGTTTTATTAGTTTTATTGAGTTCTTTCCACTGTAATGCAACGTCCATGTAACCAACCAGAGAGCTACAATGCGATCAAATGCCACTGAGCGCTTTAACTTATGGCTCCCTTTGCCAGAATTCACCTGTGTGGAGCTGGATGTAGTGCTCCTGTTTGCATAATATCACAGTACCAGTCCGGGCTTAATGCAACCTCTTGATTACACCCTGACATGCACGCACAACCATGAGCATCGCTGTCAACACATCAACATAGCGGTTGATTGCGGACTACGATGTTCTCTGTCATTTAAAAAGAATCCAAAGGCAATGAAATATCTTCATTTTAAGCCCCTAATTGGGGTTTACATTTATATTTACATGACTAGAAGGTGTGGTATCGAGTTATTTTCCTTCAAACTGGCAAACTCAACTAAATTGTGTTAGTCTGGGCTGAAATAATTGCACCTCTTTTAAAAGAACTGTTGAATCGAATAGTATTTGCTCGATATCACTCCAGGGAATCCGCCTGAATGTGCTAAAAAAGAGTGAGGCTGTGTTGCAAACACTGCAATTATCACACGGCGTTAACAGAAGTCACCGAAAAACAAAGATGAAGAAGGAGAGAGCGACATGAGACAGGGGTCGATGTATCTGAATTGAGCCCACGGGTTTATGAGCAGGCCACTTGCTCCATAATTTTGCCTTTTAACCCAGCTTGAACTACCTCCACCTCGCCCCTGTGTGAAAGCTTACTCCCTGCAATAATGTCACACACACTGAAGACTGGAGGGAACTGCAGGCTGACTCCCCCCGGGGTCAACGGAGCACTTGGGACGGATTTCACTGCACCCTTCTAATGTCACCTAAGGCTTTAGGGATTCACTCGCAAGCTCACTCTCAAGTGTTCACTTCATTTTCTCGGGGGAATTTTCAATGGAGAATTAGATATGACTTCTTATGATATTTCTGTGACTTCATCTACGATTGTATTTCTATCCCAGTGGGTAACAAGCTAACATTTATATATATATATATATATATGTATATATATATCAGTGTGTGTGAACTGTATTGTTCTAATGTGTTTGTAATGGCTTGACCTGCTGGCAATTGGCTTCATGTGTGTTCAATCAAGCCCTGGATCATTGACTCTGTGCACCTGTGGAGTATCCTACACATACAGGGTGACTCATCATGCGCTGAGGGACATGGACTGAAATGTTTGCACTCTATGCACATGTTTTCATTTTCTGTGCAGCCCCGCAATGTGTCAAAAAGAAGTATTTAAAATCCACACTGTAGTCTGAATTCCTTTTTTTTTTTGCTCTCTGCGTGCTCCCTTGCTGCACTTTAACTCTTTCCCTAACTACCGAACCCGAGTAGAAGACAAACAAAGGGCAGCTCGTTCCTTGCACACCACTTCATTTTCGCACCATCTCTTTAGTAAAACCCCACATAAATACTTTTTGAAGCAGCTGTGGGGTCGATTTTTGGACACAAGAGGGCACTGGTGGCTCTCCGAAACCCTCACTGCAAAGCATCCAGGCAAGTCAATCATACTGCAATGCCCCCTGGAGTAAGTAGCCCATTCTCTGGCACTTGTTCATATATAAATAGTCCCCCAAGGTGAATATCCTATAAATTGCCTGTCCGTGAGTAAAATGGATGGCAATTAGGTCTGTCATTGAGACTGAAAAAGATGGAGACCTTATGTCACTCGGTACGCGCCGCATCCAGCACATGACCCTGTGTCTTTTGCCACCGTGCATTTATTTTTCCTGTTTGTGTCTTTACCCTACAACAGAGGGGGCAAATCAACTCCATAACTCACCACCTCTGGTCATAATGGCCACCAATGTGTCTCTATCACCCCCCCCCCGCCCCTCAAATGGAGAACTCTTTGATGAGACATGCATCTCGGCGGTCATGGTTGTCTGTCTCGTATCTGTTGCGTTTCGCAAAGCATGTCGGATGAATAGACGCGGGGCTGTCTTGTACCCCAGTCAGAGGGCGGGGAGATGAAAGCAGAGTGGGTCCCACTAAAACATGCGCACACACACACACACACACACACACACGCACACACACACACACACACACACACACACACACACACACTGCCAAACAAGTGAGCATCCATGACAGATGCAACCAAGTGAATGATGGGAAGGACTAAAAGGTACAGTCAGAGCTTAAAAGTGTTACGTGTGTGTGTGTGTGTGTGTGTGTGTGTGTGTGTGTGTGTGTGTGTGTTCCAGCGTGTAATTTGCATCTCTGTGGGCTGTTTTGTGTACAACTATGTCTTTACATTGAATGCGTGCATTCATCTATATGCATTTGTACCTCAGCGTGTGGTTGCATCTGTGTATGTGGACGTCTGTGTGCACTTCCACTGTAAGGGCTTCTGCTGTGTGTGTGTGTGTGTGTGTGTGTGTGTGTGTACTCCCTGCAGATTGCTACTCATCTGTGGTTTATTCATCCCTGTGGATAGCAAGGGTGTACATGCTGAAAGGATACATCAATCATTGGACTGGGGGGGTAAAAAGAGATAGGCTTGGTCGAATACAGATGTGTCTCTTAACTCTGCATGCATTTGCAAGATGTTTGGGAGCGACAAAAGATGCGTAAGAGGAAAAGAAAAGTAGACAAAGAAATTAATTTTGCCCCCCCGTCACAGCCTGAAAACACGTCAGGCGCTCTCCACCCTGCCACCTTCTAATCCCACACACTGAGAAGCTCCTGCTGTCCATATCAATTAGCAGCATTTAGCTGGCCACACCACTGCGCTACAGATGACTACATTTCCCACGTCCTCAGTGAGGCAGATTGCCTCCCATTATTAATGGCTCCGCTGGGGAGGAGATAGTTGCTGAGCGCTACACTGCGAACCTGCAGTTGAATTCTTGCCATCCGAGTGCTGCAGAAACCTCCTCCTCTCTGCAAAAAGGTCAACGATTCAGATATTTCCTCCAGTTCCTGCACATTTTTATCATGCATTTTATCAACTGTTTGGCACAGTCGCCCAGCTGGGAATGTTTTCCACTTATGGGAAGTGATGTCAGCTGTCTAGTAAGATAAAAACAGTAGGTATGGTGCCTCTGCAGAGCACAAATACATAAAGTGTGCATATATGATCACACACATGCACGTGAATGCATCCTGCACTTTCTCACATGCACACATACCCTTAATGGGTGGAGGAGGAGAGCGAAGGGTGACTGATCGATCTTGGCATGGTGTTAATAGTTTCAATGATGGAGGCCGTGTGTGTGTGTGCGCGCCGCCCCCATGCACGTATCTCCCCAGCTTTATCGATCATGTGCCAGGGGCGCGGGTTAATGCTCAGCGTTTTCAAGTGCTCAGGGCAGACGGCGGCCAAAGTCACTCCATGAAACAGCGCCGTTGGCTCCGGATCTGCGTGTTTTTAATCCCAGAATCAAGAGGAAGGGGTTAAATGTTGTGTCACCTTCATCTAAAGTGACTCTTGGAGTCTAAGAGCGCTCGGAGCGTGACTGCTGGTGGCTGTCACTCTGGAGAGGCATTTCAAGCTGGGGAAATGTTAGATGTAGACAGTGTCACTTTATGTGATTATAGTTTTGCATATGAACTTGAATTATATTGCCAGAGAATAAGAATAAAAATGATCTTCAAAAGTTATGAAGGAAAAACATTTTTGGAGGTAAATTTGATTTGTTAGCGCTCCTGTAGACGACTGGTCGCCAGTAATCTGTGCAGAAAGCCAACCAGGAATGGACTCAGTTAATCCAAAAATGGCTCCCATGAAACTATTATTAAGTCAAACATTGTTTTATTGTAAAAGGATAAAATGTTGCTGGGATAAAATCATGGGGGCCATGCTCAACCCTAAAAACTCCCAGAATTCAATATATTTGTCAGGAAAGTGGTTTGTTAGGGTCAAGGTTCGACCTTGATATGTTATTGTAATTGTGGGGCGGTGATTGGTGAGATTTTCAAGAATTCCTTCAATTATTTGCAAAAATATGTCGAGGAGTGGACATTTTTGGGCTTACACTCTAAGTTCAAAAGACAATAAGTATTTTGTTACTTTGTCGTCCTCTCCAAATGACCGACAGGCAACACGATTAGGACGCAAAAGTGACTGAAGACGTTTTCTAAGGAGACATGGTGATAATGGATCTGAAATCTTACAGTTTTTGTGCTTGAGAAATGGTCAGATAAGCCACACTCATGTCAATGCCCTCCAATGCGAGGCAGGTTTTAAAATGCCAGGGGTGTGCTAGACAGTGAGCTTTGCGAGCCAGAAACACCTGCTCAAGTATTTTTGTGGGTCACTGGCGTTGATCAATAACTCCACCGATGATATGTTATGGTCATCTTGCGTTATGGGGCGGTATAAATCTCACTCATTGCCCCTTTAAACAGAGTCAGTGAGGGAAGTTTAGTGCGAAACATCGATACAGGCGATGATCGCTGCATTTCAATTCTGCCCCGGGATTTATCATTCCAAGGACTCGCATGGCACAAGTGGCATTCTCAGGCCTCAGGGAGTGCAGCAAACCAAACTTCATCCACTTTTTGTTCCTTTTTTTGGGTTGGATGTCGGGGGAGGGCGTGTTAATAAACCGCTGATTCAAGCAGCATGATTGCTGGCAGCATACACCTCCACTTAACTTAACGGCCCTCATAAAATTAACAGTGGCAATAAAACACATACCGCGAAAGTATGTTTCTAATGACACCTGGAGCCCCGCAGGTCATTTATGTAGGAAATTATACAGTAAAATATTATTGAAGCCAACAACTGCGCAGGATCAGAGCGCAGAGTGGTGGGAGGTGGGCTCAATTTGAAACACAGCCTGTTACTCTTTTGTACTTGACAAAGCCAGAGCGAAATCTCCAAAACAGCTACAAAAAGCAAGTTTTACTGCCTCATAGTTTACCTCTTTTGATGCTGAGTCTAAGCAGAATTTCTCAGCTTTTAAGAAACTGGGTCAGATCTCCACTGCATTACACATGTGGCTACTGTTTTTGTTACAGCCACCCCCGTGGTCATTTTGATACAGCTATAGACACTTGTGTATTTCATGGTGCTTTCTGGAGATAGCAGGGGTTGTAAATTGTATCTATAGGCTACCTCGACAGTCAGAAAAAAAAGCCATTACTCAGGGCAGAAGTCTCAATATGTTTCAGGAAACCCAGGAGGAACATGGAAATTGAAAAATCATCTGCACTGCACTGCAATGTGGAGTAAATGTATGCTTTGGTGGGGGGGGTCTTATCTCTTGCTCCTCATCTTGGGTGAGTCATTAAATCCCTCGGACGGTAGAAACATTTGTTTAGACAGCAGGAGTTATTTATAAATCTTTGGTTGCATACAGTAGCCTATAGTGGTATCCATTACTCATCCTCCCTTTTTATGTCTTTTATTTCAACGAGTTACGCAGTCGCCACTACGGCTCATTATTTCTCCCTTTGTAGGTCTGCTTGAACAGAACCTGCCTGTCAAAGCGCCAGTTTCTTAGACAATCTCTGATACCTTTGGCAGCTGAAACAAAAAATGCGTTCACAGTAAATGCAAGAGAGCAAACCCTCGTGTTAGCATGCTACTACGAAACACCAGCTACAATCAAAGCGCGTCCAAGGTGTAAATTGGGTATCGCAGCAGAGGCTACAAATGACATTCTCAGTCAGTCTAAATACACGGACTGTATTATTATGAGTCACTCATGGGCCTTGAGGAAACCAAAAGGCTTTTTTTTTTTTATTAACTTAATTTCTTCCCAGATACAAGCTGTCTACAATACTTAATATATGATCCAAGGATGAGTCACGTATGAGATTATTACTCAGACGGTGACTTCTCTTCCTCCATCCTGTTGCACATTTATAAGTTTGTTAGCCCATGTTGGTTCAAGATGGCCAATGCAGCGACCTATGTCTCAGCCTAGCCAGGCTACGTGAACCAACTCGAAGCGCGAGTAGCATTGTAGGTGAAGCATTGCATTGTGGGAGCAAAAAGTCGTGTTCATTGCTGTGAGCAAAACATTTTATTTTATTCTGTTGTGGGAGGTTTTAGGAACACTAGGCTATATAAAGAATGCATTTGACAGTCAAATTAAATGTGGGAAATTAAATATAGTGATCTGGTAGAAAATAGGAAGAGATTTCGTGACACCGCCTTGCACTCACAACGTATGAGTGTAAGACCCCCCCATCACAAACATAGACAAATATATTAAGAGTTTCCAGTCAACCTGACAACATGCAACCGTCATGCTTTAAGGTTACAGTATAACCACTAAATTACCGCAATAATAATAACAAAGTGAAAATGCCTTATGATCACATGCGCAGTCAGGGTCTGGAAATGCATCCTCCATTTGAAAATGCAGTTTACCGACTGACAGCAAGAGGGCATTCAAAGCTTGTGACACAAGCAGGAGAAAATCTGCCTCTCCAAGGGATGGTTATGTCATTCTCTCTCTCTCTCTCTGTGTCTGTGCTCAGCCACAGGAAGCTGAATTCAGTATATTTAGAGGGAGAAACAATAGCCTGATCTCTCTGGTGTTTATGCTGGTGTCCCATTTTCTGCTTAACCACTCTTGTAGTCCTCCTACACACTGTACCACAACGCTTTACGCTATTGTCACTGAAATCCGCGTGTAAACAGCCTGTCGTACTGTAAACACAGGGTTTAAATTTAACTTGGCAAAAACCTCACCTGGCGAATGTGTGTGAGAGGTGCTGATGGCGGGGATGGCTGGCAGGTTGATGTCGAAAAAAAAAAACACATTCAGATATAAGAACTCCCTGCGTGTCACTGACTGTGTCGAAGTGATGCTCCGGTTGCCTGCGCTCATGACTACACAGCCTTCAAAAATCCCCACTTTTCAACTGGGTGACTCAGGATAGGTGTTAGTTTATAATGAGAGGAAGTTGGTGTCTCTGACATAGAAATCACTGTCTGCCCTGTGCTCCTGTTTTATATTTTAGAAACTTTATTTGCTCCCTTGTTCTCGTTTCTTTATTTAGCGTTCACAAATAAGATTTTAGGCATATAAATATTCGTTAAAACTGTTGCGAAACCGAAACTCTGAGAGGGTGTCAGCTGTTTTCAAACAGTGGATCTTATTGATCTGATTTAAAAGCAACTTGAGGGAGGAAAAATAACATGCTTATCTTGCTGGGACTGGCAGGATACCATATAAAAGAGCAAAAGGATGAGAGTACTATAATACTTGTTGGGAGAGTAAATGAAAACTTTACTTAGAACTAAGCTTTGGGGAATGTTCCAGTTTGGATCCCCCCAAAAAATGGAGCAGCAGCATCAAGGGGGAAAAAAAAGAATCAGTATCGATTGTGGTGGGAAAGACATTTTATTGTTGTTACAATCACAGGTACAAAACTGCAGAAGCTCAATCCACTGATTGCATGGAGGAGTGTAGCTATACATCACTATAGGTGCAAGGCGAGTTCCTGCTCTTGATTAAGACCCCTAGGGGTGAGGGTTTAAAGAGTGAAATTGTAATCACCCTCCCTTTCTGAAGAAGAGGGTTATTTGTCTCCTTCTCGTCTTTGGGTTTTAACGTCCTCCATGCCTGTGTGTCTCCAGGAGGACATTGGGTGTTTTTCCTGCCTCAGGACTACAATGGTCCTCATTATAAATACAGTTGTTTATAATAATACATTCCTAAAGAAATGCTTCTCTTTATCATTTGAAGGGAGGTAACAGTTAGAGTAGCAAGGCAGGAAAGGTTTTGCTGATACTTTTAGAAAACCTTTAATCCTATTTGTAGGGAATATACAGTGTGACAAAACGAATCAACCATTTTTTTTACATTTGCCCTTCTGTGTATAGTGTGTTTATAGCAATATTGCATTTTTATGACTTTTGCATCAATTTGATGAAGTACCTTGATACATCAGGATGGACTAGCCAATGGTCTCCAATAAAAACACCCCCCAAAAAACTGTTTTTTTAAGAGACGGCAAAATTCAACTCTCAGATAACTGTCGCAGAAAAAAAGCAAATGAACTACATCACCAGTGATTCACAGTTTCCACCTCTATTCTCTCCAAAGAAAGAAAAAACTGGTAAGAGCTGCCCACGAGCACCTGATTATGACTGATTGGAGTGTTTGGCTCTACTTTTTACCAACTTGTAAAAACCCAGAAGGTTTTCCCGTCCTGAAGACACAATATCATATTATAGACGCATGATTTTGCTTATGTTTAAATTAGGGCTACAATAGAATCATGAATTACCATCACAGTTTCTTCATTTTTTAATAAACAGGTAGACAAAACCCTGGTCGCCTCTTTGGGAGGCTGAATGCTTCTACCATTCTTTACACCCGGCGCCCTTGCTGCATGAGTCAGTTTAGTCACATTAGATGAATACGCACAAAAGAGTAGACTTTGAAAAAAAGCCGATGAGATGGAATGCAAATTCTGACAAAGAGGCTGCCGCCGATGAATGGATCAGAACAGCTAGATCCGCTCAAATGACCCTGATGAGTGTCTCTAAAAGGGCCAAACATCCCCCAGACAATGGTCCCAGATGTTGGCAGCAATACTCGGAAAAGGATGAAGCAACAATCCTAAAACACTGTCCCATTTTAACTTTTAGATCCGCCGCTGATTAATGAGCGCAAGGACTTCCCAAAGGGAGGGGTACAAATGTCCTCCTGATCCAAGACAGACTTTTGTGACGACTGATTTGATTCCTTTTTAAAAACCAATACATTATCTGACAAACGTCCTTCAGGCAACTATCAGTTAGCGATGAGAAGACTGGTTCTTTTGAGTAACCCGTTACTGTGTTTTTGACTGTCGGTCGGACAAAAGAACACATTTGATTGCGCCAACTGGGGCTTTGGGAAACTGGGATGGACGTTTTTATTTATTTTTTTACTATTTTCTGACATTTGTTTGAACCAAACAATGAATTGAGAAAATAATCAACAGATTAATTGCTTATGAAAATAACTGTTTAGTTCATTTCATTTACTCCAAAATTGATTTCTCTTGTTTTCCGCCTGTCATAAGGTTGAGCCAATCACAACGAGCAATATCACACACGGCAACAGCTACATGGAAATGTAACAGCAATGGTGGACGTCACCCACTCTGTGATGAAGCCCATAATAACTGCACTCAGACATTGTGGCTACGGACCCAGTTAGTCAGTAAAATGACAAAATTTTATGCATTTTTTTTGCCGTTTATTTGTGATGCCCTGTATGTTAAAGGACCCGTAAACTTAATAGTATTGTAAGCACAGACAAAGGGCGCCTCTTTGATTTTTTCAGCTACATATACACAATATATGTATTTAAAAAATGCTTAAAAACTGCAGAAATGAGAAAAGGAAGATGCTGAATCAAACTCTAAACTTTCTTGATGGGAACCTTTTTATCGAAGTAAAAACACCACAAACTGCATGTGTTCGACTCCTCTGGACTCCAGGGTGACGCTGTAGATGTAAGCCTTGTAAACAGAACCAATTAAATATGTCTGATTAAAAACGTCTTAAGATTAAAGTGAATTGGCAGCATGAGATGGTACTGTTAAAGACACCCTGCGGAGGTTTCACTGTTCACTGACACACGGTTGTATTTACATTCAACAGCTCTCTGCGTCCTAAGGCCTTCAAACATGTTGAAACATGCATTTTCTCTTTATATGCAAATGCTTTTTTTTTTTTTTACTGTCTTGAAACATTTCAGTCCAGTTTGTCACACAGCTGTTGTTGTTCAGACTGCTGTTATCGCCACATAGTAGAAAAAAAAAAGAAGCCCAGCATTGGCTTCCTCCCATAAGCCTCTTCTCACTTCAACAATGGGGGTGAGCGCTCGCACCGGGACAACATTAACGGTGAAAATAGAGTATTAGGTGTTGCTCAGATACATTTGGTGTGCGGGTCATTTCAATCCAGCAGGGTCAGCCTTCCTATTACCCTATTGTTGACTTTATGTTGAGTTTGGTTGAGATTTCCTGGACTGGGTTTAACCCATTTAAAACAGTGTTGCAAAGCAGTTCAGAGTGTGGGCATCAGCTCTTATGTAAAATACTTTTTGAAAAACGTAGGCCTCAACTTAGGAATAAAAATGTTTACCTGAAAGTATAGCAGTGGGTGAGACACTCTCTTAAACATACATACTGTATATGAGCTTTGAAGTAGTATCATTGGATGTGGGTCTAAAAGGGAATGGACAGGCGGTTCGTGCAGGTTCATTTCAAAAAGACAACACAAGTTAACAGGAATTTAGCTTAACTTCATAAAGACTTGGGCGTCGATTTGATTGATGTAAAGCGATAGAGCGCCATAAATAACAGAGACACAGACACAAAACCTGCAGCCACACAACAAGCTGCGATCAACTCTCCGTCCACTGATCAGCGACTGGCCTTTTACCCTCTTAGCCTCACCTAACTTTGATTGAAGAAGATGTAGGAAAACAGGGTATAAAAAAGGTGAGAAAGGCCTTCTCCATCCATGTTTTGTACATTTATGTGACATGGCAGCTCGCAAAACTAGCAACTCCACTCCAAGGTTCGGGCTTTTGTGATGCAACAGTAATAATGCGATGCTGAAACACCAACGGCAGCTGTTGGTTAAAGTAACAGAAGTAGAAGTAATGGAATTTAAAATGTTCCTACTCTGGCGCTCCCAGTGGCAGCATAAAAAAAAGATATTGTGGCAAAGCAGGAGTGTCTGATTCGTCTACAAATGGTGGCTTTAACTCCTGCAAACTGCTTCTGAAACCTATTTCTACTATTCCATGTGTTAAACAAACAATACAGTCAATAAGACCATTTCAAAGTTGGTGGAAGAGAGACGGGCTCTGTGTTTTCCCCTGCTTTTAAGCTTTTTATTTCCTTTTTAATAGCGACTCCATAAGCATCACGAAGGAAAGTACTCTTCCTGCGGTCAACACAACACACACATTAAGAGCTAAGCTCGGCTAAACACGTCGAGGAGATGAGACAGCCAGATGAAATTGATCCTGAACTACTCATCTTGCTGTGTGTTTAATGACAAACAAGCATTTTGCTCCAAATGTCAGACTGTTTCTTTACACGTGCAGGTGTTGGTGCCAACACAATTACCCATGCTGCCAAAATGTGGATGGATGCTGCATATGCAAAGGCCTTTTTGTGCGTATATGTGTGGTGGTGGTTTGTACATGTGTGCTTGCATCTATTTAGAATTTCTTATGCAGGTGGGTGTATATGGTGCATATATGGAGGCACCAAATTTGTGTATATTCTAATCACATGCTGATGAGGGCATTGCTGTGATCCTCAGCCATGAGGCGCTGACATGAACACGATGTAGTGATTTGCTCGTATCACATACTGTAGCTAGTCATATATTATCTATATTGAGCAGTGTGTCACCGAGGCCCTCTCAAGGCACACTGCTGGGGTGGAACAGAGTAGAGCCTATGACTTGGCACACCGCCTCCGTGACTCCTGCTGGGGCCCTGAGCTCACTCAGTCACCCGTCACTCTGCCGTATGTGTGTGTGTGTGTGTGTGTGTATCTGTGCAACTGTACAACCGGAAAAAGAGATACAGTGGAAGCGAACACGTGCGCGCATATATATATATATATATACATGTGTGTGTGTGTGTGTGTGTGTCACCGTGCCTGAAGCAGAGCGAGCAGCGAGCTGTCACAGGAGGGGAGGCAGCCACGGCCGCTCACCCTGCTTCCACACCAGCTCAGAGATGGCGGGGCTTTCACACGTGTTTTCTGCCACCTCATTCATTCATTTTCCATCCATCTGATTTATACTGCATGGGCTTTGGAAGACCAGGGCACGGCAGGATTCAAAAAGCTGACTTTTCTGCTCTTCTTCCCACCGCCCCCTGTTTTCTAACCACCCACCACTTGCCGATCACCAACTGCAAGCAAAAACTTGACTCTCTTGATTCTTGATGTTTACGATACTACAGCTTCTTCTGTTTCTCTTCTACTCTCTTGTCAGTTAGCTCTGCACACACGCAAATCCTCATCTGACCAATCATCTCACATATATTCTCTGCTATCTTCTTCATTTTTTTTGACTTTCAGACTGGGGCTAAAAATGAGCCACATGAGGCCTTAAAAGGCACAGCAAGAATCAAAAGCAATGCCCCGACAGAGATTTTTAAACACCTCTCATATGCAGCATTAGCTGTGTTTCTACCCCCCCCTCTGAATCACTCGTTGTCATAATCAATGACATTAGCTTAATCAAAACGGCCTTGTACTGCAGATGTGACAGTTTACGACTGCTGGATAAACTAACTCTTCAGCTCCGAAATGCCACTGCACGCCAACTTCAAAAGATTGTAGCTTTTTGAAGTGGCATGAAGGGTTGGTAAGCTGTTGCTAGCACTGACAAGCAAAGGATTTGTGAGTTGCAATCCAAAGAAGAGCAGACATGAGAAGGAGGGTAACTTCTTGATTGCATGAGTGGCATTTTTCTCCTAGTGGTCGTCTGACCCCGGTAAAATATACACAAAAAAGGAAATGAAATATCATATGGGAGTTCAGTTGGGTCCTCAGCAGAGGATTGACACTCCATCTGGGTGACGTTCTGGGTGATGGGTCCCTGTTGGTGATGAATAGAAGACCAGATCGGTAGAATCACACAATGCCGCTCTGAGCTTTGCGCTGAAATAAGCTTCATATCATCGTGTTCTGAACCAGATCTGAACCAGAAAATGTGCCTTTATCTGAGGAGAATCACCCAGGGTGCTGCCACAGCGTCGACACAGTTCATCTTCCCTTTATTGTCAGTGGAGGATAAAATTGCTGTACCCAGAGGTGGACTTGCACCTTAGGCATGCACATTAAGTTTTCATCATCAGTTTAAGGATAGACATATAGATACTCAACTGTCTGAGCTCTGTAGACGTTCAGCATAAGGCTTACAAAACCAAACACAATACATTACTACCATTCCTTTAACATATGGCTGCTTTACCCCCAGAACCTGAGAAATGTGTTAAGTGCTTAGTGTCAAACAGATGAAATACACCATTTTCCATTCTGCTTAATTCACATGTGGTTAATGGTTGCCTTCCATAGGTATAAATCTCACCCTTTAGGAGATTAACTTAAGATGGGGAATGGCATGAATAATGGTTGAAGTAACAAGACGAATGGCCGAAATAAAACAGTCATGCTCCACAAAAAAAATGCAGCAAAAAAAACAGCAATAACTTCAGTGGCCAAGTAGCACTTCTGGGCTGCTTTTTATGTCCGCTTCCCCTGCATACAAAGTAAAGGTACGCGGCCATATGTTTAATGGTCAGACTTCTGGTTGGATGGCTGTTTGAAAGTGTTCAAATTTAGCGCAGCAAGATGAGGTGACGGGGAATATCATTCAGCTTTATCTCTGAGATGTGTCTTTGAACAGCTTGCCATAAATGCACATCTACTGCCACATCATTAGCCGGCGGAGACAAGAGTTGAACTCGTAATTTGCATTGTCAGATCTGAGAGGAGTTCGAAATGATTCCGAAACAAGAGAAGACGTAGCTGCGACATCAGCCAGGACACTGCAGTATTTCTGGGGAATATGGTGCATTATTTCTTGTTTGGAACTGACAGTCCTACTAGTTGGATACTATTGTGACAAACAGATATTGTGAGCCCAGAAAACTCTGCGTTTATTTGCACACACAGCATTTTTGTTTCGAGCATAATGAGAGACTTGCATAAAGTATAAGCACTCTTTGACATATTGGACTTTTCTGGATTTCACAATTATTTTATCCAGCCTATACTGGCTGAAATGAAAAAGGCACTTGACTTTTTCTTAATTAGTCCAAATCCTATCCTTTTATTTCTTTATTTCTTAATTCATTCATGTAGCTGGATGTTCAAGGATAAAGTGAAGAGCTCTTAAAGGACGCATTGTTGCAAGCCTAATAACTTTGTCTTTCAGAATTAGAAAAACCTTTTCTGCTGCTATTAGCCATGACCACAGGTTCTGCTTTTGTTTCCACTGTTCTCCGTTTCCTATGAAGATGAGTTCCTGGAACTAAATTCCGGCAGTGCTCAAGGGTTGCTGGCAGCGCTGTCGATTGTGACTAGTCACAATACAAGGACGATTACAGCAAAGACAACAACGGTAACCACCATAGAAACACAACACTGCAGAGAAATACCAATTAAAAAGTGGCTCGACACACTGGACACCACTTCCAAAATCCTTGAGCAATCATTCTCATTTGGAAGGCGTGCGCCAATTAGTGGCTATTTCAGTCTTGGACTTGAATAGGACTTAAATTGCTATGTTCTCTGTTCTGACTTGATCTTGACTACCTGGTCTTGGTTGGTCTTGACAACAGGCCTCAGTAGACCAATCATCATTGTAGAACAGTGCTGATGAGTGATCAGAGAGTGTTGCTTTACTGTGCGCCATTACCAACCATTACCATAAACCATTCTTTAACCATCAAGAAAATATCGTAAACAACAATGCCTTTCAATATACATTCACCTATGTTGCTTTTTTGTGTTCAATGTA
Source organism: Enoplosus armatus (assembly GCF_043641665.1). Lineage (NCBI taxonomy): Eukaryota > Metazoa > Chordata > Actinopteri > Centrarchiformes > Enoplosidae > Enoplosus > Enoplosus armatus. The sequence continues at coordinate 4,152,448 of NC_092203.1, forward strand.
GAACCTCTCTACCACTCAGCTCCTTCTCCGGTGGCACAGATGTTATTTTTAGCCAGATATCCAACGTGCAGGTGTTGAAAGGGCTACGCATAGAGGGTCAAATGTAATGTCTTGAATTCCCGTGTTGATTTAAGTGACCCATTTCTTTGTCTATGATGTGCTAGATACAGTACAGCGGGAGGACATCGCTTATAGCTGATCCCCTTGCAGCTTGTATTGCATGATTTTTGTTTAAGCATGGCTAAACTGAGACACAGTTGTTGAAGACTTTACCGACCTTCTTCCTTTATGAGAGACAGAGACAAAAATGTAATTCAATGAAACATCTACGTCATGAGGTTCCCACTCTATAGCAATAGTAATTGCCAGATTTCAGTTAATTCATAGTTGAGATCTAGGGGAAAGTCTAAATGTACTTTTTCATCAGGCATGTATAACAATAATGCATTTTTACTGACTTTAATAAATAGATAATGGCGGCTGAATGTAATGGGTTTTCAATCCACACAACCAAGCTCCTTTTTTTTTTTTTATCTTCATGTGTTTCATCCATTTTAGAAACCAATTTCAGCCATCATTTTCCAAAGTGCCAACTTTTCAGGTGTAAGTGCTACAGCTAGCATCTTGTCTATAATTGCAGCCTAATTGAATCCCATCAACCCATGAGCATCATTTGGGAGGCCATTCCAGAATTTCATCAAGCAAACTTATAATCATGACATTGTAGGAATTTCCAATGCAATTAGCTGCACACATGCGCTGCAAAAAACCAATAGGCAATTCTGAGGGTTTTCCAGCATCTCATTAATTGATCTGGTGTATGCTGATGCTCCTTTCTTCCTATTTTCCATTTATTTCCTCCAGTAACAGAAATCTGATAATATTGGAGACGTAATATGAATGATTTCCAGCCTAGCAAATCTTTAGGGATGTCTGAATGATAATGCGGCTTTATTAACTGTAAAAAGACATGAAAAATAAGATATTTCACTCTTCTATTCAAACACAAAGGCCTCCTAATAATGTGCAAGTTTAAAAGGAGGGTGGGTGTATTTCTCACCTCATCATACCAACTTGCAACTTTCTAATAACTCAGCCTCAACCTACACCTAACTACAAACACGATTTGCTCCCACAACTTGCTGGCCACCTTGCCATCCGTGACCTGCTCCAACTGACTCAGTGAGAGATTTGTCATGTGCCTAATTTAGATATTCTATATTCTGGGTTTCCGGACCCACAGGGAAGGACATAATTGAATAGGCTGTGTCAAAGCCCCCCCCTCACTCCCACTCCACAAAAACCTCCCAGGGACGGGCTAACGTTAATTATCTCCCATTGCAATATGGCCTAGTTTTATAATTACTGGTCCTGCCAAATATATTACAACATGCTAAAGCTCTCACCAGACGGTTATTAATTTAGTGTGTGTGATCCATAGACATATGCTGTACAATTTGCTTACTTACCTTATTTACAGACGGGATAACAATATTTGTCCATGAGGGGGTCGATTAAATTACGTGTCGAAATCACAGACTGCTAGTTAAAAATCATCTTCATTAGCCGTACATATCTTATCAACAGGAGTGTGCTCACTGCAGCATCAAAGGGGCACTTTGTGGAATTTACACATGAGCTGTCTTGCCATAAGGACTCAACACGTGAAACCAGTTGTTAAATGTCTTCCGCGACTCTGAAGGAGCTTCCCTCTGTGAGGCGGGACCGAGGCACAGTGGTGCTTTTGAGCTACATGGTAACATCAGTATCAGAATTAGCTTTACTGGCCAATCATGCGTACTCATACAAGGGATTTGACACGGGTTTTTTCATCCCTCTCAATGTATTGACACACAGCACCAATTTTCAGGAAGATAGACAGAAACAGATATATCGCTAAAAACAAAGACTGTAAATTGTAAACAGGAATACAATAGTGCACAGATGACGATACTAACATGCTGATGGGAAGCAGGCATATTGTTTACAATGTTAGTAATTTTAGCACGTTAACATTTGCTCGTTAGCACTCAGGGATGATGTGTAATTTTGCAGGTGTTTGGACAAATTGAAATTTTGACCTGCTGGTGGCGCTAGATATTTGAGTCTTTTAAAGAGGTGTGATACTAAAACGCTGGAGTCTGCCTTTAACAAATGCAGCTCATTATCCACCTTGAATATGACTTTAGATCAGCATTTGTAAGTAGTTGTTAGTAAGTGCTACAAAGCCAAGGCTATAATATGTGATCCATCTATGTTGTTAAATAGCATTTGAGCCTTTCATTTCACAGCAGCAGCAACATTCATATACCAGTGTTCGATAGTAGCAGATAAAATTATATATTTTGTCAGGAACTGGCTCGCTGGCGAATATTCAAACAACAAAAACAGCCCTCAACTTTCCACATGTAGACCAATGCTGCACTAAAGTCCAGTTTTTGTCTAATGAAATGCTGCAAGTGAATTTGGCATTTAACATATGGGGTGAGAATTTTGTAATTAAAAATTCAGCAGTTGGATGAATTATTCTGTATCTCATCATCCGAGAGAGCCTGGGGTAAAACAGAGACGCTGTAACGCCGACCAGAAGTGCTCCTCTTAAGCTTCTATTCCCAAGGCTGAAAGTCGTAAGTAAGATTTATCGCTCATCCCTGCGCTTTGTTACAACTAACAACAAAAACAACCCCTTTTAACACAAGTGTGTTTTAGGTGTGAGTTGCACAGGGTTACCTTGTTGGCTTTAGTGCACGTTGTAGCACCAATAGAATTTATTGGCCAGAGAGGTCTCGTTTTAAAGTTGATCGGAGTGAAAATAGAAACATAGAATATTATAAACCGTAAGTATAAACATGTCACGCTTGTGGCGCTGTTAGCTCTAGTGCCAGCAGGTAAATCATTCGTGGCCCTTCTTCACATCTGCCTCCAAAGTCACTCATGTAGTTACCTTTTATTTTTCATTTTTTCGTGTGTGATCTTGTGGCATTTGGCTTGTTGACTCAATGAAAGTAAACTTGCACAGTTCCCACGTGAAGGTGAGGATTTCTTTTTTTACCCTCTTGTCTTTGTATCCGATGTTAGCGATAAAAATGGGACCATTTATTCCCAATGATAACATGCTTGATAAATATTTGTAGGTGTGCACGAAATCAACCAAAACTGACTGCTCGCTGGCGCCAGTCCTAAAACTGTTGCACTCCAGTTGCTGTATGCATGCTGTGACTTTATGGCCACCTGAGGACAGTTTTATGGCTTCAATTACTGAGTGCTATTCTAAAATTAAGGCTAGCAATTAAAAGACACACCACTTACCCAAATTATATCATTGACTAAAGGTTAACAGCAAGCACAGCCAAATATAGTTCAGGGGAAAGCAAGTTCAGAAAAGCAGAACTCTATAGGCGCCTTCATTTTTTTTTTTTATGTAGTCCCCCAGCACTTGCCTTACATGGTAAGGCCACTGTATATCCAGTTAACCCCATGCCTAGATTTTATTGCACTGATCCCCCAAGCTATATCAAGCAGAGCCTCCTCACCTCTATTAGCATAAACACTTGCTAAATGAAAGTAAAGAGTATTGTCCTCATTATGCCCTACTTTCAGAAAATCGGTGTATACGTGTGTGTGTGTGTTGGAGGCTAAAATTACAAAATATAATATAAAATTGTATTTATATTCCTATCCTATCCTTGGAATTGCTTGTTTCTTTTTCTCATTGATCAAAGGGAATACACTGCCGCCTTCAACTTTTTACCCACACTGCTGTTAGCTTTTGTTTCTTGGATTTGTCTTCAGGTGTTCTTCTGGGGAAATAAGGTGAGGCGGCAGGATTACAGAGAGGTCACCAATGAATCATCCGAGCGGCCTGGAGAAAATATTACACCGTGTAACCGCAGGGATGGAAAGTAACTAAGCATGTTTACTCAAGGGCTGTGTTTGAGATAATTTGTACTTTAGAGTTTTTCTATTTTACGCTACTTTCTACTGACTTAAGTAAAACATCTGAATATTTCTTCCACCACTGTGCAGCAGCCATTAGGGGGCAAACAGACTATGAACGAATGAGAGAATGAATTGAAATAATGAGTGAATTATTCAAACATTTTGCATGACAATATACCTTTAATCTAATCATGTGATTTATTGCCATCTCCTCATCTCATACGGACACTTGATTCGCTCCTGCCTGTTGGCGGCGTGTACGTCTCAGGCATTGCTCTCCATCAAACATTTTCAGATTTACAGCCTGTAAGTGGACAGTAAATCCGAAGCCTGATCTTGATTCTTGTCACTTGCTCTTTTGAAGTGAAACACTCATCAGATCATTTGTCAACCATGAGTGCCTTTCCGTCGGGGTGTCACCGCTGCGGCAGCATATGGTATCGTAATCAGTCACAAACCTGTTCCTCCGCCACAACAACACACAACATTTCTCTCCCATTCCGAACAAAGTTATGCTCGTTTAGCTAATCATTTCTTTTTCCACCAGGAGCAAGAACTTTTCTCAGAACTTTGTTCGAGAGTGTTTCAGCAAACTATCCCTCCCACACACACACACACACACAACCCAGGAATGTTTTTGTCGGGAAATGTGCCATGAAGCGCTGTGATACAATGCCAGGAGGTTAAAGGATGCTGACCTTTAAGGAGTTTGAAGCACTTCTGAGAGGATCTGCACCAACAAAAAAATCCTCTAACTTCTCATCTCTTATATGGCTTATTTTGCTTTGTTGTGAAACAACGCTTATTCCAGGCTGCAAATTTCAATTTTGAGTACATTCTGATTTGATTTACAATATAGCTGTTGCCAGTAATTATTTCTAAATGTTTGATAAGTCTGTGACCAAAAAAAAAGAAACCTTGTTCCTTGCTCTTTCATTATTCTTCATAAATGGTATTAAATACCTGGTTTGGAATATAAATAGCATATATAACACGGCCCTGCATACTTACAATAACAATGCTAGTGTTCAATTTCCCAGTCTTGTCGGTGGAGTTTGCAGCTTCTCCCTGTGGATGTAAGGCTTCCTCTGACATTGTAAAGACAATGTCAGGTGTGTTGTAGACATGGGAATAGCTGTCCGTATATCTGTGTAAACCCTGTGATGGACTGCTCATCTCTTCATGGTGTTTCCCGGCCGTCTGCCAAGAGCCAAATGCATGCTGGGATATCCTCCAAGCCCGGACCCAAACAGGAATACGTGGGCAAAGAAAACAAATGAATGGATAAAAGGTTGAATCTGTCTGCTTTATAAGAGTCTGCATGGCAATAAAACCTTGGCTACGCGTGAGTTGTATTCTACGGCACAATCTAAGCTGCCATGTTATGTGCCCCCTACTGCATTGGAGGCAGTACATGCTAAGAACCATCATAAACAACACACCCACTCCACAATGAGCAGTCAGAAGGTGTTCCTTGGTCCTCTCTGACAATAATGCCTCCTTACAGGATGGTTTATGCCTTGGTTATAATGAGCTTGATAAAAAGCCCCCGCCCAGCCTCTCTGGGTGACATGTGAGTGCACCAGTCAGTGCACGTGATTGCTGGCAGAGTCTTTCACCATGTGTTCATGTACAATTAGAACTTTTGCCAACATCTAACTGTGTAAAATGGCATGTTTTCATTATGAGCCATATGCTAGTGTGTCCACCTTTATGCCAGTCCGTGGACGTGGAGACATTAATGTCGATTTATTCCTCTTTTATACAGTATATTGTATATTCAGATAATGCTTCTGGCATTTGGGGGGGGGGGGGGGGGGGTCCGTGAACATATTAATTGTAACACGGTCCATTACAGAGCAATGTGATCGCTTCTGTTCATCAGATTACACCAGTGTTGGTCGTCAGCGGTGATGTGGGATGGGAATCTACAAAATGTCAGACATAAAGTTAGTGGGGGGGGCACTTTTCACAGACATAAATGTGAGATGATTTGCCTTAGGAACAGACTGTTTGCCATGTAAAGTTATATGTAAGAAGTTGAGTTCATTATAACTAACAAACTCTTTTTCTGTGTTTACAAATGTTGTGGAAAATGCGTATGTGGACCCCATGCCATATTTAAATGTAGAAAAGCGCAGGAAATTTAATCCATTCTACTTGAGTCAGAAGCATTGTGACAGTGGAATTAACTGTTTTTTTGAGGTCGATTTCATTTCAAAAGCTGAATATGACGATATGTCACGTTTTTCATTGTGGGCTTGTACTGGCTCCTGTATTACATCATGTAACGCTGTCCAAGGTGCTGAAACTCTTTCATCACACATCCATGTGGCCATCGCTATGCATTCTGTGTGTACATATAAAACATTCCCACCGCTGTTATTTGCTTCTGAGCCAACGTCACTGCAAAAAATAAAAAGCAACTACAGTCTTAATTGAGTTTGAAATGTTTGGGGGTTGGAAAAAAAAAGTAATGTTGAATGTAAGAACAGGAAAATCATTCATCTCGTGTGACAGGCAGTAATAAGGTCTTACATTCACCAAGCTTTTCACAGAATATTTGCTATGCCATTCATCCACTCTGGTATCCCTTGCTAGCTGTTTCATTGTACTCTGGAACTTTGTACATTATCATTATGTCTCTGCACTGTACTCCTCAAGGCTATACAAAGCCTTTTTTTTTTTTTTTACTACTCCCAGCTCATTCATTTTTCATTGGCCCGGGCTTGTTAATTAAAATGCTGAATGGCACACTTTAGGTTGCAAACACCAAATTTTGTTGTTTGACCTTTTCTTTTAGCCAATATGTGGAGTGTGCCGGAGTATGACGCGTTGATGAATGGATAATGTACTATCCCAGCTGACAGGCCTCTTTGGGAAAATTAATGAGAACATAGTGAGCAAGAAAGGGGATTGTTGAAAAGAGGGAGTTTCTATTTTTTCAGAGGGCCTGAATTACTGTTTACGGATTACTTTGATACTGCAGCTCGCAACTGGTTAATGGATATAATGTAGTTATTTATTATGTGGACACTTGAAAGACTGAGTGATAAAAGAGATTGAGAGAAAAAAAGGTAAGCAGAGGCAGGCTGAATGACGAGAGATGGAGAGGAGACAGGTAGACACAGTGATAACCATCATAGATGGCATCTGTCTTTCCTTCATTAGCGCTAATGTTTGTTGCATCCTGTTTGTTCTGCCGGATGTTGAAATTAAAAATGCAAATTGTGACACAAAATGGATGTTTCTGAAATGAATGGTTGTCAGACGCTGTCATTTATTGTCCCTCATTTGAGCGACAAAACACAGTTAGGGGCAGGGAGGGGAATTTCAAACAGCATGCAGTTCTAAAGTGGCAACATGTGTACTTAGCGTAAAGGGATTTCACCAAATCACCAAACTGATTGACTGATAATTAATTGCCTTTTTCCTTCCTTCTGTCCGTCTCTCCTTCATTCTGTCAGAGAACGCTACCAAAATGAGAGGATAAAATGGAAAAGAAAAAAAAAAATCTATTATCCGGTGCAAATTAGTCAAGCCTTCCTGACTATGAGTCATTACTGAAAAGGTGGAATTGATTCTCCAGTAGATTAACACGTCTTCATGAAATGTAATAAAGGGTCCTCAATGATGACCACATGTGTGACAGATTAAGATTTTCTTTTGAAAGGCCCAGTGGAAATGTGTGGTAAGCACTAGCTCGTGGCACTGATGTGCAATATTGGATGAAGCCCAGAGAAAAGCGTAATTGGATAGCTCTTCAATGGACGCTCCTGGAGTCTTCTTGATGTTTTTTAACTACCATCTTCATCTGGCTATGGACACACACAGTAATATTTTTCTGGGATATATTGTGGACACAGTTAACAGTGGTATGAAGCTAAATTCTCAATTATATCATAGTCAATTATTCGTGGTTCAAGACTCTTTAAACTGTGCTTTTGGGTTGTTTCACCTCCGAAAAATGGAAAGTCAGCCATTATTTGCTCTGTCACTCGCTGTTCCAGGTCCATTTCATTCTTTTTCCAAGCATTTGAAGTTGTCCAATGCCAGCATTAAATGTTTATCTAATTCCTCCGAAGAACACTTCACTGAGCAAAGAAGGAGAGGCAAATCGAAGCGAGTCAGTGCTGATTCAAGAAGCTCATTTACTGGAGATACTGTTCGTACTGCTGGGGGCTTTTTGTACTCAGAGCTTTGATCAACAACTTGTTCATTTGGGTCTTTAGGTTTTTGAGTTTACATTCCACATATGCTGGAGACGCTGGTTATCTCAAAACAGCCTACAAATTAAAATTGGCTTGCTGCAGGGGCTGTAGCTTCCATTGAGGACACCAAGGTCATGTCCTTGCTATTTTCTCTGTGGATTTTGGGGGTTTGGGAAAGACAGGTGTCTGAAAGTATAAATAATGTAAAATGATACTCCTCCTGTTGGTCATTGTTAAAAGTAACCTGTATTTTTTCTCTTATTTTTGGGGGCCAGGAACTCGCCCACCTGATGCTACTGATCCTCCACAGCCAGAGGATAAAGTCCCATTAAGTAGCTTAATGGGCCTGAGAACTGAACTCTATGAAAATGTCTGCCCTTGAAATGCATTAAAATGACGGGTGCTGACCAACGCAGTCAATAAATGTATCAAACTTTCAAGTTTTTTGAATAATGGGCATTGCATACCTCAGAGGCCACAAGAGCGCATGGCAAGCTAACTGGATCTGCCAGTACTTCAGTGGAAGTGAAGCAATTTATGTTTTATTATTTTAAACTAAATGTTTGTTGTTTTACAATTGTGGCAAAAATAAGATATTAATTGAAGAGGTTTAAAGTATTTAAATCAATATGCAAAATAAACCTGACACTAACTGTAAGTATAGTAGTAACTATCCAACCAAACGGCAGCAGTGAGTCTCTGCAAAGTCTGCATGCAGCCAGGAATAGTATCCATATGCTAACAGGCTTCCTGGAAGCAGTACGGACAAGTGTTTTTTTGCCAGCGCTACCCACCACCGACGTGAGTGGATTTCAATCCCTGTTAGGGGTGCTTCTGCCTTTCTCAGTCAAACACAATTGGCAGTGTTTGGAAGGTGGGAAGCCAGTGAGGGATCAGAAACACTGTAAAGCAGTTCTGGACTGTCACACCTACAATACTCTGGAAAGGGAAAGGAAAAATAGCTGCAATAGGCCCCCTCCATTAAAATCAACACGAACATATAAAGAAAATAGAGTCAGCCATAATGTGCGAGGTGAATTGTCTGTTGGTTTAATCTGGCCTACATTTTTTTTTCTCAGCAAACAACTCTTAAGGAGGAAAATTAGGCTGCTAGACATATTGTGCAAAAAATAAAAGAAATGTCTGCAGTGCTAATGCAGGATCAATAGGCGCCATGAAGGAGTGTTATACAAGCTATTACTGTGCACTATTTAAAACCTGCTCGACTGCGACAGAGCTGGAGGAGTCAGTTAAAGTTCATCAAACATCAGTGTACACTGGTGACTGCTGCAACGAAGTTCCTGCTTCCGAGCGCGGACTGTGCAATCAATCACCTCAGATCTGAGCTAATCAGATGCTACGAGTTTCTCCCACCAACACGCAAACTTTCAGAAAACACTTGATTGATCCGAGCACAGTTTGTCCTTGGAAACAGATAATTGCCTGTTTTTAGTGCTCAGGGTACACGGAGAGCACTGACCCAAGAGGCGTGGACTGTTTGAACAGTAATGGTCATTAGCTTGTCTTTTTCCGCGGCTTTGTCATCCAGTCGTGTCATTTGCTTCAGACAGAACTGGATGTGCTAATTGGTTTGAGTGTCAGCTTTAAATTGCAACATTCTTCCTGCATAAAACTCTGGCACTTTTACTGCAACTTGTCTGCACTGCTCTTGCCCACATCATTACAGTTTTATTTACTTATCTGCACTCTGCACAATAATCTTTCATCTATTCACACATCCATCAACCTGCATTCCCTGTACAATAGTTGAATTCTACATTTAGAATTAGAGGTGATTAAATCAAAGAGAGATTGCGCATTGTTTATTTCCTTTTCCTCCTCACTGTAATATCAGAACGCCACAACTTCCACAGCTCCCCCTTGCAGGTGAATTTATTGGACAGCAACACACTGATTCATTTGAAATCTCCATTAGGTGGGAGACGAGCATTGCTGCGTGTGCAGTATCAATCATATTGCTGTCTGCTCCCGTGTGTGTGTGTGTGTGTGCTTTTAAAGATCATCGGTGTTCCCGGGGAACAATGAAGTTGTTTTTGACTTTGCCCCCTCAGAGGCCATCTTTGGAATTTGAAAGATCACCTGTTTGCGTTAGAAAGACAAAAAGCGTTGAGGAGGAAAAAGAAGGGAGAGAGCGCAACTCAAATGGGTGGGAGTTGTGAGGTATTGATTTACCATTATGGTTCAGGTTGACCCTGATGCAGCCCGTAGAGTATTTATGCTATCAAAGATGAGCCATTTTGATGGAGGTCTATTATGACCAGGTGTTTTTTTTCTTCTTAAGACGACAAGGCTGACAAGAAAGGGTTGCTTTCAGGGGCTTAAGGATTTTCACATTTTGTCTTTTGTCTTGTTTTTCTTATCAATATTCTGATAAGAAAAACAAGACATTACATTATTAAATAGCGATTCTGTTTGTTAAAACCAATTTGAGAGATTCGCACCTTAAGTTTGCTCTTTAATTAAAGGATTACTCAAGAAACTCAATGTATTCATCCAATTAATTAACCTGAATGGCTCAGATTAAACAATAGTCTGGCAAGGGGACATGTGCGATTTCTAAATTATATGTGTTGCGATTGCTGTTCAACTATCCATATATCACCAAACACTCGCAGCCTGTCTTAACCAGCCCTGTCTCCTGAAAATGATGATGGAGGGTTTTATCTGGACTGGATGGTCAGAGACAGGCGCTGGGAAGAGGAGGGAAACACAAGTGCATCAAAGGTTCTTTGGTGTCGGCAACTGATGGCCGCAAGACCTAGTGGTAATTAATTACCCCCAGACATACAGTACCAACAAATCGCTTCTCCGGTATTATCTTTGTCGTGACAGTATTTCTTTTGTAATGTTGTCTGGATTATGTTTTCATAATAAGGAACATAACAAGGAAATGTGTACAGTATATATAGTCTATATATACATTTGCTACGTTTTCATGATGTTTTTAATGTTTTTTTTTTATATACTTTATTTAATATTTAACCAAAAGCCGGTCAGCAGCCTACACCTGGGATGCAGGACGTGAACCCCAGGTCACAGTCCTGTCTTGTCCTCCCTACAACCTCGATGCAGAGGACTTAAAGGATGTCACAGCTCTTGACTTGGAAGAAAAAGGTTGCCAGTGAACAATTTTTTCATTCATAACACTTCCTCCAAAACATATTGAATGTATTTTGTCGGAGATAGGGTTGGGCTGACACTGTGCTCCCTTGGAAATGTGCACAGCTATTGTTACGATGTAGGATGTCAGTCTGTGCTATAGGGGATGCATTCCATGTGTCCAAATGTCTTTCCAGTCAGGAAAATGATTTCATCTTATCTTCCCTTATCTAACCTTAATTTAATTGAATGTACCATAATTTCATTTCCCACTGAATGAAAAATAATAATACTACTAATAATAATAATAAAATTCATGCTTGAACGTATACATGCAGTTTCATTTTAAGAACTCAACACCTTCTAGCGGCAGCATGGAGACATACTGGACCTCTGGTGTATAATTTCTTTTCAGAAGCTGTTCTGTCAGCAGAATCATAATTAAACACGACGGTCATTGTGTGTAATAGTGGGATTCAAATGTATGTGTTTTTATTTGTCTCTTTCTGTGTGTGTGTGTGTGTGTGTGTGTGTGTGTGTGTGTGTGCACTTGTGCCAGTGTTGTGTGTGAACTGGTTCATCTTAGGCCCGTCAGCCACCACCCCCTGCTGTCACGCATTGTGAATCATGAGGACTGAGGGGTTTAACAATAAAAAAAATAAGAAACTCTCCTGAAGGGGGATTGCTGATGTGTGTGTGTGTGTGTGTGTGTGTGTGCGTGTGTGTGTGCTTGTGTTTAAGTGTATGCACATGCATGCGTGCATCAGTGTGTATCTGTATATGGGGTCTGCCTGCTGCATCGTCCGTCTTCTTCTCCTTGTTGTTTTTCCCCTGAGAGGCCGTTTGGGTTTTCATGTAGCTTTTTTTCCCCTCTTTTTTTTTATGTAGGACACTGCCGCCTGCTTGATGTTTGAGTTGGTGGTGGTGGGAGGGGGGGGGGCTTTAAGACGCTGCTGCGCCTTCTGTTTTTTGGAGTTGCTGAGATATGATTCAAAGCCTTGACAATCGGATGCTGAGGAGAAGAACAACAACTATTTTGGGTACAACGGCAGCTCACCAAACACAGGATGTTCTGAGTGAAGATGGTACAGAGCCTCTGCTTATTGCACATTAGAAGAAAGAGTGGAGGAGAGGAGTGGGGGGTGCAAATGGAAATGTGGGTGGGGGGTGTGCCATTGAAAAGGAGGAGGAGGAGGAGGAGAGGAATGAACTTCCAGTTGAACCTTCACTTTTCACACAACCAAACTGCATGATGTAATGTGAAGGGGTCAATCATAGCGCCAGACCCACTGAGAATGAACACCCAGCTTTGCAGATCTATGAAGCTTTTAGCCGAAGTCCTCCTCTTGTTCATTCATTCACTACTCTCTACATAATCAATAGTTTACTGATCAGTGAGCAGTACATTGAGATTCTGGACACTTACTAATCGTCATTACTTTGTGTCATCACTGACAGCCGCAGAATCGCTCAAAGGTTCAAATTTTCGTTCCGTTGCGGAATTGTTGAGGGCACTATATGCAGGAGAGACACACTAAGAAATCACACTCAAAAAAAATAAAATGATAAATATAGTGCACAAAGTAAATAGGGAGTACTTTCAGACACATTCTCTGACTCACAGGAAGAGATGCACTTACTGGCAGCAGGAATAGATTGTTGAATAAGGTCACCGACAACAGACTATGATGGACTCACTGTGGAAATTCTACACTTGGATAGATGCATGGTGACTGCTTCTTCAATATCATTCAATACAGTGTGTTCATAAACAGGTTCGGGGACTGGCAACTTTGAATATCCTCAGTCAAACTGAGTCTGTGTCACATCATGGCACTTCAAGATAAGTGAGCCATGGGACGTGGTTGGCAATAACATGGCACCCGGAAGGAAAAAAGGTCACCCACGCTGCTCTTGACATGCAACCTCTGGGAAGCACAGAGAAAAGGAAATGCAGAAAATGTGCAAGACAGACACCAGAAATATGAGGGAAAACAAATCATGCGGCTTACTGAAGGAAGATGGTAGAGGAGGGCAGAGGAAGTGGAGATAAATAAGAGACGTTAAACAGGAGTGAATGAATAGGAAGTAAAGAGTGAAAATATTAAAAGAGGAGTAGGGAGATGAGGGGGAATAACAAGAAAGAGGATAAGAGGATAAACACATATCATGCAGGGATTTAGGATAAGGATAGTAAAGTTGCTATCACAGTATGTCAAGAATAACCCCTCTGCTGTCATTTTACTCCCCATTCTATTATAGAGTTGTGCAAAAGTTATGCTTGTTATGAAACAAAGTGATTAATCTCTACACTTAAATAATAGGAGGCTCTTTTTATGGTGACTAAGCATTTTCGGGGTGTGAAGCATTGGTCATGGCCAGCTGGTAGATTTTAAACTACTTAGGGAATTAGCTGCCGCTACAATTGGCAAGAAACTGGATTAACATTTTAAGATTTTAAGCCTGACTCACCCCTGCTGTTTTTCATCACAGACAAAAACATTGCCATCAACTCATAAAAAATTCAAATGGCATTAATGATGCACCGTTTTTGTCAGGAACCAAAATAGATGAATTACATAAATGATGTGAATGCCACTTGCTAGAGGAATCAAACACTGCGTTTGACAACTCCTCTGTCTCATGACTCCTCACAGTCATTAACATATAACATATATACATACAGTATGTAGACATAGACAGTATAGAGGGCGAAAGGTGGTCTAATGAGGTCTAATATCATCATAAATGAGGGACACTTATTTCACTTCCTTCTCCTCTTATCACGTTTGTCCTTTGTTGTCCGCAGTCTGGGCTCCAAGGAAACACGAAGGGAAGGTCTTTATCGTATGCATCATCTATGTTCATTAGCACCACCATTAACGTCTATGTCATCTTCCCCACTGGCTGGCAAAGGCCGCAACTGCTTCCAATTTGGATGTTATTTTAGAAAGATCTGCCTTCAGTGTAATGTGACCTCCATGACGCCGCGTTGAGCGTCATGAGTAACACTGCGGTGAGGAAATGTGCACACCCAAATCCCAGATGACCACTTCTTCTGCATCTGTAGGGTAAATAAATGGTGGAGCACATTGTGAGGAACACTTCAGCAGCTTATGAGGCGTTGCAGAGCGGTTTTGACCATTTATGAAGCCGCGATATAGCAAACAGTTCATTTAAGCAAATGAAGGAGTTTCAGCTTTAAATTAGTGCGAGCAAAAAGAAACTGCATTTCTACTGTCTTTTTCAAGTTTGAGTATGTACATGTTACAGGTGTATCTGGGGCCTGACAAAAGTTCTCATTTTGGCCTCCTTTGGCCCCACGGAGTACTCTGGCAAAGTGTAGCTTACTTAAAACAGTGACTGTTGGCCCCAGGACTTGTCGTACGGTTGCTGTACAAACCCCGATTCGCTTGCGGCTGAGATGTTGTAGTATTACAGCAAACTGTACTCAACTCGGCTTGGATGGTGGTGACACCGGCTCCCATGCATAATGAACTGACACCCCACATGCAGAAGAATACAAGAGGCTTGCCAGATTTGTATCTGTACCCGTATCAGACAGTAGACTCAGTGCTCTTTAGCTTGTAGATCATGTTCCTGCTGCCTGCAGAGTTTGGCAAGACTGCTGTTTAGTTGATAGTTAGACTGTCGTGCATGTCTTGTGTATTAATAGCTTGAATCATCTTCATTAAATAAATAAATTATTAGTACTATTAATGAACCTGTTAGCACACCCTGCTGTTTTGTGACTTAAAGGACGCCTACGACTTAAAAAACCTGAAAAATGTAAAGGTTTGATATATTTACACCTCACGTAGATTGCATACTGACGCAACATAAGATAATAAAACTGTTATATTAGCTTTCTGCTTGTCTTTGGACTGTGAAGAAAACCTACTCAGACACAGGGGAAACATGGGGGGGAAAGTATTCATGACCATGGATCAACATTTACTTGATTTTAACTGAGAGCTTGAGATTTGTGACGTACAGCAAATTAAGCAAAACAATATGTTAAAATATACTATATGCAGTCAGGCTTTTGCCAGCGTGTTTCTTAAAAGTCACTACGCAGCCATTAAGCCCTAATGTGTTATCAACCAGCATTAGTGTCGCTGTAGTGCTCTTGAGGCTCTTCAGGCTATGGGAAATGCATTCAGCACTGTGAGAGGGGGAAAGAAGAAAAAAAAAAAAAACCTTGAATCACTGAAAATCCGTTTTCAAGGATTTCACAAAGCACTCTCTTACTTTGAGTCCACAGTACGACTCAGCTATTCTAAAAGATACGGTGTGTACGCGTTGGGGCCGTGGCACTTGCTTTTCAAAGCGGCGATAAAAGGTTTTGATATGACACGACGCTTGCAAACGTGTGTTTTTAAAAATGTCTGCAACTGCATGATGTGGAAGCGATGGTGGGGCTGAGTCACTGGTTTTAAAATGTCAGGGTGGTTGCTCATTGGAGATGACTACAGTTATTATAACCTCATCATTATTATTATTATTGTTATTGTTGTTATTGTATCTCACAATGTGAACCTGTTTGTGTGACTATCTCCATGCAACTCCACGTAAATTCCCCCACCACTCAGGAGAACGAAACTTGATAATGAATTATTCCCTTTAGAAATAAGGAACTAGCGGTGCGAGATGCTGGAAGCTCGGGGACACTCGAGCTTGTGGAGGCATGTGTAAGTGTGCCATGTTGTTCGAGGACAGGAAGGAGGCAAACGCACCCCTACCAGCTCGCCGTGCTCCAACCATCAACCCTGGGTGAAAAAAACAAAATGCTGCGCTGTTGTGGGCTGATACCCACCTCTGAAAATCACATAATAGTCTTGATTGATCGGAATGGCAGCGAAGTAGGGAAAAAAAATCCAAACTGTTTGTAGCACAGTGATTGCGCTTTTTGTTGCATCTCTAAGAAAATTGCGACTAACCTTTTTAAAGCCTTAAATGCCTAGTGGCTTTCGTCTGTCTGGGGGATTGTTTCTTTCTTCCTCCTGCCCCACTTTCCAGAGCCAAATCAGCGCCTTTCAAAAAGTTTTTAGGTCATATTTGGACTGTTATAAGTGGTAACACATCAGGGAGCCCGTTGTTAATTGATAGAGTGTCGTCTTTTTTTTTTCTTTATGAAATAATTATCTTAGAACAGGATTCTAGCAAAAGTTGCACTTCTAAATGTTCCGAAAAATCAAGGTTTCATTGTATTACTGCCTAGACTCTTTAGTCATTGACGTAACTAACATGAATGCCAGTTGTGCTTCTCAGGGTTAAGATGGTATCAGAGAAAAAAGGAAGGGCGAGTTAAATGGAGGCTTCCATTGGAAAAACAAAACAAAAAGTGAACTCCTCAAACTGCCTGCACACTCAGACACGTACCCGCTGGTTCGCTTACTCCATCCCACCGTCCACAGGATGACTTGACTCATGTTGCCATAGAAACAGGAATTACCAAAAGCTCAATAATATCTGGATGGAGGGCAGAGAAAGAGAGATAGATAGATAGATGTGGCTTTAATACAGAAACAGTGAGTTAGTATTTCTTATTTTTTTAGTATGAGGTTGTTCTTTGCGCAAAAGTCCAATTGTTGACATCTCCAATATATATAATAATGTCAAGATGCAGTATAGATCAAATTTACATTTAGTTCCTTACTTGTACACTGTGTCATTTGGGTTGTCCTACAACGTGAACGACCGTGAGACACGTCCACTGACGGCCGAGTTAGAGCTCGACAACCAAAAGACAGCTGACATCGAGATTCTGACAGCGTCAGGAATTTAAAGATGTTGGGGAACTTGCAGGAGACAGATTGTCAAAAAAAAAAAAAAAAAATTCAAACTGGAAGCAGCAGAGGTGGAGATGGAGACTTTTAAATCGTTAGTGTGGGTCATGCTAACGCTGGATGAAACAACTGAGTACAAAAAACATTCAATCATTATCAGAAGCGATGAAAAACAATCTGGATTTGCATTTCTTAAAGCATTTCTGTGTCGCAAAGCTTTCTTTTTTTACCCATTTCCTTAGAATTTACAAGTCTTCACTGTTTGATTTTCCAAATGATCTGTTTCCCAGAAGCACTTTGATGTTGACTTCTAGTGAAAAGTGTGTTACTAATAGATTCCATCCCTATTATCATCAAGAATGGAATAATCCTGTCATGGTCAGGCAGCTCAAAATGATAAAGATGCTCAGCTGCAACCACGGAGGTCATCAGATTTGAATGCACCAAACTCAAGTTTTAACTGTTCCTTTATTTCATGCGGAACGCAAGTGATTCCCTTCGACATATATGTGACATCTTCTGCCATCATTTCTCATTTCTTCACCGTCATGACAACACTGTCATATTTGTCAGAAGTCTTTGGCTTTTGTTCCATTCGGCACATCCAGCAAGTACATGTGCAAGTCAATTGCCTGTGGCACATCTTCCATCTTTCTCTTCCCCACTATCACAGACATTATCACATGCCTAGCCACCACGTTAGCGGAACGACATATGCCCCCCCCCCCCCCCCCCCTTCTATGAATTAATCTGTTAGGAGCAGGATCGCAGCGTTCCTCTCCCTCTGCCTCTTATCGCCGCTCTGAGGCAACTTCTTAAGTGGGAACAGGAGATAAGATGAGTCGGAGGAATGAGATATCACAAACTAAACTGAGATTTAATTTGTGATGGAATTTCTAAGCATCCGGTGTGACGCTGCGCAGGTAACACTTTGGGAGGTATGAGTTCTCCATCTGGGCGGACAATTACTCTCCGCCTGCGCAAACAATTCCTAATTACTTCTGTCTGATTAACTGGAGATTTTGACCCGAGTCCCAGATACAAATAAGCCACAGGTGTGTGCTGAGCAGCTGCCACATGATGCACAAACAAAGACACGGACACGCATGCTTTCTGTTTGCATTATGCAACATGTTTTGCATTGACACAAGTCAACATTATAGTAATCCAGCTAACACTGTAGCTTTACTTGCTACAAAACACCAGTTGTCATGCAAGAGAAATGTTGTCATTTTGTTTTGTGGAAGCATGGTTTTCATTAAATACTTCACAATCCCTGACATAAACTAAAGCCGTAGGCCCCTGGCACTACTTTTTTTGACGATTACATTCCCAGATGACAGTAAGCGAAGAATCATTTGGTGTTTTACAACATTATCAAACGTAAAGAGGCTGCAAAAAAAGGTTGTTTTCCTGTTTCACTGAACTTAGTGAGTGTTGGATCCAAAATGGAGTATACTAACTGATCACACTGCATAAATCCTCTGTGAAGAACTCCAAAGCCAGACACAAAATCAGCGAAGACTCATACATTTTCCCATCTTATTTCTTCCCTCATCCCGACGCGGGGACCCCCGAGTTATCGCCCGCTGCGTAGGGCAGCCCTGGGCAGGGCACCGTGCCTATTCTTGTCGAGAACATCAAAAAGGACTCATCGTTAACGAACCTGCTTGAACATTCTTTCTTTCATTTAGAGGTTTGCGTGAATATTCAAAAATATCTTTCATCCAGAAGCGTCTATACCGACGTGTCACTCTTGCCAAAGTTCTTCTGTGCATGCTCGTCTTTAAAAACTGAACAGCTTTGATCAAAAGACAATAAAAATAGCATCGAGATAAAGGAGACAGATCAGATTCTGTAGTGTATTATGCATTACAAAAGAGCCGCAGTGCACCCTTTACCTTCTCAGCTGCTTAGCTTATATTCTAACTAGCAGGCATACCTTCTAAAAAGCTGGAAGAGAAGGACCTATATGTGTTATTTATCTTCGATACATAGCCACGGTAAGCATTTCTAATTTGCTTTTGGCATAAAAAATTTAAAAAGAAAGACTTGCTTAACAAGGATCCTTTGCACCACTGAGAAACAAGGGCCCAGAGTGAAAATGAATTTTGCCTGCATGAGCTTATTTCTGCCCCTTTCCCCGACAACAAGCAAAATGTACAAAATGTATTCGACTGCTGTTTTGCTCAGGTGTGATCCACAACGTGGCCTTTCATTCTCTCTGTCAGGGGACATCCTTGTAGACGTGTGGGGAATTCTCTAGGCTAGCAAACATAAAAGTTATTTTCTGGAACTTCTCATTTCCTCTCCCCGTCCTCCTATGCCTCTGCACTCAAACAATGTCTGATTCGTCCTCCCCTGTTCGTCTCTTTTCCCTTCAGTCTCTTCCTCTCTCAATCTCACAAGTGCTGTCCTGAATGGTTTTCCTTAAATGGAGGTCCCCGCGGCCGCCCAGAATCCAATGGCACCTAGGAAAAGACTGGCGAGGCTGTGATCCAGTTACCTCCCCAAAGACCCAAACTGAACTCCCTCCTCCAATGAGGGACAGTTGCTAACATCCTGAATCCTTAATTTGGCCAGTTCTCTATCTCTCTCCATGGAGATATCCAGAGTGGTGGCTGGAGTGCAATGTGCTTTTTTGGGATAACAATTAATGACTAGCTGGCCTTGTATCTTCAAGTGGATCCAATTCGCTTTGGGGATTAGATACACTTGTTCCTTGCAGACTCTCTTTGATTGAGCAAGTTGATACAACTATTCAGTATCCGGCTGAGGCAAGCCCCATGTGCAGTGCAGTACATCAGCAAGAACGAAATGTGCTGCATGCGCTACTTTATAGATTGGCAAGCCAATATTTCAGGAGGCCGTTATATAGGCATGAATATACAGTTTATACCGTCCGCATCAGAAATATGCATTTGTGTGGAGGTTCTTGCACATTGCTGAAGTGGTTATTTCAGCGTGATTCGCATTTTATTTGAATGCATTTCTGCATTTAGCGATGGATGTAACTCCAGCATGTGAACACTGTCGACCGAGTATCTGAAATGTTCTGTGGAGAGATCCCATTTCAGGGTTCAATGGCTCTTCCGAAGCTGCTCATCCGGGCAGCCATGAAATATACGCCCTTGTAAAGCTTGTCTATTCAATCAATTTCCCTATTTTCAATTACTGACATTACTGCTCTGCATGCTACTGTTTTTTTGCACAAAATGTATTAAACCAGTTGCGGGTCGATCG
Source organism: Enoplosus armatus (assembly GCF_043641665.1). Taxonomy (NCBI): domain Eukaryota; kingdom Metazoa; phylum Chordata; class Actinopteri; order Centrarchiformes; family Enoplosidae; genus Enoplosus; species Enoplosus armatus. The sequence goes on from NC_092203.1 coordinate 4,172,750, forward strand.
AAGCGGAGGACAATTAAGGTGGCTGCAGATAAGCTGATGAGATTTACACCAAAGTACATAATTTCTCATTGACATTCTTTGACTTTCACGTGTTGCTTATGTCGACCTTCTGATGACCTTGTACACTGCAGAATTACACACAAAGCATACATTTTTGCATGCTTGAAAATGACATGGATCAAAAAGCCCGTTACCTTGGAGAAGCTACAGCAAGGTTGCCAAGTCAATACAACTGTAAAACAAAAGAAAACAACAAATGAAACAGTGAAACAGAAAAAGCTTGTGAAGAGAAAAAATGTTTTTAAATTTTACAAACACATTGCCTCAAATATGATTGCAATATGGTGTAAAAGGTGTTTAGACACAGCAAGGGTTTGAGCTAAATGCTAACATTGATATGCTAACATGCTCACAATGATGCCAAAGCCCTGCTGTTTACTGTAATGTTTAACATGTTCACCATCTTAGTTTAGCATATTAGCATGCTAACACTTGCTAATCAGCACTCAGCACAGAATGCACAGCTGAGGCTCATGGGAAGGTCATTACTTTTGCAGGTATTTGGTGGAAACATTTTAATTTAGACCTGATAATGGCACGAGAGGAAAAGTCAGAGTCAAAGATTTTAGAACTTATTTTGCATATGAATGTCATTTTATCCCCACAGCTGCATTCATGGCATGTCAAGCATCAAGGAAATACCATCGAAGGGAAACATTGATGGCTTATATTCTGATTTACCCTGATGATTTTCTCAAACAGCAAAACGCAACCATTTTCCAGTGTCACTGAAGAGACACAGTTGCCTTGGTGGCTTTGAAATGATTTTACTTTTACAACATGGATAATTGCACACTTTTCAGTCATGTATTCCTCTGAGTGAGAGCTAGGGCTATAGCTGGGATGCATCTCATTTTAATTTGAAATGCATGCAGCAGGTCCTCCTGAGTTGTGACCTTGTGTTTCTGTGAGAGAGGAAGCAAGAAGGGTGAGAAAGTGCCAAAAATGATACAGATCGAGAAGGTGCCAGCATCAAAAACTGACTCCCTATCCAAAATGGTAGCATATTATATAAAATATAACAAAGTGATCATACAGATTACCTACCTGTATTATAAACAAAAAAATGTATTTTATACTGTGTATTGATGTTCATTTTCAACGCCATGCCATTCCAGTTTTTTGATTTTCCACTTTATGTACCACATTGCAGAACAAACCTGAGCTCATCTAGTGTAGGAGGTAGTCTGATCCTGCCTGTTTGGAGGGTGTGTGTGTCTGTGTCTGTGTGGCTGTGTGATGCCAGCCCCGACACACAGGGAAAATGACAGTCTGCCATATGGACCACCAGCAGTGGTCTCACACAGCAAGTCAACCTGGTCACTTTATAAATCTGTTCCATCCAGACTGGTCCAACCAGCCCGCTGGGATCCCTCCCTGCCCGCCTGATTAGCCAGTCCACACTGCATTAAGAGCCTCGCAGTGTCCATCAGGCTGATCAACCTCAACACTTGTCTTTGCTCGGATTATGGTGCTGTGCCGGTGGGCTGCATCCAATCACAGCCTCTCGATGTGTAAATAAAAGCGAAGCTGAAAATACCGCTCCGGCTTGTGTTTGCTGGTAAATGGAATGCGCTGGGATATAAAGTGAACAAAATGCCATCCATCTATTTATTGCCTCTACTCAGCAGTTTGTTTGGACTAATTGGCACGGATGATTAATTATTATATAACCCATGACAGGCCATGGTAAATTGGAATTAAATGACTGGCTGACATTGCATGTCCCAGTTCAGTTGTGTAATAAGCTAAGAAGGATTCATTTGCGTTCTGTGGTGCACTGCCTGCTGCATTCATCTTCCCACTGCACTCATTCAAGCCTCAGCAACGCGACTGGAGAGCCAAATACACATGTTTGGAGGTAAACACTGAGGTATTTCTAATGGTTAAAGGGACTCAAGGTATCGGACTGCACACAAAGATGCCTGTGTCTGACAGTAAACCATCTGTCAGAGAAAACGGCAAACTGTTCTAGTAGATGCTGAAAATTAGTGCCTGAATGTTAATGCAGAGTCAGGTGACCTTTTTTCACTCTTTATGTTACATTTAAATATTCTTTACAGTTGACGACACACCCTATTTATCAACAAGCATTTGAAACTGAAATGTGTCAGCATATGGCAGATGCTATGGAAGTACTGAATTTCAATTATATCTAAAATAACGGTCAAATGTCCCCTCCACACATGCCTTAAGACATAAAAACACTTGGTTGGAATAATATGTTTTGTCTAGTATGATTTTTCCACAGAGAAGTTCAGTGAACTGTATAAAACGAAAGATTATTCCTTCTCCCTTATGGAAAACATTTTCATTTCAAAAGTGTAACTGCATGGCACGAGATGTTTACTCCTTCAATGGAAAGACGCCTTGAACTCAGATTTAAGGTGAGCGCAGAGAAATCCCGTCAGCACATCAATTCAAAAACAGCTTTCTACTGTCAAACTCTGCAAAGACATAATTCTGCACAGTGTCGGTCAAACATTCACGTGAAGTAGCAATAAGGAAAACACACTTTTGAGTAGAGGGGGACTTTTTTTTATTTTTTTTTTACATTTTATTCAATATTCTATTGCTGGTAACTGAAAATTAGGGCAAATGTAAATGTGAACTCCAGAAATTTAGTATTGAGCACATATTTGAAGTGGGCGGACTTGTGAAAAACACACAAAAAATGAAATGTATGTACGCTGATATACAGCATCCCGACTAGTTCTTATATCAACACTAGTCTTTATATCTAAAAACGTGGGATCCTATGGCGTTGTCATCAGGGTCACATTCAAACAAAATACAGTGTAAACCCAATCGGTGTAACCACTACAACGTAGTAGTTAACTGTTTGCTTCTATAAAAGTCAAGTGTCTGCGTTTGCCTCCCGTCCGGACCCTCCCACCGTCGATAACAACACAGTTTAGTGCGCCTTTTTCCGCCCAATTCAATTTCTACGCTCTCCAAAGTCACTGCCGGGCCGGAGGAAGACATATGCACTGTCAGAATGAAATCTAATCAGGTCTGGGGCTCGGTAGCTGCTCTGGTTGCCGGTATTCAAAATGGGCTCAATGGCACTGTTGGTGCTGTTTGCGTGTCAGTGTTGAGACTGCTAATGCATGTGATATGCTGTCTCTGCTCTCTGTGACATATTGCTCTTGCCTTTTTCACACCGTGTATGGTGAATAACTTAAGCACTGATCAGCCCCGCCACCCCCCACCCCACCACCGCCCTCCCTTCCTCTTTTTTTCTCACAATGATGTAGCTCTGTCTCTGCCATTCCCGCCATAATAGCCGTCTATTGCATTCCTTACAGATCTTGGAGCAACATGTGATTATCAATGGATTTACATCCAGAGTCCCCTCCTGCTTGTCTGCTTCCCTCTGTGCCTCTGCTGCTCTCCGCCTCCCTCCCTCTCCATCTCTCTCCATCTCTAAATAATTACTTAAATGAATCTATTACCGGCCTGGCCTCGGCACAGTATTAACTGAAATGCCAGTCTCTATGGGAAAGTGATGCATTCCACTGCAGGTGTAATGCTCGAGGGGGAGCAAAGAAAAGGATTTTTTTTCAGGATTTCTTTTGTTCTAAAGCAAAGACACCAGATCCTCTCGGAGATAAGCAATGTGGTGAGGTTATACCACTATCCACTTAAGAGATTTTCATGGTGTAAAGAACAAAATTGCGCACGTCTGAGGAGTGCCTTCGAAAGTGCATTGGCCCAAACTGAAGCGTGATGATCTGTCAAAGAGATTGATTGATTGGAATTGCTGGAGCAGCAAGTTTTCTGCTATTAAATCTCAAACCTTTTGATCAAACGGTTGTTGAGACTGACTGCTGCTGAGTGCCGGCTTTCTTCACAATCTGCACACACAGATTCTTTTATTGCCTTAGTATCAGTCACAGAAGGCTCCGCAGCCAGCATCTACCCCCACCCCCCCAAAACAAGAAAGCTCTTTCAAGTGCGCAACAAGGCGTTTTTGGACTTTCTTTTACCTATTAGCTTGAAGTCTTACCGTGTTTAAACTGCAGTGCTGTGCTTTATTCACTGCCCTTTAAATGTATGCTGAGGGTGTGAAGAAGCTGCGTTGCAATGCTCAACATCATGGTGGCCGTCCTCTCCTCTTATCTCATCTCTACTGTTTGCTAACAGGTTAAAATAACAAAAACTGCCCACTAAAATATATAATAAATAAAATATTTTAAGGTAGTGATTTTGAAGGTGGAATTTGTTATGCTCCTTGAATTTGGTTTCAATTCCAGTACCTGTAACATAGTACAACAGCACAAGCGTCACCATCAGACGCGAGGGTACATTTGGTTCAGATGGTGTTCTTTCAGATGCTACTGTTTTCACACCCCCCCCCCAACACACACACACACACACACACAAACCAAAGGAGAAAACATTTCAGAGTCTGAATAATGTACTTGGTGGAAAAAAAGCACTAATAGTCTCAACCTAATTATACTTTCAAATGGGAGCAAAAGCTCGTGGCTCCTGCTCTATTGTATAAGTTGGATGTGTACAAGCTATTGCGGCACTTTCATCCTTTGATTGGGTCAACAAAGGCTGGAGTGTTACATTCCAGTTATTTCACACGCAAACACACTTATAGCCACTCGGCTTGAGGGACTTCTGAGGAAAGAACAAAGACACATGCACACGCTGGTTCTGCAGTTGTCATCCCATTTTTCAGAGACACTTTAAACAATCAATGCCGTCTCCGGAGTAATCCATATTCTCCATATCCGTGTTTGCGAGACATAAAACATCAATTATTGTGTCAAATTTTATTGAGAAGTCAAGAATGACAAGTAGGGCATACAAATGAGGCCCGGATGCACACACACACACACACACACACACATGCATGCACACACACACACACTCAGGGTCATGCACAAACTCCAAACACACACCAGCTCTCGCACACTCTCCTTACCCCTCTTTTTGCCTCTGACACACAAACACAGCATCCTAGACGAACACACACACACACACATACACAAATTCACATTCACCCCCAAAAGCAATCCTTCTTTAAAAGGAAAAGTGGGGGGCTGAGAGGGGCGTGGAGCGCAGCTCGCTAGCTAACGTACATAATGAAAAGTGCAAGCTCTGTCATTTTCTGCAGATAAAAGTGTTCTGATGAGAGCCGGAGACAATAGCAGCGCATTAATCTCCTTGACGTGCCAAGCTTTGGCTTTAAAACACTCACTTCCCCCCATTCAGAGGACCTCTAGCTATCTAGAGCTATACTCTCCGAAACCACATTAGGAGTTCACACACACACACACACACACACACACGTTACAAACTGCACCCACTGCAAACATTGCACGCAGCAAAATTGGCAGTAAATGTACAGTAAACGCATATACAACCACATAAGAAATACAACATTTCCATACACACACACACACACACACACACGTAAAAGCCCTGAAAAGGGGGTATTTGGCATAAAGGAATAACACACTGTCCTCAGATCGTGGCCGAACAGCACATCAGAAACAGCAGTCCAGCAGTATAACAACATATACAATAATACCAATGCAACAATTATCCAACAATCAGCAACAATCTGTTCATACAAAATTGACATATTAAAGTTGCAGACAAAATCAAAACAATGAGCTGAAAGATGCTAAAAATGCCTCAAAAACCTGAGGGGAACTGCAGAGCAGGGCGAAAAACGTTCTTCTAAAGTAATGCAGGAAGAAATCATACATATACGTCACTAACAGGCACTCTTTTAGTACAGTAAACATACTAGCAAATACATTTTCAACAACAGCGACTATTGGTATTTTACTCCCAAGTTAGTGATGTCCCCTGGACGGCAGTGCGGTTAGCATCGGTAAAGTAAATAACCTAAACCTAATAAACAAGCTGGAAGACAAACAGTGAACACATTCAATAATGAACATAAACCTGTATATCATGCAGGACTTGTGTATTTGTGTCATACACACTTACGAACACATTCAGGCTGACATTAGCTTGAGTCTTGTATTGACATTATTGAGCCTTGTTAAGGGAGACTTTCACTAACGGGAAGGAATTAACTCCAAAAGCTCCTATTCATCAACAGATACTCGGGCAGTATGACATTCAGTCACATTTGTCTTCTAAATTCAGTCGGGAGGCCTGACAAGAACACACTCAGGATGCACACGGGGGCTCCTGTTGATGTGTTTCTCACGGCTTGTGTTTACACTGTAATGACACCATCATATCGGCCTATTGCACACACACTGATCAAACAAGTTTAAGATGACACAAAACCATCGACTGCTGTGGTTTTGACCTTCACGGCATCGCTGCAGCCGACTGTTACCACGAGCTCAATAAGATGGGTCTGCAAGTGCCCTTTACATCTTTATGTTTTTCTTTCTCATATGTTAAGCGGGGCAGATTCATCTCAATACAGAAGCATGGCAGTGTTTGTGATACGTGCGTGTACACATCCCATCTTTTCACCGTTAAGTCATATAATCTCAAATATCAAGGTACATGGTTGCTGTTGTCTTTTTTTCTTTCTCTCTCTCTATTGCTTTTTAATGTTCTGTTGCCAAGTGATGTATGGCTCGCAGTGTGCAAATAACGTTTTGAAGGACAGTTTGAAGGATTTCACCCACACTTCAGGTGTCTCTGGTTTCATCCTGCTCAGAGTGGCTGAGCTGTAAAGATCATTGATGTTTGTGCTGATGCTTTTCCATTTGGTCTTTTGTGAGCGGATGTGATCTGAGGTTCTGACAAGCGCACAGAGTTCAGGATCAGATCTTGATACATAATATCTCTTCAGCAGGTTCTTGTTTCTTTTCTTCTCGGCTTCCTCTGAAGTTCGACGCTTGCTTTGCACAGTCTGGTCATTTTGTTGCTGGTTCAGCAGCACGCTGATTTGCATTCGTAGCCCACGGCGGCACAGTGCAGCTACAGTCCTCTCGTGCAGCTGAATGCACAATGCCTTGCTCAAGGGCGTCTTAGCGGTTGTTGTTCAGAGAGAGTTACTCATTCCCTGCTTTTACAGTAAATGGTGACATCATAGTCCCGGCCCTCTGTGCAGGGGCTGAAATTAGCGCCCAAGCAAAAGCCAAATGTCAATAAAAGTTGCTTTTGGTGGATAAATCAATAAGGCACACCCACCGCACAAGCAGGTAACCTTTATCAGTAACATTTCCAATCTTCACTGATACATCGCTTATTTTTTTGCCTCATGACTTGCTGCTTTTCAGTTTAAAGAAAGGAAATGTCTCTGTACCAGGTAGGCTGCTGATTGGCTGCCTGTTATGCTCCTTGATTCATAGCAGTGCAGCTCTTTTATCCGTTACCTGGGTGGTTATAGTTTAAACTCTAAACCTGCTTGATTTTATGTGTCACACTGTACTTCCATACAGCAAATGGTATAAAAATGTTTGCCTCCTCATAAGGACATACAAATGTGTCCTGCATCATGACAAATGTGTTGTAAAATGACCCATCCCAGCTTCCTGGTGGCAGTCTTTGACCTACACTGACGTATTCCTTCAATAGGATGAGTGTACCGCTGACCCCTGTCCCCGCTGTGTTTCTTCGTGACTGGCGAGGCAAAGGGGAGTTCATAGGAAACTCCTAATGCGGCCTCTGACAAGTGCCTCCAACCCCGCTAACGATGACAGAGGAACTTCCCACACAATCAGCCACTGCATCAGTCTCCCGAGGAGAGAGAGAGAGAGAGAAAGGGGGGAAAGAACGAGAGGTAGAGTAAGAGAGAAAGAGAGTGTGTGTGTGTGTGTGTGTTCAGGCTGGAGGGGTGAGTAAAGGCAGTTGATATTCGTAGGGCAGAGCATGCAACACCGATGCTGCGTTCCAGAAAAAAAAAGAACGCCGCTCAAAGTCGGAGTTCCTACATGTGACCTCCAAGTACCCCAATGTCATGAAGGAGCAATAAAGAGAATGTCATCAGGTAGCTGGTTACGGCAAACAATCTCTGAAAGTCATCGACTCTGCACAAAAGTTATATTCTTAAAATGCCGAAAGATGTTTAAAACATTGGGAAATATGCATATGCAACATTTACAGACTTTTGAAACATCAGTTTGTCACGGTCAGCCGTGTTTTTTAGTTTACGTTTGGCGTCATGTTGGAAGTTTCCACTTGATTTGCATTATACTTAAATGAATAAAAATGTGCACTACGTTTGGTGGAAACCTGAAAAAAATGAAGAGGTCATGGATGACAAAAACAAGAATTCCATTCAATAAACCCACTTTTATTAGACTTTATTTAGACAAATCCACTGGGAGCCAGAATCACTGTTACAACTTGCATCACATGACAGTGAATAATATGCCTGCAAGCCTCTGACGACTGTTGGCAGCAAAACCAGAAAGTTTGTTTTCACTCGTCTTCAGCTGTCAGCTCACATTTATAAATCAATCCGAGAAGCCAGTCGGTATGCAGCCTATTGCTGTTTCGTAACAGGCTCGTCTTGCTTAGTCAGACTGCTTTTTTTTCCCCCCCTCTCCGCCACCCTCTGTTCCTCCCTCTCCTTCCCTCTTCTCTGCGTTTCATCTCTCTCCTTCCACTCCCTCTCATTTCGTCGGAGTCTCTCCTCTTTCCTTTCCACCCTTTCGTTCTGTCACTCTCCTCTCATCCCATGTAACGAGAACCTCGCGTGTTTTGATCCGATCATGGGAGATGATGTCAGCAAGCCTCGCTGCAGCTATATGCGATATGGCCACGTGCATCTTGATACCCAACATGGTGTAAATATATCCATGTGCTTGTCTCTCTCTCTCTCTCTCTCTCTCTCTCTGCTGCCGGCGAAGCGGCTAGTTTGCGTTATCTGTGATGTCGTAAATGATGTTAATAAGAAGACCCGGCCAAAAAATTCCAGGGTAAAACAATGAATCATTCGTCAGCTCCACTATGAGGCAGGATCTGTGTGACTGAGACACACACACACACACACACACACACACACACACACACATACACACACACTCCAGCAGTGGCAGTGATATTTAGATACAGCAGGGTGCAGTCGTTCTGTTCTCGGAGCCTTGGAAGATTGCGATTGGTGGTGCAGCAGACTTCAAGGCAGTGGATGTCTCCCTGGGGATAGAGCCATGCGACAGACGTGTGTGTGTGTGTGTGTGACGGAGAGAGAGAGAGGGAGAGAGAGAGCGGGGGCATGTGAGGGAATGTGTGTATTTATCTGCACTGAAACCTGCTACAAATGTCAAATGTGAATTCTGGCCTTCCGGTCAGTTGACACACAATGTTTCCAGCTTGCTTGTCAGTCTATCATCAGTGTGAGGCTGTTTGTCACGGCTCTCAATATTCGAACTTTTGCTCCGCACTGCACTGTGATCTCTTTTTTACCCTCATTAATGCAATTAAACAGTCTTTTTCTGACTGATAGTTCTTCTTTTAAACGTACTTATTTAATAAAGGCAAATATCGAGTGACTGATAGTTTAGGTCTAGGCAAAAAAGAGCGAGTGCCAAGAGGAGTGGTGTGGGGGGGGGGGCATTAGCATAACTGTCACGCTAATCTCAAAGCAAGCCCGAGCCGAGTGCCAAATTAACAATGAAAGTTAAATTGGCCAGTGAGATGTAAACGTGTTGTCATATGTTAAAAGCAAAAATCCGCATGTATTTTAGGGAGGAGAGCACTAAACGCTGTGTTGTTTGCAATCGTTCTGATAAAAAGCCGACAATGATATGTTGGCAGGACGACGGAGTTGGCAAGAAGTGAGCCTCGCAGCCTGAATGTGGAAACACACTGACATAGGGCATTTGTTTTCTGCCAAAATAATCACATTGATTCTTCCCTCGGCGTCACGGTTTCCGCGCTCAAATCATACAGCACTGACTTGACTAAAAACTGACACAACGGATTCTGCAAGGCTGTTATAGCAAATGTAAATCAGGGGCAATCTTTTTCTTCTTTTGGCTGTTAGTCTGCATAGAAAGTTCGAACGTGTGTGTGCCCTCCTCGGTGAGAAACTGACCAGTTTAGGGGAGGTTTGGGTGAACTTGAGTTTAAAGGATTTTCTTATTGTCAACAACAATCAACAAGAGTTGCCAGTGTGGCTGTATATCTTATTGCTGTGTGCCATAGAGCTCCAATGCTGAGCAAAATTTATATTTAATTATTTAGCCCCAAATTTCACGAATGAAGCTATATATTAGTGACCAGTTAAAGATTTATGTCCTCAGTAAGCAGTGATGGAAAAAAATGCTAAGATGCTTTACTTAAGTAAAGGTACCAATGCAACCATGTACAAATACTCCGTTACAAGTAAAAGTCCTGTCAAAGTGCAAAAGTTTTAAAAGCAAAATGTCCTTCAAGTATCAAAATAAAAGTGTCAGCTGCAGCTGATAGACTGCTAACATTGATGCATACATGTGTAAGTAGTGTTTTATTGTTGTAGCTAGAACAAATTTGAACTGCTTTACGTACAGTTAGGTAGTTTAGTCCAGTGGTTCCCAGTTTAGGGGGTAGGAAAGAAAAAACTAAACAAAATATAGCTCAGCTACACAAATCCCTATTCATTTTTGTACTTTTCTCTAATCTTTGTTTTTGGTGACATAGTGGATACATTTGACCTCGTTGGGCGTCAGTCAGTTATTTAAATTAAACCATGTGAGATGTTCAGTGGGGAAATGTCTCTTTGGTGGAGCTGCTATGTGACAACTGTGTAGCGTCTCGTCCTGTTCGCTCGTCTGCTTTGTCTTCTTTTGCTCATGTTTCATGTTTTGTGTTGCACTTTTCCCGTTTTATTTTGTAGTGCTTACCTCTCCTCTCGTTTCAGACACTTCCTGCCCCGCCCTGATTAGTTTCACCTGGTCCTCATTAGTCAATCACCTGTGTGTGTATTTAAGCTGCCCCCCCCCCCCCCCCTCCCCCCCTTCTGTGCCAGTTTGTCTTTGTCCTTTATACTAAGCGACCCAGCGATTTTCCTAGTGTTCTTTATATTTTAACTGTCTTTGTCTATTCCCTCCTGGATTATCTGCATTGTTTGTCTGCTCAAGAGGGTCCTCTCCCCTGTGAAACCAGTCGTTACAAACTGGCTACTGGTTAAATCTTTAACAATATATTGTATTTTATAAAATTTATGATATATTTTTTATATATGTAGGCATTTACTCAAGTAAAATACATGTACCTAAAATTGTATTTATGTTCAGTACTTGAGTGAATGCCTACATTCAACCACTGCTTCTTTCCAGCAGTATGAAAGAATGGGCTTGGGGCTGAGTGCTACAGTAAGAAATGGTTCTACCTTCATGTTGGGAAACACCAAGGCTAGCAAAACATTTTGGAACTTCTTTATGCACATCACACAATATCAGATATAAAAATGACTTTCAGACAGCGAACACTCGCTGCTGCCTCCATTGTTTGCGATGTCAATGCGAACGTGCATGGTAATTTGCCACCAGCGTGGCTCAGCATGTGACCATGGCAACCACAGAAACCACACAGAGAAAAAAAAAACAATGCAGGGGCTGATTTTACAGGTATCCGAGTTCCCTGATAAGGAGCAACATCTGGCTTCAAAGCCTAACTATGTTGTCTGGGTCAATAAATAATTTCTATATTAATCACGTCAAATCACTATTTAACCCATTTTTAAGCTGCAACCTGCACCTTTTTAGTGAGGTGAAGAGATTAGAGAAGATGGATGGCAGCAACCTGTAGCGTAGGATTGGATGTAGCCAGTAGCCATGGCAGCAGAGTTGCACCCTGCTGCTGTCCACTCAAACACCAACATCATCAGGCAGCAGGTGCAGCAGTAACTGCTCACTGTCTGAAAGCACCTTAACTGGTATGTAAAGAAAACACTTTGTTATGATTGACTGTATCCACAAATCATTTACACACTAACTGAAGCTGTTAATGGTGCTGTTAGAGCACAATAGTGTGTTATATTCATTAAATGCGTGAACTAATAATTCCATATCACTACTAAGTCTTTGCTCATGTTGTGTTATTCATTTCCTGCCTTACAATCCTGCTTCCCCGTGCCTGCACATTCCAGACAGCTTCCTCCCCATAAGACAACATGCAGCCAGTGTGGCAGGCTAAAAATAACATAAAGTTCAACCGTCACTGAAGTGGCCTAACGGGAGCTCTCAGTGGTCACCTCACACACTCAGTCGGCTGTGGAAAGCAGCTAATGCTAGCAAGCCAGCAACAGTGTCGGGCATGAAGATGTCCCTCGTCCCTCTTTACTCTGGTCCGACAGAGCAGCGGGAGGCCAACTATACTGTCCTCGCAATTCCCTTGCAATCCATCAAACGGCAGCAGTCTCAACTCACCGAGTCAATCCACTATATACATACCGCCTGGGGCTCCGCTACCTGACACAAGCACGAAGGGGCATATACATTTGTTAGAACCGATAAGGAAATCCTTGAAGCTTCTGAAAATGTCTTCTGTCTTCCGGAGACCTATCAATCATTGCACTAAGTTAAAGATAATCACAGGCAACATCGTGGAGGTGGTGATCACGAAGACCCGGGGAGTTTGTGAGGTTCTCATGGGTCTCTGTTCTTTTATCAGCTTGGGCCCTGGGGTATCTATAACACAAGCCTGTGCATCATCAGCTCATGGAAGATATTGCCTCTTGCTTCTGTTTTATATTTCTCCGTCACCGTTTCCCAAGTGTCATTTGTACTGTTTCAATGAAGAGAAAGCGCCCGAGGGAGGCCGGACTGCCCACTGTCCTATAAAGAATGAAATAGCTGGCTTCAGTGCATAACAGCATTTATTGAAGTAAATTGACTTTGTGCCTTATTGAGCACGAGGGGCATAAATGTAAATGTTACAACACAGACTCAGTTCACACACACACACACACACTCACTCAGCAAGTGCTTGGTGTGCAAGAAGTGGACCAAATTAAGGAAACGCCACATGAAAGAGGGATTTTCAACTTTGAAGTAAGTAAATCACTATTCCAAATGCACAGGAGAGTCATTAATTCCAATGCCAGTCAGCAGTATGGGTTTGATTAAAAGGGGTTTGACAATAACTTCTTTTATGTCACTTTTCAAAGCAACGTGAGGCAGCACGAGTTTCAGAGGGGCACAGAGTGCCATATTTACAGGTGCACTGGCTACAAAAATGGCAAATTGTCTGGTTTGGCACAAGGAACAGACCAAAAATAGCTGGAACAAACCGTTGGCAAGGTGCTATGGGCCAAAGTGCACCCAAGGACAGAAAAAACATTAATGGGATGGTTACTAAATAGCACAAATTGCAGAAGCAAAATAATATGACTTTACGCAGCATTTCCCTGATTGTCTAAGTCTTATAAGCAGATGTTTATAAAGCTGCCATATGTAAAAACCACTTGTATCCAAGACACAGTTGGATAAGAGGTGCGTATCCTGGAGTGATGAGCACAAAAGCAGCAATTCTGCACAATGGAAGTTTTAAATGAGCCAGCAAGTCTTCCATTATTTTTTTTTCTAGATGTGTTTATTTTTTTTTTTTTTCGGAAAGTCAAAGGATGACTTCACTCGCTAACTGTTCAGCATGATGGTGGATCTGTTATGTGTGAACAGCCTCTTTTTCGAGGTCTGATGATTGCTCTGCATGATTATATTACGCCCCGAGAATATGAGGCCATTTTACAGCATTCACTCCCTATGGTGTGAACACTGGTTCCCCACATGTTCCAGTGGCGTAGATAATAGTGCCCCCATGGCAATTGGAGAAATAAACGGGAAAAGTTGCATAAAAAGCAAAAAATAGCATAATCTAACCAGTAGTCAAATGCATTTGGCTTTCTCAATAAGCATATCTAAAAATCATTGAAGCCCTCAATTTAAAGTTCCATCATTCCACAAAGAACTGGAAAGCTTTCTTTCATGTATAGACCAATTAGACCAATATTGCACAGGAATAATTTGGAGTAATGAGTATATATAGATATATACTCATTATATACATCCTTTCTTTGGCCAATAGACTTATTGAGTGAAATGGAATGAGACAAAACATGAATGTCCTTTTCTGTTCAGACTGTATTCGATTGGTGAAGCAGGAGGGTGCTAAATGGGGGGGGGGGGGAGCACAACACTGAACTGTGCTAAATCTCTTGTTTGTTCGGTGGTGGATTCAGTTGAGAGTTGGGGGATTTGAGAAATGTTTGGGCGTTAAAGTGTTGTGAAACAGTGGTGCACAATATAGAAATACTTACTTAGATGTAATGCATTAAAAACACAGCATTAAATGTGCGTAGATGCTGTCTATTTACAGATCGGTAGGTAAGTAGAGCTGGAGCACTTTCTCTCCATTTGATGATGGACTGTCATTACTGCAAAGTGGGATTGTTTGACTGATTATCTGTCTCGAAAAACTCAAACACTGAAATCAGGAATTTGTAAATCCTTTGTGCCTTTTCCTCAGCCCTCAGCCATTTGCTTCTCTTGCCAAGCATTATGTAATGCATTTTACAAATGTTGACAGCATTATGTACCATTTGGAATGGGACACCTGTGTTGCACAACAATTGCAGCATAAAAATAAAAGCACATTGCCATTAATTCAAACGAGTGAGACATAAAATACCAAACAACAGACTGCTTAATTGTGCACATTAAACTGATTGCTTGGTGGAAATGTCAAATAAATAGTCCAGTTTAATCTTACAAGAGACCATCAGATCCAAAACTCCCTCCTGGACAAAGTTCAGAGGCAGCAGCTCAAAGAGAGAGTGCGGCTTTATCCGTCCATCCATCTTTATCAGCAGTGGCAGCAGACGAGGGCAACGTCCTCCTCCCCAGCCACGTCCTCCAGCTCCGCCTGGGGGGTCCTGAGGCTTTCCCAGGCCAAACAGGATATGTAATCCCTCCAGTGCGTTCTGGGTTGGCTCAGGGGTCTTCCCTTAGTTGAGATCAAAGACTATTCCCAGAGGGAGGTGTCTGGGAGACATCCTAATCAGATGTCCAAATCACCTCAACTGGCTTCTTTCAACATGAAGGAGTAACGGCTGTACTCTGAGTTCCTTCCAGTTGTCCGAGGTCCTCACCCTGAAACTAAGGGTGACCATGGACACCTCATTTCGGGTATCCGCTATTTCATTCTTTCAGTCATTACGCAAAGCGCATGTCCACAGGTGACGAACGCAGATCAACTGATAAACCGAGTGCTTCAATTTCAGCCTCAGCTCTTCGTCACCATGACAGCCCAATACCGTGATCACTGCAGACCAAGCCGCCTGCCAGTCTCATGGTCCATCCAACCCTTTACCTGTGAACAAAGCCTGCAGATACTTCACCTCGCTTGGGGGAGAAACTCCGTCCCAATTATTTTATTTTGCATTGATTTTCCATGAAAGCAAAGTAATCAGTATTTCACACTGTGAGGAATTCACATGCTGCCCATTAGATTTTGTTTATTTCTTCTTTGCTGCAGAGCCATGTTAATAAATGCTCATTAACTCTAGATGTCTACTGAAAAGACAAAAAATTGCGGCATCACGACAGAGTTATTGCTATTATGAGTTTCCAACTTAAAATTGAGTTCATATCAACTTCCAAGTAGTAATTACGGCATCCGACTTATTTACTGATATGGAAGTGCCTGCTAACAAAACAAAAATGGACGCCTCACATCAGCTAAGTTGTTCCTCACACAACCAACTCTGTAATCATACAACTGTCTTAATGACGTGAACATGAGAACCATTCCCATTCTTACCATCCATCCCATATGACGTAAACACGGCATCAGTTGGGAAAAGTTGTAAAAAAAGGACATTGATTACTGCACTAAGAATAAAGGGTGCAACAGGCAGCTAACACCCGTCGGTGCAGGACTGCAGCAGCAATAGCACCATGCATTTCCAGCCAGAGAGGGCATTTCCCATGAATCGCCTTTTCAACTTAAACTTATCACCATATTATCTTAAAAATAGACTCTTGAGAGCTCAATTGTGCAATTCACCAATGTGTCTGAACATAAAAACAACACATTCCTCACGTTGCAAAACGCAGGTCGACACAGGTTATTACTCTGCCAGGGCTGTAAAAGCTACATCAATTCGACCACCCACTCAATGTGTCTATGTGAAGTATACAGGTAAAATATTGAGGCTCTGTAAAGCTGCTGCCTCGCCCTGAGCCCACAAACTATATCCAATCAATATAATTTAAAAACCCATGCTGCCAATCATTATGTTTATGACCCAGAAATATTACTCCCTTAATTATGAGCAAAGCAGGAGCTAAGGGCGTTCTTCTGTGCGCACGCACACACACACACACACACACAGCTCACAGGTTGCAGCCTTTCATAATAAGTTTAATACCAGAGCTTTCACTCCTGGGTAATCAATCTGTAATTCATCATTATTTATCTAGCGCGCAAAAAGCCCCAGAGGACTCCTGCACATGCACACAAGTTTAAATGTATATACACACACACACACACACAAACACACAACTCAACTCACATGGGAGTGGGGGAGGCACGTGCACACTCTCGTGCGCTCACACACACACACTCACAGACACCCTGGAGGTGTCTTTGCCCACTTGGAGGTATTAAGGGATCATGGTGGAGAGGTAATTACAAGCACAGAGGAGGAGAGCGGGACAAACACAGTACAACACTACACTCTATGCTGTCTCTAGGCCTGCAGACCATACAGACAAGAGTGCCAATGAGAGGAGTCAAGGCCTCTTTAGTCCAGCACAGGCCAAGACCTTGTCAAATGCGGTGGTGTTATCGCATTAAATGGCTAATTGTGTTAAAGGCACACTCTATGATTCCAATATAAACAAAAGGGGTTAAAGGGTTAATCATTGAAATCCAAATGCAGGGCTGCAACCTTCAGGTCAATCACTCCCAAACTGCCAGACAGGTGTATTCATTCAGGAGTCAAGGTATCTAAGAGCATGGCGCCACCCAAATCATCTCTGAGTTCCATGTCTCTTGCAGGGCCACTCTAAGGCTGAAAACCAATACTGTTGGCACCCCTAAATCCCTTAACCACCTCTAAACTGAACATAACCATGTTTTTGGTGGAGCTGGAGGGCTGTTTGCAGTAAGCTATGCAGCCAAATACTGTTCTAAGCAAACAAGTGCCTCTCGGCCACTTCGGTCCAGGCTGAAATATCTCAACTCTTGGATGGATTGGCATGAAATTTGGTGTCAACATTTATGTCACCATCATGATGAATTGTGACTTCAGTGATCTCTCTCTTAACTTTTCATCTAGTGCCACTCTCCTGGTTTATGACCAACGTAAAAGAATGTGACATTCCCATCAAACTCAGCTGACAGTTGCATGTTCGCCAGCTGACGTTAGCATTTAACTCAAAGCACCACTGTGCCTAATTACAGCCTCACTGAGCCGCTAGCATGGCTGTAGATTCCTAGTCTTGTGCAGTAAAGCTGCAGCATCCTGATAGCACAGTGGTTAAGACACATAATCACAACTTCTTTGGGGTGTTTCGCCAAACAGGGTATCCAGGAATGTTGTGGTTTCTAATGGCGATGAGCAGTTGCACCATATATCCAAATACTAGCCAATGGCAGCAGAAAAACAAGGACGTATTTCATCATATTGTGAGCTCTACAAATGCTGCGTGACTCAGTGCTGGTTTTGATTTTGTTAATAAAAATGAAATATATTGGCAATAAAAAATTAGAAATTTTGAAAAGCAATAGCACTTTATCCTACAGGGTAACTGGTTACCAAAAAAAAGGACAGATAAATAAATGTTTAATTGATATGTCCAGCTGATATGAGCATAAGAAATGTTTGCATAAATTATAATGCAATTAGCACTGTAATTAGAGAGGGGCGTCTGAGCCAGTTTAGGGGTGTGTGTGATTATTCACCAAGGCATGCCTCCGCTGCTCTAAAGTAAGTTCACATAAAGTAGCTGCCTTTCACATAGACAATTTCAGCCAGAACACCACATCCACAAAACAGCAAGCTTAAGTGAACTATAATCCATCTTTAGAGCTCCTGAAACACACACATCCACCACACACACACACACACACACACACACACACACACACACACACAGAGAATGCAGCAGCCACAAGTGTGTGTTCCTCAAAGCCCAAAAAATACACTAGAGATCAAAAAAATGTCCACTTTATGTCCATCATAGCACAGCCAAGGCATCAAAAACATTTCCAGCCCATAAATTAACCAGTTTTGTGCAGACAAACTGCTGCTGTTCTGGATAATTTAAAAAGCCAAATAAAGCAACACTAGGGGATTAAACACGGAGTCATAGAGAGGGAAAAGATGGGAAGAACTTTAAGTGTTAGAACTTGAATGAGCCCTGCATGCAGTTAGCCATTAACTACAGTGACGTAATATGGCTCCACTTGGCCTAGTATGATGCCATTAGTGACTCAGTCGCTCACCATTACACACCTCCTGCCATGAGAGGATCCATTTTACTATGACATGATGCAAAAAGCAGCGAGGCAAATACTGACTTTATACCTAAAAGGTGGCTCAATGACAGCGAGGTCAATGAGCCGTTTATTTACTGGCCAAGGTCGCTCCTAATTACTGAGAAAGAAGGTGGAGGAGATGGAGGAGTTGTTCCTTTCAAGCATCACTCCTGCCGCCCAGCAGCCATGCCAGCATAAGTGAACAGGAACAGGCCCACTGCACAGTCTGCTACTGTCCACTGTGATTATTGATTCCCCCAGGGTCTCTGTCTCACTACTTCCCCTGAACAGCCTTTTCTTTTTTTCTCCCCCCCCCTCCCCCGTCACCAGGCTGGGAGCTACAGTGCATCTCACTGGCTGCTCCAGCTGCACCCCGCAAATTCCTGCTGGTTTTCCCCCTTTGTTAGGACCCACATTTTTTTGTTACTCAGCCCACGTAGTGACAGATTTAAATCTGATTTATATTCCCTCTAATTAGTTAGTTACACAGCTTGAGCATGACACTGCAAAACTCAACATAGCACTGGCTTTGCCGAGCAATGTTGCTGTATCCCAGATCTCAGCAGTAAAGCTGGTGTGTAAAATGTTACAATAGGCCCCAAGTCGTTTGTTATTATTAACATGATGGTCATTTTATTTTTAACTTGCTTTAGCAATGCCATTTTGACAGAAGCCTTCCCCTTAAATTCCCACAACTTCAATCAGTTAACTGTGAGGGAATCAATAGCTTCATAGTGTTTTAAATCTTACTTAAAAGACTGGCGCTTTTGTGTAGGCAGTGGTGACCCCAGATCAGCCACTTTGAGTTTGTACTTCGGAGTGACTGCTTGGTCAATGGGACATCTTATGAAGACAACACTGATATATGTCTTAGATTAATGGATTAAATACAAACAGTTGTTTTCATTATTTGTTAATCTGCCATTATTTCCAAGCCCAACAATATTCTGTTGACTATCTGAGGAACAAAAGCATCAAATCCTCAAACCAGAGAATATTTGCCATTTTGGTTGAAAATTTACAGAAACGATGAATTGATTATCTAAATGTATTTTCTGTCCACCTACTTTTTACTTTAACTTTAACTGACTAATGACTCCAGTTCTAAAATACAAGAGATCCTAATTATTAATCCAGATCAAAACTGGACATTGTTGGCTTTGGTCTTTTCTTTCTTTCGTACAGAACGGCACCAGACTTATCCTTTAAATCAGGTTTATTTCTATCAGCTAAGATTAGGACATTTCTCTTTGCTCAAAATCAAAGTGGTGCATGCATATACCTCCTGTCCCGACTTCTGTAATGCCCTGACTGATGTCCTCCTACTGGCATTAGTAAAAAACCTTTCCTGCCTGCAGCTTGTTCAAAATTCAGCTGCTCAGATTCAAAGATATTTCACCAAAGCTTCTGTTCCAACAGTGGTCACTGATTGCCTTTTTTAGGAAATGATTTCCACATTTTATTGGTAATTTTAAGGCGGGAAGGGGCCTCGCGCCTACCTACTGTATATTGCAGAGCTGTTAACCCCTCTACTCCTTTTAAAAGTGCAATATAATATTTGAACTAGAGATCGTCAACATCAGAGAGGAATCACTGCTCTCACTCATTTGGTGAGTTTCCTTCGTTGGAGAACCCTGCTGTTTTATTGAGATGCAAACCCAGTGTGCGAGCAGTTACAGTACACAGACCCCCCGAACAGAGTGCTATATTTTTAGATGAGTTCTCTGAGCTGCTATCCATCATTCACTCAAATTACGACAGAATGATTATTACAAGGGGGTTTGACAATCCTGCTGACTCAAAAGCAATGGATTTTGAAAATGCTGTATGGATTTTACACACGTCAAAAAGGACTCGTACATATATGGAACTAACCTCAATTATTGATCATTACTGTTTTGTATTACAGTGACAAAAGAAGCAGTCCTTAAAAGCTGTCTGCTTTCAGATATATGATTTCTTCAGTGAGGCGTTTCCTGTCGTTTCCATCCATCGGGTGGATTGTATGGGTTTGTGATGGTGTGTATGGTCTCCCTTTTGAGTCATAATGGTTTCTTATGGTTTGGGATGGTTTCTATGGCTGCAATGGTTTCCATGACAGACTTATATTGGGTTCAAAATGGAGGTGCAGTTACATTCCCATTACAGTTTCCAATACAGCCATTAAAAATATACACAATTCTCCAACAGCCTTTTTTTTCTCTCTGTGACAACACTATGACAAGACATATGACATTCAAATATGTTTCTCCAACAGCAGAGATGTATGTGGTCTACTTGACAAATATTCCTCTTATGGCCAAACGTGCCTCCACGAACCGCGGAGAGTGCTCGCTGTTGCGTAAAGCGACAAATGGCGGAGAGTGAAAAAATTGCTTTTCTTATGACGGGGATAAAAATGGCTGCCGCCCAGACCCCCTCCGTCTCTCGTCACCATCCATCAGCCTTGAGATGAAGACATTCAGGAGATGCATCGTTGTCTGCCAGCTGTTGTCAACAACCCTCCCCCTACTCTCTGTCTTTTGAAAATCTATTTCTCTCTCCTTTTTCATCTCTGAGGAAAGGCTCTACACTATTTGTTCTCTTCATGCCATTACGTGAAGCTTTGCACCACACATATGGTACACAACAGTGTTCCAAATGCAGGAAGACTGGACCCCGATGACCGTTTTCTGATCTGACACAGCAATGGCTAATGTTTGGTTTTCACACAAAAACTAAAGTTAGGAAAAGATCAAAAATTGATGTGTCCGCTAGACGTCCTTGGTCAGGTAAACATGGGTCAAATTAAGCATTTGAACAAATGACTGATGCTGTCTTTGCTTTTGGTTGAAAATGGATTTTCAAGTCAAGGTTGAAGTCCTCAGAGACGAAGCTTTCCCAGGTGTGATGGATGTGCTAATGCACTCCCTGAAAACACTTGATGTTCTATGTCAAGCTATTTAGTCACATGTAATCAAATATGTCTTTATTCTGGCAACCTGTTTTTCCTGAAAGGTAAAAAAATACGCACGTTTGTGAAGATAAAATACAGGCTCTTTGTATGAGGTGTTTTTTTTCGTCTTCTAAGAAAATGATTAATCAAACGTGTTAGAAAATAGAGCTTTACAGAAAAGCGCCGGCGACAAGACGTCTGGCATTCGGCTGGAATAACTGGTACTCAGAGAGGTCATGATTCAAACGAAGAGCAAACACAAACAACGATTCCTATAACTTACTATAACTCAGAGAAACGCTGACTAATTATAGGTCAACATAGATTCTCTGCTCATATGCGTTGAGGGGTCATGACACATGTGACTGAACATGAGGATAAAAGAGATTTCCTCTTAGAAAAAAAAATAGATGAAACACTTATGGGTTCACCTACAGGGAGAAAATATAGAACTGATGAAGGTGCCAATATTGCTTCTTTTTTTCTTTTTTAAGAGTGTAGCTAATAGGTTGAAATGTGCCTCGGAGGATGTGGAAAAGAGCCTGCACTGTGTTTTGGCGCAGCGCACGGAAGGTTTTTTGAAAGGAGCAAACTAAATTTAGACAGGTTGAATTTGACACAGACACACACGATTGCGCATGCGCTCACAGACACAGTCATTAGGCTTTCAACAAACATCATCTGGGTGGAATGATGAGCCTTTAGTGAGATGCATTTGTTTCCTTCACATTACTGGAGAGAGAAAGGTGGGGGTGGAGGTGTGTGTGTGTGTGTGTGGGGGGGGGGGGGGGCTGCCATTGATATGCCCCATGCAGTGCCAACACCTGACTAATTTCATGCAGCCATTCAAATGACTGCCTCCTTTGGCTCATCTGTGCTTCCTGCGACTCCCCACTGAGCACGCTCACAGAGGAACAGGTCAATGCAAATGAGCTACAGACCTTTTAAAGGGACAGTTGGCTCTAAGTCAAGTGGATTTGGGATACAAGTCTGCCTTATATGATAGCCATGCTTAACTGAATACTACATATTGAGGTTGCATTTGAAAAAAACTGTTATTAATTTGAGATTTTTACAGATCATCATCAACACATCATTTTTTATTGTGTCTGAAAAAGAAACCTGTTGATTGCAGCCAAGATGAACCTCAGATGTAACTAAAGCTCCTAGAGACATTCAATGTTACTAAACGGATAGATTCTAAATGCAAAGACTCACAAAGCCCTGAAGTACCCAGGCCTGTGACGCATTTAAAATGATCACTCTTCGAGGGGTACAATAGAGAAGTACTACTACTTTCCTGTTCTAATTTACCATTCAAGTGGACCTACTGGAGCAAAAATAGAGCTCCAAGATTAAAAATCATCCGCTTGTGACGAGGGCTGGTCATTATTGCAAAACAGTATAATGTATTATGCTTGTGGTATGGAGTACTAATACACATGTGTGCACACATGCTGCCCACCCCCCCACTTCAGAAAATGCATGAGCAGTGGAATACCAGTGAGATGTGTTAATTGCTCTAATTGAACAAATCCTGCAGCAGCGAACAAGCGCACATTCTGCTTTATTTTTGGTGTCTGAGAATGGAATTAAATGAATTTATCCAGTAAAGAGTTAAACAGATGATATCAGATGCAGGGATAAAAACACAGAGAGGGATAGAGAGAGGCTGACCAAGTTGTACAAAACAATCTATTTGGTATGCAGAATGTGACACCCACATGGAAACAGGAACCAAAACTGTCAGTTATTTTTATGTATTTGTTGCACCACAGCCTGACCAATGTGTCCTTAGGGTAAATAAAACTGGATAAAAGTACATGGAATATAGCTGTAATTGAGCTGTGTGGGATTTCACCTGTCAAGTAGTTAAATGTCCCCATGAAATGAATTGGGATAGCATAGTTAAGAGTTAGAGTTATTTTGGGCTGCATTTTGACTCATAACAAGTCAGTCACACATGAAAAACAAGGGGCTTTGTGAGGCTGTACCTTTGAGCTAAATGCTAATGTCGGAGTGCTAACATGCTCACAGTGACAATGCTAACAAGCTGATGTTTAGCAGGTATTAGTGTTCACCACATTCACCATCTTAGTTTAGCATGTTAGCATGCTAACAGTAGCTAATTAGCATTGAATACAATGCCCAGCAGTGGCTGTTGGGAATATCATTGGTTTTGAAGGTATTTGGTCATAAAACAAAGTAATTGGACAAAAGGTCAGGATCACCAAAGTTATTACAATTTCATCACGAATGTCTGACTCCCAAAAAACCCCCACAATCAATTTGATAGTTGTCTAGACATTTCACTACCATAGTCATAAGGATTCATCCTCTGGGGACAAATGTCTGTACTAAATTTCATGGGAACACATTTAATAGTTTCTGAGACATTTCTGTCTGGACCAAAGTGGTGATCTAACATTGCCATCTCTATGCTGCTAGCAACCTTAGACTAGTTTTAAAATGAAGGCATGGTAGCTTAAAGGGCTTTCTTCAGTGGGGCAGCTCAATTCAGGACTGGATCTACAATCTGTGTCTTGAGAAATGATCTTTGAGCAGCCACTCTAGTGAGTGTCGTGTGGACGTAGAGCAGCTAGAATTAAACACTTTATGCTCTGTGAAACCCCAGGCAGTCCTGTCGGTGCTGATCGCTTAAGATATACTTAAAACTAAATACTGCATATTCAAACTTCAAATGTATTTTCTCACTTGACATTTTCAGCATTGTGAAGAAACTAAACCTTCCTGTGGGTTTGAATTATGCTCTTTCGAAAAGTTGACTCGATCAGCTCAGCGGTGCTACAGGACTGAGGCAGATTCTTTAAGCTGACTGCTGGACATGCCGAAATGGAAATTCTGGCTTTGAATTTCCTGCCTTTGCTTGCAAGTACACACAGAATATTGAATATTCAGTATTAAGATGAAGTATCATCAGCTATCCACTGAAGGTCTTGCATTTTTTTCTTATCTTCATGGCCCGGTATTTGTAACACCACTATGAGACTCTTCCATTGGCAAAACATTATTGCCTCATTACATCATTGCACTTTGAACTCAACATTTAAGTGATTCTGCAAAAAAAAAAAACCCTCCAAAACCTTTTCATTAATTCCATCATGGCATGGCCTTCTTTTTAATTCAGACATAGTTATCTGAGGTAAGTGGAGTGACTTGACCTTCTACCCTTCCAAACAAGCATCCTTGCTGCAAATAATTTTGTGTGGATAACATTAAGAATGAGGCTCTCACTTACTCATCTCGTCCCCTTTCAGACAGGAGAATACATCATCAGCGAAGTGCACAGGGTACAAAGACAGCTGGCTCCTCAGATTAATTTCAGCATCTCCTTTTTCTCTCCTCCATGGAAAAATAATTCATTTACTTGATATTCAATGCAGGTGAATCTCTCCCACTTTTCTGTGACTCTCACAAACAATCTCTCTCTCATATAGACACACACACACACACACACACACACACAAGTGTGCACAAACGCACAATGTCAGGGACAATTGCTTTGACCAGGCACAGGGCCAAGGGCTGTGTAAGAACTGTAATTTCATCCTATTGCTTAGCTAGGTCACCTTATGCTTGACCTACCCATTGGTGTGTGTGTGTGTGTGTGTGTGTATGTTTTTGCTTGTGTGTATCGGTCAGATAAGAATGTATCCACTGGCAAAGAAGCCTGTGAGGTTTAATAGAATGGGAAAACACTACCGGCTTCGGTGGGCTACGGTGAATGCTTTGTGAGTGTTTACTCAATTTCACAATTAAGAGCTGCTCAGCAAAACCACAATCTTCTACTGGCAAAGACAAAGCAGCATCAATGGAGCAGCTGCCGGTTCAGTGTCTTGCTTAAAGGCACGATGACAGGAGTTCACTTTCTTTATATTTACCTCGATAATACTTGGCCAGACTACCTTTATAAATGTTGGTAAAAAAAAAACTTATATGTCCAATCCTTTTGATTAAAAATGATTTCTGCCTAAAGAGTGTTTAAACGTCTTATGAAATATTTCTTATTTGAAAAGAATGATTTAAAAGCTGTTTGAATTTCCTGTATATATCACAAGTCTTGAATAAAAAAACTGGCCTTGCCTCTATCTTGCATCTTCATGTAAAGTAATTACTTCATTCATTTTCCTATCTGCTTCTCTGAAAGAGGTGATGAGCGACAAAAATGGCTTTTCTCGACACAATCGCTCCATTTAAGGAACATTTCGCTGGCATTTATAGAAAGCTCTCACAGCATCTGCAGTTACATTCAAACAGCATTTGTCGTCTATACCATGCAGGCATGAGGGCATGTACATTCTATTGTGGCCTGTTTGAATTGCTCAGCGGGGGAGCGAGATCTGAATTTAAAAGACATTCCCTCGATCGACACATTCAGCACACTGAACTGCTTTCATGACCACTTTTATGGAGGAGCACACTCACACATACATGAACACACACATATACAGTATACCCGCACACGCAAACATATACTGTATGCAATCGCCTGGGATTCAGGAGGATACTGTGAACATCGTTTTAAAATTCTTATACCATATCGCACATAACTGTCACCCAGCAGTGTTGGATGTCATTAGGATCATTATAGTTTCACACTGTACTGTACAGCAACAACATCTGCTGAAAGTGACACTTGCCAACCAGATACTAAATTAACATGTGCATAACAATTTTTTCATTTGGTATTGAATGAATGATCCATTTTGCTGTGGAGGATTTTAGGTTCCTTCATTCTTCATCACTGCTACACATGTTTTACATAATGTAATTTTATTAATTAAATATTCAGGTAAAAATGTCATTACCATAAGACCAAAAAACAGGTATTATTTAAACACTTTTATATTCTGGACAAAGGTTTCATATTTCTATGACTTATATGACTTATAAAATATATTATTTATGTGGCAATCAATCTAATCAATAATGTCCATTATTCAGGTTTGTATGTCAAGTTTGAGTCTGGCGTAGAGCAAAGGGAATGCAGCAAAACTTCTCTCTAAAACATTTCACAAAATTTTATGTTAGTTTTTAAATACATGTGAATATGTTATTTTAATGTGTAATAAGTGCTGTTAGGGGGCGCCCTGTAGCTCACTTGGTAGATTGGGTGTCCCATGTACAAAGGCTGAGTCCTTGCCGCAGCGGCCCGGGTTTCGATTCCGGCCCGGGGCCCTTTGCTGCATGTCACCCCCCTCTCTCCCTATCGCATACCCATAGGTTGTTAGGCACGACTTTAGTTCAAGGTGATTCAATCATAAGTTGTTATTAAGATGCTCCCTTTCTGTAGTTACATGGATAATTAATCACGGGCTCTGCTATTATTTTAGTGAGATATGTCTGGAGTGAAACGACAGGCGACATGCAAAAGCCTAGTGCCGTCATATAACAGTGTCACACTGATTTCACATATCAGGCACAGTAATGAGTGTATGGACAACAGCTTGAAGGGCAACGCTGATTTGCATGCAGGACTTGCCCACATACTGGTCCAAAAAATAACACAATAGGTGATAACAGGGAAACAAAACTGACATTAAACTGACAATGTTTTAAATTGAACAAATTGTTAATTTAACATTCCAGGAATATAAAAGGGCAAATGATAATAGGAAGCCGATAATCCATTTTTGAAATGTTTTGACTCATTCTGGACTCCCCAAGATGATATTTTGCTAAACTGTAATGGGGCACTACATCACTGATTCCACCCATTATGGTGCATAATTTCTACATAGACAAAAGAAATCAATAAGATGTTAAGTCCTGGAAATAGATTGACTAAAGGCAATAGAAATGGCGGCGCTGCCATGTGTAATTTCTAAGATAAATTTAAACCAGGAATTCCCGGGATAATTTTGTCCAGGGAATTACTCACACAGACACACAGAAACAGACACATAAACACAACAAATCTCATTCCATCTGCAATCCCAACTGTGCACGAGCAATAACAGTCAATGTTCATAATGCATTCAGAGAATCCCTCCAAATTTGCATAGCACACAAGCATCAGCTCCGACCCAAACACTAAAATAATCAGCATACACTCACATTATCAGCCAGTGCATACATTAGTAATTGTTTCCACATGACTTTCAATCATGCTACTGTCTCAGAGAGAATAAGCCGTCTTCTGCTGGCATGTGGAAAATAACCCCCCAAATGGAGCCCTAAAGAATAACTACCAAGCCGGGTCCCAATTCAGAGGCCAACATTTGGAAAACTGTAGACTTAAAAGGCCTTCCGAAGGCTAATAGGCTAAAGCAAGTCTACTTTTTGCATAAACAAAACGGTGCGCTGTCTTTTGGAATATATCTGGCCTTTAAGCCTGCACCTCCACCTCAAGGGACAGGATGTAGCCTCACAGAGATAACAAGACTAAGAGTCCACAACCATGCTGGTGATTCTATGAGGCTGTACTTGTTGTATGCACATATTCACGGTGGCAATGCTGACATGCTGATGTTTACCTTGTTCACCATCTTAGTTTAGATTGTTAGCATGCTAATGTCTGCTAACTAGCACTAAACACAAGTACAGCAAAATTGAAATTTCGACAGGATGATGGTGCTAGGGGAAAGGCCAGGGGATCACAAAAGGTGTTTCAAGGTATCCTCTAGGGACCTTGAATGTCTGTAATTTCGTAGATGTCCATCCAATATCTGTCGAGATATTTCATTCAGGACTAAAAACTATTAGGCAATCTTTGGAAGTTGAAAACCTCTAAACTTACCTCCCAGCAAGTGATAAACACATGGTAAATATGAAGTGGTCATGTGATGTCTCCTGACTTTACAGGCTGAATGTACCATCAAACGATTGACTAGCTGGTAACGGACTGCTGAATATTGAGGGCCATAAAGGAATCATCAGTTGTGTGCTCCAAATATGGGCGAAAGACGGCTCCATTTCTCAGAGCACTTGGAATACGAAATCACTGTCAAGCCATTATTATGTATTTGGTCTTGAAAAGGAGGTAGTCCCTAAATTGGAACAAAGCTAGATTTGAATATCAATCATCGCTTGAAAGCTAATAAACAGAACAAACTACTGTCCTGTTGGTAAGAATTTCCACTGCCCAATAGCACAAAATGATGGCATGGTTGATACAACTATTGATCACGACCAGTGACTCAGCAATTACTTGGCAAGGTGTTCCAGTTTCTCTATTTTACGGCTCACCCTTCAGAGGCAAAACTGTCCACCCACTGACATTTGGACAATTCATGCAGCGATGGTGGCTGAACTACCAGGAAATGCAAGATATTTCAGCCACCAAGGCCAAAAGACTTGATCTCAAGCCAAAACCACATGCTCAGCAAAACCACTGCCTGGAATAATAACAGCAATAAAACACTTGCAGTAGGTGTATAGTATTTGATTTGATCAGCGACCCATAAGAAGTTCTATGTCTTTAGAAACAACATCACCTCTTGAACAACTATTATTCCCCATATTTTGGACCAATGGCAGTTCGGTGGCTCAGGCATCACAGTGGGTTGTGCTGGTTGTGAACTTGAGACTTTTATTAAAGTTAACATCAACTTTAGTGTAAGTTTTTTGGGCAGCCTGTTTTTCTTCTTGATATCATTTGATCACACCCTGAAAGCTCTCAGACACACACACACACACACACACACACACACACACACTATAATTTGTCTAAGAGATTTAGTTGTCACCTTGTGGTACTAATGGGGAAATGTGTTCAAACAGATGTTCCTGATATCTCACAGGGGGGTGAAAAAGGCAGCAGAAAATGCACTTATGTGGCTGTCTGCAAAGGTGCAGGCATTACCAAAATTTCACCATACCGTAGGTGAAAAGAAAAAGAACCATTTGTTATATAACCATCAAGATTAAACATGTTCAAAATGCAGTATTGATGTATTTCTGACACGTTCTTGAAGTTAAGCTGGGGAATGGTGGAAAGATTAGATGGGAGAGTAAATGTTCCGAAATTCAAAGAAAACTCCAAGATGGGGGACAAGATTGCATTTTGATTGAACAGTTTTGATTGCACCAGAATCTATTAAGATAATGACAAAATATGAAAGAGTGCAGACTTTTGCTCAGGGATAATTTGGTGTGTGTCTAATTTGTACAGTTACGCCGCTGAAGTTCAAATAAACCATTCCTCCTGTTAGAAGTATAAAAGAATGGTTGCAAAGAAATCCCATGTAGCAGATACAGAATCATCTTGTAACAATTGAGTAGACCTTTGGGACCCTTATCTTATTATACTCTTCCCTTTTACATTTCCCCAGCATCTAAAATTACCTTTTTGCTTGCCAACACTCTGGTATATTTCCAGGAGGAGAATACTTAGCATCAAGCAAAGCCACTTTGCTCATGGCTAACCTTAAGGGAACAAAAATTCACAGAGAAAGTTTGCCATAAAAAGCACAAAGGAGGTTCAGAAAAGGAGAGCCCTAGGAAACAGATTGTGTGATTTCACCTTGATGTAAAACCTGAACAGAGATGATACAAAAAGGGGGTAATGTAGCTTTCAGGTCTGCTCTTTGTAGAAGGGTCCACATTGTGTGTGTGTGTGTGTGTGTGTGTGTGTGTGTGTGTGTGTGCGCCGTGGGCGTGGCTTTCCTCTGGCACTCTCTCGGCGCCCTCCTGATTACAGCATTCAACTCACCTGCTTCAATCTGCACACCTGTCAGCCATCAGTATATCTGCTCCGGCTTTCCGTCCACTCATCGCCAGATCTTAATTTCACCCGGAGTTGATAGTTATTCAGTCTCATGTGCTTGTCTCACCCCCCCCCCCCCCCCCCCCCCTTGTGCTTCCAGGCTCACCCTGCTTGCTCGCTCTCTCGCCCGCGACGCCCAGGACTGTTCCCTGTCTACCACATCCATTCTCCCCCAGTCATTTCAATGCTGCTAACTCGTCATCATCTACCCTCCTGAACTTAACAATAAACCTCTTAATATTAAATCCCTCTGGTCCGAGTCTGTGTTTGGGTCCGTCCTCTCTGATCACAACAAAAATCCACCTCAACTGGCTCTTTTGAATTACATTGTCACCAGTGTAGAGTTGTCATGGAAACAGTTAAGAAAGTCATTCAGAGTGTGTTTTTAGCAACAGTTTTTTTCCCTTTTGCACAGAGAATGTGATGTTACACAAGTGTGTATTTTATACATTTTTCCAGTTATTACTTACTTTAATGTCTAGACAAACTTAATCAGTGCATATTTCTACTGCTGAAGTCATTGTCTAATCACATTTTATGCAAGACAAATTTGTGGGTGTCAAGACAACCTGATTGGTGTAAGTGTGGATTGTCATAATATTCCACGGAGCAAAAGGCAGTTCTTTGAACAGTCACAACGGCATTGCTCAGGCAGACTAATGCAATTTAATAATACGAACTGCATTTACAGCCTTCATAGTGGAAAATAACAATGAACACTTTTCTAATCAGCCAGTCACCAATTTCCTTCTCCACTGCATTACAAGTCCTTGAATGAGCACATGTCAAAAACACTTCTTGGTGCACTATTTTGAGTTAGGTTTAGGGGGGAAAATACAAATCTGTCTGCAGGGCTTCAAAAGCCACTATACAATAAATTCCAACAATGCTACACATCATTATAACATTACGTTAAGAGCATGTAGTGTTTGTATTCCAAACAACACTATTTCAGTCCAGTACTGCATTGTCTAGCTCCTCCAACAACTGATAGTAATGTGGGACATACCAAATGTTATTCTAGTTTTAAAACTCAAAGCAACAGAGGCAATTATCTCTAAATCCTGCAGACTGCATTCGCTTGACACCTCCTTAAATTTTGATTTATTAACTACTGATTTTACAGGGACTTTGCAGATTTTTTCTAAAGGTGTTGTGCTGGAGCAGTGGAAACAGTTACATTAGTCATGAAGAAAACCCTGCCCAATATCTTTGCCTGGTACTGATTGATTTATTAACAAATAAACTCCAAATCCAAAGAGGTGCAAAACACAATGAAGGTTTTTTGTATTTCCAGATGGACTTTTATGTGAAAGCCTTAGAGCCACAGTTCTTGAAAGTGTGATAAACAGCTCTCATTATCCATGCAGTTGGTCTCAAAGTAGTTGCCATGTTTACATCCATTGCCGCTAACCTTTTAAACAAGGGAAACCCAGAGAAATGGGGACATTTTCAGCATCTTCAAGGCCAAGAATAACCAAAAATGGTTTCCAACACCTCCATTCATGCCTGGTGTTAATCCCATCAGTGGGAAAGGCAAGTGTAAATAATGTATCCTATCAACCAGTGAGAGACCAGTTGCTCCAACCCAGCTTTTACCACTGCTACCTGCAATCTGCAGCCATGCAAAGATGACATGGACGCTGTCAGCGTGGAGCCAAGGACATGAAGCAACGGGGAGACACTATTTCCAGACAGCTATTGTTCTCACTCACACAGAGAGGCCAATACAGGTTGGGAACAGCGAGGCCTGGATGTGCTAACCGGCAAAGCCTTGGAGGGCACTATGAGTGGAAAGGTGTTTGTGTGCCAAGAGCCACTCGCTTTGTCTCCTTCACTCGAGTGAGGAGCGAGCCTTAAACACAACACAATCACACCTGTGAGCTTTTCAAATCTCTGGCAGCTTAAAGCCTCTCTAGAAATCAGAGCCGAAACAACCAGGATTTCTTATGGTAAAAGCTGTCGACAGCTGATAGGCAGTGTTTTGGAATGGACTTGAGCAATTAAACACATTTCCTAAACTGGAAATGAATGTGGTCTTTTTAAAATGAGCATTTCACGTCATCAAAGTCAACTCACCTTCACGGTTAGCTGTATTTCTATCAAGGCTAAAATATGCATTTTTTTTCTGCTTACTTGTCTCAACAGTTTCTAAAATATCCAACATTGTTGACCAGCCACATGGCATAATGAGCTAGTTTACATTTTCACAGTAGTGAGCTAAATTTCCCCCAACTTTTGAGCTAGCTGCTATTCTGGTAGCCTTGAGTTTCTTTTTCCCATAAAGGTTATCTTTCTGAAAACTGCATTTGTTTGTTAGCATTTAACAGGTATTTGTTATGACTGGAGTAAATTATCTTTTGACATTTTATCTGCATGCTAACTGTGCTAAATAGCTAACTGTGCTCAATAGCTACTGTTGGATGAAGTCACTTATCATCCACTATCACATGGATGTATTACAATGCTAAAACCCGGCACTATATTATGGAAACGCTCAGTAAAAGCATACAAAAGTTTCAGGAAGCAGTCCACGGTCAAACTCATTGCAGCATGCTTTTCTGTTGGCTAGCACTGTTAGCTCCTGGCGGCTAAGTCTTTATCTTCCCCACGAGAAAGCTGCTGCCACCAAGGCAGACTTTATTATTATGGCTAGAGGTGTTGCTATCTTGAGGCCGGTGATAAACCTGTGGGTTTACGTCCTCCTGGCCCCGCTGTTACTAACTGACTAAAAGCCTGAGTTGCTGCTGACCTGGACTCCTGCATTATTTCCTGGTCAGTGTGCTCTGGCTTGTATAAATAAGCCGCCAATGTCTGACTCGGCCAAATCAACCCAATGTATCATCATTATGTAAACCTCATACATTTCTCTGAAGTTACTGTCTCCAAGGTTTCTCCAGCTATTTTGCAAAAGCAAACACAGACAGGGTCCTTCCCACCAAGGACTGTGGCTAAAAAAAATAGGGTAAGTAGGCTAATGTAATGAAGCTAAAAATATGGTAACTTTCTGTTACCATTTCCAGTTAAAGACTGGTACATCTATTCCTAGCTTCTGTTCTCAAGATTTGTGCCTGTTTTGGCAGCTGATTTAGGGTTGTAGCAATAGACCTAAGGCCCTCTGCAGGCATGAGAGAATGCCTTCCTGCTTCTTTTTATTGCTCAAGGCGACCATTGTTCCCCATGACTGTATTAGATCTCAGATCCTTAGGTTTCCACAGGTCAATCCATAATTAAAAATCCTCCCCTGGCATCCCTAAGAATGACGCTGGCTAAAGTGCTGTCGATGGCATTTTGATATCCGCAGGGCCAACCTTTGGCGACGACACCCAGAGGGGGTTACATATGAATGGGGGAGAATGTCCCTTGCAGGGGGAATGTCATCTTTCAAGTCTCCATCTTCCACTACTTTATGGTGAAAGGAATCTCATCATATTGGGATGATATCTAGGTGATGAATATAAGAATCAAATGTCAAACAGTATCCAATAATAACCCTAAAGTTGCAATTATACCATCCAGGGATTACTCCACAGATTGCGAGAGACCTTTTTAAATGTGCTGTCAAAAACAATTAATCACTTGACAGTTTAGCAGCACCAAATGGCACTATGAGGAAGAGCTAATGGTGAATGCAACCTGGACTGTGCCCAGCGATCAGGTATCCGAGGTGAAATAAAATGAACACCATCTACAAGCCAAATGCTAATAGATTTTGGGGCCTGGCTGGTGAGTCTCTCAATGAACTGAATGCATAAATGTGTCAGGCCAAAGTGTTTTAGGAGGCGTCTAAAAAAAAATTTGATCCAGCGCATAAAGTACTGTTCTCTGGCAGGGCTGACCAAATTTTTTGACACATGGAGCAAAGGGATAAAATCTAACATTGGTTGTAAGCCATGTGCAATTAAATCGTCCTTTGACTGGTGTAAAATTTAATGGATAGGCATGATCCTGTGAGCTCTTATGCCATCATGGTGTTGGTCATTATGTCTTGGAAGTAATTAAGTCATCATGAAATAATTAATCACGATCTTGGGAAGATAAAAAAAAAAATGTGAGTGCCACATTAGGATGGATCTCTGGGATGCATGAGACTAACACAGTTCACTAAACAGCTTTAGAGTGGGGGAGTTATGCATTTAGCTGCTTTTTGTAATTATTTACACTTTTGTTTTGCACATGAACAAATTCCTTTTTAAAACTTTCGGTGATGCAATGCAAAAGTTGCATATATTAATCTTGGGACCTCAAATGCATGTATGCTTTCAGAAAAAAAATAACATACATGCATACATTGGGTCCGTAACCAGTGTGTCTGTTTTAATTTTGCATATGAGCCGTTGTACTTGAGACCTATTAAACTTTGTTCCACTCGGATGCTAAACCAAATTAGTCAAGGTCTTGAACCTCACTCTGAGTAACATGTTACCATTTACGTGCTCGATTAGTAGGCCGTTAGAATGTAGATGCTGTAATCAGAGAGAGCGGGAGCATAATGGGGGAGAATGAGGGCGAGATTCCATGAACGAGCAAACTCCCACTGTGTACAGAGGAAACTCGGATGCAGTGTTATAGAGGGGAGAGATAAATCTCAGCAGAAGCCCCTCTCCAATAATGCTCGCCCTCTCTCTTTCTCTTCGTTCTTTCTAAATAGAGCAATTCAATGAAATCCCACTGAGACATGGGATAAATCAATTTTCTAACACTGGATCCAACACATCTTTGCTCTTTTCTGCCACAAGCTTTTTATTGCTTTTAAAGTTCTATATTTTTTGTGACTATATTGGGGATGAATTGGCCTCGTAATTAAACGATGGTGGGAACATTTTCGAATAGTATATAAATGAAGTTTTTTTTTTGAGAGAGAATAGAGTGGCAGACAGAATGGAGGCGGGAAATCAGGAGAGGACAGGAAGAGTCCTTCCTGAACCTTCCTTTCCCTGTAGAAAATGGCTTCTGTCGTTGCACTACTTTCCAATCTGCCTTTATTCCTAGAACGCTCACAGAATGTGATACAACAAAGAAAACGTATAGGAAGAAAATTATCACAAGAAATGGGGGGAAAAGCACAATCAGCCTTTCTGTGCCCATCTGATGTGATTTGGTTCTTATCATCAGAAGGCAACACAGCAGTTTTGTTTCCCAGGCTGTCGAATGTCTGAGAACTGCTGTGAATGGGTGAGTTGACCTGCCAAAGAGTCTTTGGTACCCTGTCAGTTACAGTGGCTGAGGCTGCCCCAAAAGCTCACAGCTTGCCTAGCGCTTTTGATTAGACCACCACATCCGGCCAGCAATTCACATGCTTGACAAAAGAGAACTATACAGGTTCTAATCTAACAGTCAGTCGGGGATAAACTTTAAAGAAAGAAAAATGTCATTAAACATAAAAAAATTCCCAGCTGCTTTGGCTAGACGTCTTAAGCCCTTTTGAAATTAGTTTATAATTAAAAACCTGACTTGCCAAAAGTTGATAATAGCAACCAGCAGGAGCTTCCATTTAAGTATGGGAGAAGTCCTTTTGAAGTCCCCATGGCAGACAGTGGAGTCAGGCTCCATAAGTTGTCCTTTCGATGTCAGGTTCCGGTTTCCTTGAACTCTCTGAAGCCATTCTTATTTTAAAAGGGGAAGATGGAAGTTTTTTGAAAGACTTGCGTCAAAGTCAATGAAACAAGAAAAGTCAATGAAATTAACCGGCAAAATGGATCTTTATAGATTTGTGTCTCTACCCTGTCTTCATTCCAAATCTGTAATTGTAATGTTATATTCATAACGCTGCTCGCTCCCTGGAGATCTATCAAGAATCTTGTTTCCCTTTTCAGCAGTGAGAGTTCATTGTAAGAATGAGTGTGCTCTCTTTCTGATGACCTTAAATCTCATTTTCCAACCTCTGCTTGCTCACCTGTAAAATAATCCGCAGATACCGAGGCCAAGACCTTAAAAATAACATTGGTGGGGTATTGAATGAACATTTGCCTGCCTATACGGCACCGTTCAGTTAACCTTTCCCACACTGAAGATCCTATAAAAGAAGATAGAGCGTATTGTTGTTTTCTTTGTCCTTACCCTGAGATCTCCATCTCTATTTTTCTCTCGCTCAGTAAGATGACACCTCCCTTATTCAAGTGTGTTCTCTCACCCATTTGCCCTTGGTCAAGGCCTCCTTCTCTTTCTCTCACTCTTTTTTTTTTTTCCTACCCTCCTCCTCACTGTCTTCTTTTCTCTCACTCTGACCCTTCTTCTCCTGTGTCTAACCTAACATCTTGTCATCGCCTCACTGTGCCCTGCTGCCTCTTGCATGGCTTACATGGCTGGGAAGCCCGATACATGGCGCCGACTTGATGAAATGTATTGATCGTGTCAGAAAGCCCAGTCTATCGAACTGCCTTGATGACAGACTGAACAGTTGCATTCTTCCAACCTCCAACATGAGATCGACAGGATGGAAATTACATTCCAGATTTGATCTCTGGGAAAAAAAATCACTTTCCTTTTTTCCTGTGTAAGTATAAGAAAACTATTTTCCTGCTTGTGCAATGGCTCCATGAATGTTTTTTTGAAGATCTCCTTTACCACACGTGCAGGAAAATAAAGTGAGAAACTGCTATATCACTCTCTGTTGCTCAGTGTGAGCCACTTGGCAAGAGCGCAGCATTATCACCATTAGATGTCAGATTTGAATACCCCTTGAGGGTGAATACACATCCCGTACACGTTCACATATGTTGCTGCGCAGAAAAGAACACTGCATTTTCCATTTAGCGGTAGCAGCGTTAAGTTAAGTGAAACATCCTGAGGAATTACTATGGATTAGAGCAATCATAATAATGCCGGATACTGACATTTACAGGCTTAAATTGAAATCAACAGACAGCAGAGTCAAAAATCATCGGTAGCTTCTTTTTAACAAAACGTATTCTTGTATTCTTCCTCTGCAAAGAACTCTTTTTGTCTATGAGAGTCTAAATTGGAGGATTCCACGTGATGCTGTATGGACGATACAACAATCAAACATCATAGTAGTTTGCTCTCTAATGACAAGCAACTCCGCTTGAATTATCGAGGTACCAGTAGAGGTCATGTAGGCAGATTGAAATCTGAACTGAATTAATCTCGAGGGTATTATCCAAATAGAAAGGACATGCATTCACGTCGCCCTTATGGGGCCACAACAGCAACACTCCAAGACCTTGCTCAAGCTCTGAGTGTGGTAGAATAGTTTGCTCCCCTGAAAGTTTTTTAATGGGACAATTATCGGCTGCACAATCAGCAGAACAGAGCGGCAGAATAGAGAAGCTCATTGCTTAAATGTTGCTGGTCCTAATCACTTAAGTTGATGAAAAGATTTGGATACAAAAAGTATGATAAGGTGCACGTCAGCAAGGCTGCTAACCCCTCTTTGCCTCTGTGAAGCTCCTCACTGGCGAACAGTAGATAGTCATTATGATTGAGCAGCTCCCAGGTTTGGATTTATGTAAATTTTTGGACATATATATATATATATCTATAAAAGAAGGGTTGGTGCAGTAAAGTGAAGTTCAAAGCATGTCTTCCCTGGACAACTGAAGGTCAATAACCCGAGAAGTGAAAGCTATTTTTCTATTTTGAAAGGTTTGAGGATAATAAATAAGAACAAATTGAAACTAACTTCAGACATATTTGAATTACAGCAGAAATATTACTTTTTATTCTATCCTTAATGTTAGTTTACTTTCAAAGCTATGTCATTTACTGAGGGGAAAGCAAAGTGACAACATTCATGATGATGAAAGATCTTTCCGACATATAATTTTGCTTGACAGCCTTTCCCCTGGCTACAGGAACTTTTAAAGTATTAGTCACTTCAGAGTCAGCGCTGTAGCAGAGACGGTGTGTGGGAGGGAAATGAAAGACAAAGATGGGCCGGGCGAGAGAGGGGGTTGCATGGGCTTGCATCTATGTTTCCACAACACACAGGCATGATAGCACCAAAGGAACATACCCTAATGTACACAGCATTTATTAAAATCACCCACACACTGATACGATTTTACAATCCTTGGCTGGCAGGCCGTGTGTGTACAAACCTCTATTCATTTTATCTTGTATATTTTTCATGCTGCCCTCTGTGAGCACAAGCGATTTGATTCAAATTCAGAAAGTCACTCCACCCGCTGGAGTCACTGTCACTCAATAAAACGGCTCGGGTTTGTTTCATTTTGACCTTCTCACCAATAATCCTGGATTTACTGCAGAGAGTTGGAAATTTATCACCACAGTTTACACCAAGAAACAAAGAAGCTGGCAGTGCTCTTCGGAGACGCAGCCACTTCTGTTCCATCTCATTATTGTTCTTCTCAGATGTGATTGTTGTATTGTTTTTAGCCCTGCTAGCAGCATTGGCTGCAGTGATGCCAATGCTGGTCTGTCTGTTGGTCAGTCCGCTGCTTATGATCAGACTGAAATATTTTCAGAACTACTAGATGAATTGTCCTGTAATTTAGTGCCGACTTTCTTCTCCCCCAGAGGATGAATCTTGATGAATTTAGTAATCCCCTGACTTTTCCTCTGGTGCAACTATGAATTTGACATTTTCCATTTTAATGAAATGTCTTGGCAACTATTGGATGGATTGCCATGACATTTGTTACGGACAAGAATTGCAATCCCTGACTTTTGATGTAGCACCACTTTGTTGTGTGACCAAATACCTGCAAAACGAATGACATTCATACACGCCTCATCTGTGCTTGGTGTTTCATGCAAAGTAGCATGCCAACAACTAAACTGTGCAGCATTACCTTCCTACCTGTTTTCCATATTTGGATTAGCAATTAGCAGCAGCTAATTATAATTAATAATTATTAGTGAGCTTTATATTGGGGTCTTCTGGCTGGTTTGAACTCTCAGGCTCATGCTCCCTCTGTTGGGGGCATCATACCATGCAGAAAGTACACTATCTATCTCCCCTCCTTTTAGATATCATGGCTCAATCACCCTCCTGACAAGTGCTGCCATCTCTCATTTGGACACCCGTGTTATCCAATTGGCAGTGCTCACATCACTGGCCTGCCTCTCCCTTTTCTGGCTGCTTGACGCAAACCCGCTGACGCTGCACAATAGCAACTTTCTATGGGCTGCTGGACTCATCTACAGGGGGATTTTAGCTGAGGTCCCCTCTAATCGGGCTAATTCTGAATCAGCCAGGACCATTCCAAAGGGTGTGTTCATCGTGCCGTATTAATCTTTTGGTGAACTGATGCTGAACTCTTTATCAGCAAGGGGGAGGGTGTATAATTGCCTGCGAGAGAGGCCGGGGAGGAAAGAAGAGGCAAGGCGATCCCACCTCCCTCTTTCACTATCTCACTCATGCTCAACAAATATCCTGCCGCTGTTTGCCAGCACTGTTTTTTTTTTTCGAAAAAAGGTTCTCTGGACGGCTACTTGTTATATTCAGCGCCAGACGTCAACTATCATCACTGTCGTCATTATCACTGTAATATCGAGCTTTATGAAAGCTTTAACCTCAATATCTGGGTCTTTTTTTTTCTTTTTGTAGGAATTATAAATGCCAGTACATTCTTGATGAACGGGAAATCATGCAACTCAAATATTTCTGAGGAACTCTAATGCAAAGAAATGATATCTCCTGCTGCAAAATACATAAAACAGACATTCAATTCAGCTTTTATCACCTCCTGTGTCAGCGTGCATGTATGTCGAAGCTGTTTGTCTGCATGGTGGCCATGCATTTGTCCTTCGAACAAACCAGGGCTCAGCAAAATACTTTTGTCATCAGCTGCTGTGTTTGGTTTGGTTATGTGCCTCCTAAAAGCCTCGCTTCGATGTAGAGTGATGGGGGGAGGGTAGTGAGGTGGAGGAGGTTCGGAGAGTTCTGTGGTAACCTAAATAATTACACGGCCTGTTCTCCCAGAGTGATTAATTATATCTGCGGAAAGGGATTTCTTATTTTAGAGCCCTCCACAGACAAGGGCTGGTGGGGAGAAAGACAAGGGGAAAAAAGAAGACAAAATACAAGGAGGCCCTTATCAAACCTTTCTTGACAGATTTAGGCTGTATGCAAGACTTGCAGAGTAATATCTTTTCCTTGCTGGTCAGCTTGCAAGAGCTGTACTGAGGACATGAAGGATTATAAGTGAATCAATGTTTCACAGTGGGCATAATTAACTGCATTTGAGGATCTTGACAGGATATTGGGAGAAATTTTATGGCGTTGCATATAGCATTTGGGGAGGATTAGTACTTCTCATGCCCATTACTTCACATCATTTCTTCATTTTCCTTATCTGTGCATACCAGAGTGGCCTTTCCGGAAGGTTTCTGAACATACATGTCTCATTTGGCTGGGAGGGTATTCCCCCCTGGCTGACTCCAATGCGGTCTGGTTTGCCACATTGGGAACCTGCATTTAAATGTGTTATGATGCAGCTCAACATGGTGTTGAGAGCTCGGGGTGGAGAGTCGTGAGCAGGACGCAAGGCCTGACGGAAATCTCTTAAGACTGAATCCTCATTGGCTTAGAATGTTTCCCACATGGATCCAGCCATTTTGAATAGTGTCAAACATAACGTCCACTTGTCACTTACACAGAGGAAGATCTAAGCGGATGTAAAAGAAAATGTGTTCCAGAGTGCAAAAGGAAAAAGGGCACAGAAGGTGAAGAGAGTTTACATGTACTCATGGTTAGAGGGTGAAAAACAAAGACACGGCCAGTCCAGATTGGATTAACACTATGGAATAGAAAAACTTACCTGATTACCTGACCCCCCTTAGAGAATTAAATCCCCACCAAAAATACAGAAACTCAAGTAGAAACTACTCTCATATTTTACTCACTTATACTCAGCTGCAACCTGCAAGAAGCATATTATACTGATTAATGATATTTGCATAAAAAGTAGAGCCCCGGTCTTTTATTTTGTACGCTGCACATCTTGTTTTACTCCTTACTTTTAATCTATAGAATGGTGCACTAGTAATATATTTCAATATATTATGCAGAACTTTTATTCTCATTCATCAAGGCGAGGGGAAGGGAGGTTAGACCAGTGAGTGCAGATCACTGCTCAGTGGGCATAGATCTCCATCCTCTGGCGCTCCACTGATCCGCCTGGCAAATTTAGCACCAGCCCTCCTCGGCTTTCCTAAATGGCACATAATCTCCGAAAAGGCTCTTAACCTTTTTCATGGCTGTGGGAGTGCTGGGGACACAGTCAACCTGCCCATTATGTTGTGGATCTATTGGTGGTTCTATACGTTTCTCTGCTCACCTGCTCAGGGCTTATCCAGTATGCCAAACTGGCTCATGGTACAAAAACAATGGAAAGCTTCTCCTCTTCTGGCTCAAAGAAGGCTTACTTGACTCTTTTCTTATGCATCTGTGCTAAAGGGGGTAAGAGCGGGGGCTGCTCACTGCTCATGCTGAGTACGCAGTGAAACTGTGGGCCAATGTCGAGCTTAAGGTATCATCGCATTAGAAAACATTCAACCCTTTTTACCTGACTGGAGTTGTATCGATTTATGGCATGCTTTACAAGAGAATACACACATTTTTTGGCACGGAAACACTTAATCTTTGAGTTACTTGTCCTTTTAATACTCACTCATCATCACTGCAGGTTGTCGGTGTATCTTAACACGCAGCAGAAACCTATGAAAATTGCCACTTTGGATAAAAATGTCACGCTAACTTCTGAGATGTCATCTTTGTCCTCAAAGGCTGAATTATGGCACAATTGAGCAACTGCTCAGAAGTGCCATAATTCAGACTGCGAGGAAGACACTTCCTCCTGTGCTGCTTTTGTGAGCCACACAAAGTACCTCTGCAGATTCCTGACACCTCCAGAGGTTGAAATGACTTTTATATCAAATCTAGCAATTACTGCGGGGCTGGGAGGTTATTCATGTATATGTCAGAGGGAGAAAAAAAAAGATCTTCTCAATACATTTACCCTTGTGATGTAACTGTTGCACTGGTGTGAGCAGTTGGTTATCTGAGAGGGGGAGTGTAACTTAAAGCAGCTATACCAATGGGGTTGAGTCAAATGAACACCTGCCATTGCATGTCTTTGGTAGATTTAGGATGGTTGCTACCGACCGTTAAGATTAACAGGTCATGTAGAGTGTACACATTGTTTATGCCAATCATTTCCCTCAAAGCACCCTCACTGTGCTGCTTTTTTGTGTCTTGCAGGGAGAGATTATTTGTCACTTAGGCCACACTTTCAAATAAATGAAAAGTGCTTTCGATTATCATGCATTGGCCCCGGCCAAGAAGGCTCCATCTGGCCTTTGTGTGAGAATTAGACAGTGAAGATGCACAGTTGCATTAGACCTCCTTAACTGTCAAGCACCTCAGGGCCTTTACTAATAAAACGCTGTCATGCTTGAGTTTTCTGATGAGAAATATAAGCCAAATTTGAGATTGAAAAGTTGTGAATGCTTCCAATGATACATCAAAATAGAAAAGTTGTACTGTTGCATTTTCAACCAATTTCCGAATAAATGATTATGCAATGCAATTAAGAACAAAAACAGTCAAAGTAATCTTTGAATCTAGCACTGAGTCTCATTTTATGTCTTGTTAACAAGCAACACCTGGGGATTCTGATCCAAACTCATGATTCAATAGAATCTGCCTTTAACACAGTCAGCCAAATAGTCCAAAGGCATCAAGAAATGTGTCAGTGTATGTAACTTTTATGTCAGAAACTGCCTTGAGTAGCTTACTGACCCATCTCACACAGTCAGTAAGAAATCACTTTCGTCAATTTTCTGTAAGCTAGAACAGATTGATTATCTATGTGCTGGCCACCAATTTGGCCACCAAGTTCTCCTGGAAGTAACTTTAGTCAATCAGTGAGTGAGTCGCACTTTATATGTCAGAGGATTGGCTGTTCTTGCCATTTCACGCCACTTCGATACAAAAAAAAAGTCACATTTGGGGAAAATTATGCAGCAATTCATTTACCTGTAATGTTGTATGTAATGCCCTCAAGTCCTGAAAATGATAGACTGAGCAGGAAATTGAAGTAGGAATGATATGAGCCTGTTTCACAAAGATATTCAATCCCTTTTAGGATGAAGGGTGATGGAGTTCAAGCAAAAAAGGAAAAGATTGAGACGGAGCGTAAAAATAAAAAAGAGAAGGAAAGACGGCTTAGGGCTTGGCTAGGCCAATAAGACAGATAAGGAAATGTGATATGTACATTTCAATGAAACGGAGCTTAACCTGTTGAGAATTCATACTGAAGCACAGCATCATGGGATAGCTTCTGAAGAGGTTCCAGAGTCACAGTCTCAAACCATGGCAGAAACTGTAACTGAAAATGGAACCAGAGAGTTTGAAGTTGCTTTGATTTATTTAATTTAATCAAGAAACTTTATCATATCTCAAACTGACTTGATTCCTTAGATTTGTTAAATATTTCGCACACTTAAACTCTCAAATATAAACTGGTCTTCAAATAATGGCCAAGTCTCAAATGAAAACTGGAGAAAGAGGGGTTTTTGCTATTTGAGTGATAAGTGTGGCATGACTTTGTTGTACTGTCGGACTTCATGCTGTGGAAATACTGAATTTATCAAGATGAGAGGTTAACGTGAAGGAAGTTTGAGGTTTGCATTAACAGCAAAATGGGAGCAAATTAGAAAAAACAGGAAGTTA
The DNA here is from genome assembly GCF_043641665.1 of Enoplosus armatus. Taxonomy (NCBI): domain Eukaryota; kingdom Metazoa; phylum Chordata; class Actinopteri; order Centrarchiformes; family Enoplosidae; genus Enoplosus; species Enoplosus armatus. The sequence goes on from NC_092203.1 coordinate 4,216,559, forward strand.
CTATGGTGTATATACAGTATATGCATTAACAAATACTGCTTTTGTGCGATAATGATTTGCTAGCTTAGTAATAGAGTTGTAATAGACCAGAGAATATTGACCTATCTCAGAGTTTAAAACATGTTTCAGAGTCAGAATTGTAGGGATAAATGCTTTTTCTACTTATCCACACTCCATGGCTTTGTGATGCAACACCTCAGTCGGCTCAATGGAAAACTCAGAGTGAGTCAGACATGTGCGCAGACTGCGAACCAGACCCTGGAGAGTGTTGCGAAATAAGTGTGCGAGATAAAACACAGAATTGAAATTTTACAATAACTGAGGGTCAGGCGGGGCGCGCTTTGTTGGCGGACCAAAAAAGAGAGTGTCTGAATTTTAAAAAAGAAGTTCCTTTCATTCTGTCTCTCTCCTCCTCAGCTGATATGACTGAATGAAAACTGTCGGCAGGTCTTGGAACAAAATATGAAGCCATACAGTTTTATTCATGATGCTCAATAATCATAATGCATTTCTTTCTTTTTAAAGTGCATTTTTCCCACAGCATGCTTTGCTGGTGGCCTTGAGATGCCATTGTTAGTAACATTTTGTTAATATCCTACATCACTTCTGGCACGCTGGAAAACTAATATCAGGTTAGCTTGACAAGTGCACTCCATGGATCGACTCTTCCTCTCTCACCTTCTCAAAGAAAAGATTTTCTTTTTGCCTCCTGCCTTTGAATCCTCCACCAAGGCCCCGAATGCCAAAGGAACACTTTTAATTCATCAGCGGGGGGACACTGAAGGCTGTTCTGGATCATTGGACAGACAGCGGCTGAAGTCTGAAAGGAGAGAGAGGGAGTGAGTGAGGAGCGGGAGGCAGAGAAAGGGAGTGACTGGGTAATTTCAAAAGTCTCCCCCATAGATCGAATAAAGGACTTTGCAAACAGTAGAGTAGAAAAGACCTCCACCATTTAATTATCAAGTAGTTGTAAAGTCCACAACAACAGAGACCTGAAAGCAGGAGGCAAGGGGAGAGGGACGGCTCCACGAAAATGTAATTAGATGAATATCATTTCTCCTCACTCTCAGCCACTGTAGAATTTAAGGGGACAAAGAAAGAAAAACACTGACAAGTTCCTTTTTAAGATAAAACTAAACGCAGTGTCACAGTTTAGATCTTCAGTGACATGGATCAATATGTAATTACCTCTGGGAGGAAGAAACACCTTCTCTCCCCATCTTTTTACTCCCTCCTTAACCCCTCTTTATTTCCAGGGTAAGACACAAAACGGCAGTGATAGAGACTGTCAGGCGTGTCCAAACCGGGCAACAGATGTATTTCCATTTTTTTTTTGTTTCAATTAAGAATACGAGGTCGCTAAGGAACAATTCATTTAGCTTTTTTTTTTGTTGTCGGTGGTACTTTCTCCTATACGTGTGATAACTCCGGTAGATAACAGTGGTGGCCTGCAGGGAAGGTTGAAAAATGAAGCTTGTGAATGAGGGGAGGGGGGGGGGGGGGCTGGGAGGTCACTAGTTGTAGTTCAAACTGTTGGAACAGACAGAGGTGGAGGTGGAGGGACATGCACTCTGCTCAGCTTCAGTGACAACGGTCACTCCCCTGCAGCACTTCACTTATCCTCCGACTGCTGCCAACGGATCCAATTCAAGGAAGATAACTTTCAACGCTGCAGGGGTCGAACTGCTGCCAGAGTCTATGTTAACGACACACTAACTAAACTACTTGTTAATGTTTTAAGATGTGCTTTTCCGTGCAATTCTAAATGTTTTAGAGGACAGTGCTTAAGAAGGTTATTTTGATCTGAGTAAATAATGGATGCATGGGTCATTTTGAGCCCCCTCTTCCACTCACTGCCACCAGCACTCTCTGTAGTTCTGAATAATCATTCAGATTAAAGGCTGGTCAGTTTCTGTACATGCCAACCCTGTCTCCTAAAAATGACATGTACGCGCTACTAGAGAGGAGTCAACAACAGACTTTGCATCCACTCCCTTTTGCCTTTTGGTCTTTTGCATGCTGGCCTACCAAAGCCTCCAGAGTCCGACAGGCGGTCACTACAAAACCCCCAGCGACTCCGACCATACTCTGTGCTTAGAAGTGCAATTTGCATGATCCCTTTCGCTGCCAAATAGCGATCCAGGGGTCATTGTATTTTTCTCTTTGTCTGAGCGCACATTGTGTGTAACAGCAAATAGTCAAACCAGCTACTGGTCTTGGAACGTCATGACAGCCCCGTCCTCCACCTAGCTTCCAGAATAAACAGCTGCTCCGGCCTGATTGTGTCCTGTCGACGGGGACTGAAAGCTACATACTTTGTCTATAGTGTGTCCAACATGACGCTCTCCCCAATGGACGTATACTGTGCATTCACTAATTCATTTTATTGTTCCTTTCTCTGAGAGAGACATAGTGAGGGAGCACAAATAGAGAAGCTCAATAATGTAAGAATGGATTTTGGGAGATCCCAAATTAATAATGGGAAAGAGGCTTCTGGATTTATCAAATTTGGCCCAGGAGGGAGGATGTTCTTTAATAAGTTGTGCAAGTTGTAAACCATTAGTCAGACACATTATCAACACTGTTGCAGTCGCTCGAAATTAAAATGTTTATGAAAGATTGTAGCCGGTTGGTGTTTACTCTTTGTAGATTTTTCCAGAATTGGATTGAAGTACATTTCCCAGAATATTACACCCATAAGTCATTGTTGAACGTCTCATTCCAACACCATTGGACATTAATACGCTGCGATCAGCATCATATAACCTTTATTTAATCAGGTAAGAAAGAGAAACGTCAATCAGGTCCGGTCTGTGCACCCCCACCCAGTCCTAAGAAGAGGTCCGATCAGGACCTGAACCTTAACTTAAGTAAAAGTAGCAATACTTCTCCCAACACTGGTTAAGTTCTTCCACACCAAACTGGGGAAAATCATTTCTTCACTCACACAGAATACACAGTATAACTTCCGGCCATATGTGTAAATAATAATGGTGTGGAATCACTTGTTAATGTATTTTCTATCATTCTATTTGCTTCACTTCAAGTAACTTTTCTATGGTATTAAACGGTAGCACACAGTTTGTTTTTATCTGTCCAATGATATACAATCACTTTTGGGTGACCTAAACCTGGGTGACTTTTAATATTTTACACATCCGAGAGAAAAAAAACAAAACTTCCTTTCTGACACATTTCCGTTTGCATCAAATAAGGTTACTGCAGTCTCACTGCTATAAATAATGCACATTTTTGTCAGCATTGTTTCGGAAGTATCGGAGGGGTCTCCCCATCTCTTCCCTTCCCTCTCTCTCTCATGCACACACATACACACACTTGCTCTGTTTCCGCTTCCACATGTCAAATAACATGACATTCAAACGCTCAACATGAACCGCAATCTCCCTTTAGATCTTCCCCTGAATGATTGAAGTTGACGTTGACTTATGAGACATATTACTCGCTTCTTTTTATGGCGAGTCGCTCTTGAGAAGTAAGACTGTGGAGGCATGAAAGGGAAGGAAAGAGTAATTTTATGCTAATGGGCTTCTCATGGGAAAAAGGGGGGGTGGGCGGGGGGGGGGCTTATGGCGACCTCACAATCACTTGGCAGGGAACGACGCGACACGAAACAAGCATGACTCACAAAAAGAACCCCCACAACACTGCTTCCTCAACCCACCCCTGAAACTGATGCCACCATTAAAAACACCAGTCTAAATATAAGTCATTGTTTGCTGAAGTGTATATTGGGGGAAACACTGTTATGCATTTTGACAAAGCTGTATTAATTATTCATCATACTTGTGAAACAAACTGTCTGAACGGAGAATTCTTATGTATAAGGATGATCAGGCTTAAAGATCTTGCTGTTCATTGGGGGATTTTTTTTTGGCAGGCTGTTTATTTTCGGTGAGACATTCAACAAATGTGCAGAGTCTGTTGTGATTTATTGTTCTCGCGTTTACTTAACAAAAATGGAAAGATCAAGGGAGATATGAATTGATATTTATATCCTCTGCCAGGAATCCAAACTGACAGAATGTGGATTCCAAATGCTGCAAAGCCATGGCTGCAGAACTGAGCTATTCCCAGTGCGTCTTACGCTGTGTTTGTGTTAAACATGGACATACCTACCCTAAAAATCTTGGGAATTGTAATTATTTATTTATAGGTCGAGAGCAATGGCTCTCAAACTAGCAGGCCACAGCAGCATCGGGGGGGGGGGGGGGTGCACATTGCCAAATCTGATTCATGATTGAGCAATAACAAGAGCGCTCCGATGCTAGCAAAGGCTATCAACATACAGGGAAACAAGATGTGTTCAAACAGCAAAACGACACATGGAGATGGACAGACATTTGACAGGGAAGCAGACAAAAACAGGTGAAGCTCATCGAGCAAATCTGTCAGTCAAAAGCAGCACAAAGAAGCCCTCAGGTTTACTGTCAGTATAGCAGGAGACACTTGGGTCTTTTGTGTGTAAAAACTTTGGCCGATTGGGCAAAGTGAGAAACATGCATGAACAAATAAAGTTTTCCCAGTGAAATTCAACTTGGATGGTTTTTGTAATTTAATATAATCATGTAATAATATGAAGCTGTATTCATGTCATCTTGTCACTGTGGCACTGACTGTGTACAATTTATTTATCTAGGCCATTGGAGTCATCAGCTTGTTCGGGGCTCTCCATCTAGGCCATCGGGGAGTCCACCAGGGGCTGGACAAATCCTGATTCCAGATACATAGACAAACTGACACGCACACACACATACAAGCTTGGTTCCAGTGTGAAGCAAGTTGCTCTGTCGGTGCACCTAGGGGATAGCTTTAGCCACCAGCCGCCAGTCCCCAAATCCACTGACTGATCCAGTGCCCAGACTGTCAGGCCCTGCCCAGCCGCCGCACAATCTTTCAACCTCCACTTGCTGCTGCGAAGCCTCCAGTACTTTACGCTGTCTGTAAAAACGGCACCAAGGGTGAATTAAAAAGAGGGGAAGGAGGATGGTTCACACAAAACCTTTTTAATGTGGCTCGAGAGATCTAACCCGATTGTAGAATAAGTGACAAAGACGCCATTTGATGGAGCATCAAGCTGTTTAATCATCAAAGCGTGCGGGAGCCGGATTTTGGCACCTGAAGCTTCTTCGGAATAGAACAAAAGATTTGCTTTTGTTGTTGACGTCTAGCTGTTGCATTGAATGCTGGAGCATCTAAACATCGCTAATTGCTCGAAAATATTGTTTTTGAGTTTGTGTTGGTAAGGTTTCCTCTCTGCTGTCTCCCCCTGTTAGAGGAAAACGTCTGAAGCATCAAGGGCGCTGACATGTTGAGGCAGAGAGTGCTCAAAAACCAAAAGCCGTCTCTGACACTTTGTCTGACTTCTGATTCGAGACATATAAAAGAAACCGGCTAGCTGAATTGATTTGTACATGCTGATATTCTCATTTGTATTTTTTGAATATACTGTAATTATCTTGACTATTTAAATAGAGGGCAAATGGTTCCTCTAGTGACTTGCAAATCCATTATTGCCTGCCTAATTGGCTTGGCAAGCCTCGCCCCCTCTTTCCCTCGCTTGTTCGCTCAAAGATTAAAATCCAGCAGTGATTTTTAATTTGAAATGGAAGAAAGTGCAGTCAAAATGATTAGCCAGAACTGGAAAAAAAAAAAAGAAAAAACGTAAAATCTTATTTAAGCGTTGCACAGCACACAATGTGCATCAATGAACTTGGCCCCTGATGTAGCAGCATGACCAAGTTTATCTATTACTTAAAAAAACCCAAATCTTGGGTCTGAAAGCCTTTTCAATTCGTGTTCTGACTTTTTCTTTCTCACTCTGTCATATGCAAACATTTCTGCACATAAAACAGCTTTGAAACACAAAAACAAACCTAATATTTCTGCACATAGAGGTCATTTGTAGAGTTGTATGTGCAGAAAATAGTCCCAGTCAGTACATGTTTGGATAAATGGGAATATAAAAAGAGACTGCCAGCTTGTGTAGATCCACATGTGGCCTCGCATCCATTTCTTTCACCTGTTGTTGTTTTCTACCCTGAAGGGCTTCCATGAAGTGGCAGTTAGTGGTGCTTGTTTTAGATTTCGTGGAAGCTCTTCAGAGTAGTGCGCACGAACCAAAAGTACGGCTTTGACTTGATTTGGGAGGGTCTTCATTTATGTAAAAGTGCGTGTGTGTTGTGTTTTGCTTTTCTGGCATGTTTATTTTCAGGGTTTTGTGATGCCTTTCTTAAACCATTTGACCTTACTATCTTTGGGTTTGAGCTTGACTTATTGGACTTCCTGGACCAACAAATAGTTCCAGGACGACACATGGGATGTCTTTGTTCTTGATCTGTCGCACCCATCTATAAGACTTTCAGGGGTGCAAGACATTTGTAGAATTTGTTACCCGCCGATGTCTTGACCTGGATGAATGCTGCCCTCTTCTCTGACCCTGTTTACAGCCTTACATAATGTCCCATGCAAAATGGAAAGAAGATGTGTCTGGATGAGTTCAAACAGGGCAGGGAACTAGATGTTCAAATCTGTTGGAAACTGGTTTTCCATCAACCTTACAGCAGTAGTTTAAAAAAGTCTCATGCTCAGCACTTTTATGTACATTTATGATTCGGGACCCCATATCGAGCCACAATCTGAAAATATTTTCTGCTCGCATTAGACTTTCATTGCCAGGTTGCATTCCAATCTTTATAGGGAACATTCTCACTGCACAGCACGATATCCTTGCTTTGCAGTGATTCAAATTTAATCCATATCCTAACCATTTACTTGATGGTATTGGTGGTATTTTTCCGTCTCGCCTTGTTTGTCATTGCAACAACTTACAAATGACCTGGTCCCAAGTCGTTTTCCTGACAGAACACCACTGTGCAATCAGCGTTTATGGTGTATTTGGGAGATTGAAGTCCAAGCTCTTTTATACGGATCATGTTCCTTGTATCCGCCCTTTGAGAGTGGAACTAAATAATCAGCCCAACATCTTAAAAGCACTGACACGGATTTAGCTTGCTAATGATTGATTTCTTGACAGGATGATTAACTGACGGATTGGTCAGTTAAACTTGCAAAAGCATACTTTGTTGCCCGTGCATCAAGCCCTAAAGTGCTCTCATAACCTTAAAAGCCTTCATGCTCGCTGACTACAGTCAAATGAATGGACTTGACTTGGGTATGGTTCGCTGCTTTTGTTCCTCTGCTCAGGGAGCTAATAAGTCAATCCCATCCACTCCCTGATACAGTGAGGATGCACTTATCGCATTATCAGCAGCTCGTTTCATTAAAGCCCCTGGTTAAGTTTGCATGTTACTGATTCAACATTTTTAAATTACCTCGCCCGAGCCAAGTCATGGTGAAAAACAAAGGGAAGGGCTCCCTGTGCAACCCCTCGTCCTGCTTTGACCATCAATCATGGCTGTCAGAGCAGCTGTGCTCTCGCTCTTTGGTGGGAACTCACACCAGAGCTCTACATCATCCGGAGCTGTGATGAATGCACAGGCGTTAGCTCTGGTGCTTTTGATTAGAGGCTGTGCCACCGACAGGTCATGACAAAAGCCAATGTAGCGGATATCAAGTGTCATGATTGAGTTGATGCAAAAAAAACAAACTGAAGTCACACACCGTTGCAAGCATATAGTCTTTCTTAGAGCTGGAAATGTATTTTACATTAATTTGCTCTTTTTGGATGAGCCAGGCCTGTTATTATCACACAATGCTTGCTGGCGAGATTTCTGTCGAACTTGATCCCAGCTTGCTGCGGCAACAATAACCTCATGACATCAAGACCAGGTGGGTGTTGAGCCGAGCCGGGTGCCACAGTTGTTCTCCACCTCCACACCTGGCTGTTCTCTATCTGGGAGCTCACTGGCTCAGATGTGTGATCAACAACATTATGTTCATTGAAAATCTTCATTTTTCTCTTTAATTGTAAAGATTTGGATTTTAGTAATCATACGTTCTACGATAAATAATATATAATAAACGTTGTGTGGTTGGTTTTATAACCATTGCAAATATTCCAGATACAGTAATAAAACGTTACTGGCACATAATTCTTCTGAGGGGACAAACAACTGTTGGGAACAAGTGGGACATCAGTAACTGTTATTAACCAGCAGGCAGAGCGGCATTCTAAGTCACAGATTATTAGTGTTAACATTTATTTGCATATCGATGGCAGAAGAGCAAAACCTCCTATCTGAAAAATGCACTTTTTTGAGAAACCAAAAAAAACTTGTTGTTTTCTTGCAGAATGCTATTTGTTAAGGACACCCAATACATAATACACTGGTTTGGGACTATATTACTATATTATGTGTTAACAATAGCGACTAGGTTTTAGTGCCTCGGAAAGTGAACATAGGAGGTTTTTCCCCACTTTTCCTGGATCATTTTGCAAACAGGAGGTTTTGCGCTTTGGCCATCGATATGTTAAATATAGTTGTACAGCTAATCATTGTCTATTGTATTTGCCGTTATGATAGTTGCATTAAATGTGGCACTGCAAGGGCCGAATCAATTTAGCGGCCTGACTGGTGGAGTGACACCAGTACAGAGCAACCGAATGCCCTCATCCTATCCATCCTTGGTTGTCTCATTAGCCTTCATTCCATTACAGGGGCCAAATGGGGCTTCCAGGGTTTAGTCATTGTTTATGTAAAGCAATTTCTCCCAGAGACATTTCCCATAATTCTTCACTGCATCTTGTTATCAACGGAGGAAGATGTGCCAGTTGGATTGTGCTGTCAAACTAACATTGTTTTGTAATTCCATATCATCAGCGTTTTGAATGGACCCTGGCCCCAGAAGACCTGTTCTAGACCTACTGGTTTATGACGGAAATTGCGAGCAGCACCAATTGGCCTCTGGACACACAAGCCAGATGAGACCTCACAAGTTAATCATAGCACAATGCATGTCAGGCTCTCTGCTGACAAAAGAATTTGCCTTCTATTATGTCAACATTTCCAAAACACCTCCTGCATGATGATAGGTCCAAATTGTAAGATTTAGAAAAAAGGATATTAAGTGAAACTGTTGAGGGAAGCTCAGGCCTTTAGATTATAGCTTTACTTTGAGGCTGTCATCATAAATGTACATTACATTGTTGCACTGCCTATTGCTAACATGATTAAAAATCTGATAAGATTATGAGGGTTGTATTCAAGCTGACCTCATGGATAAAGGTCCAGTATAAGAAATCCCGCTTACTGGGGGCACATTTATCCACTTGTATTTACCACAAGCACACGTCAGCACACCAAGCCCCACACTGAACTCTATTCATCAAGCAGAACTGTAAAATTAAATGTAATTTCTGGAAGGTGTGTTCTAAATATACCATTGTCAAATAAATTACAAAAGCAACCAATAGTGCGGCGCTGCGTTGTGTATCCCCACTGAGATGTTTTCTTTTCGACACATTTCGTTATTTCCCCTGCCCACTGCTTTTGGCTCATAGCCTGTCTACCAGAAGGCTTTTTTTCTTTGATATCACAGACAACAACCCCCCAACTTGGATAACAATGCCATCACCACTATTTTCACATCAGCATATTAAGACTGGAGTGGTCATGTGTTGAAGAAAGTTCATGATCACAGGGTACTACCTGGCTTTGAATAACTTTTCAAAGCACGTTGTACTTTTCGGCGTCAAACGAGAACAGAAAGTTCATTCTTGATTCCTAAAAAGCATGTGATAAAAAAGCTCACTCTAATTGCAGTACCTGGACTAAACCTTTGTTCTGATTCATAGTGCCTGTCTGGCACAGTCAAGCCAGCGCATTGCCGTGCCAAAAAAGTACCAAACCATGCCAATAAGCCAGCAAACACATGCCAAATCAAACATAAAATGAAGCTGAAATAACTTTAAAAACTGAATTGATTTCAACTATTTGACCCAAGCTTAGGTACAGTATGCTTTGTATTACTTAATAGCTTTTATGCTAGTGGTGATGAGTTTATAAGGAAATAATCTTTCATAAGATGGTTAAAAAAAAAAACATCAAGTCATGCAAAAGACACATGTTAAACCCAACATGGCGTGAACTTTCATTTGCATTTAATTACTTCATAATTTGTCCCAGACCTGATTATAATATTATGTGTTTTATGCAGCTGATCTATGATAATAGCTTTCATGTTTGTATGAACCCATTAGCCTTTGTGAAGAAGAGATTCATGTTCATGCACAGGCAGCAACATCCATTTGTGTGTGTGTGTGTGTGTGTGTGTGTGTGTGGATGCACATGGAAAACATTCCAGGACACACACACACACACACACACCCCCCAGTGTGCAGACAAACTTTGACACAACAAAGTTCTATCTAGAAAACTTGCACAAACACACACACACACACACACACACACACACACACCGCCATCATCATCCGGGCGCTACTTTATCAAGGGTATCTAGTTCTCCCATCAGTAGTACACAAAGTCGTTTAAGGCAACAAAAAAAAAATGATTTAGGACAGCTACTCTCCTCTCTTTGATGCCACGATGCCTCTCAGGGGGAGCCAGCCACGGTCCCCTCCAGAGGGAGGGAGCAAAACACCCTGCTGCATTCGTTCCTCCATCGCTGTATTTAGCCTGGGTTCCATAGATACCGATTTGTCCATCCCCACAGGATAGACCACTGTTAATACGATTACAGAGCCAGAGACTTTAAGATAATTCAATGCATCTCCACGGCTAATTTCGGTAAGGCGGCATGGATGCCACATCCGCTTATTGTCGCTCCCTTCATGCTAAAGAGAGCATAAGAGTTGACTTATTACCACACAATACTGACTAAGTGGGAAATCTCTTTGGACATGGCGGCCCACCATATGCTAGATTTAATTCGATTTTCTGTTCAGGCTTTAGTTAAGTGCTTCTAAAGTTTCTTGTCCCACAGCAAGAGGGTAAGAGGGCAGCTGTGGCTTTGACTTGATTTGCTCTTTCAACAAGGGGCAAATAAGCCACGATTTGGTGAAATACAGAGCGCTTACAGCAACATGGCAGCATTAGCAGGCTCGAGTATTTGGTGCAAAACTGGATTAAGCCTAATCCTACAGTACATTCATTTCTTTCAATGCAGATCTCTTGGAAATGTGTGTTTTCTGGGACTATAGGCTTAATCCATGTGTTCGGAAGCGCCCGTAAAGAGACATGAGGTGTAGGAACGAATGTTCGCTTGACCTTATTTGTCTGATGGAACTTTAATACCCGCCCTGCCAAGTTAAAAAACAGGTTATCGTCATGAGGAACATGTGGCACGATGGGCTGATACAGGCCAAGCCCGTCAATTCAGAGGATATAAATGAGAACATGCTTTTGTTTGGGCGGACGACTTTGTTCAAGCAGGTATGAGAGAGAGAGGAAGAGGGTGGGTCGCCGAGCGTTCTGCAATCATTTGAAGGCTGCCTCAAGGAATCTCTTTTCCAGACTGGAATAATGAAGAGACATGATGAATCCAGGATGGATGTCAGGCAGGTACCTGCTTCCCCCCGCTTCTCTTGGAGGAAATCAAAAAGAGAGGAGTCCAAAGTGTTATCATGGAGTTATAATAATAATAATAAAAAGAAAAGCTTGACATGTCCAGTTGTGACGTTCAAAAGCATGGAAATGAGACGCCCAGCTCGGCGGAAAATAGCCGGAGCTGTGAGTGACAAATCAAATGGCTGCTGCTGTTGAATTAAAATACACTGACTTACAAAGTGCAAGCCTGGAAATGCAAGCCTGCCAAGATGCCTTTTTCATCATTGTGCTGCCCTCTACGGGTCTTTTTCCAGCCTCCTTCTCTCCTTGCCATCCCCCTCCCCATCACTCCCTCCCCATCCACCCCACCTCCTCCACATTACCATACCCCCTTAAAGAGTATTGCACGCATTAAATTGCTTTTCATTTCCGCGCTGTGACAGTCCTGAGATTGGGGGGATTTCTGCATTTCTGCGAGTGATTTCGAGTCATGCTATGGTAATTGTTTCATAATATGTCCGCCGCTGTAGGGGACGCGCCGGTTTGCACCAACCCAAGATCCAAGTTCCACTAGTTGAAACGTTGGTGGGGAAGATAAAGCTTGTGTGTGTGTGTGTGTGTGTGTGTGTGTATAGGACATCTCGTGACCAAATGCAAGGCTGGAGAAAGGGGGTCGGATTCGTGCATCCAAAGGCAAAAGCTGGAGGGACATATCCGCTGATCTCCGGTCGATTTGGACGGTCTGGCGATTGAAATAAAGAGACCTTGGGCAGATCTATACATAAACTGGCACAAGCCGCACCACTGGCAGCAGACGAGGGGGATTCGTGCCTCTCTCCTCCGCTTCGCCAGTGCGCATGGATGAAAGTCACAGTTAAAATGCATGCGGCAGGTCTTGTCTGATGTGGGATTACCGAGCTCTCCTTCGCCCGCTTTCCTTTACCATGTTTGAACTTTGGTTCTGGCTCTTTTTCCGAGATGATGCCGCTAATGTCAGTCGCTGCTGGAAGAACACCGGATCCCGCTTCGCCGAGCTGGCTGCCACGTTATTGGCCTGAATGAGACTGTATATATATATGTGTGTGCTCTTCGATGCCTGGTTTATGGAGCTAAACACCGAGGAGACTTGACTTTAAGGATTTTTTTTTTTTTCCCTCTCCCCCCCTTTTTGACAGCCGACGGAAGGGCGGACGGTGAAATCACGAAATCCATGTTTTCACTGAGGTTGGAGAAAACAGACGGGGCACAGCCGTGATTTTCGGAATGCTTTGGCGTTTACCGGGATCCAAACGGTAAGAGGATGCTTTTTCTCCCTCTCTCTGCTGCTCCTCTGCGCTGAGGCGTTATATGCTTTAACATCTTTTTTTTTTTTTTTTTTTTTGGGTCGGGGGGGGGGGGGGGGATCTGTCCGTGGTGCTGAAATCTCTGTTCCTACCCCTCGGCTGCATCGCTGAAGTTGATCCGGATTTAAGATGCTGTTAAGCAAGGTGTCTGCGGCTGCCGTGGCAATAACAAGCAGAGAGCCTGCGTGTTTTCTGCTCACATACATTCATCACAGTTTTATTCGGTCCAAATAACAGCCCGCCGCCTCTCCTGCACAGGGACACCAGGCGAAGACGGACGCACTGGCTTCCAACTTATCTCTGTTATATCCAGAGGCGGTGGGCATTTCTTCAGGTTATGATTTAACAAAAAAAAAAAAACCCAAAGTAAAATGTAAGAAAGAAGCTGTGATGAAAGTGGGTGCACCACTACAGGCGCCACACAGTGGAAGCCTGCCCTTGTATGTTTAAAAATGCGCATATTTGGGGAGATTTACTGCGCCGATGTGTAGGCTTTTGTGTTCTTTTAAGGAGCGCACACAGACCAAACGTGTGTGTGTGTGTGTGTGTGTGTGGTGTCTGTGCATGTGTGTGTGCACGCGCGCTCACGCGACTGTGGCGGAGAGAGAGAGAGAGAAAGAGAGAGAGAGAGAGAGACTATCTGTAACCTTCTATATAGCAGATGCCATACAGAATACTTGATTATAGAATTATTTACTCCCCCCCCCCCCCCTCCTCCTCAAAAATGCAATTCCGATCAGAGATCCGCCATGAGATCAACAACACTTGCTTATTTGCCTTAGATCAACTCCTCTCGTTTCTTTTTTTCGCCCGTGGGCAGAAGGAGGGCTGCGACTGTCGCCTTGTAGGCTGATATTCACATTTTCTATCAGCAGGCCGGATTCGAACATGGACACTGACTGCTTCTCTCAGCCGATTCGTTTATAAGAACCGGATTTCTTTTTATTATTATTATTTTTTTTTTATATCCAGGCTCGTTTTAATCATAACAGGCGAGTACAATTCCTCGTCCTCATGTTGTTTGGACGGAGGTGGAGGGAAGGGACCGACAGTTTCCCCACTGTTACCAAGTCATCGGGTATGCGGGGTGAGTGAGAAATCTTCGTGGTTAGGAGATAGGAGTTGCATGTTGGAGGTTTTGGTGTCAGTTTGGGGGGTGAGGGGGGGGGGGGGGGGGGGGGGTTGAGTCGTAACAAGGTGCCACAGCATCCATCGCACAAAGCGATGTGGCTTGAGATATTTTGACAGTGAGCCTCTTCTTTTTTTTTTTTTTTTTTTTTTTTTTTTACGTGTGCAGAAATCCTCAAGGGATTGAATTAGTAAATGACCAGATCTATCAGTCGGTGGATGGCGAAGGTTTTTTTTTTTTTTTCCCTCCCTCCCAAGATGGATTGGAATTCAGGCGAGCTATCAAAAATGCGCAGTGGCCATCCACCGCGGGTAGTTGTGTTATCAACTTGATTACATATTATCCTTTAAGTATGCGTTTATTAAAGATTCATCCAGGTCGCTGCTTTTCTGACACCCTCAAAAGCAAAATGATGCTGACATAACACATCTGCATAACGAACAAACATTAATAGGCCTACTTGTCTTTGCCTGTGTGTGTGTGTGTGTGTGTGTTTGTTGTGAATGTCTAATACTTGTTCCTAAGGGGGTCGGCTCTTTTTAGGAGTCGATGACTATATATGCATTTTGTGTCACATATGTGTTTTCCATGTTATATAAAACAGACCCCGTCCTTTTCTTTTCCTCCTTAGATGACACCTCATACTGGTACCGCACTTGAGTGAGCTGGGGCATCCTCTCCCAGGAAAAATGCATATCTGGATCCTAAAAATAATCCTTCTGATTGCATCATCTCTGAGCCTGGTCGAGATGTATGACAATTATGGGGAGATCTGTCGAAACCTGTGCACATGCGAGGAGAAGGAAGGGATCCTGACGGTGAGCTGCGAGAACCGAGGGATCATCAGACTGACGGAGGTCAGCCCGGTTCATTTCTCCATGTACCACCTCCTGCTGACAGGGAACCTCCTGAAGAAGCTGTCAGTCAATGACTTCATCAATTACACCGGGGTGACCATCCTGCACTTGGGGAACAATGATATCTCTGAGGTAGAGTCAGGTGCCTTCAACGGACTCCAGGGATTAAAAAGGTTGCACCTGAATAACAACAAGATTGAAGTTCTGAGGGATGACACCTTTGCAGGACTGGAGAGTTTGGAATACCTACAGATTGATTATAATTACATCACCAATATAGAGCCCAACGCCTTGAGCAAACTACACCAACTGACAGTGATGATTTTGAACGACAACCTGCTCTCCGCCATGCCCCCGAATATCTTCCGGAATGTTCCCCTTACGCACTTAGACCTGAGGGGGAACCGGTTAAAAGTGTTCCCCTACATCGGCCTTCTGGAGCACATGGACAAAGTTGTGGAATTACAACTAGAGGAGAATCCGTGGAATTGCTCCTGCGAGCTCATTTCTCTGAAGGCTTGGCTGGAGAGTATAGCCTATACGGCTCTGGTGGGAGAAGTGGTGTGCGAGACGCCGTTCAGGCTCCACGGTAGGGACCTGGACGAGGTGTCCAAGCAGGAACTCTGCCCAAGAAGACCCCTAGAAGACACGGTCAGGCCTGCACCCCCTAGCAGCACCAGTGGATATTACCAGACCACACCTGCTACTGTCACAGCCTCCGCCACCTCCTCAGGTGTTTTAAGGTCCTCTTCTAGGCCTACCAAGGGCACACGCCACTCTAACAGAACTAGGTTAAAGCCCACTTCCCGACCAGGCGGTAACCCTTACAACTATGGCCCCATCATTGCTTTTCAGACCAAATCTCCTGTGCCTTTGGACTGTCCCACTGCCTGCACGTGTAACCTGCAGATATCTGAAATCGGGCTAAATGTCAACTGTCAAGAGAGAAAGATTGAAAGCATTTCAGCTCTAAAACCCAAGCCATACAATCCTAAAAAGATGTATCTCACTGGAAATTACATCCCTGTGGTACGAAGATCAGATTTTGTCGATGCCACTGGATTGGATTTGCTTCACTTGGGAAACAACAGGATAAGTCTGATCCACGACCGGGCTTTTGGGGATTTAACCAACCTGCGTAGGCTGTATTTAAATGGTAATCTCATGGACAGGCTTACAGGAGAAATGTTTTTTGGTTTGCAGAACTTGCAGTATCTTTATTTAGAATACAACAAAATCAAGGAGGTTGATGCGGGCACTTTCCGCTACCTCTCTAATCTCCAGCTGCTTTTCCTCAACAATAACCTCCTGAAAACCTTACCTGTGGGCATCTTTTCCAGCCTCTCCCTGTCTAGGCTTAATCTGCGCAACAACCATTTCCAAAACCTGCCTGTGAGTGGTGTTTTAGATCAGCTGAAGCTGCTGGTGCAGATAGATCTGTTTGAAAACCCCTGGGACTGCTCCTGCGACATAGTGGGGATGAAGATATGGCTGGAGCAGCTCAGTGCAGGCACTGTGGTTAACGAGGTCGTGTGTGAGACGCCCAAACGCCACACAGGAATGGACCTGCGCTCCATCCAGTCGGAGCAGCTCTGCCCAGACTACTCTGATGCTTACGTCTCGCCGACTCCCCCTACAGATGAGCCCATGGACGACCGGGTCGTCACCACAGTCGCCCCGCAGAAGTTCAACACCCCCAGCAGCACTGTCCCCCTCTCTGTCCTCATCCTCAGCCTCCTGCTTGTTTTCATCATGTCTGTCTTCGTGGCCGCAGGGCTCTTTGTAGTAGTGATGAAAAAGCGCAAAAAGTCACAGAGTGACCGCACTAGCACCAACAATTCAGACGTCAGCTCTTTTAACTTGCAGTACAGCCTCTACAGCAACCGCTCTGGCCCCAAAGTTAAGGCCCCGGCTGGTCACGTCTATGAGTATATCCCCCACCCCATGGGCCATATGTGCAAAAACCCCATTTACAGATCACGAGAAGGGAACACAGTGGAGGATTACCGCGATCTCCATGAGCTCAAGGTCACGTACAGGAGTGCCCCGGACGAGGAGAGGGATGGCACGATGAGGAGCCCTACGTACAGTGTTAGCACCATTGAGCCACGCGAAAACCCCTCCCCTGTGCAGGATGCAGACCATTTCTTCAGAGGCATCCTTGAGCCCGATAAGCAGCCACCCCATCAGTCCATGGCATCCATTCCAGCAGGTGCCAATTTAGAGTACAAGTACACAGGGCCCGTGTCGTACACGTACAACCCAAATTTTGATGTCAGACGTCAGTTCTTGCACCCAGAGAGGATAAGAGAAACAGTGCTCTATGGCACAGCACCCAGTACTGTTTATGTTGAGCCCAACAGGAATGAGTATTTGGAGCTAAAAGCTAAACTGCAGTCTGAGCCCGATTACCTCGAAGTTCTTGAGAAACAGACCACCTTTAGCCAGTTCTGAGCAACAGAATCATTAAATTAATGAAGCATTTTCTCTCTTGACCCTTCTTGAAACAGTGGCTCAGCTTATAGGGTGCCTTGGCACAAAACAAACAAAGCAAAAGCGAAGGAGTTGAAACGGGGTGTGCCGAACAATCTTCTTCTTATTTCTGAAACATGACATTACAGGAATGGATACAACTTTCTGAAACATGGATGAACAAAATTGCTCTACTTAACTGATGATGCAAAATCTATTTTTCTATGGTGAAGATCGAAATAACACACAAAATGTAAGTGTACAGGTAAATCTTACCCAACTTCATTTTCAGGAATATAACCATACATAAGGTATATTGTGAATCCGAAAAGAAATGTTTATAAAAATCACTCCTGGACAAAAACACTGTACAGCAGATCATCAAAACTGTGTAGGACTATTTTCTGCTGTAGTCTGTAAGTAAGTATTTATTGATATAATCTGCCATGTCTTTTCAAAACTTTTGATTCTACATCAATATTACCTGTGTCATCATACTCCATGATCCTCTGGAAAGGCTTATGTTTGTAGTTTCATTTACTGTAGCTCTGCATTGTAAAAGTGGCTTTTTTTGAAAGTGGCACACCCCCAATGTTCAAAAAAGACTGCGTCATTTGAAGAAGATGAGAAAAAAAAAGTGTCTTTGTATGCTTTCTGCACTTTTTGGAATTGGAAGGCAAGTTAGCCTTCACTGAGCTCTCATAAAGGAGATTATTATATTAAAAATGAATATGGGTATTCATTCTTAATATGTGGAATTGATATGGTATCAAAACAAAATTCATAAATAATATTTGAAGTATTAATTATGTTGTGTAATACTGATATTTTAATCAATGTAACACCTATTTTTATACAAGCGTTCGCAGATTCTCTATCCCTTATCAATTTGATTTGTTTTGATTGCTTTGCACTTATTGCACTATATTGACCAAACTATGTTATTGTCATCAAATAAACATGATGTCAGGTTCATATAATGTGCTTATGAGGAAGCTGGTTGGTGATGACATGATGGAGGCCATTTGGGTTTGGTCCAACATCCGATTTTCACATTCTGACGGAGAATGAAATCAAGAATTATGGAATTGAGCTTGAAAAGGGTGTTTTAGTGCTAAAAGTTATTTTATTTTGTAATGAAATGACAATACGTCAGATGATGAGAATTGACTACGTTGTGGACTCAGTCAAAGGAGATAAAGATACAGTATATATGCCTCACTCAAAGGGGCTGCTGTGAGTGTCTCAGTGAGGATTAGAATCAATGGGCTTCAATCAATGAGCATTATCTGCGACTGTCCCCTTTGCAATTACACCATGACCACAGCATCCACATCGCCGCCTGGCAAGCGATGAGCTGGTCATTTTTAGAAATCTGACAAAGTCAGTGTGTACAAACCTTGACACTGATTAAGACGAACAGCTGCTGCATTAAGGGTTCGGTGTCTCAACCATTTCTAATCTTTTTTTGAATTGGTTTGTTTCATAAGTGAACATCTTTTAGATATCTTTCTTTACTTAAAAAAAAAAAAAAAGAATATGAAGGAAATATGTTGAAAATGCTGCTTGTTTTTTTTTTTTATCTTCTAAGTGCTTGTTTTGATTTTTGTTAAAGTCCAACTGAAATCACATTCAGTCATCCCTTTTTTTGTAGTCACAAATAATGTCGACGTGTTTTTTTAAATGTGTTGTTAATATTTTCTTTATTATTAAACTGAAGAAAAAAAGGGGGAAACATCAGAAATGCTCCTTTCCGTCTCAGCTGGCTGGAGGGGCGTGTCGGTGTCTATGTTTGATTGACAGCAGCTGTCAGGCTGCCAAAGTGCTGGTGTTACGCCCTAGGGAAGGAGAGACAAAGTAAACAAACTTGTGCTGTAGCCTACATGTCACGGGCAGACAGCGTGTTGTTAGACACCAGCATCTAACTGAGCAGCTATCCAGCCTGCAAACTGACATTAGCGGTGTCACTTTTTCCCGGTTTCATCGCTCGCTCAACAAGCTATGGTGCAGGACGAGACGTTCAGTCTGCGGCTCTTGTGTTGTGTAGCAGGCTGCTGTCTGGCTCATCGCAGAACTGTGATGTCACTGCTTAATGCAAGATCTGATTGGCTGTATCGAAATAAGGTCTCCATGTACGTAGACGGATAGCAGAACGGTATTCCGTGGAATTCATGCAAAACTAGTAATAACTATGAAATATAACTTATTCCCTTTTTTCTCAAAAGAGCACACAGGACGAGCAATTAATTTCAGTTGGACTTTAAATTACTCCTCACTTGACCCACTTAAATCCAATATGCAAAGTAGGTCTATAAAAATGCAAAGGATGCACTGTGCCACCATTTTCAGTGTGCGGTTGGCGTCACCATTTAGGAAATCAGTGTTCCCAAACTGAGACAGGCTGGAGAGGAGGCAAAAAAAAACAAACCCTGGCCATGTCAGACACCATAATCTGTCCCTTATTTCCTCGTTCAGAAGGAATTATCTGGATTATTGTGAATTTATAATTAGGGCTACATATGACTACTGCAAGTACTCCTCTGTTTGCAAAGATTTGCTAAAATACGTGTATTTTTCAGCAGCTTTCACCTCATGTCAGTGAGGTGCCAGCTGCCTTTTCTCAATGACAAAAAAGAAAAGAAAAAGAAAATGAAACCCGGGCCTGCTCAGGGTCCTTCTTTTGTTGGATCTTTTCAGCGAGGCCCAGAATGAGAACAGAAGGCACCATTTGGGAGATGAGGAGTCCTGGAACCGAGTGTAACTGTGGATGTGTCATACATGTAGCGGGGGATGTGAATCATAGCCAAGAAGTGTGCACAGTCCGGCCAGCATCGGGAGGCCTATGGGATGGCACTATGTTGACAGGTTTTGACATGAATTTTCATTTATTTTTCTGATGTCAATATGGAAAAATGTTAATAGTTTACTAACGCGCAACAGGAAAGGATCCTAACCAACTTGATAAGTGCAATCTGCTGTTTGTTTGTTTTTAATATCCCAGAATATTGTATTTTTCAGGATGATTTGTCTAAGTTCACAGACATCTAGAGGGGGAAAAAATGATTGAGCACAATTACATAATCACTGAATCATGCATTCCAAATGGGCTTGTTATTACTTTATCTGTGTGTATGTACGTCTCTCCCACCCAAACTCCCAGAGTGGAGGTTTATCACTGATATGACCCAGCACCCTGTCCTAGAGTGATGGGTGCATAACGGACCTCACTGCAGGAGGATATAGTGTGTGTGTGTGTGTGTGTGTGTGCAGAGAGAGAGAGGCTTGCCAGTTGAAATAATGCTTTTAATCAGCCAATGGGCTCTTTAGGTCTTAACACGAACGGAAGCATCAAGGAAGGGCAAAGAGTTTATTATACCTTGCTGGATTATTCCATTTATAGCCTTTCAGAAGCCCTCTGTGACTATGTAGCTCTCTTATGTTCACCCAGTCAGTTATGATGCTAGATTGCAATTGCTATGCAGTCTATTCAAGAGCCCCCCCCCCCCCCCCCCCCCCCCCATAAAAAAACAAAAAAAACAAAACAAACTAAAAGCGGTGAGATTTCTGCAGGGGTCAACATCTATATGAGTTGAAATATCTTGGCATGTGTTACCTCATGCTGCACCAAATCCCCCCCCCCCCCCCCATATTTATGGCTTAACCTATTGTGAAGAATCTGACGTGGGGGTGATGCAACGCGAGGCGTGATGTCTGTGCAGATGGAGCTGTCACAGAGGCCTCACTCTTTGCCCCATACAGCAAGGAAAGTTCAGAAGGCAGCGTCTTAAGCTCACTAGCTCTGAGCTCAGAAATGGAGATGGAGGGTGGGGGAGACAGTGATGGACGGTTTTGTGTTCCAATATTCTCTTACACTTTCTGCTTTGGAGCCATTTGGGAGTTAATCACTGTGGAATGAAACCGGTCCAAGCTGCATGAAGTGTTGGCTCAACGCTCGGCTATTTTCAGTACGCCGACTTTAACTCGGAGGCAACTATTTTCCAACAGTGTGCTGAAAATATCAGGCTAATTAAACGTTTTCCTGGATTTGATTTAGCGAGTTATTAGCTAAAAAAGAAATGTGTTTCATCGCTTATCAGATGGTGTTGGCAGAAGTTGGTGTTTATGGTAAATAAAATCAGCTTGATGCTACACATGCGCAGGGTCGGATGAAGATGCTGAGAGGCTCCCGAGCCAAAAAATAAGCTGCGGGCCCCCATATACAAACTGCTGCTCCCACTCTGTGTATTGCGTATGTATCCTGGTGCCTTTAAATCCCCATCAGGTATAGCTGGAATACCAACTGCTCATTTAGCTTGTGGTAATTTGTTTCAAGAACTTTATTTGGGAGTATGCACCATGTAGGGATCACGTAAACTGAAATATTTAAGGTAGTCAATTTGATTTTACAAGCCCTGTGCAAGACATTAAAACAAGACATCAGATTAGAAATGATGGGGCCACCTTAAGGCCTTTATCTTTTCAGTTGCACATTACCAAACACATTGGCAGTCCATTAAATGACCACAAAGCAATTGCCAAACACAAAGGGTTAGATTCTGGCGTGCATCATTTATTTATTTACACTATCTGAACTCTCCTGATGGGACAACCATCTCCCTTTTCTAACCTGTACACTTTATTCCCCACATTTGGACCGGACCCCCCAACATGCCAACAATATGCGCGAATGATAATTAGGCTAATATGTGTCCGCCTCCCTGTATGCTGAGACGGATAGAGGGGGTGGACGTGTTCCATATGCTCGAGCGTTGCCTCACCTACCCTCGTCCTCAGCGCAGCCTTGCTGCCTGCCTGCCTGCCACCCAGTCTCCATGATGATGTGAGCAATTGAGTTCAAGGAGATCTGGGTAATTGAGAGGGCAGGGATGGCATCTGACAGGCACCGATGGCTCCAATGATTACTTTAATCAGAGTGGTTAATGGAATTCCTTCAGGCATGTAGAAATGCTCAAATGTTCATCAGCACTCAACCAATTTTTACCCCCACCACCAACACCTTCTCTCTTGCCCCATGTTGCCATAATTACTGATCAGTTTTCTTTCCTTTTTATGCTCTCAGTCTCTGTGTAACACTGAGCATCCAGTGATGTGTTTGCTTGACTCATCTCGTGTAAATCCAAAGAGTGGCTCACTACATGAGGACATTGTTTTATGTTCGGGATGCATTATGCATGAAGTGTTTTTAATATGAAATGTCATGGCAAACCTGTTAACACATAAAGGGACAGTCAAGGACTCAATCACAGTAAAAATGCGTATAAAATTGAGCACATGCTCACATGAATAGAAAGCACAATAGGTTTCCGGTCAGGACTAAGAAAAGACAGAGATGTTGAGCTTTTATTTATCCAGGAACATGATTAATTATCATCTTAGTGGTTCTTTATTCCCAATATCTGTTCCATCATTAGTTCCCCAACTTTACTATTCATTATCAACTGTGAACTAGTCAGCCTCTCCCTTAAGATTCCCACTGTCCGGCCTGTGCTGAATTAACTTCAAGGAACAATCCACTGCATTTAAAAAGCGCAGTCTGGATCCAGACTCTCATGCCATCTGCCGAATAAACATGCCTACTCCGGCTGGCTGGCTTTTCTTCGGTTTATTTAATTGGTCTGAGGACATTTTTCCCCTCTTGTGATACACATATTGACAGGATGCGACAACTAAATGAGATTTCGAATTGATTTGTGGGTTGTTTTTTTTTTTTTCTTATCTGGAAATTGTCTGGGTCTATCTTGTTTGTAAAGAGTGATGAAAGCATTTCCTTTTGGGTGTGTTATGGTCAAATCTGAATTTTTCTATGGCCCTGTGCTTATTATGTACATCAAGAGTAATCACATGTAAGCTAAATAGCATTATCAGAAACATTGAATCTAGTTTATCATTATTCTCACTTGTTTGGGTTGTTTTTATTAACAAAATATGATAATCACCAGATTATGAGAAAGATCATTTTGACATTTGTTTTGATGTGTATTTTTTATAATCTTCCATCATTTGATCCGAAAACATAATACAAAACCGTTCCGCTTGCATTTAAATACGGTATTATGTGCACCACTAAATATAGCACATGTAATTATGTTATCCTGCTGTTAGCATTAGAGAGGGGTTTTTATAGGTAATGAAGGTAATAGAAATGGTAATGGCAATTCTGATTACAAAATGGATACCAATTATTCTGTGAGCTTGTGCCTGTCACACATACAATACTTACAGTGCTGTGTACTGTTTCCATGGTATGTAAAGAATCAAAGGATAAGTTGACATGTGTGCATGTGGTTGGATCCGCACCAGGAGATACATGTGATCAAAGCTTTTAAAGAGGTATCTTTATGTCAGTGCACATGGAGGGAGAGAGACGGGGAGATGCTACAGTATGTTGTTTCATGTTTTATTTAGTCTTTTTTTTTGTTGTCAGGGTTTTGCTTTCTGTCTGTAGCACACTTGCCTGTCCCCCCCCCCCGCTTCCTCTGCCCCGTTCTCCTTTTCTGCTCCCACTGGGCAGCCTGGTTGTATTCATCAGGCCTCCCCGTTTTGTTTGTTTGTTTATGGCGACTGCACCCGTTGATCCGGAGCCGCAGTAACCCTGTCGTTTGATAAATGGCAACCATAGCATTACTGACTCCCCAGCCGAGCCTGGTGATGCCCGGGCCAAAAAAACAAAAAAAACAACAAGTTGATGTATGGCTTCCTTCAGAGTGTCAAGTCATTTAACTAGAGCCCATCCATGCAGAGTGCTTCTATGTATGTCTGTGTGTGTGCTTGGAATCCTGCCCTTGTCCTGCCCCGCCTCATGTGCGTCATCAGACTGAATGAGACATAATAGGTTTGCATGAGAAATGCATGTTTTGCAGGTTATTATATATATATATATATATATATATATATATATGTTTTGTAAGGCTACATTAGAAGTGACAGCTGTGGAAAAAAGGGTCAGGAATGCCACTGACAAACGGGCGAGGAAGATATTCTCTCCAGTTTGGAGGTTGCTTGAGATGTTTCAGATATTAAAGAGGCATTCTAGAGATTTGTTATAGCATTTCCTCAACGTTGGGGGGCCTTGCAAGAGACAGATTTCTATGAGAATGGTCAAATTGAGGAAGAGATATCTCAAATTTCTGTCCCTAACATCAGTCAGGCTCCAAAAAGACTGGATCCTACACTTCCCATAATGCAACTCGATTACATCTTTCATATTTCTTTCTTCCATATCACTCCATGCTACCAGTTGATGCCGGCTTCCTTTTGTAGTCAAAGTCAGTGGAGTGCTTGTTTAAGTCAGCCCTAGTTGTGTCTAGTTATATAAATGGAATTTAAGATGTTAAATCACATTTTTAGTATATGTGCTGTTCTGTAATTTCCACCCTGTAATCACCTTCTTTAAAGCTGCTTTCATGCCTTTCTCCTACAAACACACTGCATACCTCCTCCCCCTGGGCGACTTGTGTACCACACGCTCTTTGAATGACTTCATGCTGTCCAATGGCATTTTAATGCACTTGTTGGTGTGTATCACATATTGTTTGCCCTCCAGGTTCACCGATTTCTCCTCGAAAAGAAAATGTGTTTACTTAGTATGAGTTTGGTTTCGCAATTAGGCGCTCTATTGTTATTGGCGAAATTGGTCTCTGTAGAGTGTATGTGTGTATGTTTCTGAGACTGATTGTTTGAAAGAGCTAGATAAGGCTCGTACGTGGGTGGCTTGCGCACGTCTTTCCATCTTTTCAGCGCGCACACACACACGCCTCGCGCATACACTTTAACAGGTTTCTGATTTACTGTAAAATTCCACTCGTTAGCTCTCTGTCTTTATTCTTCTCTCTCTCTCTCTCTCTCTCTCTCTGTATCTCCGGCTCCCTTTCTCTCCTGTCCCCATTTTGTTTCTATCACTGTGGCTTTCAAAGCGTGGTGAGGAGTCTGCAGAAACTGGGGCCTTGCTAAAGGAATTAGACTGCGCGCTGGGAGATCGCTCAGATAATGAAATGGTGGGAGGTAGAAAAACTCATTTTCCCACTTGTGTGAGAGAGAGACATACTAATGTGGCTATTGAAAATAGCACTGAATAGTACTGACAAGAAAAAAAAAAAGACTTTTCCAAAATCCAACAGTGTTATTTGATTTCAGCTCGTGAGATATGGACTGGAAGGATAAAGTTCGGCGCTGCATTTAACCATCCAAAATGGACTTGTTATGATGGGGAAAACTATTGTTTTCCAACTGTCCTCCTCCTGGAGCGCAGTGAGTGACAGTTTGCTTGTGTTTGGACAATAGCAAGGCTGAAGTTGGCAGAGTGTGGGTGTGCTTGTTAAAAAAACATCTCCTGTGGAGGGGCTCTCAGAGCTCTTACAGCAGCATTGACGTCAGCTACTTGTGATGTTCTCTGCGCTGTGCCTGCGAGTGTGTGTGCCTGCGAGTGTGTGTGTGTGTATGTGTAGGCTTTAGAGTTAGAGTAGTGTGATACAATTCACAAGAGTTGACTGGTGAGATTCAAAAACAAACAGTAATGATGCAATGTGCAGCCATTCTTCATTAACCAGCAGCTCAGCCAGGTTAGCTAGGTAATGCTGCTGGCTATGGAGTGTGGCTTGTGCTGCGCAGGAAATATTCCACCTTTTTAGACTATGAAAGTCTTTAAATGTGCTCGTGCATGAGGTTAATTTGCCCACTGTGCATCATCACTGGCATTGATCCACACACAAGGTGGAAAAATCCGGATGCCACTCATGAAAAGAGACAAATAGTAATGTGACTGTAGTTTTGTGCTGAAACATCTTACTTTCTTTTTCTTCCTCTTGTGACCTTCAGCTGTTCAGACCTTCATTTCCTGTAGCTTTGCTCATGAATTGCAGCTTTTCATACAGTTATATGAATTTACACGGCAAGATTGTAGATGAGCATTGTTTTAAAAAAAACACTTTGAGTCGAGATGATGGCACTCTGGTGGTCACCCTGTCCCAATGTGCAATGGTCAACATTCAGTCCTCGCCAGTTCAGGATTGCATTCCACTTTTATTTGAGCAGAAGAAATGATTGCCTCAAAAACCTTGCAGCTTTATTTGCTATAATTTAAAAGCCTATTTCAGGCTTTTATCACCAGGCGCACGCTTTTCAGCTCTTCCCTGCTTCTTTCTCACACTCTTATACCTGAGCACAACCTGGCGTAATCCATTTTCCAGTGTGTCACAAATCAGAGCGTTTAACCTCCAGTTTCGTCCAACAAATCCAGAGATTTAATCCAGAAACTTTGCATTAACAGCCTTGCCTTTCTGCCCTGTAACCCCCACGGGGCAAACCATCTTCACGCACCTGGTCCAAAGCGAGGCGCGATGCAAAGAGTAGGAGCAAGTCAGCCCTGTGTATCTCATTTGCCATGTTAAAGTGTGTTAACAGGAGGAATTAGCAACAAATTCAAGCCACCAGAGATTCCCAACTCATCTAACTGCCTTGACGTTATTATAGACTCCATGTAAATGTGTAAGGTATCTTGGGAGAATGTGGTTATTGAATTACGCCAAAATTAAACCATTAGCAGGGAGGAATCAATCTAACCAACTGGAAACAGCAACGTGACGCCGCTCGGTGAGGAAAGCGTGGTTTCATTTTGTCACAGACATTTTGAAGGGCACCGTAAAGTATCTATCTTTTTTTTTGTGCATGACACTTTGCAACAGAATCCTATGAAAAATGCCTTGAAACGCAATATAAATTGGTTTACGCCGTGACCTGTGGTAAAAATGCATTCCATGGGTGCAAACAATTTCCTCTTCTGTAGATATAACCTCAGCAGGGACGTTTTCCATATAAAAAAATCCTCTGTCGGAAATAAAGAGGGATTTAATTGGCCAGCAGTAAAAGGTCTGTCCATTCTTGTACTTGAGGCTGACATTCTCATTTTTATACTGCCCCTTCTGCTCGCAAAAGTTAAAGAATCTGCCGCTAGTGACATGACAATATCTACAGGTTTTCCCACTGCTTAAAATTGCATACATTAGCAAGACGAGAATCTGCATAGATCATTTAAACCAAAAAAAAAAAAAAGCTTTACAAAATGAAGTGCATAACTAAAGTAAACCCAAATTACTCTTCTCCTTTCTGCTGACTGAATGTTAAGTTCTAATGGCTCCACAATTGGCCAGTTTACAGATGGCCAGTTTCTAATGCGATGATTAGAGTGTACGACCTTTTGTGCTCTGTAAAGGATCCAATTTAAAATGGAGCAGGAGCGATATTTCAGTCAAAGTATATTTTAGCAAAAGTAAAATAAATGAAACAACTGGACAAAAGTGAAATGGGGCTTATAAAAATGCATAAAAACACATTTGCAACTGTCAAAAAAAATTGCTGCACCATTGAAAATGTGTTATATATATTTGTGCCAGGTGAAAATGGACACAACTGTTGTATACATCAAAAAGAATGTCATGAATAATATATATATATATTTGAAACCGTACGAATGTCAAACATCAGTGCCATCCTCTTTCCTCCTATGACAAAATGTTACATTTCCACTGTTGCTATCAATGTCCTCAACTGAAGCGATTACATTTATTCAGTCACAGTGTGATGAAATTAATAATTCATATCAAGATAATTACATACGACTGTGCCTTAAACATCCATTTGGTTGTTTCAAAACCTGTTAATGGCTTTTAAATGAAAACTTGATTTCAAGAGAGGATAATATTCAAATGCTGTGGAAATTGGGGTCCCTGTAGGTTCCAACTTAATGTGAAAATTCAAATAATCAATTTATGCCTATGAGATTACTTATGTGGTAATAATTAAAGCCAGGAAGGCTATTATAAACACAAGGCCCACGATAGGTGGGGCGTTATCTCGGAGACCTAGTTTTTGATTTCAGGTCTCAAAACGTGGCTCACTTTATTATGAGATTTTCTTTCAAGTTGTTTTTGAAGCCATAGCTCATCAATGAAACTCATCACTCTGTGTCTCCAGGAGAGAATGTTGATGATGAAAAAGCCTTTTCATTGGAACAACAAAAGGGATGCTCGATGTCTGGACCGTTGGCTGGTGAGATTCATCGGGAATAAGCGGCTGAAGACGCTGAAGCAGCTGATCACCTTCGCTCGTCTTCATTCACCACCTCTGCACGTGCTGTTTAGTTTTCCCCTATGCTGGCTGTTTGGAGACAGAGCTCTACTTGGTTGAGAATGGACTGTTTAACCTGTCATTTCATAGATTTAACCACTGAACATGTGTTTGATTTTTGAGCCTTTTTTTTCCCAGTGCAAACACAGTCCGTACTGGGAACTCTTTGCTCAAGGGCACCACAACAGCAGTTGTTGTTCGCATCCACTGCCAAGAATTGCCATGAATCTACAACTGCCTCCTGATCTCCAGTCTGTTTGGTACACCTCTGCCCAGAATGCTTTGACGCAAATATTTCAAGATGAACATGAATTTAAAATATTTTAAACCGGAAATAAACCGTGTCACTCTGTAATCTGTGCCACATTACATTTGAAACTGCCCGCTCCAACTTTATATTCTTTTAACTCTGTGGAGAATACAGTCAGACCTGGGTGGACGGGGATGTCTAAATCTTTCATGGCGCTTGTTTTAACCTGCCTCGAGTAACAGATGGCTGGGATTTACCTTGTCAGGAAAATTAAGATCACGTCAGGTATGGTGTCAGTCACACACGATATCCAAAAATAACAGCCAAATGCTTTCTTCTGACTTAAATATATGGCAGTCTGAGTGTTCAACAGTACACCTGGTACTCTAAGCAGATAGGAACAAAACAACAAAAGGGATTTAGGGTGAACAGGAAATAAAAAACGATTATTTATCACACCAAAATAAAAGATCTAAGATGACTGTGACTAAAAAGTCTAAAAGCTAAAAAAAATCTAACCAAATTTCTTCTTTCTACTATATCTTCTTCTTCATGATATATAGATTTAATAAGGGACTGTAAAAATGTAACGATAATAATATTAATGGAAATAAAGTGGCTCTAATATTTTATACAAGCATAATAGCACAGATTATGGAATGTTTTAACTGCAGCTATCCTTCATTTGTGCCACAGGACTCCCAAAGTAACTTTTTTTCTGGGATGGAGCGCCACTGCATCAGCAGGCCAGCCTAAAATGAAAGAAAAAAAGTCCTGAACTTCCATTATAGAATATCCATTCTATCAGCCTCGGAGTCCGACCTGATAGATGAGTCTCCCTGGTGTCCTTGTGTCACCCGTACAAGCTGATGGTCCTGCACTGGATGGCTGAACCTGTTTTCTCCATGAACAAACTCTTGGCGAAGGGGGGCTTATTGATCCTTTGTTCCTTTTTAAGGCTAATTATCCACTCCACCGCCAGTTCCTGTTATCGATGTCCTGCTCATCACACTGAGGGCTAACTCTTAAAAAAACACGTCTGATGGTCATCTGCCACAGCCACCGCTACTATTTACTACTTGTATAACATCCCATAATGCCAAAGATAGTCATGTGAAAATACAAATCGGCAAATGTGGGTGACTAATGAGCAGCCAGGCCTGCAGTTATCAAGTGTGTCTCAAAATGGAGGTTCTGACCTGCAATTAACGAAAAGAGAGCCTGTGGCTGTCACATTCATCATGACGTGAGCTTTCAGATAAGTCTTAAATATATTCATATCATGCTCATGCTAAAATAAAAAAAAAAATAGAGTGACTATAATGCATCGTCATTGAGGCAAGGCAAAGACATGATTGATTCAGGATGTCAAATAACCTCATAGCCATATGAGCCATAAAGGCACATACGGTCAAAATGTCCTTGACACAACCTTTTTAGCAATAAACTGGCAGGGCCTTTCATAGCTAACAGCTGCATTATTCCGCAGAAAAAGGTGTGCTGTGAATTCCGACGTAACCCTGGCATGAGAAAGGACCGGACCCTGTTTATTGAAGCGGTCCAGCCGCGATAATGAAGGAACATTCATCTATTCCAACGGTTTGATAAAGCATCGGCGGAGCTCGCCAGCCACGCTAATGGATTAGAATTTAATATGGGGCCCGTTTTTATTAAAACAAGTGTCCCTTTAGGAAATCCCTGGCAGAGGGCTGTTGTGGTAAACAACGCCGGCGGACTGACGAGCTTTCTCTCATGTCACATCTCTACTTCTGTCTGTCTTGCGCTCCTTGCTGCACCCCCCTCCCACCCATCACTATGCAAGGGAAGTGATTGATTTGCTTTCTCTTGTGAGTGATGATAAGCTGCAAACTCATTAAGATGGCTGCCGCCACATCCTAGGAGCATGTCTAAATCATACACACTCCATCCTCTTTATATGGAACTTCCTGAATTATTGAGGCGGTTTATTTACTTGAACTGCTGGCCTGAAGAAGGAATCCGCAGCCTTAAAGTGGCGGATTAGAACTTTTATTCAAAGAAGATTCTGCCTGTTTTGTTACTTTTTCTATTCGAGAGACTATAGAAGATAGATTTAATCCTCAGGGGAAAGTGATGAGCTGTATCTCTTGAGACTGAGCGAAAATAGATAGGGGAGGGATGCAGACGCCGGCATAATTACTGTTGTGATTTTAACCGCTGAAGGTACTGCAGTTACAAAACTGATGGAATTTTGCCAATGGCAGGTATTATGCCTATACAGTATGTCTAGATACATTATTTTCCATTGTGATAAAAATATACTCCAGTTGCCAGTTTATAAGTACAGCTAGCTAAAGATAACCCTACCCTCAAGGAGTTTGTAATCGTTGTACATGGTACAGAAGATCCCTTATATATCTGTTTTCTTCTTTTTTGTTCTACAGCATTGTCTTAAGGCATTTTCTCAAATCCAGAGTGGAGAAGAGGTTCAGTGTCATTAACAATAGATAAAGCTCTCCTTTATATAGAGAATCTAATGGTTTTTGTTGGTGACCTACAACTTTCCCGGCTGTTCTAACACCCAGAGCCCAACTTGTTTTTGTTTGGTCAGGTTAACATACCAGGGTGAGATGTTTTATTAAGACGGTGCTCTCCATCAGGCTGGCATACACCTCTTTTCAGAACATTTTGATTGACCAACTCTGGCGCCTTCGTCTTCAGACTCAGGTGACATCACTTGAGGCCACTAATCAGACCTTATGCAGCTTCCTCTGGAGCCTCAAAATACTTTATACACCTTTTTTCACATATGCAGTAGTGATCCCCAAGACGTGTAATGTACAGATTTTGATGTGTAATGACGTTTGCATACACTTCTTTATTAAGTTGTAATTATGTTTTATCAATCAGCTATAATTACAAGGCGAAATAGAAGAAGTACAATCTCTGAGTGACTATGCAATAACAAAATGTCCTCCAGGCTACCATACATGTGTTCTCAGAGAACAGTGCAGGACACCACAGAGTGATGTTTGGCAGAATGCACTGCAAGTCTATCATACCTTTCATTAACATATGCAAATGTGATTAAGTCACATTTAATCACACTGGGCGTCACTTAATGCAGTACTCATTGCGTCCACCACCCGGCTGGCATCAGACTACACAAGCAGAATCCCAGAGTCCAAGTGATTTAACAGAGATTTTCATCTGAGATGACAGGAATGTCAAAGGACTCGAGGCCGGTCCCCCATGTTCCCCTGCCAACGTTACCTCTACAGGTATATCTGGGGACCTCGGGTTACCTCTTTTACGCAACAGACCATTGCTTCTGTACTGCCTGTTGGGGGAAGTGGCTACAGGCAAAATACACAGAGACAGTTCTAACTTTCTTTTCCCGTTTGCGCCTAGTCAAGCATAATCATTGAAATGGCATGGCAGCTCACCAGAAAATGCTGTGGACACGAATATGCCAGTTGTGGACTTCTACTACTGGACTATATATATATATATATATATATATATCTACCTGTGCGTTATGGTTACCTTGTGAACTGCTGTGACTCACATACGTGTGGTGTGCATTACTGCGATGCTACTGCCAGCCCTATCACTCTTGTAACATCTCGCCCTGTTCGTTAGTCTGTTTTGTCTTATTTTGCTCGTGTTTTATGTTTTGTGTTACACATTTCCTGTTTTATTTTGTAGTGCTTACCTCTCTTCTCGTTTCAGACACGTCACTTCCTGCCCTTGTGTGTTTCCCGCCTTCACGATTACCTGCCCCGCCCTGATTAGTTTCACCTGGTCCTCATCAGTCATCACCTGTGTGTGTATTTAAGCTGTGTCCCCCCCCCCCCCCCCCTTCTGTGCTAGTTTGTCTTTGTCCTTTGTGCTAAGCAGTCCAGCGACTTTCCTAGTGTTCTTTGTATTTTAATTACGTCTTTGTTTATTCCCTCCTGGATTATTTGCATTGTTTGTCTGCTCAACCGTGTACCGAACCCTGCCTGTTTCAGTAAAGACTGAGTTTGTACTTTTTACCTGCCTGAGTCTGAGTTGTGCTTTTGGGTCCTCTCGCCTGTGAAACCAGTCGTTACAATTCTACATTGAGTTTGCCTTTGATAATGGCCATCAACAAAAGCCTTTTATTTTGTCCACAGAAATGTGTGAAGGCTTTTAATTTGAAACGGATAAAGGAAGTGTTGAGTTAAAACATTTTTTTAACATTTATTTCATGTCTGTGACATATTCTGCAGATATAGACATTGAAACTATGGTTGCCATGTGTAAGGGTTAACTCTCCCTACATGTGTTTTGAGAAATTCTTCTTCTCCCTTCCCTCTATCTCTGAATATAGCTTCCAGTAAAGCCCTGGCCCCAGCTCAGTGGGAGACAATGAACGGGTTCACTCATTCTCACTCAATCTTACATTTCCTTGCTGATGTACCCAGCAAAGATAACCAGGGCCAGATTATCAAATATCTTCTTAGAAGCATTGGTCGAATAGCCTCTATTGTCAGAGACAATCCCGTATCCGTCAGTTGAGTAATTTCATGCAAATCCTTTGAGTTCAGGACGTGTGAATTAATGGCATTGAGGTAATTCACGAGGCAACACTCGACAGTGGCCTCATATTCAGATCTACTAACAACTAACTGATCAAAACAAGTGGTGGCTTCAGTGTGCTGAGCCAGTGAAGTGGTATATGCACAGTGCTCCAGGAAACTCTTAAGAATATCTTGACCCTGCTTTGAGTATTTGTGCTAAATATGAATGAAAAAGATAAACTGCTATTCACTGACACAATAGGAAAAGGATTATCTCCTGATAAGCAGTGTTATGTTGTTCTAGACTCATCTTTTGGCTAAATGTATGAAGTCATACTGACTGACTCTCCAAAGCAAATCACAGCAACTCTTTGGGTCTTGGAGAAAATCAGAAGTCAAGTCTCACTTTTGGAGGTATTTTATGCTCATTGCTGCTTCTTAAAGGCTCACTCCCCCCAGTGTTACACCGCGAGCTTCTGTGTAGGCTTATGGTTAGAATGTCTAAAAGACTGCAAGATCATGACTTCAATCCCTGAAGTGTTGCTGTTGACCACAGAAACATAGAAACTGCTTACACCCAAAAATGAATTGTCCACTCAGCCCCATGTTGGGCAGTTCTTCATTGAAATGTGTTGGATTACCAAAACGAATTAGCCCCTTTGTCGTGGCTAAGCTTTCCTCCAAACTGTTGAATTTGATTTTAAAGTCCCTCAAGGGCAGGGATGACACATACAATTGCACTGATTGCTTTGAATTTCAGCTTTTCTGTGGCGTAATGCTAGTGATTAGCTGGCAGAAGTAGCTACATCCATAATGAGGATGGATTAGATAGTATAAACTAAAACAAAAGCTAAAAAAAAAAATAAAAAAAAAAGACATTCAAGGGGACAGCAAGTTTGTGTGTCCAAGTATACCAGATGAATCAGGAATATCACAGGGACTTTAGCCAGTTTTCTCATGAATAGAAATATAGCTGTAGGCTGAATCCCTCTCAGAAGCTTGTGCAAAGACACAAATCTCTCATCACACTTTGGGTATTTAAGGGATTTTGAGCGCCGAATTACCTAAATTACACTGTGATTTTGATTAAGTGTGGAAAGGTTCCTGAACTTCCTCACCTGCGAGCACCTACATGTGTCGTCAGGTACGTTGTGTAGGCTATGTGTGGGAGTGTGTTAAGGAGGAGAGACGGGCAGGAAAAGGCCTGCTGCTATGTGCATGAACACACTCCAGTGGCGTTGCTTACAGGATAACAAATTGATAACGAGTGACCTTTTACCCTTTACATCTACCTCCTCTCTCCCTCCCATATTGTCCGC
This sequence comes from Enoplosus armatus, assembly GCF_043641665.1. Lineage (NCBI taxonomy): Eukaryota > Metazoa > Chordata > Actinopteri > Centrarchiformes > Enoplosidae > Enoplosus > Enoplosus armatus. Next base: position 4,251,080 of record NC_092203.1, read on the forward strand.
GGATCAGTGCGCACATGGGTTTGCAGTTCCACATCATCCCATAAGTGCTGAGCTTTAAAAGCGAGAGGGCTGGGTGGCATAATCTCACTCTGGTGGCTAGTGAACATTCCGCTAGGTTAATACGGTCATAGGTGTGCATATGGCTCGACGCCCATATAGCGCTGAACGCCAATGAAGCATGACTCTGCAGGGAAATCAAGGTAGTATAGGATGTTTAGCATGACAGCAAAACAGGCTTATTGTTATTCTTAATGGAGTTCTGGGTCTCTCAGGATGAGAAAAACAAATGAACAATAAACGTCATGGTGATTCTGTCTGTTTGGCAAAGTTTCTGCAAGGTTGCAACAAAGGGCTTTATAAATGGTCAGTAAATCATTCACGAATGTTTAAAGATCATTAATGAGGGCAAATGTAAGTTGGCAGTTTGTGAAAAAAAAAAAATACATTTACCTTGCTTTATCTTCTTTAATTCATCTGGAAGATCTCTCAACTTGAAAGGGCAACCATTTACCTTTTGGCATGAAGGCATTTATCGTTTAAACGTAGGTCTTCACCTGTTAACCCTGAAAAATATCCTTAATAATGATTTACTACTGATCTACTAAGCATTCACAAATCATTTATTAACTGTTATGATGCTGTAAGCATTACTTACAATCTCTTATTTAGAGCTTATTAGAAAATGGTACCAATACAGTGCTGTGAGTTAATGGTCACACATTGAAAGCGTTGATCAGTGATGAGAAATATGTATATTTATTAGCCATGTGTCTCTTGGTCTGTCAGTCGGTCCTCCACTTTGGTCCAGAAATATCTCAACAACTATTTGATGGATTGCCATACAATTTTGTACAGGCATTCATGATGCTTCTATATGACTTTGGTGATCTTCTGACATTTCCTGTCAGAAGATCATCCTGGCGGTTTTGAGTTAAATGTCAAGAGCTATTGGACTGATGCATTCCATACATTTAACATGACTTAGTTTGAGTCATCTTCTTATTGTGTCAAAGACGTGAACAGAGTGAGGCAACATTCATCCTCACAAACCTTGTTGTGACCTCCATGCACTGTTTTCAATATGTATGTTGTCTTAAGTCACCAGTGATCTTCAATGGATGCAACAATGATGGAGTCTGACAGGTGACACGTGTTAGGTGAGAAGATGGATGGTTGGATATGATGCTCAGACCTTGACACAATAGGTGAAAAAAAAAAAAAAAAAAAGCTTCCCTAACATCACCACACACAGATTCACGTTCACCTTTAGTGCCAACCTACTTCTGCGCTTGCACCTGCTGTGTTTTGTCTGGGTGCCTTGCTCAGTAACCGTGAGTGACAAGTTTCAGCAGGGTAAGAGAGATACGAACAGCATTTGGAAATGGTGATTTGACAAATTTGAGACCTAAATTCAGCAAAGTCTATTCTGGTTTCCTTTGATCTGATCAGTGGCAGACAGTGAGGACTGTCTCTCCTGGGAAGACAGAGTGAAATCTCTGAGGAGTTTCACTACAAAGCCGAGACACTGTCTGTTAGTGTGTGTGTGTGTGTGTGTGTGTGTGTGCGCGCACATGTCCCTTTCTACAAATGTCTGTCCGTATATGTTTGACTGTGTGTTTGACATTGCACCATTTGTGTCCTCAAAGAGACATCTTGGTGTGGCCCATTCCAGCAGGGGGCCATACATAAGCAGCTTCGCCTGCAGACGTCGAGTTGATTGACAGGGACAGAAACAGGTTGGAGCAAACAAATGATGCCACAATGCTCCAGTGTGGCTTCATTTCTCCCCTTCCTTTCTATTTGATTGTCTGCTTGTTGGTTCAGATTCCTGACAGACTGTTTGTCATTGTTACAAACACCTCCAAGCGCGCAGGAGAACAAATACTCCCAAGGAATTTCACCGTCTCCCAGGGTCTGTTTTACTTTTAATGATGCCCATATTAGAGAGCTTGGTGGGAGTTTACTCCCACTGTCTCCTCATGCGTCTGCCCCGGACTATTCCCTCGCATCAGACAGCCAGTGATGGATGGCTTAATTAAGGTGAAAGACAATGAGTGAGTGCTTTTCATTGTGTTTGGTCTCAGCGGTTTGTGACAAAAAAATGGATTGCTCTTTTTAAACGGGTCTCCTTGGGGAAATGTCACATATATCATTTAAACACATCTATCTGGTCCAAGTGAAACGACTTACACACATGTACATCCTTTGCATTTAGATACGTCAGTTGGACGTTTCACTCTAAAAATAGTATGATCTGCTTGATTTTGACGGCTGTTTTTTTCATTTACAGTTATTGACATGCGTTTGTCTGATTTTATTTTTTTATTAAATATCTTGTTAACGCAAAGGACAAAGACAAGAGGATTATTTTTGTCCTTTCATGGTCTCTCTAAAGTCCTTGGTGCTACTTTCACAATTAGAACTACGACCAACACCTTGTGCGGACACAAACACACAATAAAAAAACATCATGATTGTCCAAAGAACACCTTATCCACACACAGCCAAGCACATACTATGCCCACACCACCTTGCAGCGCCATTTTCAGCCTTTATCCCCTCCCCACCCACTCACACGCATACACACTTTGAACCCTTTTCTTAGCACAGAAGATGCTTGAAGTTACACAAGGCATGTCAATAGACATAGACCAAAAGTGGCAGAAACTGAGCCTGTTGGGAGAAAATGTGTCTCATCATCCCAATCCACTTCTAATCCAACCATCCGAGACACACCAGCCACACTGAGCAACACTGCATCATATATAGCCCAAAGTCACAAATGACACATTTGCCACAAAGGGTTTTATCCTCGTATCCTCAGGCAAAAAAATAAATATATAATATAAATACAGGAATATTAGGTAGATAGATTGCAAACATATGTTAAGTATGTGGACCCTGGAAGACTTCCAGGTGACCCCACAACAGGTAGGGCCTGGGCCGCATGATTCTCAGTTACAGAATAGTAGCTAGTGGGCTAGTTTGTGGGCTTTTTAAAAAAAAAAAAACGACAAAAAAAAAAACAATACTTGCAGCTGTTTTGATGGCGTGTGTTGCCCTTGAGAAGAAAATATAATTCAATATTATTATTTATCAACTTTGAGTGGTGATATAATCGTATCATATTGCCATTCTGCAGATTTATGTTGTCCAAATGAATCAATCTGAGGAGAGCTGTAATTAAAAACTAACAGCATTTGTTACTGAAATGCAAGGACAAGCGCGCACACCAAATGTGACCACCATTTCTGAGATGTGTGTCTCTTTGAATCCTGTCTATTACAGCATGTTCGGCCTCACTGTTGCTTTTAGTATTATCATCTACCATTTTAGCTTTTTTTGCTGCAACATTCCCTGCACTCTTCTAGCCACACCTTGATGTTACAAACCAGCAAGCTGCGCCCCCCCATACAACAGTCCCTTAACAAGCTCGCGTGGAAGAAAAGTTCATCCAAGGCTAAGGCCCAAGAAACACCACACATTGATAAAGTACCATCTCGACTGGAGATGCATTCCGCTGCTGTAAGAGTATATTGTTATTTACAGCCATAGCCTGGGGGAGAAGCTGCATGGGGAGGGGGGCGCTCACCTGGGAGCTGCCCAGCACAACCACAGCCTTGAGCTGCTGGACAGCGAGCACCTCCAGAGAAGCGTTGGTTCAATGCCTTGCTTAAGGCCACTAAGATGCTAATTATATAGCAAGGGGGTAGTCTGAGCATCTTAGCCTTCTATGTGTTCGAGCTTCTTGCTGTCCCACATTTTTTGTCATTACTCTTTCTGTTATTTCTCCCACTCCTCACCAAAAACTTCTACTCCTCCCGCTCATTTTGCCTCATGTCTTTCCGCCCCCCTCTTCCCCACTGTCCCTCACCCCCTTTCTCCCTCCTAGCTTCCTTTCTCCCTATTATCCTGTAAATAATTCCCTCTGTATTGAGTCAGATTTCTATGTTTTTTCCCATCTGAAGGCACGAGCCTCGGAGCTCTAGTTCCTGGCAGTGCTTGTTTTGCACCAGTGCTCCATCCCTCTCTTTGTTTTCTGCCTCTCCACTGCTGTCAAGATTTTCTTCTGCCTTCTCCTCTCGGTGACTCCACACAGGATTACAGTCCTCCCACGTTTGATCTGCTGCCAAGAGACATGTGCCGGGTGTGCGTGTCTTTTTCGGACTATGTATCTGACCATTTGTATCCACCTCTGTCCCTGTCATGTCGCTCGTCACGCTAACACCCACTCCTATACTCAGTCAGTACATTTGTTACACAATGTTTTTTTCTCTGCACATGCAAACACGGGCTGAATCGTAACATTTCTGCATTCGTTTACCCTTCAGTAAACACACGTCATACCTGTTTATGGATGTTTGTGAACATGAATGGACACACATGCAACGGATGCTGTGTAGGGCCAGAAAGCTTGCAGCTCTGGCTACACCCCAACATCTGTTCATCATTTCCTCTGCGTCCTTCCTCTACTGTCATGCTTTCCTCTTATAAACTCCAGAATATTTACTGTACATGTACAAGCATATGCTTCTCCCATGTTTGCTGTTTTGCCAAGAGGTGTGCAGCATCCTTCTTTGTCCGTTTATGATCCATTTCTTTTACGTTTTTCTCCCAGGCAAACCTCTACAACATCAGTCCCCTGTCACATGTGTGAAACTTCTTAATGAAAAATAATGGCGGCTGTGGATGAGAACCTTTTTGCCTGGCTCTAACAGGGTGAAACACTAGTTGAGGCTTATCGATTTAGATTTTTGAGCAGTTTGGTTTCACTTTAAATTTTTCAAAGCATTAAAATGATGTATTTCCTGCTGCGAGACGACTCTGGTTAACACAGTTTACATTAAACAAGAGCTTCAGGTGCTGAGGAGAGTTTGGAATGCCTCTGGTAATAGTAAAAAAAAAAGGAATTTCCACTCTGGTTGCTCTGATTCATCCTTGAAAGTGTATAAATATGTTATAGATTATTGAATGGTATCAATTACCGCTTTTTCTGACTGAAGACTGCCTGCTCTGTGAGGCTATACTTAGATCCAGTGGTGCTTTGAGCTAAAAGCTAACACTAGCATGCTAACAAAGCTTACATGTTGATGTGTAGCAGCTATGGCGTTTAGTGTCAAAATACGGCATACATGTTGCAAAAGAATGCACGCTTGCACGTATGATTGGCCGACGTGCGAGTCCTCATTGAAGTGAATGAGTGGGCTGTGTTGTTTCCACATAGTGTTGTCTGTCTGGATGTAGCTTCGACCATCAACAAATTCCTTGTCTCTTTGTTTTTTGTTTTTTTCTTTCCTTTCACTCCCAACTATTATTTAGCGCGGATGCTTGACCATGAATAAATGATTGTTTAAGCTGAAGGCAGAAACTCTGAAAGTGCTGTTTCAACACACCCATCCATCATTGTCACATTTTCACACAACAAAAAAACCCGTCCACATTCAGTCCTCCTGTATACAATGACCAGGCAACACTGGCATGTGTATCACTGCACTCCTCTGTATGCTTCTTCTTCTCTCTCGTGTAAGGCCCTCAGGCAGCCCCCCCCCCCTTTACCACACCCACATCTCCCCAACTAACACTCTCTCCTCACTTCACTGTGACATAGGTGTCACAGCTATGGGCAGTTAACGTTTGAAAGAGTAAGACTGATGCAGGGGACTGCTCGCGGCTCTCTCATGTTACCCTCCATGCATCGCTTTTTACTCTTCATTTCTGTCAGATGTGTAACGTCTGCAGCTGTCCTGTCTTTCGGTTTTCGCAGTACTCCTCATATGACTCTTTTCGACATGCTGCTGGTCGCACTGTCCCCACTTGTCAGAGCGGGCGCAGGATAATATACCGTATAGCACAGTGGCAGCGGTAAACTGAGCTGCTCTTTGACTGCCTGGCTGTGACACGACGTGTGTGCGTTTGATTTATTCCAGCTCGTCTCCCTGCATGTTGTCAGTCAGGACAGAGCATGACATCTCGCCCTCTTGGCAAGGAAAATCTGACAAAATCTAGCTGGTAACAGCGACCAAAGTGTCACTTTCAACAAGGAATCATACGTGTGGATTCATTTTCAAGGGAGCGAAATGGAGGCATAGAACTGTGAATATTCAGACCTTTTTAGATGGGAAATGTTTGCTGGGTATGCCTTTCCAGCGCAGCAGATGCTGACACAAGACTTGAAGAGAAAAAAAGAAAAGGCATGATTTTAATACTGTCAAACAACCGATAAGCAAATAATAAATAGACACAACCAGAGTTTCTCTCGACTAATTTGTTTCAGCTCAGCAGACTAACTCTCTTTTAATATTTCCGACAGAGAAAAGTCAATAACTGTGGCTAACTGCTCTCTTCTTTCTGTTTGCATGTAAGACTTTCTTTCAGTGTATCCCTGTGTCATTGCACTGGCATCAGAAACCAGCAAACAGGCACTGGTGGCTCCCAGCAGCTTAGGCTTTATCAGCTCGGCTTGCTGTACTTTTCCTGGCCAAAGCAACAGCAGCCTGATCCTTTGCATCACGTTGTTGTTGTGTACCAGATAAGTCCTTAAAGTAATCCAGTATGCATACAGTTCTGTTTTACATTATTTGCAAGTGGTAGATAAAATGGAAAACATTATTTTTTGGGGTTGTTACAGGAAGTAGCATTGTGCCAGCTGGAGTGGTCTCTTAGATATTGTTTGGACAAAATGGACTCAAACAGGGACTTTTATTGTGAAATAATCAACAAATAGTTCTTGCTTTGGGAAAATCCTCCTTCTTCCATCACATTTTAGCATGCTGGCATGAGGGCCACAGATTGGGTCAAAACATACACACAGGTACACAGTTTGCATTCACTGTATAGCACACTATTTTTTTAATAGTGAAAGCTGCATGGTGTTTAGAGACATGGGTCGTGTCAAAGCACCTTTGTTACCACTGAGAGTATCAGGGTAGATACTCTGATGCTGATGAGAATCTGGTTTCTGACGACAAGCCTCACAGTTTGAAGAACAGATCTGCTCAGTGAAGCAACTGATTCCATTGATTGTGCTGTAGTTGAGCAGCGCGAGCTGCAAACCAGGCTGCACTCTACCAACAGCCTAACCAGGCAACGCACCCTGCCTGCCTTCCAGCCAATGAATATTGACTTGAAACGCATTCAAAGGACATTTCAAGACAATGGCAACCTGTGATTTTGACGGAGACAGACACTTGCTCAATAGGACAAGTTTAATGACTTCTGTATATGTTACATGTTGTTTCCACTTGCTTTCTTGGAGATAAGAAATAAGACATTTTCTTTTCACATAAGTTCTCTCCGTCCAGTCAACCCCTTTTCTAAATGTGAGATGGAATGTTTGGCACCCTAACTCTATATACAGTGTACTGTTTATATACTGTCTTGTATATTGCTTGCACAGCCTTTTACTCTGTCCGCCGGGTCCTGTGGTTGTTGTACCGTGTGACAGTATGTACCGTGTTACTGTGAAGGTTGTCTCTGCCCCAGTGTCTCCAGGAAAGATACCTGCTCATTTATTGCACCAGGCGAATAAAGTGTTTTCTGATGCTGCTCTCTGGTTTGTTGATTTTCCTTGTTATGAGCATAAGCTCCATGTGACATGTCGCACCTTGGGGAAACAGAGCTCGACGTTTGGCTCCGACTGCGAGACAAACTAAGTGTGTTTGTCTTTGCAGTTCAGCGAGTCTCCTGTGTGTGCACAGACGACACAGTGAGAAAGAGTGTGATTGCAGCACTTTGGCTTGCTAGCTGTGTTTTGTGAGTTTTTTTTTTTTTTCTTTTTTCTTCTGGTTTTGAATAATTTGCAGGGTGTCTGACTTTTAATCTTGCTGTCTCTTTGAGATGAAACAGGTGGGCTATTGCTGTCGCTGGTTACGAAAAGCGACATGTTGGGAGGCGCCGGCAAAGGAAAATAATGTTCCTCAGCGGTGTCTTTGGAGCAGTTGCTCGCTTTTCATAAGGAAAAAGACTACGCTCAGTTATGGCCTCTCTTTGTCGACCGTCCAATGTTCCATGTTGCATTTTGGCAGGAGAAATGAGCACTTGTCATCCAGCTCTAATACTTCCTCTCTGCATGACACAGAGTGTGACTTTGGATCGTCTGACTTAGCGGATGTTTCATGGGCGAACAGTGATTTCTACTTTTGCTGCATAGCCCATGGACTGTCAACTCCAGTGGTTTTCCCCCCCATCCCTTCTCTGTACCTGCAACGTTTTCCCTTCTTACATCAGATTCAATCAATGTCTGGTTCCCATATGAGTGCAAAGGTAATTAGACGTTAGTGAAGGTACATACAAAACCTGTTGGTTAAACAGATACACTCCACTGTTCCCTCTTGACAGTAACTCCAGCCGGACCCACCTATGCAGGCAGACTCATGAAACAAAGAGGAACAAAGAAGAAATTTGTCCCGGCTACGTGAGTCAAAGATCTGATGGAGCAGAGGTTCTTGTTGAAAAACTAAAAAAAAAGGGCAAAGACAAATGAAAAGAGAGGAAGAAAATGTAGTTTGACATACGTCACAACGATATCTAGGCATGAAACAAAGCTGGATGGAGCTTTGAAAGGAAGGTTTTGTCTCTGTTATTCACCAGTGTCCTGACAGGTAAATTTGATTCCCACTTGTCTCTTGGGATCTCATTTTCTCAATGAGATCCCAAGAGACAAAGCCGAAAAAATAATCGAACAATAATGATTAAGGAGATGGGTTTAGCTGAGCATGCATGGTCTTCTGTTTAACACAACTCCGCACTATATTTTCACAACAGGAGTCTAAGAGCTATGGCAGCTGTTTGACCAGCAAAGAGAAAACAATTATTTCTGAAAGGAACAGCTGAGCTTCATTTTTTTTATTTTTTTTTCAAATGACAGATGAACAGAGAGAAAACAAACATGTGAATCAAGCCCAGTTTATTCTACTGCAATACAGCTCTGTGGAGCTACGAGGGCTTTGAAATACGTCCTAAAATACCCCCTCACTTCAAAATATTAAGAGAAATCTTTCTTTCCATAAAGCTGTATTTTACTTTTGAGGTCCACTTCGATCGTTGTGGCTCAGGCCACCTGGAATCTGATTGGCCACCCTTGTTGCTCCCCTGAGTCAGAAGGTGATAAGAAGTTGGCTTGTTAGTATCATGGATGGACTAATGATTAATAATTAACAGGCTTACCAAAGAGAAAACAATTTAACACATTTTTACACATTTAACAAATGTCTTTAAAACTGTGCCCCAGTCCAACCTGCCCCTAGTTGTACAGGCAAGTAACACATTTACTTCGAAACAGCCGAGATGTGTATTTTGTTTAGCTGGTGTGCGCTTGTACCAGATCTTATCGTTCTACTGCTAACTGGATTCTTTTTTTTCCCGCCTTCCACCATTCATATACACGCAGCAACAACACATCTATGTACACACAGATACACACCCACACAAGTAAAAAATACTGCTGCCACTGAAGTGGAAATCCAGCCTCTAATTTCTTTTCTCTCCCTCCCTCCTTCATTCTCCTCTAACCAGCTGAAATAGATGACTGGTACTTTTACTTCTGGCCTCGGGAGACTGAAGTAACAATTGCCACTCAAGCAGTTCAAAACTGCCAAGACATGTCTGCTACCTGACATCAAGGATTGGCTTCATTATGACTGTGTTCGGAATAAAAGGAATATTGCTGTCTGTGTTTGTTGTGGCCTGTGCGAGAGTGAAGTTTGTGTGGTGTCCTTGGCACATGAGCAAGCACTGTACACAAAGGAAACAACTGTTCCAGACCGCTACAGTAGCATTCTGTTTAAGTTGATGTGTCAATATATAAATGTAAAATAAAGTAAGCAAATTAATGGACTGCTTAACTAGAACAAGAACAAATGAATCTTTCACATGAATCATATTTTCACATGATAATCTCACAAGACCAGTCTTCTATACGTTTTTACATTCACTTTGTTGAAAGAAATGATCCACAATCTGCATTAGAAAACAGGCAGTGATCTGATCTGCACGTCAGTACAGCCGCGATTAACACTGTCATTTATGTACATGAATATATCTCAAACGTATGCAGTAAAAGTAATTACAGGGTGGATCAAAAAAAACGTCTGTCCTAAATACGAAAGAACTGGTTCACATATGTTCAAGTCTGATTTAAAACAATAGAGCCAATATGTATACTGTAATGGTTTCCTAATAGCATTAGGGAGGAATCTCTTAATGGCCAGTATGAACATGATGAATGATTATAGCAAGCCAAAAATTCAATGTGCTTACAGTTGCAAATTTAGTACATTTCTCATGTATTTTTCTCAGTGGAAAAAGATGATGTCACATATTTCCTCTGTAGCCCGCTCCTCAACTCCGAGTGAGGCTCGAGGCTCGAGGCTACATTAGCAGCGAGTCACATGACACATCCAAATCTCCAACCACAACAGTGGAATAAAAAAAAACAAAACCAATATCTCTGGTTCTGCAACATCGATTTTGATCCTTTTTATTGATTTTTTTGAAACTGTCCATCATGAGTCGGACAATGTTATAGGAGTGCGGTGCTAAATGAGAACTCTTTTAAGGGAACCATCCATCCATCAACAACACTCCAAGGAGTGACAGGAAGTCAAAGTGAGAGAAACAGACACATTTTGATGTGTAGTGTTGCAGATTATGACTGGGCGAGTGACAGTGAATAGAGGAGGAGGGGGAAAGGAGGGAGAGTGAGCCTCACATGGGTTACGCATCTCCTTGGATCGCTGCCCCCCATTCACTGAAGGCCTTTGATTCCATCCTTTGATCCTTAACTTTTAAAGTGGACAGAGTCTCATAAATACAGAAGAAGAAAACAGCAGGTGTGAATGCATAACTTATGGCCTCGGCCCTCACCTCAATCATCTTTACCTCCATCATTTTTTACACCTCCTGCCAACACACGCTGTCTCACTCTCGTTCCTCCTCCTCCTCCTCATCTTTCTCTCCCAGCTATCAGCCTGTGACGCAATCCTGTTGCCATGTCGTTGTCATTCAGCATGGCAGAATTAGCTCCCCGCTCTGCGCCGCGGTGTGTTTTTGTGTGTGTGTGTGTTTTTATGCGAGTGCATCCGAGTGTGGCGCTGTTGCCTCCCGCGCGCCTGTGCACTTTGTGTTTGAAAACGTGATTTGTAGTTGCTGCTAGATGTGTGTTGCGCGTGTCTAATTTATTTGCATGCCATGCGTCAAGGCTCGCTCACCATAAGTCTCTGTCAAGGTTGCCTGACATTGGTGCTCACCTCAGAGCTGGAGAGAGCCCGGCTGCTGAGTCAGGCTCTCTTCAGTGAAGAGACTTCAAAGTGGGTGGGGAGGGAGAAAGACATGTAGACAATGGGGGAGGGGGGGGCACAGCAAAACAACAGGGTGGGCTTTGACTATCAGCCGGTGTTTTGATTTCATCACCTTTTTTTCCTCAGCAAGGGAGACAGCCCTTCCAGCTTCACTCGCTAATGAATTACACCCTGCCTCACACCAGGTAGCAGAGATCTAGACAATGACTGACTGTGTGTGGCGAAGGGAGTCAGGAGGGGGGGGGGGGGGGGGGGGTAGAAAGGAGAGGATACAGTGGAAGTGAGCTAGCCGGAGTCTCATTACTCTCTACTCCTGTGATCTCTCCCCGTCAAGGATGCTGAGTAGGGCTTTGTTGAGTCAGAGAGAAAGTGAGGGGAGAGGGGGGAGCGAGGAAATGAATAAAAAAAAAAGAGAAGAAGAAAATCAAAAACAGACACTAGCAGCAGCAGCAGCCCAGGATGCAGGCAGCAACAGAGACACAGTCAAACGAATAATTTACCACCTAGTCCTCCTCTTTTCTTTTTCTAACCCCCTCCTCCTCCCTCTCCTTTTCTGGAGGAGAAATTGGAAGATAATCCATTGCCCTGGCTTTGAGGATTGGCTTTGAAGGATGAGACAGACAGGCCTGTGCCAGAATAAGAGAAGCTAAAATGTTTTGGGTGTTTGATGGCTCAGTAGGAGAAGCCTTCAAAAAGGCGCGACAAGGCAGGGCAGCTGCTTAGCTTTGCTGGTATTTGCAGTATACAGGCTTACATGTGCGCCACAAGGAAGTGAGCCACATTATGTTAAATCATGTTATGCTTTTTGCCTAGTTTGATTATGTATGTCAGTATTATATGTGTCAATAAAAATTGATTTTTTTTTCACGAGTGCATGCTCAGTATGGACATGAAAGGATGCTGTAAGATCTGGTGTCCTCAGCAGGTTTTCCTGGAACAACACTGTAAAGCGAGAGACAGACTCCACACACTGGAGCCTTCAAAGCTTACAGTAGTTGGCAGGGGTTGACTCTACTTTCCCAGACAGTTCCAGAGCTCGCCTTTCACTTCAGTTTGTTAGCTGGCGCCGTGGCAGCCCCGCTGTTTGGCTCGCTCGCCCATCCGGGCTACCTCCACTTCCCTTCACAAACGGCTTTCCTGTCAGCACCTTTCGATTGAGGTCCCGGAACGCCCTCGGCTGGTCTGACAAGAGGCCTTGTTCTGGCTTGTCACATCGGGCGCTGTGTGTCGAGGTACGCTGTGTCAGTCTCCCTGTCCTCGTTGAGACGCGGCGGTTGGCAGTGTGGGGTCTTCCAATCCAAGAGGCAAAAGGGGAAAATGGCGGGATGATAACAAAGCAGTAGTGTTGCAGCTCTGCCACGGTGTCGGACCGGGCATGAATACGCTTACTGTCAGTTTCCTTTTATGCCTTTTTCAGCCACCTCAGGGAGTTAACACTGGTATACATTCTGTAGATAAACAAGGTCATGAGATTGGGAAAGATGAATATTATAATGGCTTCTAATGACCTCTGTCGCAACTGTTTTGTTACTTTGGTTAACAACTAGAGGGCCAAATTAAACAATAAGGCATAAATAGGCTGACACAGGATAGTTCTAGGATATTATTCACATTCATTTTGATTGTTCTGCCTTCCAGTTTTTTTTAATATATTTCCCTTATATGGAAAGTTTTTGGATGTTCTTTGTCCTTTTTCCAGTCATGCGTTCCCCCTTCAATGTTAAATTAGCCTTGATTGTGTTAACTATGACATCTGAAAGCAATGTAACGCTGATTGGGTGATATGGGTGATGAGGAGAAGTCATATCATATAAAAAAAACAACTCGTCTTATCAGGGAAATTCACAAAGACACCACACATTCACTGTGTTTCCCAATATTCTTTGAATGTTACACACTCCCGGTGACGGTCAATCTCCCTCTCCTCCCTTCGGTATCTCATGGAGCATCCATATTGGCTGGCTGCTAAACATGAAAGTGCTGTGTGCAGTTATCAACGTCACGTTTTATGATTCTGAGGTAATACATTTATAACGGCTATCAGACGGCTACCGCTCAATACCAAAAAGCAAAAGCGGCCTATTGCGGCTTTAAAAGTGCAAATATTTGTAGAGGAGATCAAGTGAGCTCCCAAATACCCTCTAAGCTACTTTCCAAGAGCATTTCAGGTCACAGAGTCATTTCACCCGATTGGCTTCAGCCAATTTATGTCAACAGAAGCAGAGGACAAAACCGGGATAAGGGCTCTTTCTATATGGGGGAAACGGATCGTCGGGTCAGCATGATGGTCCAGATAAAAGCAATGTCTGCTGGATGGAGTGTTGAATAATTGATTCCATGCACATAGACCCACTATGCATTTATGCAATGGTATGAGGGGTTTCTGACCATCTTGCATTTTAACTAACTCCCCACGCAGAATCGAGATCAGTGTCTGACTTTAATGTTGATATTAGTGACTGATTTAGATGCATTTAAACGTGATTTCCCAACTGATGATGTGTTTCAAAGGTCCGCTACAGGAGATGACGCATTCAGTCTGTTTGGGATTTCAGAGAACCCGGCTGTAAAAGATGGATAAATACGTTTGATTTTTATATGCTGTATTATATATCTGTGATTTGGGTTGATATATGTTGATATATAACACATAAAACATGAAATACTTCCTTATTTGGTTAGGCTACAGGCTTTTTCCAGTGCAATGGCCACACTCTGGTTCCTCAAAAGTTTGCAAAACACGTAACGTTGTGGCTTTTACGACTTAGGACTGAGGTGCTGACTCATATGCCCTGGTGGCTGCACACGGTGTTCAGGACCATTTCAGCGATTAGTCCCTCCTCTGTGGCATGCTAAATGGCACGTGGTTCGACAGCTCTGTGAAGAAACGGTTTCGCTGCTTTCAAACCCAAATGATCAGTTGTCAGTATGTTAAAAGAGCACAGCTGTTTTACAGTCTCAAGACACAGCGGTTCCTTTTTTTTTTTTTGCACAGAAATCTCCCCTCTGGATTGAAACCTTTAATTTGTTTCTCTAATGAAGGCACTTTGTGAACCGAGCGGGTTTGTATTTTACATGGCCAAGGTCACATTCCATTGCTGAAACCAAATGTTCCTTTGACACTCTGACTCTTAACTACAGCTTCCTGCTTCCAGTTGCACACAATTCTCTCTGGCGATGTAATAATCACAATACTTACTGAATGTGTGCGTCTGAATTCAGCTGGATCTATCGCTTCTGATTATGTTAGAAGTAGAAATGTATAACTCTGCCATCCTAATGTAACTTCAAGTTATTAGTCACCCACCCAACTTGTTCACTCGTGCTTCCAGAATAAAAACAACCTCCACAACCGTGTTCTTTGCCCTGTTTTCAGCAGATTTAGACGGTGGCTACTTTTTTTCTGCCATTTTTGAACCAAACTGACTGTTGCTCCAGTTGCACAAATGTTCAAACAGTGTCTTCTCCTCTCCATTTAAACCCATATGGGATTAAAGTAAAAGGGATTCTCTCCTCTGACTATTCCTCTAATCTTCTTAACAATGTGTTGCTCCCCTCTTTCTCTGAAGCTGCTGAAATTCCACCAAGCTTGATGATTCAACCTCCCAGCCGTACAACTGTGCCTTTTCCCCTCTCCCTTTCTTCCTTTCCTGTATTATCCTTTTTGGCCTCGGAACCGGATGCTTCTGAATCTCTCATCCCTTCAAAAAAGGCAGGAGGTGACTCAACGCCTTCGACTTCTTGTTTAAGGGGTTTACAGATGAAATTGCCAATATATTTTAGATTCTTATATTTATAGTTGATGGTGGCTGAAATGGTGACACGTTTAGTGCAGGTTAAACCAACTTTCAGGCCATGATAAATGCACAGATATACATAGCACATAATGCAAAGAGTGGATAATGCCATTTCAGAATCTGAAATGGAGTGAATTTCAAAGACATGCAAATGCAAAAAAAAAACAGGCCATGTGTTGCCCTACAGTTTCATACATTCTTGATCTACTTAAGAGATGATCCATGGACAAAAATAGTGCAATGAGTTATACTATTTAAATGTAGTCTATTTTTGTCATGTTCGTCACCATAAACCAATATCTTTGTTTAGTTTTGAGAATGAAAGCGATGTGATGAAAATGATCAGTAAAATTAGTCACAAATGTTTCACTGGTTGCCATATTTTACAACCATAACCTCACTTTGTTGATAATTTATAATTTGTCAGTGTAGTATTAGAACAGGCACACCCAACATTTTTTGAACCCAGATCTACTTTTACAGTTTCCAAGGTTAGGGTTGGTGCGGCCCACCATCGCTGGAGGTGAGCTTAAAGCAGGGCAATTGACTCTTAATAACAAATGCCATTAAAAAATTATATTAGTCCTTTCAATGGCAACATGGTGAGCAGCTCTTCTTTTGCACTCACATCTCCAAAACCAACTGTGCCACATCCACCATGTCATTCGACTTGTCAGACTGGAGAGAAAAACTCTGACATGCATTAATGTCAAAGACAGATGGACTTTGAATTTGAGGAAACAAAAAAATAATTTGATCCTGCGCTCGTGTTTTGAACTTAGCCAGCTAGTCGATCGCGTGAACAGCTCTCAACTTTGACACTGTCCCTGGCAACGCAATGCGCCTAGCACCCAGCATGTGCAGCCTTCACCTGAATGTCTGACTATTGAACAACCTACACAGGTAAACCTATATAGCCTTGTTGAAGGGCTCTGTCTGTGATCATAGAACCAATTTACAATACACGACTACCACATTTAATGGTGCTCTGTCCTCGCTGCTTTAATCAAGAATCAAAGTCTTTGTTACCATCTAAGAAATATTAAAACACAGACTGCAGATTTATATACCAGCTGGGCAGATCTTAGAAAGGCTTCGAAGACTTCTTCTTTTTCATTTCCCCTTTTCATGAGAAAAAAAAAAAAAATCTCTGATGTACTATGATTACAGTAATAGCCACATTTCACCAGAAGATTATGTAAATCTAATAGCTGGACTAAGTCCCAGCCTGCCATATTAATGTGGATGATTTTGTGGTTAAATTGTGAGCCAAAAAAAAGTCTGTCTCCCACATGCACCTATCCAAGTCGAACAGACTTGTTTTTGCCATTGGATACAACAACATTTCCCCCCAATCTGCCTCATTTTTCATTGGAAAACTTTTATATTTTCAGTATTTGTGCTATTTTTTCTAAAAGTTCTCCCCGGAAGGACAGAGGTTTGTTGTAAAAACTGCAACACACATAATTAAGGGTGACAATCATGAATGCATCACCAAATGGGACAACCATGTATAAAACAACTGAAGGCTACTTTGTACTCAAGACGTGCTCTCTCTTTTATTATTCTGTTTATGGAGGCACTGATTGATGCCCGAGGCAAGTCAGCTGTTTGATACAGAATATTTATTTCCATGGAGTAGAAGTACAATATAGCACGATCATGATTGATTATTTTATAGGCAAAACCCCCATCTGGCAGAATATCGCTGGTGCATTTATTATTATAAGTCACTGGTAATCATGGCTGATATTGCGGTGTTAAGTGGCTTTGCATATGTCAAGCATCATGTTTTACAACAACTCATTTCAGCTAGTTGATTACTGAAGATGAGCTTTTGATTTCGAGTCCCGTCATATTTGCCTCTGAAGTACCTATTTCTAGCAGGGAAATATTGATTGTTTACAAAAACACATGGTTGCAAGAAGCAGCACCTCTCGAATCCTTAATTAGACATAGAAACCTGGATACTCTAGGAATGTTTCAGCCCTTTGAAGTCAAAGCACTCTGGGGTGGAAAAAATAAATAATAAAATATAAAAAAAAAAAAAAAAAAAATGCAGTGCTTCTCAGAGGAATATAATACTTCAAGAGCCCACATTCCTCTCACTCTCCCATGTTCTCGAAAGCCATGGGGGACGCGCTTAACAGTATATAATTACTTCAACCTGCAGCTGTGCAATACTGTCTGAAAGGTAAACTTGCCAGAAATTCCCTGTGAGAGGCCATCTTACTTTTGTTCTTTGAAAATAGGAGTTCTTTGATGGCGGGAACACCGTCATCTCCGCTGCAGGTATCCTGTTTTAGAAACTTCCTATCAATCAAATGTAAAATGCATGAAAGTTTATCTTGAGGCTAAGCCAATGGGAATGTGTGTATCTGGTTAAGTACAAAATTAGTATAGAATAATTGGAGTGCTACTCGTATAGGAGGGAAAAATCTGTTACTAGAATATACTCCAGACACTTCCATGTGCATGTTCTTTGCTTTTATATTCATTAGTGAGACTTGTGAAACAGTTAAATTTAAACCATACACTCCTAACACTGCACAGTACACAGGTTAATCTCCTCGGAGCCCCTCCGTGGATTCAGATTGTTGGAGTTTTGCTTCAGGAGTCCAATTTTGAATGTGGTGATGCAGACTTAAGGCCAGATTCATTATGATTCTAAGTAGGATTTGTGGAGGGGAACACTGTTGTCAGCACTCACCTTCTCCTTTGGGATCCCTGGGGGCTCAGTCCTTGGCCCTGTGATCGTGTTTCTTGACTTCTCCTGTGTACCATCTCTATGCCAACAACATTCAGGTCTATTTTTCTCATTCACCATCTAACACTCAGGGTGAGGTCTGTACATGCCTCGGAGAGGGATGGATGTCTGCCGACCAGCTCATACTCAGTCTCAACAAGACTGAGCTGCTCTTTTTTTTTTCCAAGGAGTTCCTGACCTCTATGGGTTTTCTGCATCACTGCGTACTAGAACATAGCACCAAAAATAAAGGTGTGAGGCTGACTGGCAAACGGTTGCGTAAGGCTTATGAAAGTATTGATCCTGCCAAGGTTATGAGTGGAAGCCCGGTGACTGGTCTGCCCAACCAGAAGGTTGGAAATGAGAAAAAAATGGTTACTTGGAAAACCACAGAGATTAAAAGAGTAACACATTGTGATGGCTCTAGGCTTTATGACAGTATCTGTGTTGGCGTGCTTCTGCTTCCCTCTTTCCAGATTCACCCTGATTGTCTGGTCTCTCCCATCTGATTGGTGTCACCTGCCTGGAGCCTTTATAAGCTGGGTGATTCCAAGATGGCGCCCTCTCTTTCCCTCCTGGAAGGCTTTCATTTCTGATTTGTTACTATCCTGCCTGTAAGACATGTAATGCTTTTATTGGGCAGCACTTTGTAACTTTTGTTTTGAATTGGACTATATGAATAAATCTTACTTACTTACTGACTTACGGTAGTTTGGCAAATAGTTTCAACACTACTCCAATGGGATCCAGGGTCGACACTGATATGCTAATACCTGCACTGCTGTATAACCAAACTTTCACAACCAGGTCTGTGACAGAATCTTCCTTGCATAACCAGCGCAACTCATTTTTCATCCCAATTTGCAACCTCTTCCTTTCTCACCCACCACCTGCTTCCTGCCCCTCTAGCTAGTAGCAAGTCTCACCTTCAACATCCCTAAATTGCTCCTTACATTCCTCTTGGCAGCCCAAGTCTGATTGTATGAAATTCAGAACACACTGGCATACCACACTTCCAAGAGACCCACACCCCCACGGCCCCGTTTTTTCTTTTTTTTTTTGCTCACTGGTGCATCTTCTGCCAATCGTGGACACTTAACACTCCCTCTCTCTGTGCTGACCTGTTCATCGAGCCAATCAGTCTTGACCCGCTGTCTCTTCGGGCGTTCCAGCAGCGGAGAGACCCTCAAGATTTCAGTCAGCGGAGGAGTCACTCACTTTTCAAGAAGGTCTTCCCATCAACTTCTCCTCGCTGAATGACCCCCCCCCCCCCCACCCTCCCCTCTGCTCTACACTCAAATTGCTCTCAAAAGTGTCTTCTCTATCCCTCCTTAGCTCGTTAAAGTTCATTTCCGACCACTTCTCACCTAAATTGTTATATTGTGTTAGCAGGAATATTGTCAGGGTGGTATGGCTGTGAGCCTTACACTACCTTAGTAATGTGCTTGTAATTTATGTGAAGAAAGAAATAATGTTAATTGCAATTTGTTTATATGATGACTGTTTGTTAGAATCCAAGGCTGTCTACACAAGCTATGAATATGTTCAGCATGCATTTTGAAGCTTTGTAATTGTTTGTAATGACTAATTAGCATTTAACCTTCTGTCTGATTAATATCAAGTAATAATGTAAAATGAAAAAAAAAAGAAGAACAAAATCAACATGCATTTACGTCACTGCGTCCTGACAGGTCCTGGCAGTCTTTTTCTTTCTTTCAGCTTAAACTTTGAAATGAAATGTGTGAAGTTGCATTAATTTCCAAGGCAGTTGCATCATTGTTCCATCCAAAAAAAAATCTGCAGGAAAAAAAAAAAGAAAAGAAAAGGTGTGAACGAGTTACTTCAGGGTTCGCTCTTGAAAACCAGGTATATTGAAAATTGGAAATGGTTGTTTTCAAACATACAGTCACATTTGTGTAACAGGAGTATGTAGAGTGTGCCGTTAAAAGGGGGTGGATGTGCTGGACAGAGAATATAAAGGCTTTGTAATCACAGCCTTTATGTGATGTGTAATATAAAAATAATGACAGTCGGAGAGATAATTACAAGGCCACGGTAGTCGCAGGTAATTGCAGATTGGCTAAAATGTTGAGCTCACTAGTCACATGAATATTTAATAATTAGCGAAGCGCACAAAATAATGGGTCTGTAGGAAGCACGTGGAGTTCACCAGCACAGTGACTGCTACTCAAGGCAATGGATGCTTATTTGGTATCTTTTACAAAAAATA
The DNA here is from genome assembly GCF_043641665.1 of Enoplosus armatus. NCBI lineage: Eukaryota > Metazoa > Chordata > Actinopteri > Centrarchiformes > Enoplosidae > Enoplosus > Enoplosus armatus. The sequence goes on from NC_092203.1 coordinate 4,271,150, forward strand.
ACCCATTACATGTTGAAAGTTTAAATCGAGGCTGGAATGATCTGCAGATGGACCCCCACTGTTATTCCCACCCTCTCATTTTGTATGTTTAAGTTGGTAAATTGATAAACGACAAATGTATCGAGGAATATGCAGCGATATAAATTGAAATAATAAAGGTATTTAAGCTAAACTTAAACCCTGTCTCCCAGAAATTATGTTTATATACAACTAATTTCCAACAGACAATACATCTTGAAGGTTTGCCAGTAACATAATGAGGAGCTGTTGTTAATTAATGCATCTGGCAAGTCACAAAATGTGAACGTATCAGTAAAAAATGTTCACTGACAGTTTGTTTTTCCACAAAACATCCAATTGTCTGTAAACATCACACAAGTAGCAATTACATTTGCCACCATCACATGTGGGAAAACAAGTCAGTATTACCAAACACATTTGCAATTGATCAAATTTCGAAAAAAAGTAAGTGAGGTGAACCTCAAGAACACGGATGTTGCCAACAATGTATTTGCATTATGTTTAGTGGAGTTTTCACTATAGAGTTTGTATGTATGTGCAGCATGTTCTTTGTGTCCTAAATCATTTTGCATTTTCTCAACAAATTACCAACCCGAGTTCTTTAAGGTCCCATCAATGTACTGTAAAATGAGGACATATAAGCCATCATTGTTGCAGCCAAACGCACTGTAGCCAAACACTTGCCCACCACAAAAGCACTATTCAATTACTATAATGGGAGATGGGGAGTCACAATGTGTCCAAGCTGTACTCCCACAACAGCCTCTCTATTTATATGCAAGCATTACATAAGTTGTGCATGTGGTGGCCATGCATAACAAAGGTTTTGGCCAGTATGCGCATGGAAGAAAATCAAGAGTTTGAGGGTATTTTGATGTTGCGGCAGTAGATTGGCTATGCATTCCAAGCTATCTGAGGGAGTCCCATTTATGTTACCTCATTTCACCTTAACATTTCATATATCTCTGAGAGGAGTAAAGACGTAATGCCAAATTCTTTGACGAGCATCATTAGTGCAAAAGGTCAAGCAGACATTAAAGAATACATCTTTGAAAAGAAAAAGTCATTTATTTTCCAATATGTTATTAATTGGTTTTATATTTTGTGAGCAGGAGGGACCATAGATCAATGGTCTATAGCAAAAAGCTTACAGGGACTAATTTAGGGGGCATTCAATCTTGTTGTACAGTTTAATTATTTGCAGGGCTTTTTGTGAGGCTCGAAGTTCATGTCACATCTCTCTAGTGACATATTTTACTTAAGCAAAAAAAGAAAAGAACAGAACAGTATTCTGTCTGCTTTATCGTTCATTGTTTATACCACCCGAAAGGACATTGTTAGACACACTGGGGTGCAGAAAGGAGTCAAAAGCTAATGTGAGCCATTGTGATTGTGGCGAAAAAGAAAACAGAGAGGAAATATGGCGTTTAGCTGGATCTTTGGGGGGGGAGGTGGGGGGGTGTTTGAAAAATACAACAGCTCAACAATATCTCAGCAGCAATAGAACCTCACAAAATGTGCTCGGGGGGGTATCAAACGGATGAGGCTGCATTTAATTTTCTTTGAGGTGGCCCTGGCAATAAAGTGTGGCTCATGGTGATAAGCAGGGAAGAGCTGAAGCACATCATTTCAGTTATGTAAACCATTGGAGGGATACAGTGGGCATTCTCCTACACAGTGTGTGTGTGTGTGTGTGTGTGTGTGTGTGTGTGTGTGTGCTCTGAACAGGTGCAGCACTTTAAAGCAATTTCTTTGCTTCTTCTAAGCTGTGTAATTCACTTCCATCTTCCAACTAAATAATATTTAAGTCCAAAAAAGATCTAATAAAACAGCTGAAAGGGTTGTTGGTATATTTATAATTCTTTTTGTTTTTTTTTTTTTTTAGAATATCTTTAAATAAAACCAGGTGGAATTATACCTGCCTTTCACCACCAGCGAAACCTCCGTCACAACCGTTTTTCCAAACCATAATGGACAGGCCGGTGCATATTCAGCATGTCTGTACAGCGAGCACTTACCGCACAGTGTCTTTGCTTCACCACTGCTTGACCTTGATACTGTATTGTAACTAAGCCCTCCCAGAAGTCTGTTTTGTCAGTCACTAGTCATCCTCATCTCCATCCTTAATCTGGAGTAGCAGTTATTCCCCAAATCCCATCACAGCCTTCAACCAGAAGCCGCCAGCTCCCAACACTGAGTCAAGAGTAGATGAGATATTCTCTGACAATGGGAGAAAAAGCAGGGGGAGGCCGGGTGCAAGTTGAAAGCTGTCAGCCAGCCATCAAATACAGTTCACATCAAATGTGTGTCCACGGTTTAGGCAGGCACGTTCCTGCTGTAGTATCACTGTTATAGTATTACCATAAGGACAAAAGGACTTTCTTTCCCTACACTTGTGTTTTTAGCATAGCCTGTTATTTATTTATTTATTTATTTATAGTTAGTGTGATAGATATGATGTCTTTGTTGTCCCACTTACACACTTCCCCATTAAACGTCATTAGCCCTGTTTAAAGTCTCCTCAATTAAGGCATCCCCAAATGTTTCAGAGAGCGCCAGGAGTGGAGAACAGCACACTATATTTGGATGACGATAATAATAACAAGATGTTTAATTGTGTTACCTTAAATGCATAATGATGTGTTATTAATTTTCAGAGCAATTTTGCTAACTTATGAACCATATCGGGAGTGCAGAAGCGTAAAAAATGGGTCAGCAAAAAGCTGATGTACCGGTGTATAAAGATTAATCACGAGTTACATTTTAATAAGGTACTACGTGTTGCTGTTATTGATTCATTAATTTCAATTTGAACCTCTGTACATGTGTGTTGGTGTATGTGCAGGATACTAACAGAAAGACAACACTTCTGCAGGGGCTAAATAAACAAGACAAAGGGTCTCCAGCCATGCACATCTGTGCTTTAAATTCTAACATCAAAATACTAATATTCTGACAATGATAATGCTAACATGCTGATGCTGAGAGGGTATGCTTACTGTGGTCACCATTTTAGATTAGCATGCAAACATTAGGTAATTGGCACCAAACAGCTGAGGCTGATGGGAATGGCATTAGTTTTCAGAATCAGAATCAGAATCAGAATCAGAAACTGTTTATTGCCAAGTAACATACATTACAAGGAATTTGCTGTGGTCTGAAGGTGCTATTGTTTTGATAACAAATAAGTAGAATATAAAAGCTAAAATAACAATAAGAATAAAAATAAAAATAAGATAAGATAAATAACAACAGTGCAGTGACCAGAATAAAGTAAAGTGTCCAGATAAAGTGTCCAGTAGGGGGTGAGTGCGTTAATGTAACGCAGTGGGGACAGGGGTGATGTACGTTAATATAACGTATAGCTTGTGGTAGTGTTCGGGGGGGTGTCAGTGAGAGTTTGTCAGGTTGACTGCAGAGGGGAAGAAACTGTTTTTGTGGCGGGAGGTTTTGGTCCTGATGGACCGCAGCCTCCTGCCAGAGGGGAGGGGGTCGAACAGATGGTGTCCGGGGTGGGAGGGGTCGGCAGCGATCTTCCCTGCTCTCCTCAGGGTCCTGGAGGAGTACAGGTTCTGAAGAGATGGGAGGTTGCAGCCGATCACCCTCTCTGCAGAGCGGATGATACGCTGCAGTCTGCGTCTGTCCTTGGTGGAGGCAGCAGCGTACCAGACGGTGATGGAGGAGGTGAGGATGGACTCAATGATGGCGGTGTAGAAGTGAACCAGCATTGTTTGTGGCAGGTTAAACTTCCTCAGCTGCCTCAGGAAGTACATCCTCTGTTGGGCTTTCTTGATGAGGGAGCTGATGTTCAGCTCCCACCGGAGGTCCTGGCTGATGATGGAGCCCAGGAAACGGAAGGACTCCACAGTGTCCACTGGAGAGTCACACAGGGTGATGGGGGCGGGTGGGGCTGCGCTCTTCCTAAAGTCAACAACCATCTCCACTGTCTTTGAAGCGTTAAGCTCCAGGTTGTTGCTGTTGCACCAGGTCGCCAGGTGGTCAATCTCCCACCTGTAGGCAGACTCATCCTCTCCAGAGATGAGTCCGATGAGGGTGGTGTCGTCCGCGAACTTCAGGAGTTTGACGGACTGGTGACTGGAGGTGCAGCTGTTGGTGTACAGGGAGAAGAGTAGTGGAGAAAGAACGCAGCCTTGAGGGGAGCCGGTGCTGATCGTCCGCGAGTCTGAGACATGTTTCCCCAGCTTCACGTGCTGCTTCCTGTCAGACAGGAAATCTGTGATCCACCTGCAGGTGGGGTCAGGCACGTTGAGCTGGGAGAGCTTGTCCTGAAGAAGAGCCGGGACGATGGTGTTGAAGGCAGAGCTGAAGTCCACAAACAGGATCCTGGCATAGGATCCTGCGGAGTCCAGGTGCTGGAGGATGAAGTGTAGAGCCAGGTTGACGGCGTCGTCTACAGACCTGTTGGCTCTGTAGGCGAACTGCAGGGGGTCCAGCAGAGAGTCTGTGATGGATTTGAGGTGGGACAGGACCAGGCGTTCAAATGATTTCATGACCACAGAGGTCAGGGCGACGGGTCTGTAGTCATTTAATCCTGTGGGCCCTGGTTTTTTGGGGACGGGGATGATGGTGGAGGCCTTGAAGCAGGCTGGCACGTGGCATGTCTCCAGTGAGGTGTTGAAGATGTCCGTGAACACCGGAGACAGCTGATCGGCGCAGCGCTTCAGGCAGGATGGGGAGATGGAGTCTGGTCCAGCAGCTTTACGCGGGTTTTGTCTCTTGAAGAGCCTGTTCACATCTCTTTCAAGGACAGACAGAGGTGTCGATGCTGGAGGAGTGGGGGGCAGCTGTGGTGGTAGGAGGTGTAAGAGTTCAGCCCCAGGTGTGATGAGGGGGTTGGGGCTGTTGGGCTGGAGCTGGTGGGTGATGGTGTGGGGGATGGTGTCAGGACTGTCCCATTGTCTTTCAAAGCGACAGTAGAAGTCGTTGAGGCTGTTGGCGAGGCGTCGGTCGTTAGCAGAGTTTTGCAACACTTATTGAGACTTTTCACTCAGAATCACAAATGTCAACCTCATGGCTGCATCAAAGTCAAAGTCAGTAGGATTTGTCCTCTAGAGACAATAAATGTCTGTACAAAATTTCGTGGCAATCCATCTAACAGTTGTTGAGATATTTCAGTCTGAACCAAAGATGTGGACCGTCCAACAAACCATACATCACCATCCCGAGACACCAGCACAGCTAGCGCGGCTAAAAAGTAAAGAGAAATTATAATTAAGTGGACATCTGTGGAAACCACCATGTCATTGACAAAGAAATGTGCTGGCTTGAGTTCTAAGCAAGGTCTAAAACGCATGCAGTCATTTTCCTCCAAAGTGATAAAGGTCAAGATTTCGATCCTGAGCCATTAGGTAAATCAGCAACAATATTCCTTATGGTGCATCATCCTGTGATGTAGACTGTAGTGAAAGTGGGTCCCTAGTCAACAGCATTAGAGATTATGTAGCGTGATGGATTAAAATGGCGGAGGCTCTCACGAAGTCTCTGCTTCGGACGATCATATCTGGCCTTGCCTCTTATGGAACAGTGCCAGTATCTCCCCTCCGCAGTGGATGAGGAATTTTAAGCAAGATGGATTTTCATGTATTTTATTCCTTTGAAGGTTCCAGGAGGTTGAAGCAGGGCTACATGTGCACACACTCAGTCACACACACACACACACACACACACACACACATACATGCACACACTGCTTTTTACAGGCGGCGTGTTTGAGGTTCTGAGTTGATGAACAACTCGAGGCAGAGGACCGACTGTATTTAATTGGTTTGTGAGACTTCCCAAGCTTAAACCTGGAGATTAATTAAAAATGAAAGAAAAAAAACAAAACAAAATAGCTTTTGAGTTTTTGGCATCTATAATCCCAAGATATGAACTGTTATATTTTCTTATGCACCCATTGTGACATCGCAGGGCCAACAATGAATTGATATTACCAAGATGCATTGTCTGTGTAGCCAAAGCCTTATATACCGTAGCTTATTCCTCTGCACCATAGAGCTCCTTTGTTGTCCAAAAACTACTAAAAACACATCAATGAGCCACACCATTGGCACTGAGTGACTCTTGCCCATGGGCACGAGCACTGTAGTTTATTTTCAGCCAATCCCACACACTCCGTCCTGCTGCCACATTGTAAATACTCACACATGCGCCTAAATGTTAATCCACACCTAAAAATAGTCCCCAGCATGTGCACTATTTACTCTTGTCGGAGTCATTTTTGGTTCCCACTTGTTTTACTTTAAATTACTTAGCACTTTCTTTCAAACATATATTAGTGATGTGTTTTTAAATATGTACATTTACAGAAGGAATGAATGGGCTTGGGGCTGAGAGGAGGGAAGTCAGAGAGAGATGTGCTAATGCCTTGTTGGTTTTGGTCTTGATTAGTTGATAAGGAAAAATATAAAATAACACATAAAATAAATTAGTGCACTATATGGCTGTATTGCATGGAGTGTACATCCAAATTTCTACAAATATTTAAATGTTGGCACTGCCAACACCATAAGAGACCAACTGAAAGGAAAAACATGTTTAAATCTGGACCAGCAAATGCAATACAAGTACTGTGATATTTTGTGTTTTCCTGCTTAGCCCTGCCCCTCAGTTTTCTCATTTCTATCGAGCATGCTAATCTACTGGGCAACCCGCCAAGTTAGCACTAACACTGGGTTTGAATGCTGGCAAAGCACTTGACTTTTCCTCACCACTGGTTTGGTAAGGCAGCGTCACCATGGAAGGTTATCTTTCTGCTTATAGGGTTGACCTCATATTTATCTCAGAACAACTGCCTAATGCACCTTCTCTACTCAATAAAATGGTGTCGCCTCTGATAGTGTGCAATTCCCTTATCTTTTTTCTATTTTTTTTTTCATTCCGTAGGCCTCCGTAGGCATTAACATGTAATTTCAAGTTTTACCGTGCATGACATAAAGCTGTCAGATGTACTCCATGAAATTAATTACTCAATCAAAACCTAATGATGGAAGCTCATTAATTTCTGAAAAGCAGAATTCGGACTGATTAATTGAGATAGGGATAGAGGACTCAAAATAGCATCTTTTAAAGCGGGACAGTGTCGACGATCTTTTCTATTTCTTCACTTTTTTCACATTTTGCTTTCTTCTGCTGTGGACCAGCGTTTAATGCATTTTGTCCAGAACCAAACCTCAGAGAAAACCTTCTCGCGTTCTAGCAAAAGCTACATTTTAAACCCTAACCCATAATTCAAAATAATAAAGGTAGAGCTCAGACTTCAGCGCACCAATTCAGCATTTTCGTTGCTTTATTTTCTTAAAATCATTGTAATATTTTTCAATTACATCACACAGTTTCCCCCCAGCTTCTCTCTACATTCCCCTCTTCCCCTTCCTCGTTCCCCCACTCTCATTCATTTATTGGTTTACTTTAACCACCAGCACCAAACAGATGGGGCGACAGTGACAGCGACACACTGCTCGGGCAGCTGTGCAAGTGTGTAGACAAGAGGTAATGAATAATCAGCCACCAGCCTCCAACTGCTTCATATTAATAGCTAGGTGTTCTAATTACATTTTCACAATTTGTTGGGTCTATATAACCAAATGTGAGGCTGGTGGATAATGGAAGAATCACAGTCACTTCTTTTTCAATGCCAAAGGATTTTCAGTGCTGGAACACATTCAAAGAGAAGCTCTTTTAGTTCCCAGCTTGATTTATTGACTTGAATATTAAAACTAATAAACATTACAAATAAATAACAAACAGTAAGAAAATTGGATTATGCTGCAGCAAAACAAATCTAAACTATGTTTCATTCTTTAATTTTGTTTTCACCAGAGGCGCAAAAACATAAAATTAATCACTTGGACTAACATCCAAGTTAGTCCAATAAGACTGTGTTGCAGTGTTCTCAAAGGTCACTGCTGAGCGTCCATTGTTGCTGCTTGTGACACGATTGTACTTGACTCCACTTGGCACCACGTCTAAGACACGCAATGAGTTTTAAAAAGCAAGCTCGATGTATTGTGTCTCTGAGGAGTCATATTGCTTTCCACTACTAAAGCTCTGCTCTGCAAAAACAAAAAACCCCCAAAAAACTACATGATGCTTATTGCTCACACTCCTACCTGGTGAAGCACTGAAAAAGCCCAGCAACTCTGGGCCCAAGTGTTTGATGATGCAGCCATGTGTCAGAGCCATTTATTCTATTCAAGTACGGCTTATTTTAGTTTGCCAGAAAGGGACATTAACAAACAACAGGACCTGGATTAACATCCAACAGTACCTGGGTTTGCTGGAGGGACTATTTGTCTTTCCAGACAAGATATTTTATCATGTATGACAAAATCATGACCATATTGTAGATTTGCATTCATTCATATTCACTAAAAAGAGATGTCTTAACACTTAAAGGGAAAATCCACCCAAAAACTCCAGAGCAATTGTGAGGACTTTGCACTGTTAAGTTAATGTCTGCAAAGGAACAGATGTCTCCCTATGCTGGAAGTCAAAGCATTAAAACCTGAGCTGATGATGTCATCAGGGGACACTCTCTGGAGATGGTCCATTGAGAGTGAATTATTGACCCATTCCGGCTGCTCATAGAATGGCTTTTATGTGAATGTAGGCCTTCCAGCTGTGTATCAGAATATGCGCCCATACACCAGCAAAATCACCATGTCTGCTGTCAGAGTCGTAGCAGTTGCTCCATTATTCACTGTCGGTGGAGCAGCTCCAGGGGTTTGTCTCTGGATGACATCAACACTACAGTCTGTTACAGCGCTGTTCAGCTTAAGGAGAAGCTTGTTCAGATGCACAAATTACAACCGAGCTGCACTCCATTGCAGTAATAACACACAAGTCTATATTTGGAGGATTTTTTCCCCTTCAAGGTTGAAATCCCTTCACAGAAACAGCCAAACATGAACTGACTCCAGTGAACTGACATCACCATTTCTGCATATACAGTAGAAGTTCATATTTTATTAAGTGCTACGTCCTCGCTGCAAAGTTTCCAGCACTGCTTGAGCTAGCACTTTCCCCAAAACTTTTGGTAATATTCCACGCACAGCTCCTGAAAGAATGAAACCGAAGAGCATTATCATGGAGCTCTGGAAGACGCTACAAGGGCATATAAAGGTGCTCTTGAGATAGAAGCAAGTCTCAGTGGTGCCTATCTCTGTGACAAGAGGAAAGGGCGGGGCGGTGGGGGGATGAAGGGGTGAAGTGTACCGAGATGGCAGGCAGGCTCGAAAACACCATGCATATGGATGTTACAGTAGAACCAGATGGGACTGAGGCAGTGACATTGTCAAGGTAGTGAACACCTGTGCACTGGCTCTCCAGGCCCCCACTAGTTTGTGATCAAAGTGCCTTGTCTGCATTTTTGATGAACATGTGCATCAGGCTCTGACAGCACCAAGGTGTATGACACAGCATGACAAGTGCAGTAAAAGAACACGGCCCGAGGGGATTTCTGAACTGTGAACTGTGGTGGAATTAAGTAACGCAACGTGTAGTTGATGTACAATGCTCGCTGCCTCTGTGCTGTGTCAATAAGCCCGAGAAAAAGTGCCTGGAAAATCCTGATAGGAAAGAGCTACCATTTTGGATCCACAAAGACACCTCCTGAAAGTGTCAGATTCATCCTTGGGGTCAATTCTCATCGAAATATCTTTCTTGACAAGTAGTGACGAAATGAATGGAATCGTTTGAAAAATAGGAGTGCGATACATACGATAACTGTCTCCTACCGGTAAGCGTGCGTTTATTGAGTTGAATTCTGACTGCTGAAGCTCAAATTTCTCATTTTTTCAGCTTCTCAATGTACTGTACATTTTGTCTTCAGTAAGACAAAACCTATATGTATCCCCATTAGCTTCATCAAAACAGAATTGACATAAAATACACTGCAGTAGAAGTGCTTTAAGTGTTAAAGTGAATGTTGAATTGTACTTTGTTGGAAATCAGTCAAAAGATAATGTTTCCAGACATTTTGAATAGCTGTATGTTTGTATTTATTTATCTGTAAAATGGCTATATTCTGTTTTTTATTATATTTGTTGAATTAATCAACACAATTCCAGTTCTATAGGGCTGTAAAAGCATTTCATTATATAAGCTTTCGTCACTAAGGAACGTGTTGTTGTTTTCCTCATGCTGTCCCATGCAATGTTAGTATTGTATTGTTGTTCTTGTCTCGCTTCGTATCCCCCATTGGCAACAAATAATGCACAGGAATTATACCTGCCAATACTGATTGGTGAGGCACCAGCTTGGTCATTCAATAGTAGTAGATAAAAATTGTATTGTGCGGCCTTGCTGATTGCCTGAAGTTTGGTTTTCACCAATGGCCCCATCTACTATGGAACCAGGGATCTATATATTGTCATCAATAATGAGCAGGAGTCAAATCTGTGATCTCCTGTGAGAGACCTGTCTCCAGCATTGAGGAAACTGTGGAGACACCCCAGTCACAAATGTTTAGTTTATTTCCCCAAGGAGAGACAGGACTGTCCACTCCTGCCTGCATTCTTTACTTGACAGACACAGCTGGGAGGACGAGGACGATATGCAGCTCAGAGAAAAAGAGGCAGAAACTTCTAATAGGTCTTAGATGTACGGGGACATTTAGCTCCAGAGGCCGAGGTCGTTTATTTCTATCTATCTCCCTCTCTGTCTCTTGTCTCCCTTTCTTTCTCTCTGGAGGGTGTTGCTCATTCACTTTCCCTGCCCACAAGTACCCGGGCAGATCTGTGAATTCAAACAGGTGACCTTCCAGGAAGACTTCTCTAACATTTATACTGAAGCTGTTCCAATTTCTCACATCTCAGAAAACACACTGCTTCACTGATTCTTTGCAAAGAAATAAACCCTCTCTTTTTTTTTTTAGGGTTTGACACATGCCAGTGAAAGTGATTAAACAGCATTGCTATAGTATCATGAGAGACACACAGCTGTTGATTAAATTCATCTTGAAAAATGCAGCAGGGTTGACGTACAACATCCTTTGTTATCTTGTGAAAAACTATTGATTTCCAATGCTGGGTTCATAGATGAGACAAAGGCTACAGCATGCCTTGAATGACACCACAGGGAAGAGAGAGACAATGGAAATCATCTGAAGATATTGATGCGGCACCGCTATTATGGAGGATTGCTTGTGCTCACCATCATTATAGACTTGATACCAAATGACGCATCAGCTGCTGGTTGTCATCGCTGTTATGCGATTTATTCACAAACACGAGGGAGCTCAGTTGGTTCAAGGCATATGCTAATGCTACTGAAAAGGGGCGCACGGATTGAGAGTTGCAAACCTGCCTTTGTATTAGACACTATAGTGTTTTGGAGGCCGTAGACTCTGGGAAAAATGAGATAAATCGAACGATCTTCACATTTACCTGTGAATTTTGGCGTCTCATGTGACAGGAACAAAGTCGGGTGGGGTGTGACATTTTTTAGAGGTGCAAAACCAAGTAGTTAGGTGGTCGGACAGATATATCAATAAATCTGTGACTTGGATAGGGAAGACTATTGTTTGTTTCCCATTTCCTGCCGACAGACTGTGTTCTGACTACAACCTTAATGAAATTGTTTTTTGTGTCCAAAACAAGACTGTAGACAGGATTTTAGGCACTATGGTTAAGTCAAAGTCTCCCAAACCCATCTATCACCAAAAGCCTCTAAACCCTCTTAATTATTTAGATCGTTCCTACTTCAGATATATTTTCTCGTACCTTTTATCTAAATGGATCCATTGTGTCGAATTCAACAATTGCTTATAATTTGACGCAATTAACTAAACTCTAGCTGAAATTACAGACCATTTGCCTATTTTTCCTTTAATTAGTACCAGATTACATAATTATCTGGAAAATTTCCTCGGAAATACTATGGAACATTACAAACCCAGTGGTGGAGAACAACTGAATCATTTATGTACTTGTTTATTAACTTATTTTGCTGGCCGAAAAGTAGTCAATGTATTGAGTCTAAAAGATACTGGAATCAGCCTTAAAAATACCCAACATGCAGTTGTCTGAAAACGCTCCTATGGGTCACTTTTGTCATTAAGTTTTGAGGACATATTTGGACCATGAGATGGACTATCACACAAAACATTTAAAAGTGTACCACAAAAAGAGGCTTCGAAAATAGCAACATGTCATTGTTACGTGACTTGAATGCAAAACAAGAGCTGGTTGCCTCAAAGGAATTCGATGCATTTTTAATGTACCACTTTACATGTTAAAACCTTTTGTTTCTGTAATTAATGTCTACATTTCCATTTCAGAAAATAAGTGAAAAAAAAAAAAAAAAAAAAGCTGAAGAGGAGCGCTCTAGTCCCAAGCAGGTTTGAGCTTCTTTCCAATAGCCTGCCAAAAATGATGGAGTAGACAAATATAATTCTCCACGCAGTTTACTCTCGTCACAAATATTACACTTGGTGGATAAGAGAGACATTAATTGCTCACATGCTTCTACCTGAAACACAATCAAATGTTTTAAGGTGCATTGTAGATGAAAAACAATCTCACAATGTTATTCTCCAAGGCAGCGTAAGAGCTGAAATATTCAGGTAATAATAGCTTTGGCTGTGCATGATTATAGTCTACATCCTTTCTGAATACATTCAATCATTTGTCCCCTGCAGTCATTCAATGGATTAATTTATTTCTTCTGTATTCACTCATTATTTAATTCTACAGATAAAAGTTTGAATATAACTGCAAATAAAGGAGTTAATGATCTATTTTTTTTTTGGGGGGGGGGGTATAAGACTAGAAGAAAGTAAAGTTTTATTTAAAGGAATGATGCATCACAAATGACTCCAAAGATATGTATGTTGACTTAATAGCACTGTTGAAACTGAATAGATATTTTGAAATGTCCAAGTTAAAGTGTTCCCTCTAAATTAAAACTGCATTTTCTCTATCAGAAAATTATATTAATCAGTTGCAATCTATTTTCAGTCAGGCTTTTTAATGATAATTGGAATTCTTATTCTTGGAAGTCCTTATCACAGAGTCTTTTGTCCATGCACTAACAAAGCTGATATGGTTCTGATGTCCAGGCCTCAGATGTTCATATGGTCAAAATAATTTACAAAGCTATGAAGTTGTTTTTACAATGTGAAACCCCAGTTAGCTGTTATTCCCTGGTAGATTATAAAATAGTTAGATTATATACAAAACAAAGTTAGGCCACAATTTGGCCCAGTGGTGGCACTCGATGGAAGGACAAATGGTCTCGAAAGTGTGTGTCTCGAGTGTTTTACATTCACACCACATTTTAGAACTTCAGAACAACTTTACTAACAAAAACTTGTGCTACATGCTAAACAGTGAAACTGCAGTGAGCCTCTGTTTTGTTTGGGTGATTCCACATAATCTGAAGGATCAGATATATATGCCAAAGCAAACGTCATGCATATATGGAAATGACATCTTATCAGGAGGATTTGTTTTTTCCACTGCCCCTGAGCCAGTATGATCAGGAAGTTGAGAGTGACGTGACTAGAAAGAGATTCTTTTTCTTGAAAGTTGGTTTTGTTTTCTGCATTTTTTTTTGCATACATGTTATATGATATCTTTAGAATTACATTAGTAAGGTGTAATAAAATATTTTATTGTTTGTATTGTGCCTGCAGTTATAATGATTGCTGTTTGCCGAATGGCATGAAATTCATCTGCGTAAAAATCTCTTCGTCCGCCTCTATCACAGACCACCTTGTAAAATCAATGTCATTTTTGAACATGCAGGTGGAGCGTGATTTCCTCCACAGGGGAGTGTGCGTGCCTACGTCTGTACGATGTGACCCCCTTGTTCAGGTTTTCTGAGCATCAGCAGGATGCATTCTGGGTCAGGAAAGGGCCATGAATGAAAACAAGGGTACTACTGACTATTTCCATATTCATGAAGGAAATTGGTAAATGTAAGCAAAAGCTGTTCAGACAGAAATGATCACAGCGGTTTGCATTCTCGTATTAATTTACAGGGGCATCTGCTTATGAGTTTGACCTTGTCTATCACATGTTATTAAAAGAAGTAGAATAAGCATCCCAGCATTAAAATGAAGACATTTACCAGAACTTAGCAGCTCAAATCTTTAATTACTTAAACATCTCTCAGCACAAACAGATGAAATATTTCATGCCACTGTGAAATAATTTGGAAATTTTGGCAACTTCTCTAATTATAAAAAAAATGTCCAAAGGGCACAAAATTAGAAGTATGACAGTAAAACTCTTAATATCAAAGTAATTAAAGATCCCATAAGTGTTTGCCTTGAAATCGCTTTTTGAAGATCAAGGAGTGAACTTCAAATAAAATTCCTGGAGCATTTCAGAAAGCAACATTTAAATTATGTGAGTTAATTTGCTCTGACCAGACACAGCATTTGGCAGACTTTTCCACAGCAGCGCTCTGATGTGTCTGAGATGTCCCGCGCCAAGTGTCCCGCAGGCCATGAGGGAAGAGTGAGCTGCTGGGTGTCTCACAGCTGTGCAAACAATCAATCACCGGCGATGGCAAGTGGATTACGACCCCGCTATCTGTGTTCATGCGCTTCTGGGACTGAGAGGAAACACATTCCCCAGACGTGGTGCAAGAGAAGAAAGGCCACTGCAGTCTCACAGGAAGGCCTCTATCAGAATCATGGATAAGGTATTGCTGCTTTACTGCACAATCGTCCTGGGGGAGGCTATGTTTTATTGTTACTGACACCAGACTCCCATTTGGAGAAAAACCGCACAAGTCCACCCTGGCAGAAGCCAAACCTTTGATGTTGCATTATAAAATGTGCAGTGTGAAACTTAAAGGGTTCACACACAGACAATACTTGAAATAGACCTATAATTGAGAGCTGAAGCAATAAGCTGCAATGTTTTTTTTCTTTAAATATATATAAATAATACCATTTTTGCTACCTTCTATCTCAGGTTGAAAATGTTCAACGTATAGCCAGGGCATAAGGGAATGCAAATGTATTTATTTAGCACATTTCATTTCAAGAAACCTCAATGTGCTTGACATTAAAATGCATACAGCCATTAGTAGCATGCAACAAATCAATATAATAAGCAGAAAACCCCTACCTGATGACTTGAGAGGTCTGACTGGATTGTAATCAGTGAGCAGCAGGTCAGAAATGTATTATGCAGCCAAGCAATGAAGCGATTTAAGCACTGGAGTAATATGTTCATCTTTGTGTGTATGGGTGGGGACTTATTTCCAATAAGCTGGTGCATTTATATTGTTTGATATGAACAGCTATAACCAATTCTGGGTCTATGAACACAGGTTTCACCCTCTAGAAAGGCCACAGGAGGTAAACCCTGATGTTTGCACCCTCTGCCAGCACTGTTCGTACAAGCCAGAGCCCCTGGATCATATTGAGAAGAGCAAACCAGATGTATTGGGTCTTGTTGACTGTGTGCTACACAAAGTAGCCAGTTACCATGCCAAACTCCAATGCCAAACAACTACAAAAAACTGGCCACTGCAAACCTACTGAGGTGACGGTAATCCCACTGACTTTGACTAACCTTTGAATGTTATGAATGCATTATGCAAATACAGTCCACAGAGACACACGGTTAAACCTAAAGAGTCCTACTGGAGGACGAACCGTATGTGAAATGGAATTCAAACTTCAAATCCATCCACTGCTTGATTGACAGCTGCTCTCCGTAGTGCAATACTAAAACAACACATCAGTGAGCACTTAGCAACAATGCTATCAAAACAAAGCACAAAAACCTCACAGACGACAATATAAGCTTCTTATGTTAATGTGGCTTTGTCTGTGATCTTGATGGCAGCCTGCAGCCACATGTAGCATCCGCACTGAACTGCATATTGCCTCGGCATCATCTGTAACATATGAGATGTGAGCACAGACGCTTTATTTGTGGATGTGAGGTACTTGACGTGCAGAAAATCAACATAAATTCGCCAAAAGTTATTGCCTTCCATTCGTCTTTTCTGAGAGTTATTGTCTTTCTTCTCTCTTGTGAGAATATGAGAAAATCTTCACTTGCCATGAATGCTGCAAAAATATTCAATAGCTCTCATGTTGTAGCAAATGAGCACCGTGGAGGAAAAAAAAAGACTCTAAGAGAGTCTAAACATTGTTTGTGAGAGACAGAGGAAGTGAGACAGACAGGCAGGATCAAAGCACTTCGAGACAAAGAGACCACATGCCCAGATGAATTAGCATTTAAACAAGAAAACATGATCTTATCATAATTATTTAATAAGCTGTTTCGCTTTTTATCGAGTGTTTGAGAGCACAAACATAGACCCTCAAATACAGGGGCTTGGCTAAAAGACAGATGAAAAGTTAAAAAGAAATGTAGACTTACCTTTTGTTGGAATCTAAAATTAGTTTCACCTCCGATGCATCCGACTAATGAGTTTTCATTGACTCTTTGTGACAGGTTGTGATAGATAGATATGCTCCAGTTACTCTAATTTTATGCAATTCTAAAAGAAACAGAGGAAGAGGGGTAAAGGAAGTGTTGGTATCTGCAGCCAAACATTCTGACAAAATTGGAGCAAAAGCGGCTCACAGAGTGATGGGTCATGAAAGGAAGAGCCTACACATCCTCTGTTTGTTATCAGGCCCAAACAATGCCTCTGATTGATTGACAGATTGAGACTAACAGGGGAAGAAAAAAATGCTGCATACAAGCAAAATCTGGAAGGAATTACATCACTGTGCTGGAACTGAGCACAACATTTATTTATTTTACCAGGAAGTCCCATTGAAACATCTCTTTTACAAAAGAGACCTGGCCAAAGTAGCAACCGTACAAAATCACAACACATGACATACAAAAGTCCAGTAAATAATAATCCAATAAAACAGAAGAACAGCGACTCAAACACAATGGCTTCTCAAGCCACAACTACATGCCACCTTCACCACATTCTTTATGATGCCTTCGTCTGCGTCAATGATGTCCAACCCACCTAATCATAAAGAATGCAATGGTGATTAAGGGACTTAACACTAAATCAAGGATCCGTAAAATGGAGGAGGCTGCATGTGTAAACAATATGTCACAGAAGTCAATAACAGACAGAAAAATAGCTTCCACAAGTTTTTTTCTTTTCTTTGAAAGTAAAGCAAGATTCATTTCTCAAATAAAAGCCTATCTTCACTTTGAGCTTCCCAACTGGATTAGCATTAAATAAAGGCTGGTTGTCTATCCATATAACCAAGTACTTGTATGCGGGCAGCCTTCCAGTCGATTTACCATCAGATGTGAAAATGCTAAAATCATCAAGAAATATAAGCAAGCTTTTGAGAAGACCATGAACTTCTGAATCTTAAATTCAGCAGAGCAGTTCATAATGACATGCAGTCTGAAGCTCCTGCACCACCTGTACTATGGCGGGAGCATGTGTATAAATGACAGTGCCATCAGCATAGAGGTGTATTTTTGCTTGAATGTCCTTACCCAAGTCATTTATGAAAATAGAGAAGACAACAAAACTCTGATGTGGAATTTCTGATCATGCACTTGCTCCTTAGGGTTCCAAACGTAGTCCAATCAGCGTTATTTCAGGAGTTTAAGAAATAAATCTTGGGTTAGATTTTCAAACGAATTAGAAGAGTTTTTGTGATTTGTGAGATGTGTTTGTTACAATTAAAACAGACAAGGTAAATTTATTTTGTGCTTTAGGAATTGCCCTTGTTGGTGCATTAATGAGTTGCACAAGGTGTTACAGTCCTGCCAGACATCCAGTTTCCCTCTTGTCTCCACGTTTTTTCACGTATTTTCCTGTTTGTCACTCTGTGTGGCTGTCTGGGCGTGGCTGCTCGTTACAGCTACGGAGCACAGGTGACACCTGCATCTTATTATCCAATCAACCCTGCAGTATATCAACCCCTCCCTCCAGTCTCTGCCAGATTGTTCTGTCAGCTGCCATGGTATTACGCTATCAGGCCAGCGCTGAGTTGCTCATTTCTTGTTGTTTGGCTTCTTGTGTAACTTATAGCAGCCAACCACAGTGATCCAGAGAATCCTTTGCTCGACCCACTTTGTTGGGGTTTTTATTTTAGTGAACTTAAGTAATTGAGTTACGGAGCAAATGAGTTTAGATTTGACATACATGGCAACCCCATCTCCTTTACATACCACCATTGAAACACCGTATCAGATATAAAGACAAACATATTATGGATAGCTATGCTGGCACTTCTTTTCCAATGCTATTTTTATGACAGGAAGGACAAGGGGCATTTACCAAAAGCCATTTAATTAATCAAGACTATCTTCAATTAATTACATCTAATAATCCAGTATATTATTCAATTTTACAGTCACATTTTTTCCCTCCGTAGATGGCAGGAGTGCATTTGAATCCCATCATAGTGTGGAACAGTTTAAAAAAAAAAAAAAAAAGGATAACACTTGATTCACAAATTGCCTGCTCAGTATGCTCTCTGTGCCGAATTCTATGTTTTCAATGTCATATTGTAGCTCATCTAATCGTAGGAAAGGCATTAATTTGGGAGAAACTCTCCATATCTATTAAAAGTCCTGGTTGGTATGACGATTGCAGAGGTCGCATACAGAAAGAGTTTTTCATGATAGAATTTGTGCAGCTTATTTTAGCTCCATCACCCAGGGCCTTGATTTGGCAGAAGAAAACAGCCACAGCAAACTGTCAGTTTTTTTATATATCAAACATATTTTTTTCTGGCCTGATGCAGAAAATTTATATTATGTCCCATTCCCTTGGAGACGGCAAGATACGGTAATCTGAAAATGAAAAAGGTGGCACACAGAGTATCCTGCCCGGTTACTCACAAAGTTTTGGTAGTAGGTGGTAGTTTTCACCACATGTCATGGTGGGAGAGGTTTCTCCCTTGGCAGGTTTGAAAGCGCCATACCTCACTCCTGTCTTGGTCTCTCCGCCGCTCCAGATTTGCATCGATCCTTTGCCGCTCAATCAATAATAATTAGAAAAGCATTTAATGACTTTGTGAACCCCTAACCCCAAATGTTACATAATTGCGCAGCGAGGGGGTTTGCTGGTTAAGTAGAGGGAGGTAAGCATAGTGTAGTGGCTTCAAGTGTTTGCTGCAGATTTCAAGCAGCCCTTTAGGATGAGATGAGAGGCAGTGGGGGACGGATATTTATTACTGGCGAGGATGATGGTGCTAAGCAATGCAGCCATTACATAGTTTCATAGAGGAAAATTATGTTGAAAAACATCTCAGAATTATGCTCTTTCATTATATACTGCATATTTATCATACATAATGCGTTAGGCGTTAGTTGCATAAGTTATTATACTACATGCACAGTAAAAAATATTTGGAAGTTGTTGCAGAAATTGAGACACAGCCCAATACACTACCTGATTAGCTCAAAGCTTTAGACTTCTCATCTGTCTCTGCCTTTGTAATTGCTACCCGTGAAAAGAAGAAAAATCGATAAGGGATAATGGCTTTTACCTTAATTCACCTCATCGGTGTACTTCATGAGAAGTTAGACTCCCTACTTTTTACATTCGCTGTGTTTTTATACAGTGACCATCCTGAGTGGAAGTTTTAGAAGCATTGTATTTAACACGCTATAACACTGAAAGATGTAACCAATTACACAAACCTAGTATTCATTGGAATAGTGTACTAATTTACTTATTACTCTACAGCAAAAGTGATTAGTTACATTACTTGTTCCTTTGCTTTCATTACACAGCCCAGCTCCGGTGCCTGTTCACACACTCTCTGAATCAAACCAGGTGATTCCTGAATGTAGGTTTACCATTGGCTAATGAGGCAAGCTAAGAAGACACTACATGTAAATAAGACGTCTTTGGAGTCACATTTCTCCTCTTTTGGTGGAGGATATCAACCTCCCATCAAACTCAGACAGCGAGTAAACCTACCCCCAAACTGTCAAAGTATTGAGCATTACATGGATTAGTAACTGCAGCCTAATGTAATTCATTCCAAATTGTAATCCCTTACACTACTAAGTACTTTTGTAAGTAATGTGTTACATATTGTAGGACCTGTGAAAAGTGATTAACTGACTTGGTTGATAAGGCAACTGAGATGGTATAATATGTGCATGTACTGAAGATAATACGAGCTGTCATAGCATGAGAGGCTTGTTTCCTTGAACCAACCGGTCTCAAAAATTAGTTGCCCTCTGTGAGTGCCTTGCAAATCTATGGAAATTTCTGTCTGAGATCGATAAAGATATGCAGGGCTCCTTTGCATAAAATATATTAGGCAAGGAGAAATGGCCTGTGCCAAAGTTTGCCTTTAAAAGTGATATTTCACTTTGTTAGTGCATTTTCAAGCTGTAGCATGAGTGCCCCCATATACAGTATGTTAATGAGCAGTCAACCCCTGACATGCTCTACTCTGGAAATCCATAGTCATTAATGTTCAGGCTCTTCTCATCACAAATTACAAATAGGCAAATTTAGTTAAGTTATAAAAATCAATACGATAACAGTATCATCCTCTGCACTGCAGTAGTTCAGATTGTCTTTGAGGAGTTATGTATACAGTATACATGTATGTGATAGCAAAATGCACAACATTTACCGATTAAAAAATGCATTGTCACCGATAATATGAGCCACTGATTTGTTTATCTGTTAATGAAATCATGGATGTGCAAATTCACATACGGACACCGACTTAATAATGTTTTCTTTCCAATTTTACTCAAATGGGCTTAATTCAAATCTCGCCATTCCTCATGTGACGATCCTGTATTGGCATCAGATGAGGCTGATTTGGTGTTGAGCTTCAGATATTATTAAAACAAAACTCTTGGTTTTATCTGGGCGATTTGCTCGAGTGTGGAAGCAAATACACTCCAGTGCCAAAATGTTAGTATTGGCAGGGTGGATTGTGTTGCATGTTTGCATCTGTCTCTACCACAGCTGATGGTTGTACTTATCCAATACTGTTGAGTTCTAATTCTCATGTGCTAAATGATTTCCTAGTGATTTCTTTCCTCTCTTTCCTTTTTTAGAAGGCTGAATATAATATTATCATGCTATACATGGAGGAGGTAGTAATAAGTTCTTGTGCATTTTATTCTATCATCAGTTGTTCTGTCATTTAATTTTATATCCCGTCATACAATAAATATTGTAGGAAATGGGGCTGGAGAGGAAAATGTGTACCTCAGTAGCCAACCTCCTGACATGTCACGGCTGTAGGCCAGTAAACAGTTCCATAATATTGATTACCAGCGTGTAAATGTGAACAGTTTTACAACACAGTGCAGGTTCATTGAAATTGATTATCAATACCCGTGCCATTGATATGATCTGGATCAGTGTTTTAAATCCCGACATGCCATTCATGTTGATGTTGTTTACACAGTTGGGTAACAAGACTGGCAACTCTGACGCAGGCCTGGGATGAAAATACTCTTTAACTCTTGTTTGATCAGCGAGTGGTTGAACTAATGTAGCTTGGCACAAAAGGAATGCTGAAATGCTCCCAAATGTGCACCTCAAAAGTGGATGGCAAGCAAGCAATGTTCATGAAGTCAGCTCAGGAACAATTATTGCTTTTAAATGGGATGATTTTGCACCATTGTGTCTTTTCACTGATTGTAATTTAAGGTAATTTGCTCTGGGAGAGGAGATGCATTATGCTGTCTGCGTTGTAAAATGCCATCTTAATGAGCTTCTCAAAATCGAGCCACGAGGGCTACTAGAGAGTTAAATCGAGATTAAAATAAAATTGAAATAGAATGTCAAAATGTTATAATGTGCATCTACTATACACCAGCAGAATAAGACCGAACCTTTTTTAAGTATATGTATATTCCCGACAATTCCCGACTGTTTGAGATATCTGGGGCGTATATCCAAAAGGACACAGATGTCATAAATTTGATGTGACCCAGATGTTCCAGAGTTTGCACAGCCACTGAAACATGGGATGCATTTGGACAGTAAAAGAGATCAGGATTCTACCCATCTGTGCACATAGAGCACATCACAACTGCAGCTGTTTAGGTATATGGGACAATGCATGTGTGCAGCTGATAAAAACATTTACAGTGGGGAAGGCTGCGGTACTGATGGGTGTTATTGTGGATTCATTCTACTCTCAAATACTTTTACAAATGCACAAGCTTCACTGTATCATATACCCACATATTTATTCATTTATTCATTCGTCATGCATAGGAAACACTGTAATACAGGGCATGATATGATGGAAATATGTCAACTAACGCACCTCATTTTCTTTTCAATCATCTCGTAGAAATTTGAGGTCTGAAACATACAGTACAGCTTTGGAAATGTGCCAAACTCTACAAAGTAGGCGGAACACAAGCGTTATAACACACACACACACACACACAGTAAAACAGAGCCCGCATAAAAACAGAAAGCTGGGGCCAGAAAAACATCAGACTGCACTGATTCCCTTCCCGATCCCAAGAGAGCAACCAGAGAGAAACCCAAAGCCATGTCGGCAATGATAAAAAAGGAATTTGAGTGACATGGCAAAGTGAATACACAAATGAAGATGGGTTTGAAAATTTAGCAAAGTCTGTCCCCCCCGAAAAACAAAGTGCCTCCCCATTAATTTTCCGCCCAAATCTTTAATGAAATGCAAATCAAACATTCCATGAATTTGATTAATCTCCGAGGGTGGCCGAGGCCCGCTGGCTGGAACAGTGGGAGACCCGTTGGCAGTGTTGTTCTGATCTACTCAGCTATTGCTTTGCAATGATTCATTTATTTAATTGGGATGAACTCGAAGATTCTGTTTTTCTCTCTCTTCTTGCCTTCCTTTTTCGCACCCTCAGTTTCACACCCCCATAAACATGCATACACTTTGCCGGATGAGTTGTTTATCCTCATCAAAGAGGGGGGGGGGGGGGGGGGGACTCACTTGTCAGTACTCTTTAGTCAGGTCAAGGCTCACCTTTGAGATGCTCATTGCACTGATTCTGTATCGACTTTTAGACACATCAATGAGACAGTTGGATGGCTGATGTGCATCTGTTGTCTTTCATTCCCTCTCTCTTCTCACTTAATCCCTTTAGGGTCATGACGGGCGAGAGCATATCCCAGCATGCATTGGGATGGAGACAGTCTGCACGTTATTTTAATAGCAGGCCAACAAAATTTGACATGCATTCTGCCAAGTCACAAAAATAATTCGTTTTTTTTAATTTTACATGTACTTTTCTTTAATTCATTAAAATTCCCACATTTGTGTCAACAAGTCGTGTTGTAAGTTAAGGTGAAAAGGAATCCAGTTCCTGCCCCTGCGAAGTTATTTATGTGTGATGGACACGTCTGTGCTCTTTGATGTCATTAAGAAGTTACCCGCAGTTCATTTTGTTAATGGGTTCTGAGTATGAGTACCTGATGGCTATCAGACGTCAACATCTGTCCCTTTAATTCCCAAAGTATCAAGTAATTTGGGGTCATTTCCTGTTATTACTTCTGATTAAAGTCTCACTTAAGTTGCACTGCGGTTTGCTATAAAGTGTCTTAGACTGTCAGGCAATTCGGTGCTGTTGAATGACATTGTTTTCAGATGATGCATTGTTCAGAGATAGACTGGTAGTATAGACCAAAATAACTGGTGCAATTGCGCTCGATGTGAATGAACATTGGGACTCTCCTGTTAGCTTGACTTATACACTGTATAGTTTTGCTATGTGAGAGAAATCCCAGTGAACATTGGAAGTCCCAGTGAAGTCCACAAAAATGACTGGCTTGGATCTAAGTATAACAGTCAGACTTCAGAAAGTCTAGAGGTGTTTGACTGAGACAGGCTGTTATCTGAGAGTTTGATACATTTAGATGAATGTAAAAACTGCAGTTGAATTTAGGTACAGCTTAAAACAAGTGGTCTCGAATCCACCTCAAAATGGTTGTCTGCAGTTCCATTTCCAGCCCTGGATAGACTACCATATTGGGCTATCAGGCATAGGCCCAAGCACTGCCCCCCAAGCCAGAGACTCTGTGAGAAGCTGCTGATATTAACTTATTGGAGAGTCCAAGGGCTCCATCATAAATCTCTCAAAAAAAAAACTAAAGGAATAGCCTCCACATTGACTTTGAAGATGTCACAACGAAGAAGCCACCATGACATCTTCAAAGGAAGTGTTTGTGCCCTCAGGTTTTCAGTAGGATTTTTAGTTCTAGTGCCCATGCAGATGTCATGCAATATGCGCCGAGGGGCCCTAATTGTCTCATGATCCATCCATGCTTCCAGGGTTGTCAGGAGTACTCAGGAGATGTGAAAGCCAAGTGCTCCCCTCACTAGAACCTGAATAATGTGATTGGTTGAACATTAGACTTGTCTTCTCATGGGAAAAAGAATCCAGTGTTGTAAATGACAAAGCCAGGGGTAAGTGATGGGCTGACTAACTGCTGTTTGGAAAATGCAGCATCTTGGAGGTCTATCTGTGATGGATGGATATGACTGTGACTCTGGCCATATTTGTTTATGATGAAGATCATTCACAAATTGGCCCACTTAAAGCTTCAGAGAAAGCTGCCCCCGACTAACGGGGTGGTGGTCTGGGTCAGTTTACATAATCATCAGAGGCAGAGCTAATTCGCTCAGACAATAGCTTGAAAGTATCCTGGCTAATTGGAGTAGCTGCTATTGTGCAGTTTATGTGTGTTTATTCTTCACTTAGATCATAGATTATAGGTCCAGAGCAAGTTCTGCAACCTTAAATGAGAACATTTATGATGTCTGCTATCCTGTTTATGACTTTCAGAAAGGGTTGCATAATAGATTTACAGTACAGGGAAGGTAGAAATTGTTAAATTTAGTGATTCTACTGTAATCTCTGTTACGCATTTCTAATTACGAAATCTCCAAGATCAAAGCCCCAGGTGTTGTTAGGGATCAAGAGGTTCCACCTGAAGGATTACCTGCTGAATTTTGGGAAGATAAGACACAGAAAAGAGGGTGACACATGATAGACAGAAGGGGGGGAAATAAATTGTATTATAATAGTATAATGTAAAGACAAAGCCAGAGGATAATCACAGCCACAAATAATCAAGCAGGATAATGGAGGCCATGTTACAGTAAGTTAGAGTTTGAGATTAGATCCAGAGCCTTGGCCAGGGTGTAGTCATTTTCTGCCTTGGCTGCTGCTCAGGGAGAGCTATCATCTATAGATCCATCATTTTTAGAAGTGAGGCTCAATAGCTACTGCTGCCATCTTTGTTTCACGAAAATTCGCCAGCTAAAGCTTCCTGCATGCTGTGGCATGAAGTTTTTTTTGTGTGTCTCCTGAAATACAGGCTTATGAATAACATTTTACAGATAAACAACATTTTAGCACAGTGGATTTGGTATTTGTTTCACAGAAGAAGCAACAAGGAGACCGACAACAATAAAACCTGCAAGTTGTCGAACATTTGGGGGTGAAAATAAACGCATGTTCGTGGTGTGCAAGATCTGCTCATTATTTCCAAATCCTCCCATTATTTGACCACTCTGGAACCTAATGGAGACTCAAACCAAACTAAACAACGGGCAGCCCTGGACCACTCTGGAACCTAATGGAGACTCAAACCAAACTAAACAACGGGCAGCCCTGGACCAAGTGAGCCTACCTTACATAACCCTAACATGTTGTTCTCAGCAGAAGTGGAAAATTATTTCATAGCTCTATTTTCCAATACTTGTGGAGTTTTAACTCCATTTTCTGGGTGTAAGTTAGGATTGGTCTTATTTTTACCCAGCTATGTTATATTTTTGAACACAATGACATTTCAGTAAGCATGCCATTTTGAATAATACGTCAACTTGACCCAGGACATAGATTCCACATTGGCACACTTTCCCTCAGCCTTCAATCTTTCAGACTTTCTTGGGGAAATTGCTCATAATTCAGTGTTTTTTATGTTTAAAACAATGAGTGGGGGGAATCCCAAATCATTAAAACAAACAAAAAGTTGCAAAGAACACATTTACATGCAACAGCAGCAAGGACAGTGTCTAGCTCTCAGTAACATAAAGGCATGGTCATGTTCATGATCAAACAACATTAATAAGGCACACAGGCACCTTGACTTATTATGCAAGTGAATCATTTGAAGTCACACATCAAGGATCCCACCAAAACTGGTGATGCAGAAACTTGTCTTCCCAAGCCCAAAAACAAAAACCCGTCAGTGGCAGTAAAGACTGCTCATGTTCTTAATGTGAAGGCTAAGCTAAGGCGATAAACAAAGAGATACATGTGTTTTTAAGTAGACTGTACTTGATGCATGCCAGAGCAGCCTTCTAATTAACTCTGGATTTTAAATAGAACCAGTGCATTCTTTTACCTCACGGCTAGCTATCAGCAAGGATGAGTATTTCCTCTCAGGTGAAGGCTAGGCCGAAGGACTAAACAGATTTGTGCTATTCTGTATTAAGCATATTGTGATATAAAGAATATTTCCCTGATGAAAATTGTTACTGTCCTATGCCCACAAATTATCTGAAAGCTATAAGATATATAAAGTCTGGCTGTGGTTGTATTCTCCCTTATTACAGCAATGCATTAGACATTTAGCTTACTCTTCTCTTCTTCTCACTATACCAAGCTACAGCAGCCAAATTCCTAAAAGCCCATTTTGGTTTGTTTGTTTTTTTCATTCTGCCTGCTGTGCTTTTCTGTCATGCACACTTTAAAATCTATTTATTCTCTCAGTCTGCCTGGTTGTGCTTACAGGCTAAACACCATCCTCTTGCAATAAGCAATAGGACCGGTGCCAGAAAGGCAAAAAGCAAGTTCATCACAGTCAGTGTCATAATGTAAAGACTATGAACAGAGATGGCCACTGTTACTTTTGGAAAACAGATTCTTGTTTCAAATAGCTTTTCAAAGAACTGGTAAAAAACAAACAAACAAACAAACAAAAAAAAGATTGATTTTTAGTGGCACACACTGTCTGAACAAATAGGATCCCAGATAAAAAGAACATCCTGTCCATCCCGTGCTCCTGGCAGACTGGAACAAAAGATCAGAACATCTGAGGATTTGACAAAGACAAATTCTAGATAAAACAGAAAACTGAAAAGTTTTTTGTTTGCTTCTTGTGTTCTTATATTGAAAATATTTCCAATTTTTTAGCCTCCCCGATAACGTGACTCAATCGATGGCAATGGTCTGCCCACTACTTTGGCCCAGCCTGAACCACCTCAACAACTTTGTACAGACATGCATGCTCCCCAGAGGATGAGTCCTAATGATTTTGGTGATTCCCTGATTTTTCCTCTAGCACCACCAGCAGGTCAAAGTTGTACAATTCATTCATTGCAGCTTCTAGCTGGGCTTTAGATTTTTGTTGGAATAATGATACCTCAGGGTGAAAACTTTCTTTTCACTTTTTCTTGTTGCCAGGAAGGTCAAAGGTCAGGGTCAGCCATAAGTGGCAACCTTGGAGCTTATGCAGATTGTTTGTCTTGCTTAAAGACACTTCATAAAGATGATTCGTCATTCTGGAAGACTGCACCACTAAAAGTGGAAGATTTGTCATCATAGAAGACTGAACCACTTTCTCCTAATTGCTATGCTCCCCTGCTCCCCCGTTGTTTAAAGGAGGTGAATTATTTTAAAATTAAAACTCAAAAGTACCTTTTGGGTCAATTTGAAAGGAAGTTCATGTTGACTGTGTCAGTCATAAAATATAGCAGCCAATTAATTTGATTTTACATCGTCAGTGTGTTGCTCACTTTAACAAGTGCCACATTCTTAGCGTTCTTGTTACGCTCATATTGTCATAGTTTGGCACACGTTAAGGTCTGATACGTCCCCTCTGAATACTCACTGTCAATTCTCTTTCTCAAATTGCCAATCTGTCTCTGTGATATTGACTTTTAAATGGCGGTGCCCCATCTCCTACATGTCCACACGCCAGAGTGAAATAAGGGCTGTCCATCACTGACTCAAAACCAATTGAACAGAGAAAACTTTGCCAACTCATTTGAACTGTATTAGAACTGCATGGTGGGGGAGGGGACGGAGCGGGGGTTACGGGGATGAATTAGGGCTGAGGCAAAGCTGTACATTGAGGTCAGTTAGGGTCAGTGGAATCCTAGTAGATGCTCAGAAAATGCTTAGGTAATCAATCGCCCTTTAGACCTGTGTGGAATGCAGCAGAGAGATGGGCCCTTAACATCGCCGACCAAAAGTGTTTCAGATCACAGGCTGGCAGCTGCCTTACACTTTTCATCAGAAAACAACGACTTCAAAAGCTTAAATCAATAGTTAATTATCTGCCGCATAAACATAAATACAGTTGCAGTTCACTGCAGAGGTGCCGGACCAAGGACTGCGATCTGCTCTGTTCTCCCATACAAGTCATTTTTATTTTCACTTTCATTAATCTTCAGAGGGTTTAGGTTAACCTCTTTGAGTATATGTATGTCACTATCTCTCTGCCACTGAATGTCTCGTTATGCAAGGGGAACATTGAATTCTAAGTGGTTATACACACATCGTGTCTCAGCTGTTGCACTGAGAGGGATCTAATACAATACAGAGTGTAGTGCCTGACCTTATCATGTACAATGATTACATGCAACACTCAAGAATAAAGCACTCCGCCTGCTGTGAATCATTCATACAGTGCCGTCAAAAAATATTCAACACCTTAGAAATATTCTTTATCATTCTGTTTTTGTGGTCTTGTTTTCCATCAACAATCTCGACAAAATGCTGTACAACAGGAAGAAAAAAAACACGCCTTCAAATGTTTCTTTTCAATATTTTTGACGCAAAAATACATTTTATTATATGAATGTGATAAGCATTCAGCACCTTAAATCTGTGCCTCATAAGCCTCTTTGGCAGTGACTGCAGCGCCCAGTGTTTTTGGATATCTCTGTATGAGCTTGGCACATTTAGAATTTTGGATTTCGTCCCATCATTGTTTGCAGATTTGGTGAACCTATAATCTGCCATCTTAGAGACATCCCATTCGAGAACCTTCACATTGTTCTGAAGCCACTGAAGTGTTGATTTTTGCTGTCGAAGGTTAACAGCGGAGGTCTGTGGGTCTAAGGTTAAAGGCCTGCAAGGTTATGGATACTCTTTAAGAATGGATCTGACCTTTTGTATTTGCTCTATTTATTGCTCCCCCAGTCCGATTGAAGGGGCGTTATCAGCCTCATAGATATGGATTAGAAGGGGCCTGCTACACCTACTAGTAGGTTCTGAAGGCCATTATCATTCTTCCCTCTAGCCACTCTCTGCCCTCACAGCCCAGACTTGGAAGATTTTGCCTGAAGGAGAGTCTTTACATCACAAAGACCTCTATAGTTCGGTCAGAACCATTCTCTAGGGTTCTTGTCACCTCTTTGACCAAGATCATACATGCTTCGTTGGAACCTCTGGGTAGTTTTATACAGTATTTTTCAAATTTCTTGTGAGTTTCTGCCGCGCTGTCCTCAATGGATTTGATTATGCATTTCACACTAAGTCGTGTCTCATCAACTCCCGAGGACAAAAAAATTGTATGCGTCTTTACTTGAATTGTAACAGTGTAAAAGGGTTCAATACATACTGAACAATTGAGGCAAAATAAAGGAAGAAACAAAAACGAGATGTGTTTCCATAACTATGTGGCCCATATAATGTGTAGGCCTTTAATGTGGGCTGGATAAAGGCCATGTGTGGACCCATTAGCGCAGAATATTTTAAGTAAATAACAAAACCGTGAAGCAGAAGAGAACAGGTTTGACAATGTGCTCTTGTTCCAATGCAAAAGTGCCAGTTATGGATCCAGAGGTAAAATTCCCAGTGTTATATCTGTCCTGTGAATCTGAATCATGCTGTGACCTCCCTAGAGGTGACCTTTCTAAAATCTAAGCCACAGAAAAGAGGTTTTCCATAATGGTGCTTAGATTGTGGACTGTCCTGAGTCTAGGTTTGGAAATGTTTTTGTATATATATTGTGTTTAGATGGGAATTCAGAGTTTTTTTTTAAAGTGTTAGAAAGCATAATATAAATGAAGTTTAAATTCAGTTAATCTCCAGTGTCTAATCCAAAATACACTATATTGCCAAAAATATTCACTCACCCATCCAAATAATTGAAATCAGGTGTTCCAATCACTTCCATGGCCACAGGTGTATAAAATCATGCACCAAGGCATGCAGACTGTTTCTACAAACATTTGTGAAAGAATGGGTCGCTCTCAGGAGCTCAGTGAATTCCAGTGAATTCCAGCGTGGTACTGTGATAGGATGCCACCTGTGCAAGTCCAGTCATGAAATTTCCTCGCTCCTAAATATTCCACAGTCAACTGTCAGTGGTATTATAAAAAAGTGGAAGCGTTTGGGAACGACAGCAACTCAGCCAAGAAGTGGTAGGCCACGTAAAATGACGGAGCGGGGTCAGCGGATGCTGAGGCGCATAGTGCGCAGATGTCGCCAACTTTCTGCATAGTCAATCGCTACAGACCTCCAAACTTCATGTGGCCTTCAGATTAGCTCAAGAACAGTGCGTAGAGAGCTTCATGGAATGGGTTTCCACGGCCGAGCAGCTGCATCCAAGCTACACATCACCAAGTGCAATGCAAAGCGTCGGATGCAGTGGTGTAAAGCACGCCGCCACTGGACTCTAGAGCAGTGGAGACGCGTTCTCTGGAGTGACGAATCGCGCTTCACCATCTGGCGATCTGATGGACGAGTCTGGGTTTGGCGGTTGCCAGGAGAACGGTACTTGTCTGACTGCATTGTGCCAAGTGTAAAGTTTGGTGGAGGGGGGATTATGGTGTGGGGTTGTTTTTCAGGAGCTGGGCTTGGCCCTTTAGTTCCAGTGAAAGGAACTCTGAATGCTTCAACATACCAAGAGATTTTGGACAATTCCAAGATTGCTCCCAACTTTGTGGGAACAGTTTGGGGATGGCCCCTTCCTGTTCCAACATGACTGTGCACCAGTGCACAAAGCAAGGTCCATAAAGACATGGACGAGAGAGTTTGGTGTGGATGAACTTGACTGGCCTGCACAGAGTCCTGACCTCAACCCGATAGATCACCTTTGGGATGAATTAGAGCGGAGACTGAGAGCCAGGTCCTCTCGTCCAACATCAGTGTGTGACCTCACAAATGCGCTTCTGGAAGAATGGTCAAAAATTCCCATAAACACACTCCTAAACCTTGTGGAAAGCCTTCCCAGAAGAGTTGAAGCTGTTATAGCTGCAAAGGGTGGACCGACGTCATATTAAACCCTATGGATTAAGAATGGGATGTCACTTAAGTTCATATGCGAGTCAAGGCAGGTGAGCCAATACTTTTGGCAATATAGTGTATATAGGCACTGAAGTGTGTGTCATTTTGGTACAGAGGAATACTGACTGGCATTGCTGTGGCTTTAAAACAGTGCCCATCTGTCTGTCCACTTCCTAGCCACTCTTCCAGATCAGCGTCACTGCATCCCAAAAGTATTTCACCCCAGCAGCTTCAGTGAGGGTCAGAACAAAGATGGGTTGTCAATCAAGACATAAAGCAAAGTCTTGACATTTCTGGTGGTATATCTTCACCCTCATAAAAGCACCTCCCTCATTGGCCAGCTCATGCATAACCCTGTGTTTACCCGCTCAGTCTGCTGACACCACTGCCTCCCACTGCTTCTACACTTTTTCTTTGCTCCCTCCAACACCCTGGCATTTACCTGCGGGCTGGGTTTGCAGTGATCACCCCATGTGCTCTTATCTGCTGCTCAATATGTTTTTATAAGGAGTGGTAAGACACGGAGCACTGATGCATTTTACATTCTTACAAAAATCAAATAATAATTAACAAGAAAGACATGACTGGTTGAACCTGCAAAATCCTAAATGTTGAAGGTTTACATCCACATTGCAAAAAAATCCACTTTAAATGCTTTATTTCAACATAATGAATTGTTAAGTGTTTTGTCCTAAAATAAGTTACAAGTTAATAAGTACATTATTGCATTATAACATTATCAGCTGCTGCACACTACTTTCCAATACTAATAAAAGCTAAAGCAAAATCATCACTGTAAAGGTGTAGAAGACCATAATAGACCACATCCACCAGAGTTAATTCATCACTTGATATTATTGAACATCCACCCAGAGCCATATCAGCCCTGTGAGCAAACCAAGAGCCCTCCAATCACACTGGTTACATTCAAATAGCTGCCTCTGAAATATCAACACTTAGTGACGGTGGAAAATTGCATTTGAACCATATCACTCCTGGAATAGCTATTTCCTGCCCTTCCGTTTGCCGTTGAAATCTACTCCGTCTTATTTCCCTCATCCCGCAGATTAGTCACAGCGGGTGCCCGTTTTACTAACGTTGGGGAATAAAGAACAGGCTCTCCAGATCTGATGAATCAAAGAGCTGCTGGGTTTCTGATCCTCAGGAATCGCCGGCTGACGCCCGGGGTACGCGAGCCTCGCATGTACGGGAGGGATGTGTGGGTGTGTGCATGCAGAAATGTCCACACACATGAATTGTAGCAGCCAGAAGATTATCTCACCCAGCACCAGTTTGTGCACCTTCGGTAAGTTATTCCTTGTGTTTGTCTGCCACTGCTGAAGATGCTCTGCGAGATGCAGGAACTCAAGCAGGCTGGAGACAGGACACAGGACATGGTTGCGGTGTGCATGATCAAGGCTTCATGCTCGTCAGTTCTCTCTACTGACAAATAAAGGTGGGGGCATGTTAACGTTGCTGTCTTCTAGGAATACTTGCAAGAAATATAAATGATCATAGAAACAAGATAGTTTTACTGTAACCTTTTCCACTTTTCAGGCGTCTTTGAGTCTCGGTCAAACAAGAGTTGCTTAACATCCGCATACATAAACATGAGCTGAATCGTGCTTTGACGTATCTGCCCTCTCTTTCCTTACTTTTGCAGGGTTTCATGCTAATCATCTGCACCTGTTGAGAGGTGCTGCCCCTGCCACTCCCTATATCCTTCTGCAGATGTCAACCACCCGCTGACTCTGTCCCAGGATAAATGTCATGCAGGAGGATGACTTGGGGGGGACAATGAGACGTTTCTACATAAATTAGCAGAGTAAAGATAAAGTTTGAGCTTTTTTCTTTCTTTTGCTAAATTGTTTGCTCTTGTAAAATAAATTTGTTCACATCCACAAACACTGAGTGAAGCCGCTCCCAGCTTTAAAGGCTGCCAATGTTCGTTCATCGCACTCTATCTTTCTGCCTTTCTTAATACAAATAACTAGTTTTGTAGTTGAGGAATGCAGCAACATTACATTTGAGAGTCTAATCTGGTTGTTTCCATCATTAAAATCTGTTTACTCTCCACAAACCTCCGGTCTTGGATTCCGCTCCAAATACAGATCCCGTTTTTTTTTGTTTTTTTTCTTCTCAAAATAATGAGACAGACTGCTAATGCGGTCCAGATGATGCACTTTGTTGTCTGTTTTTTGGTGTCTGGATCATTGGGGAAATGATTCTTTCCATCTCCCGGATCACTAGAATGACCCATCTGTCATTTTGCATGCTCCCCTATCTTATGTAATTAGGGAGAAATTGCCAAGAAATCAGGATGTGCATTGCTTCCTCAACAGATAATCAGAAGTCTTTTCAAATGGAATGAGGAGAAAAAAGTGATTGTGAACAAAAAGTGTTATCTGCAAGGCACATAAGATCTAGGGGTGTTTATTCAACAAGTCCTGTCAGTGCATTCGGAATCAACCAAATGAATGGTAGGGGATGAGATGTAAACAGTGTGTCAGTCACTGTTTGTGTCCATTCACGCACTCCGACATCCACACCTTCACTCTCTGCTGCGCTGTAAGAACCGTACACCATGTTATTAAGCTTATTGAACCACAACCAAAGCTGTCATTTTTTTCTGGAGAGAAAAGCCTCTTTTTATTGGTGGACTAAAACCGAGTAAGATTAGAGAGGAAGAAGAAGAAGAAGATGAAATAATCTCAACTCCAAGGTCCACTAACTAGCATTTGTTGATGAAGACTGTGAGATCTGGTTGAAAGAAATTAAAATAAAAAATGATTTTTGTCTGTTCACAAGGTCAAGAATGAAGTTCTATGCTCGAGAAAAACAAAAGGGTATAAGCAGAAGACGAGGATGAAGGAAATAAATGAGAAAGATAAGCTGAGGAAAAATAAGGTAATAAGTATGAGCACAAGGATAAGCAGAAAAAAAGAGGCACAGAAGAAGAGAACGACAAGGAAGCGGGAAAATAAAGACGATGAGAAGAAAATGAAGCAGAAGAGAAGAAAAACAGGAGGTGGAAAACAAAAGGCTGGGGAATGAGAAAGACATAATTTTAGAACAACAATGGTTATTAAAGTTAATCGCAGTGGAATGAACTATAAAAACTATCAATAAACCATAATGTACACAAGGTGATATGTACAGTGACAATTTATAGGCAGTATAGCAATTTGCTCCAGGCTGTTTCTGTAATAATGCCTATTGCAACCTTGTAAATTCAGTAAAATCATAAAATATATTGTGTTTGCCAATGCATGAAGAATGGTTTGGACTGTAAGGAGTTGCCACTATCTTCCATACAAATGGGCTGTCGAGATACGATGGAGACACTAATAGATTTCCAGTTTCTCTGAACGCACATGAATTATTGAATTCATCTGTTTTTTTCAGTCCAGCATATGATAAATTTCAAAATGTCATCATGATGATTCATCATTCATCCGGAGTTACTGCGTGTATTCTCTGTGATTATCAATGTAAAACAAGTGTCTTTATTGTTTCTAAGATAAGATTTCACGCCATTGAGGTTAGATAAATGTGTTTTTTTTTACTAATGAAGTAAACTGTTTCTGCAACCCTGTTCTGCAGCCTCATCTCATCATTTTTGCCTGAGATGACATCCCGCTGTTTACCATTTCTGCCCATTATTTACAAGTCAGTGTTTGGACAATAAATTGTGCTTCTCTCACGCCTCCCGCTGACCTCCACACAAGATGAAAGAACCTTCAAGATTCTTCAGTTTGTGTCCGCGTGGGCACTCTGTCACACAGATACTTTTGACATCATTACTGTTCAGCGGGATCATATCGGTCAGGAGCGGGGGAACCCACACTTTTCACTGATCTGTCCTGGGTGGCAGCAAGTCTGTCTCAATCAATGTGTGCACATGTACACTGTAGAAAGAGCCTGATCTTAACCAGTTAAAGGCCGTAATGCAATTAATACAACCTGACTTTCTAATCAAATTTTGGTTGAAATTCCCTGGGAAGACAAAGTTCGGTTGTTTGACTTTACTTAGTTGTGTTTAAACCCAGGTACATATCAATTCACTAATTATTTACTTCTTTACACATGTTATATTAATTCATTGGAAGTGTACCAATTGAACACTGTCTTCATTTCCCTGTAATAACTGCCAAATGACATAGACCCTTAACATCTTAATATTAAGCATTAACTTTTAGACATGGATTCACTAACAAAGCATTGTACTGTAGGCTACTACACATCCATATTGACAGTTGCAGTTCCAGGGAATATTTATTCATTTTATTGTAAAAATATTAATGGCAGATTGTCTAGAGGTTGTAAAAATTAATGAGATATTGATATTTAAACATCACATTTATCGGCATCAACATCCAACAGACAATGTTAGCCAACCAGCAAGGACAAGAAAACAAATACAGAGGGAGTGTAAAAGCAACAATATGGTACCTTGCACTTAAAATAAACGACAGCAGATAGAGAAAAAAATATGGAGTCATCTTTTCTGTTTGGCAGAGGTTGTTTCGCCTCAAGCAATCAGCAGCGAGTGACACATACGTCCTATTAATGTAGGTTTCAGTCAACATGGGAGCTGCATAGTGGTTGCTAGGAACAGAAAACTTAATGTATTTTACAATGATGAAGGAAAGATGCCAACTGACAACAACCTGTACAGCTGCGCCAATCTCTCGCTGTTTCATGGCAATTTTTCTTCCGCCATTTTGGCTCTGGCACAAGAAGACATCTGCATTCTTGATGTTGCCAACAGAGCTCTGATTGCCCCGATTATTTCTCCAACCGGGGGGGTTAGCTGTCAATGAGCGCATGTATGGGCATTGCTGAAAAAAATCTGAGATGCGGGTTGTGATTCAGACTAAATTCATACTGGCTACCTCTTACAAAGCAGAATAACATGTAGTACAAATGGCATTGGCATCAAATCCACAGGAACACTGTATTGGTCATGCACTGTGAAGTAGACAATGATTAATGGGAAAATTAATTTAAACCTCTGCCTACACAAGGACCTTGGGCTCCTGCCCTACAAAGTCAGCTAAAGCTCTCCAGTTTGGCTGCCTAAGAAACCATACATACAAAAACATATAACCCTTTGGGGGTTAAATATATAAAAAGGAGTTCAGAGGTGCACAGGACAAGTGTGTCAGAGTTTCAATATCTTAGAACTACACTCCACCCAGACAGAACCTTATAATTTGGTGTTAAGATGTATGTCGAATGATAGAGGCTCTAAGGCTGACTGACTAAAGGAGCTTTTCTTCCACAAGACAATGACATCCTCTCACATGGTGGAGCTTGTGAAGCCATTTCTGTATAATGAAAGTGCGAAGTGCAAGGGCATGAAAAACTTTATCTTTCAGTCAAGATTTTTCCAGGTCAGAAGCCTATATTTTGTACATATATCATAGTTATGGTGGCTTTGTGCTGTCTTATCTAACAACTTCGGAGCTTTTAATACAGACTGAATTTGACCTATGTGTTACATCTCTCGCATGAGACCAGCTTGTTAAAGAGTATATGTGGGAGGATCATTGCATTCTTGCAGTCTGAGCATTGCATGTATTGAACCTTAGACACATTTAAATGTGTTTCTTATACATTTAAATATAAGGATTTTTAATGTAATGCAAAGCATTTATAGTTGGACTTAAATGG
Source organism: Enoplosus armatus (assembly GCF_043641665.1). NCBI lineage: Eukaryota > Metazoa > Chordata > Actinopteri > Centrarchiformes > Enoplosidae > Enoplosus > Enoplosus armatus. Next base: position 4,308,073 of record NC_092203.1, read on the forward strand.
AGGCTCTATCCAGGTACCTACTTTATACAAAGGGTTCAAGATTGAATGCTCTCTTCATTGAGACAAAGACATAAAGTCGAACGGAAGATGAAAAGGTCAACATTCAACTGTGGCCCAAGGACACATTGCCTCTTTGAAAGTCAATATTTCAAGACTGAAAGCATCATAAAAGGCTGACGGGACAAATGGTCCTCCTTACGTAAAACTTGCAATTTTGCAAAAAATCAGAACAGAACCTAGGATAGAACCTTGTGGCACACCACAATACAGAGTTTCAGATGAGGACGTACGGTTACCAACAGCAACTGAGACACTCCTATCAAGAGGTAATTTCTGTTCAGTGCAATCAAGCAAGACTGATGCTTGTCAAGAATTGTGCTCATATAAGACAGTTTTAAGCTGCTTAGTAACCAGTTTGGCTATGAAAGGCAAATTGTAAATACGTCTCCAATTTTGATACGGAGAAAGTTCAAGACTTGTTTTTTAAAGAAGTGGTTGAATAAAAGCTTGTTTGAAATTAGTGGGGCCACAAGATATCAAAGAATAGTTGATTATAGAGAGTCCAGAAGGATTAATAGAGCCATGGGGGCTAGACAAAGTTTTCATACTGAAGAGTCTTCCGAAGTCTTCACAAGCCAAGTCCTTCAAAGGAGACGGCCCCTGAAATGGGACATAACTAAAGTAGACCAAGTCTAAGATGTTTGAAAAGCAGCCTAGAGACCAGAATCAAGCACTGCAGCCCTGGATATAATTATACAACAGAAGATTGGGGGCATCAGTTACTCATGCAGACAAAATAACTTATGCAGACTCAAAAAAGCGATGACAGAGGTGGCCAGTTCAGTATCCCCAAACGGCTGGGAAAATCTGGACAGGGAAGTTAATGAGAAACACGCTCCCCTACCTCCACAATTCCCATTGAAATGCCCTTGAGCAAGACAATTAATCCCCACCAGCTCCAGAGGAATACCTCTGAGGCTATTAGTGGAAGACCGTGGTCGTGCTGGGCAGCTCCCAGGTGTGAATGTGTGTAAGTGTATAAAAGTGAAGCTGGGCCATTCTAAAAATAAAACAGCATGCATGCTTAGTGAACCTTCCCGAGATAAGTGAAGGTTAGAAAAATCTATTTAAGGTTTTTGACGAGGCAGTGAGCGGAACCCTAGTTGTTGGGGGTAGGTCAGAGTTTTCCAACTGAAAAGTCCACACAGCCAGTTCTGCCATTTAAGATTTCCATAAAGTAAGTTCAGAACATCCACAAAAGGTGTCTTTTCATTTCAATATCAAGGTATATCAGAGGCCACTTGATTGTTTTAAGATGAGAATTTGGATGGATGGCACTTTTAAGTTAAACCCGCTTAGTTCTGTCTTTGTGGCGTTTATATTCAGCTTTTACAAGGTCAATTACATCCAGGCACTGCACCACATCCATTCATTCAAAGAGAAGAGGCAAAGGGGTTTCGGAATGACACAAGTTGTGATTTGGAGTGACACAGGAGTGAATTAGAAAAGCCAGAGGGCAAATAGATGACACATGCAACGTGAAACATACATGTCAGCCGCAATCTGCTTCAACTTACTATTTTTTACCCAATAAGGAGTGTTTATTTGGAAACTCAGAGAGGTAGTGAATCATAAAGGTGGGAAATCCTGGGTAAGTGTCCAAATAAAAGAAAAAAGTATTTGTTTCTCTATTTAAATGGGTAATGGGTAATTAGAGAAAAGAACTGAGATAAAATATATATATCACTATGGATGACGGACTCTCGTGAAATGCTGGTGGAAGGGGATTTTTTGTTCCAAGATACTGGTATTGATCAGAAACCCTATCAGCACCCATACAGTATTATGGTCATGCTGTGCAATGAGCCATTCAAGTCATACTTTAATGGGAAATGAACCATAACTGCTGGTGTTTAACTTGATTCCCCCATTACTTTCGAATTATTTATCAAGCAAATGGATGTCACATATCACCGCCCTCAAAGGGTTGGCGATGATCATATCACCATTTCTCCCTGTCTTATATACACACAAGCTGCTTGTTGTGTAAGTGGCAGGTCCAGGCTTCTTATTGACTTGCATGTCAGTGTTGTAGGTTTGGCCTGTAGGTGGGTGCCTGCCTAATTAGTCCATAGTATAAATAGAATTAGCAGGGAAAGAAATAAAGAAAGAGGGAGGTTTGGTCTGACCAAGTTCAGTGAGAAAAAACACCCAATTCTTGATCCGATATTTGCTTTTTCAATACCTTGAAGCATTTCCATATGCCATGCTTTAAATACAGGTAGTATCCAGAGTAAAACTGTAAGTGCTTGGACCAAAAAGCAAAGTGTATATCATTGGCAATTTATACCATTCTGGATAAAATGGACAAGGTTTAAACCAAGGTTTGGGATACATATTTACTTGCTGCAGAGTTTGAGTTCTCAGTGCCGACCTTAGTAAAATGTAAAAGAACTAGATGCATTGTACTTCTCAGTAATTGACAAAACACTCCAACACAGGACATCGAAACTAATTGTTGTAATAAAGAAAACCAGGTTTTTGTTGTCCCAGGGCCACCGTGGGGGGCTTTCCACTCAGCCCTCTCGACTGTGAGCAAACACAAACCATCAATTTTAGCCTTTCTCAAAATAAGAAATGATGCAGAGCTGATGGCCGCTGTCTGCCAATGCAGAGATCTGATTTTTTTTTTTGCAACCAACAAATCCTCCAGAAAGCAGCAAGTATTTTGGCTTCTCCTGGACTTACAGGTGGATTTTCTATGTTGCCATTAGGGCGACGTTATGTTTTACCTTCTTGTTATCAAGTTTATTCATCAATATTATTTATAGATTCTATTTCACATTTAGCTCCCTTGTATCGTTATTGCTTGTTAGTATGTTGCTGTGTTTTGTGTACAAAAAGCAACTTAAAGTTTGTATTGTATTGTATTATGGTAGATGCGTGCTAGATAGCCAACCAATGTGGTGCTCTCCGTAATGTGCAATAATGATTTTGGAGGCTCGTGCAAACACAACATCAGCAAGGACCATTGCCCCCAACCCCACAACCCAAGCACTCTTCATCGCTTCCATTTTTCCAAGTTATTGCAGTCACAGAATGAAAAGTAATCAAAGTCTGGAAACCATTCAGGAATTTGCTGGCAGACAAAAAAAACTTGATATGTATTTCCCCTCCTTTTCAGCATCTCTCTCTCTCTCCCTGTTTCCCCCCAGCAGTAAGAGTAAAATTATAAATCATCTCCCTGCAGACAAAATTTCATGCTCGATGGGTGAACAACTCCAGCATCTGGTGGGGTCCTGTGATGAGGTGCGTTCCAAGCTTCTCCCTCTCCCTGCTTCCCCTGGGCTGATCCAGAGCTTTGCCAGCATCCTGCCAAACGTTACACGCGTGCAGCTGAAATGATAAGACAAAAAAGGGAGATTAATATTTAGCAGGGCCCTTTCTCGTTGTCAACCCGTTCTGCAGGTCTGATGGCGGTGCATGTGAATCTCCGTGGTGGATTCATGTCACATCACAAGGTGTGTGCACACCTGAAGGAGATTCTCCTCGGTGAGTGCACATGGAAGCGTGGAGTGTGTCCAAACATACCTTGTATCTCTTAACAACAAGCCTGGAGCCAATGGTCGCCCCCCTGGGCTGAAATGCATCAGTGATACAGCAGTAACTTTGGAGAGAAGGGGAGATTAATTTGTTTTTAAAACTTAAAATCCAGGCAATGAAAATATCACATAAACATTACCCAAATGACTGCATAGGACCTCAGCAAATAGTCATTTGTGGTATAATGTTTATATTTACACTAGATGAATGGAGACAGACTTAACAACAGATTTAACATTCTACAATTAAAAAATATACCCATGGTGAGTATTTTATCAGCATTCTTAGACCAAATGAAACATAAATGGAGACTTCAGCATTCAGCAGATTAACCAAAAATTACATGTACAGTGCTTAGCCATGTTTGGTAGGATCATTCCAATTTGGACGAAGATTTAGTCACAAAGAAGTGGCCCAAACCAGCTTTCATGAAGTGGTTTGGGCAACTTAAGCTCTATTAGTTCAGTTACGTTTTCAGGGCAATGTGTGTAAAGTAATTTCCATCACAGGATATAGCGATTTTTCTATTCACTCCACACAAGCTATAGAATGAGCCGCCTCAGTGAAGTATTAAAATACCTGAATACGTTTCCTAAAAGGTATTTGGGGAGTGGAAGTGTACAACAGCTTCTGAGGCCTATTCCAGAGTCACCTTCATGGTGACAGTCATTTTGGGAACAAAGTCCTTATTTAAACCAAACAAATTATGCAGCATCATAAAAGTGACTTTGCCCACGCTGAGACGAAACTGCAATCCTGACCTCACCTGTTGGAGCGGTGGGTGTGATGGCAGACATCATTAAGCTCGGGGATTCTTCGAGCTATTTAGAGGAGCTTGTTAAAGGACCATCACTCACTGGAGAAAGTGCTGCAATGCAGGAGGAATAAAAAAAAAAAACATTTGGCTGTGAATATAATTCCCAGACTGCAAGACCAAAATTTTGGATAAATTAGCTGCCTAAGCTTCGCTGCTCTTGTATGCTGGTAATGTAGGAACAGATGGCATATTTTACTGTTTTACCACCGGAGGAGTGTTGTTGATATCTAAATCTAAATAATTCTTTCAGATAGGGGCTCTTTTCCCTAAGTGGAAATGAAAAGCAGTCAGAAAAAGTCTGCTCATTTTTTGGTTTTATTTTAAAAACTTTTTGTTAATGCCACGTTGATTTGCAAGATTAATGGAGATGGAAAAAAAACATTGCCGCGTCCTTTCGTTTTGCACAGTCACCGTCCCAGATGTCCGCTTATGAAGAGAGCAAACGCTGACAACAATAAAGTAAACGAGTCCACCGAATGTAGCAGCAACTTTTGGCACAGACATATGCTTGCCTAACAGGGAAAACAGCTTTCCACAGAAGCGGAGGCATATGGCCGGCTCCTGTTCCGACAACAAGATGCCGTGTCACCTTGCGAGCCACCTGTAGCCGGTGACCAGCCGAGAGACAGAGAGCCGAGAAGGGGGGAGGGATTTAAGGTGATACACGCATACACAGGCCGACATACATATTTGCCTCTGTTTCTATTATCCCGAAGGCCATATGCTTATCTTGTTGACCTTTTACGGTGTCCGACGGTATGTCACACACTCTGTCACCGCGGCCAGGCAAGCGTGAAGAGGAACCGACGAGGTCAAGAACACAAAAGCTTTTGAAAAACATGGCCGCAGCCACAAGTTCTGCGCCTTTCTCTCCGTCTCTCCCTCCCTCTCTCTGCCTTTTTTTTCTCTCGCTCCTCTATCCCCTCTTTTCATTTCTTTTCTGATGCCGCGCACGTCCCGACAAGCGACAGCGATTTGCATGATGTGATCGGCCTCTGCCTTCCCGCAGCTCTTTAGAAGTGTGTGTGTGCTCGTGTCTGCATGTGGCTGTCTGTGTTTGAGTGTGTTTGGAAGTGTTAATGTGCACGGGCTGACTGCCAGCCAGCTTAAGCTGCAAGGGAAGGGTAAAAAAAAAAAAAAAAAAAGGCTTTGAGCCTATAGATATCTCACAGAGCAATCAGGGAAATATGCTCAAATACGTGACAGGCGGAGTGCGTCACTTGGCATGCATCTTTAATTCTCTCTGAGGTTTGGGTGTTGTACCTTTGTCGAGTTAAGGTGAGGTGTTTGTTGGGGTGAAACTAGGGCAGGTAGGTTCGCTGGGATAGCACACACATTTTCACACTTGACTCATCAAGGGAAGTGGGAGATCTAATCAGCAGCGAGTTTCCACTGACGAATGTTCAAGGACATTTTTGCAGATATCAAAAGGGAAAAAAAATGTCCAAAAGGGAAACATCGGCAAAAAGTTATTCCTTAAATTCCACCTCAAGTGTTCAGTGGATGTCTACCTCCATGTAGTTCTTTTTTCCTCAGCTGCTGCTAAATTATGGAAGCAAGTGAGCTGAAACACTCTTTCCTATTTCTCTTTGGGCATGAAAAATGTAATCACAAGCAAGGCTGCATTTTGTCTTTGGCTTTGTGTAAATTACAATCAGAGAAAAAAAAAGCGAGCCAATTACTTCCCTGATACATGGAGAATGTGGCACGTTAATAGCACTACATGTGTGCCATTACCAGCGAATGTGACAGAAATTAGTGTGGTAGATAGGTAATGAGAGGGAGCTGTTGAAACAATCAGTCGAGCTCTCAGTGGCGTTAATTAAACCGAAGAAAATACGGCATATAAGTCGCCGGACAGAGCGGGAAAAGACAACACTATAGGTGTGAACCTAATGTGTGAATTCTTAACACGCAACCCTTATTTGTGCTCGTAAATTAGATTTTTTGGGAGCCCCTCGCACCCAAGCTCACATTTGTATTGAGTAGCATGGAAAATGATGTCGAAGTAGTTGCTTGCTTTGGACCTTTTCGGTTATCCTTTATACACTGTATCTTCCTGTGTTGCGTTTCTGCATGTGTGTTGTCTGGGAGGGGAAATGCTGTGGAAGACAAAAAGGTACACCACAGATAAATTACAATTCCTTGTAATGTATGTTACTTGGCAATAAACAGTTTCTGATTCTGATTCTGATTCTGAAATACATTTCCAAGCTACAACAAGTCGCACCTTGAAGCACCGAATGGGGGTGCGCGTCTTTGTTGATTTGTCACTTTCGGCAGCGTTATGAGGGATTCCAGTCACAGGCAGCCGAGAGCAGGATGCACTCTGACTGGGAGGGATGGAAGAAGAAGGATGAGGAAGGGAAGGAGAGAGAAGGAGGCAGGGAGGAATAAGTGGGACAGTTTAGTAAAAAAAAAATGGAATGAAAGGGAGGGAGGAGGAAAAGGAAGAGAAATTGGTCTAGGGAGGGAGGATGGAGGACAGAGGAGGAAAAAGGGAGCACTGGGGGGGGGGGGGGGCTCGAGGGGATGTTGTGAGGTCAAGGTTCCAGTCTGTGGTGTGAGGTGGCCGCCAGCACGTGGCCACAGCACGTTGCAGCTCTCTGTGAGGCAGAGCTAACACGCTGGAAAAGGAGACTCGGCAGGAGGAAACAGAAAGACGAGGGGGGGGGGGGGAGAGTGGATCTACTGTAAAAGAGGAGTGCAGGGCTCAGAGTGGAGTCCCCAGCCCCCCCCCCCCCCCCCTCTTTCTGTCATATCCCCCAACTGGCACACAGAGAGCCAATAGCTGGGGTGAGTCCGCTGGATGCCTCCCTTCAGCAGAAAGGCAGGCAAGAGCAGACAGAGGGGGACCACATGGCGTGAGGACATACAACGTTAGCAAGTAATTAAGAAGATATCACATACACAGTGTTCATTCTGCTAATTGATTCACTGACTTAATTGACTCCCAATGAATATATAATGACAGCAGCTGTCATATTTTCAGTTTAAGCGAACTCGTGGAGCAGCTTTATCGGGAAGTCAGCGCGGATGGCATTATTAAAATACTTTATTACATCATCCGCTGGAGTATTGTGATAGCAACGTAAAGCTAATCATGTTTGCGGATGCTGTGTTTGCCATGGCTGTTACACCGAGATAGACTGGGAATACGGTCGCACTCTGTTCATTTTTACACACTTATTGCTTTTGCTTTTTCAGTTGTCACTTTTGTGTCAGAGACAAATGCTGCTGACTGTTTTGCCGCTATTTGTCAGAGGTGAAGTGCTTGTTCACTGACTTTTCTATACTATTTGTCCCCGTAATCCTCAATTCCTCAATACTGGCCGCTGTCTTTACTGTGTGTCCAAGAATGCTCGTTTTTTTGATGTTACACTCATTTTAGCTTCTTTGTTTGAGCATGCTATCAAAACAGACCATAAAAATGAGCTTATAGGATGAAGGATACAACCTCAACAACCCTTCATAGCCTCCTAACCCCCCCCACCCCCCACCCCCCACCCCACCCCACCCAAAATGGACCAAAGGTTGTGTCAAGTGGGATTATTCCTGGCTCAAAAAAGGGAAAAGAGAGCAAAAATGTGAATGTCATTTCAAAAGTAGGTTGAGCAAGTCAAAAATAGCTTCAAAGGCCTCAGACTTGAGAACAAAATCCCAAGAGTAAGTCTTCTGAGGTGAGAAAAAAAGAAAAAAAAAAACTCAATGAAGGTTTTTGCACGTTAAACATACCTGATTCTTCCTTGGCAGCATTTTATTCATGTACTGTATCAGTATACAGTAAATAACAACAGTGACTGGGTATTTCTTGGCGGACAAACGTGATATATGGTGGTCTTTTGCACTCACTCGACTGAATCATGCTGCTTAAGTCTGGAGAAGACACCATCGTAATGTAGATTTTTATTAAAACTACCCTTTTTCCCTTTTCTTTTTAAGTTCAAGCCAAAAGACCACACTCAAATAATCACATATTGCAGGCTTGGCTACCTTAGTGGCAATGTTGAAAAGAAAATAATTAACCTTGGTCAAAATATACAAACAAAATTCAATGGATTCATGCCTCAATTATTTAAAAAACCTTCACTTTTAGACTATCGCTTATATCTGCCACGGACCTTCTTTGGGCCCACACAGTCAAGTAGGAAACTAGTGAGTGCCAACACAGGAGGATGTGCAGCATCCTCACACGTGAACGAGTACACCTTAAACAGTTTTGGTATCAACAGTTTTTTGGTGTCAACATTGGCAGCCATTTGTGCCACAACCAATCTTGATCAATTTGTCAGATGCATCACGCTCAATTTATCACAGACTGCTGCTTGCAAGTTAGGACAGCAGTGCGTCTCCGGCTTCGAGAGCAGCCGGCTACCAGCTGCCCTCCATCCAAGACCTGCCGAACACCAGAGCAAGGAAAAGGGCAAAGAAGAGTGCTGCCATCCCTGTCCATCCGCTCGACCACCTGTTTGACATTCTGCCCTCTGGATAAGGGTTCCAGTGCAGCAGCGGCTGTGACGCTCCCCTGAGCAGGGATAAGAAAAACCACCGAGAATACTCTGGACTGTGCTCTCTCTACTACAGCATTGCGGTGAATGACATTAGAAAAGACATAAAAAAAAAAAAATGGATGCTTACTCCATCCAGCTTCAAATGAAGGTCATATCAAATAACACCTGGGATGTGTTTATGTGTATGCATGTTTTCTGAAAACCTACACTTTTTTCTTTTTTTTACATGCTTTTATTCAGAAAAATATTTGTAAGATGGTTTAAACTTAAAGTTACAATTCTGAAAATTAGAATCCCATAATTAATAGTATTTATGGTTGGCATTTTGTCTGCAATGGCGATTCAATGTATTTTCATTCAGTAACGATCTCTTGATATAGCAGTTTTTATTGGTATTGGCGGAGTCCGCCATTCCTGGGCTGGATTCAGATTGCTTACTTACACGAGAGGGATTCACAGAAAATTGATGCATGATTGTAATCCGTCCACTTTCTTTACACTGTGTCAGAGCTGTGAACCTGATCATTCATCAAAACAGCGGTCATCTTCTGCATTTTGTCAGCAGATCAGCTTTAAATACGGGATAATTGGACAAGAATGGCAGCCACCGTGAGCTGTTAAATGAAGAGCTGCAGGCGACTGGCTGCACACTTTCTCCTCACCAAGGTAACCAACTCCATTGTGCCCTGCTGGTGTGTAGAAAATAATTTCCATGTGCAGCATGAAATCAGATCACAGTTGCAGTTATAATGGACTGATTTCTTTATTAAAACAACATGAGTTTGTTTGTTGCTCTGTTGTATTTCTGGCAAAGTCGCTGCTCAATGAGTGTTTGCTGGGAAATGAAACTGCACTGTTAGCCACAGGTGTCGCCAAATCAACCAGGACTGAAAGTTGAAGGATTAGCTCTTGCTGTATTTATAGGATTACACAATGTTACCCTCCCTTTGAAACAGCCAACATCACCTTGCCAGAACCAAGCAGTCGACATCTAACTAAAGTCAGCACAACACTTCAAGGTCAAATTTAAAAAACTGTTTGTGGTCTCCTGCAGTCCACCCTGCATACAGGGCGTCTGTCTCCTTTATGCACATATATTTAAGTCAGTGGTGAGCCGTCAGGGCCAGCAAGGCCTTCTCTGCTGGCCTAAACATCATCAGAACATAAATTTCATTTTAACATTTTTTTTCATAAATATGTATTAAATTATTCCTCACAGTCTTTTCTCTTCATTTCATAGCTTTCCTCTTGGTTGCGCTGCTTCCAGCATTGTATATTTATGTTAGAGCTTTCATCCAATCATATTTCAGCTGTCATGTGTTGCCAGGCTCCAAGAAATCTTCCCGAGGCCTTCAGAATTAACAGTGGGGGCGCCTGGACACTTAAATGAACTGAAACAGACAGATTGTGATAACCAATCAGATTTCGAGTTGGCGACATCAGGGCCAGCTAGCAGGTATCACGTTGAACGTGACACGTTCACGTTCTCTGATTGGATACGCACTAGTGAGAGGCAGCGCTATTAGAGTGCAGTTAACCAAATGGAAGCTGGTGTCCCGTTAGCGACTCGAACGAGCTAAAACTACTTAATTCGCGTTAATTTCGCTGTTTTTTTTCAACCCACAATGGCTGAAGGAGGAGAAGAAAACTGCTTTGCGGGTGCGACAATGTGCTGTTTAGTGGACTTAAAACTTTGTAGACTGATTGCCTTTTATTTTTAAGTTGTGACAGTATCCAAGCGAACATATAACTTTTACTTTACTACTCTTAATTGTTAATACGGGTGTATTGATTTCAAATGCTCCGGAAATAAAGTAGTTGTACTCGACTATGTTTGTTTTCTGTATAAATGTATGGTTTCGAGAGCCATGGCGTCATAATGATGGTATTAAGAGGTGGATTCATTCAGTGCAGGACATCACTGAAGGCCTAGGTGTGAAATGCACGGCTCGCCACTGATTTAAGTCAGGACCATGCATAGTCATTGTGTGTGCGCAGTCTCCTGGATTTGCTCAGGTTTATGCAAATGTGTCATTTTTGCATTGGAAAGTTCCCTTCCTCCACATGATTTATTTATTTTATCTGTAGGAGACCGTGTACAATATATAGATGTATTGTACCAGAGTTAGCTTCAAGCTAAGTTTCATCTGCAGTCCCGGCAGGTCACAATTATAACATACACAGTGATGGACCACTAAACAAACTAGACAAACAAGAACCTGTAGTCCTCAGATATCTCAGTGATAGCAGGCAGAATATGAGCGCACCACAAAATATATGAGAGCCATAAAGATTTTGCCAAGAAAAATAATAACCTCTGTTCAGAGTATCTGGACAGGGGACAGAGGATTGTGGTTTCAGGCTCATTAGAGGTAAACCTAAACTTAAAGTTCACTGAGCCGGTAATGCATCCTTGATCAGACATTTACAGCGTGCATTTGGCTCTGGTTACCCTGCGATTCAAAAGCGTCAGCAGTATCAGTCCTATCTGCATCCTCCACCTGCCAGTCTGAGTGTCTGTGGGACCAGTTGTTCCATTTGGGTCAGCTTCTTCTGCTGCTGTGGTCTACACCGGCTGCAGCTCCCTGTGCTGACTTAAATCAGAAGTTCATTGCACGTGAATGTGTTGAATATACATAAATCTAATCATCAGGGTTTTAAAATTCAGATTTCTCCCTGACAACCTTTACAGGCAGGCTTGTATTCAGATTTGTTTTTATTAGTGGTTTAATTAAACTCTCCCAAGCATGCACATATGCACGCACTTCCCCACATTGACAAGTGCACACATCAAAAACAAGAAAGCAAGATCGCCTCCTCCCTGGGTGTTATTCTTTTAAATAGCTCCTTGCATGCCTGCAGGTACTCAACGTGTTCTTCATCAAAAGGCCTCAGAGCTTTAAATGGTTTCTAATGGTTGCCGGTATAAAATCACTCCGGCTTAATGAATGTTAATGGAAATCAACGGTCCTCCGCGTGCAGACAATCCCTGGGTTCTCACCTTCAGGAAGTGATGACAGCCTGTTATGGCACTGGGTTGCTTTCTGATAGTGCTGCCTCTTGATTACACCAAAGGTTTGAAAAAAAAAAAAAAAAAGCCCCAGAGAGAAGATGGAGAGTTGCACGTCTACTTCAATGAACTGTTTCTTTTCCTTTCTTTTGTTGCCCTTTTTTTCCCCCTTAAACAAGGTCAATTTGACACTTTTATTCTGACTTCATGATGAAGACTCAGTGGAGACTGTGTGACTAGTGTAATATTATAAAGTGGCAGACAGCTCGCCTGTCATTAGGCAGAAAAGAGTCAGTAAAATGCATTCTGCTTTAAGAAAGGACCAAACCTCCGATTAATCACACACACTATTTTCGACTACAGCTGTGATTTTGGGCCAGGGAACAGCAATTGTACGTGGTAATTAATATTTAAAGCTCTTCAGATCATATCATTAAGCTATTTATGTAACAAGGGCCACTCAGATTGTATTGTGTGTGGATGAAAAAGAATAATGTAGCCTCTCTCAATGCCTTTGTGAGCATGATCAATCAAATGCTTTGTAATGTTTGTTTTTTTTTCTCCCCCCAATAATCCACCATGCTACATGTACAAATAAGTACAATTTGTTTTCAACTGTCCTTGTCCTTCACTGTGATAATTATGAGTGTTGCATGTAATTACAGTAATCATTACAGTTTGTCAGTTTCTCCTCAAATACAGCTTGCATACACCCATGCAAGGACAGATTATCTATTGTAATATGCGTCAGGAACATTTAAAAGAAAAAGCACATTTTAAAAAGCACAATACATTCAAAATCCACGCATAACAAACAGGTTATTTTAGTGATACTGTCAGCCTGCTGTATTGGAGGACAGAGAAAAAAATCTTCTCTTAATCTGCTAATAACATCAGAACTTTTTAAGTTTTCTTCTATATCAAAGTAATCCAGTGATAGCTGTCTGTACTTCCATGGGTACAGTGTCAACAGGAGCTGCTAATAGCTAATTTGGCATACTTTTAATGGTGCCAATTTTCCTGAGGGGGCGCAGTTGTCTCAATTTTGTCTTAATTGGGGGCCCACAGTTTGAAAACCCCTGATCTATAAAATTCCACTGCAAGGCCCGGAACGGCAGCACGAGATTCATTTACCATCACTGATCAAAACTGACACCAGAATTAATTTTCGCAAGTAGGGTGAATCTATTTCCACGTCTAGTTAGGTGGGTGGAATGCTGTGCTCTTCTCAGGATCTCGTAATTTATTAGATTACTAAAAAAAAAAAAAAAGGGCATATTTCTACATACCTTATTATCATTTCACCATTGCTAAAAGTAACAGGTGTGTTATTTTATTCATTTTTTGCAGATATTTCTTTGCTCATATGACTTTCTTCCATTTAAAAAATATCCCTGGGGAAACCTGCATTGCGTGATGTATTAAAGGTCTCCTCAGTTCTGTCTTTATGAAGGCATGGGAAAGTATTTTACCAAAATCCCTCATCAAAACTACATTTCATATCCTCCAAAACTTGTGGAGGGATTAAATGTCCTCATTTCTTTTCTACTCTCACAGTCATTGAAAGTCGATCTGGATAAAAGTGTCAGCCAAATGCCTAAATGTAATATTAATGTGTTCTTTTTTTTCCCCCTTTTCAAAAAAGAAAAAAAAAAAATCTACAGATGAGCACTGCAGATCTAGTCCATCATCATAATTATTTAAGTAGTATTCTTTTATTGGTAAATGAAGTTGGTTTAAATGACAGCCAAGTAAATGATGATTGGAGTTTAATCAGTCTCATCAATCAAGCGAGTCAATCATTTAAGTCAGCTTTACCTCGGCTGGACTGGAGGATTAATGCATGAGGATGGGTGAGGACATTGGGATTCAGTGCATGGGTCTTCGCATAGGCTGCTGGAAGTCGGGCATGGTTCAGCAGACAAACGCATATGTCATGTCACGAGTCTATTTGCTGTGCAGTGGTGGAAAGGCCATAAAAATAACCTTTAAAGAAAGAAATTTTAGAGCCATCATCCTCAAAGTCGAAAAAATAGAGAAAGGAACCCTCTTTCCCCTAATTCTGTCACGAGTCTCATGAGAATTCACAGGGTGGTTTTGTGAAGGACAGCTCTTCATCCTGCAAGTGATGAACTTCAGAGTTCAAACCCTCAAGTTACTATGCTTCACTCTATGCTTCAGTTAACACAAAGTCTTACTGACATCATGTAAATCTTAAGTAATACGTGAGTAAAGGCCTCAGTATACTTCAAACTAACCCTACCTCTTGTTTCTATACAACTAACTTACAGCAACACGTGTTTTGCCAGAAATGTATTGCTGCCTGGGTTATGTTTCGTTGTCATGATTGAGCCAGCTCATTCTGCCTCTTGCCCTGCAGTAACTTCTTTTCACGCCATTCCCATCACCTGACCATCACCGCCCACAAGCTCACCTGTTCCCCATTTCCCTCATTAGTGTTGCAGTATATATACCAGCCCATTTCCGCGCTGCCTTTGCCAGGTTATCTAGTTTGTGTCAGCCATAGCTTTCCAGCCTTTGTTTTGCCCTCCTCGTCCATGGATTGATGAGAGAGTCATCAATGACCCCTTTCTGAATGACTTCTGCCCACCTGGTTTTAACCCCTGCCTGTTTATTAAACCAAGTTAACGTGAACTTTTATCTGCCTGTGAGGCGTGCATTTGGGTTCAAGCTTGCAGTTTTTCGTGAGCACAATGAGGAAACATTGTCGATTAACGTTTCTGGCAAGTGCCAAATGTTGAAAGTGAACCTATCAGTAAAAAAGAGACAAAAGTGTGCACCTTTACCCCCATTTGACAATCAGAACATGTCAGTGGTCAGTTGACACATAACACCTAGCTTGTTTGAAGTATACTGAGGTCTTAATGTTTAGTCTTGTTTTTAGAATTAAATCAAATTCCTAACAAACTACATGCTACTTTTTGTCACTCGTATGTTGCAAAATAAGTGTACATGCCACCATTTGCTACAGGACATATTCAAAAGATATTTATTCTGTGTTTATGGATCCCACATCACTGACATGTTGGACTTATTCTGTCTCATGGATCTATAGCCTTTTAAATTTCTGTCACTGACATTGTTTTACAAAATGGTATGAAAAGAAAAAAACACGATGGTGCCACTTCCCATAATACACACCTGCCAGACACCTGTGTTCAGTGTTTAACATTGCATTTGCCTCAGGTGACAGATTGTATCTAACTGCATGGTGCAAACCCTTTTTATTTTACTAGATGGTAATCAGAAGGAGCTAGCTGATTGCTGATTTTGGCAAGGCTTTTTTTTTTTATTTATTTTTTTTAATTGCACGGTAAAAACACTTCAGTAGTGGCAGCCAGTTTGCTTTAGTGTTAGATAAGAAATAAATTGAATTAAAACTGAAAAATAATCTGCCATAACTCTTATTTAAAGAATAAATACAAGACAGGGACGAGAAGAAAAGACCTCAGCGGTACGGGATTTCAAAGTCAGCTCACCATGACACACAGGCCAAAGGTTTAACAGTTTCTAATGTATGCTGACATGCATGCTGGATAATAGAAACGAGGCAGTGAACTTGCCACCAGTGCTTGTACCAGATGGCTAAATTCAAAGCCTCACAGTTCTAAGTGTGTGGTGACAGGCTGCCACGGTGGGCGGTTGCAATTTCTGTTTTCTGCTTTAAGAACATGTGATGATAATCAGCGGGGTCCAGTTGAAAGCCGCGGACATAGAGGGGGTGTGGTGGTGGCATCCCTGTTGCTACGGCATTATGAAACAAGATGTTTTGGGGGGAAATAGTGATTTACCTGCTCACCATTCCGCCTCATTAAATCAAAGAAAAGTGCCTACTGATTGGAAAATCCCCCGTCTGCCACAAAGGAGCCATTTTCAAGATGTAGTCATCCTCATTTTTGCAGAGGAGTGGGAACAAACAATTGCCCTGGCATCACCTCTCTAAATGGTGCTCTGTTGCACGACAAGCAGATTGGTGTTGAAATCAATAACAAGATTAAAATCATTGTGTTTTTTTTCTTCTCTTTTTTGTCACCCACACTTGTGCTTAGGCATGACTCACTGAGTGTGTGTGAGTGTGTGTGTGTGTGTGTGCGCGCGACTGAAACATGAATCACACTCGGAGAAGCTGGGTTTCTGTTCATTTGCGCAGCAAGTTGTCGGTTTGACTATTTGTGGTGTCAGTGCACCGTGATGGGGGTGTGCATGAGACTGATGGCTGCTGTGTTTTCTTATAGGACTGTAGCTGCTTACGTGCAGCAGGATGACGAATCCAGACTGAGGTTGCAGACATGGAGTTGAATTCCTGTTTTTTTTTTTTGAGTATCTCATGTTGACATGGGTATTCATGTAATTTTCTGCTGCAGACTTGTAAAACATGTGAATTCAAAATCATGTTTAAAGGCCTCTTTTTCTCAATGAAATTCTTTCTATGAGCTACATGAACCCACTATTTTCTACACAACTTAGGGCAGTTTTTGTTATTTTCTGTATTTTTTTTCCCCTTTGGTTTGAGGCAGGCGGGGCTCAGTTGATTTAAAAAAAGGTGATGTCACGTCCTGTTAAAGGGCATCTGGGGCCACCAGAAGCCCACCATGTTTTGTCAGTGTACAGTAAATGTAGTGTACAAGTGCAAGGATATATAAAAGCCTGATGTATGAGCAGAATGTATGAATTAAAGCATTAATATATATCATAACCTCTCTAATGGTACTGACACTCATCTTCTCTGCAATATCTGTGAAATGCACAATTATCTGTCTCTTTTCCTCTCCGTGTCTCCTTACTGACCTTCTAGCTGTCACTTTACATCTCCGTCGTCAAACTAAAGAAACGCAATCAGTCACTTTTATATACACCTTTTATGCAATACTACCCTCGAACCATAACCCTGTCATAATTAGCCTAGCGGTTTAATATATCAGTATCTATTTGTGGGGACGAGGGTGTGAAAAGCCCATAAGGAACGAGGGTGGGGGGGGATCTTCTTTTCTGTTTCTATACTGTCAGAAACCGTAAAAAGAGAAAGTCAAAATTGCACGCAAGCATAGATAGCATACACACTTCTATATAACCACATAAGTGCGCATGCAACAGGTGATAATCCCTCCACTGTACCCGTTAACAGTTTCAAATCAGATCCACTCAGATTTCTAATAGCAAATTGATGAGAGGTCAGTGACCTCTTAGAAAAATCGAGTTTCTCTAAATGGCTAAATTCTTTTCCCTCTATCTTTAACTCCATCTCTGAACTAAATGATTTAGAAACTGTGCGTGTGTGAAGACTTGAATGAAACCACTAAAGGTGCCAGACAAGGACTTTTTTTCTCCACACGTCTCCTCAGCAGGAATCTTTTAAGGGGATTATTTAGATCACTTTCGTGATCTGGAAGGGTGGTGTCATATTTTATATATTAGTAGTTTTTAATTCCAACTGTGGCCACTTTGCCAAAATAGTTTTCACCCAATTTGCAACTTGCAACGTAAGTTTCAATTGCTTCTCACTTTAATGACAAATTTAACTAACCAGTCACCTAATATTCTTTTTAGCGACTCTGCATCATGAAAAGTCACACTGCGTTACCTACTAGCAGTTCTTGTTTGCTCCGAAACAATGGATGAACATGCAGTAATCACACAATTACGCAGATGGAAAGCTAAATTTGAGAATTAGGAAGCATTTTTTTGCCTTTTTGTATGATTTGTAAGCAGATTTATGGACAATTACATTATTGACACCAGAAGAGTAAGGCATACAGATTCTGGTTTTTCTTAGCTGTGACTGAGAAGATGCACATTGTTTCCATCAGGTTCAACGGGTTAACATTCTTGAAGAAAGTGACCTCAGCCAACATACCTGGATTAGAGCATTAGATATTGAAAACAGATGTCTGATGGTGTCAGTATTGCCAAGGGAAGACGCAATCGTACAATACATCTTCAAACACTCACAAGGATTACTTTAAATAGAAGTATAGATCGAGAATAGATTGTTTAAGAACATGGGCCACCAACTTGTGAGATGTTAAACTTATAATAAGGATGAATAGATCCCACGTAAGTAGTTCAAACATCTGAAATCGCAGTCTGCTCTTCTCCATCCACTCTCAGCCACCGAGTCAATTTTTCCATCACCGCGCTGTCTTACCACAAAGAGCAGCGCTGGTCGATTCAGTCCAGGCCTTTTTTTTTTTTCCTGCACTGATCCAATATTTTTTGCCGTAATAATACCAGGTAAGCTTGCATCCTAAGTGGGATAATATTGTTTCGACCGTCAGGCAATCTTCAATTATTCACTAGCAGATATTGCTTATGCATGTCTGTGGAGCTCTGAAGACGACGCCTCGCTGCATTACTCAGCATTTAGAAATAGACTAGAATTAAAATATATGCAGATGACTTAATGTACTCTGCAATTAGACAGTCAAAGCATCCTCCTTGTAAAAAAAAAATTAATTGACTTGTTCATGTTCCTTTTTCCAAAAAAAAAAAATTAGAGTGGAAATTATTCTGCATCTGGATGCCAAATAGGATGCAGGGGTTAGATGCAGAGTCTCACTGTCACTTCACATTAAAGTATCAGCGTTGAACTCGAGCTGAACGAAATGGCTAAGGGTTAAGGTTACGAGGAGCAAGGCATGGGAACAATCCAATGCAAATGTGCTTTAGCTCTCAGAATGGGAGCTGTCACAATCAGTCACTGTCATAATTTGGCGGAAATCATCATATTTTATTTCATCCACAAGTGTCTGTAGTGCTTTAACTGCACGTGTAATTAAAGTAGGACATTACATATTTGAGTGCGTTTTATCATCTGGGCTGCATGTCTCTGCTTTTATATGCTACAGCTGCATTCGATTCTTATGTTGTGCAATTGCGCAACGCTTCTGATGTCCTCCTTTCAGTATTCACTTGACAACATTTTTGAAATTCAGCTTCCACCAAGGGCAAACTTTTAATTACACGCAAGCCCATTGCCGCCGCAACAAACACTGACTTCTTTTATACCCCCCCCCCCCACCCACTTTCATCCTTATCAGAAATCTCTCCCCTCAATCATTCTATCCACAGAGCCCATCCACTCTCCCTTCCAACATCGCCTCTTCAGTCAAGCGTGATCTTCCCTTTATGGCGGAGAGAGCGAGAGGGAGAGACGGAGAGAGGCGGAGGGGTGGAAAGAGAGAGAGAGAGAGGGAGAGATAGGGTGGGGGGAAAAAAAGAGAGATCCAAGAGGCCCAAGCCGCCTTTCATTTCCGCTGCTTGGCTATGCAGCTTTGCCCTGCTTCCACGGCTCTGGCAAACTCTGCTCCTTCCCCTTGAGAGGCCCATCTAGTCCACAATCTAAGGCCTTGTAATGCAGTCCCTGGCCCACAATGATAGATCGCGCTACATGTGGGATGGTATTGTCTGCCTCGCTGATAAGCCAGTGGAGTCGGAGAGAGTGCATGTGCATAGAGTGAGTGTGTGTGTGTGTGTGTGTGTGTGTGTGTTTGTGCATCTGTCTGGGTGCACGATTGCAGGCTTGTGTGGTTACATTAGCATCCCTGTGTGTGTGTGTGTGTTTTTGCATGCCGGTGAGAATGCAAGGGTGTGTGAGATCTGTCTCTCTCCCCTCTCTGTCCTCCACCCACCTACGGGAACCCAGAACCAGGACCTCGGTATTGTAGAGGTATTGTATTGTGTTTCTCTCCCAGGGCTTGATGTTGCTAAGAGAGGTGAGTCACTCCACGCGGAGATGTGGCCCTGCATCGCTAAACAAAAAAAAGTTGGATGTTTCTGTAAGAGGACCATGACTCAGGAGGAATTCACTAAAATATCCTCTTAAGGTGACTGTGCATGCAAATCCCTTTTCTTTCACTCATTTGCATGTGTGCAAGACAAAGAGAACAATCATTTTTTGGGCGTCTTTTGGGCGCCTCTTTTGACATTGTGTACCTTTTCCCATCTGTCATCCTGCATGGCGTTGGACTGGTGCATCTCCTCGGAAATCCAGATTCTGCCACTGCGTTTTCCTTGAAGGACACCTTTTTTTTTTAATGAGATTGGAAAAAATCATAAAACAATTGAAAATAGACTCCTATTTTGAGTCTAATTGATTTGGTTAGAAAGCAGTTTTAGCTTTAAAATACATTCAAAATCATCGAAAACAGAGTTGAAAACTCCTGTTTTCATGTTGAAAATGTAAATCTCCGGGCTGCAAACATTGTCAAGGTAAAAAAAGATGCTGAATGTACACTGTTGCTTCTCATTTAATTGCCGACTAACAGCTGCGTTTTGCTCACATACAGTCAAGAGTGTTCAGAACAGCAGATGCAAGATAATATATAAGTGAAAGCCGTATCTGTTTGGGGGTTCACAGACTTCCCTGCATGAAAATATGTTTATCATTATTTCAAGGATTTCTCTTATTTAAGGATCTCCCGGCCCTGGTGGTTCATGTACTTGTTACTAGATTTAAATCATTTCTTTCAGCACATTCAGGACATTTCTTATCTGGAAAAAGTCGAATTTGGAATTTGACTTTTTTTGGAAGCTTTTTTTTTTTTTTTTTTGCTGAGAAAAGATGTACTGATGTGAAAGCAGGAGCTGCTGTCTTTATGCACCCACACAACACACTCTGTAACAGCCGGGCAGAAGGGAAATGAATACCTCCTTTATTAGTAGCGTGTGTGTGTGTGTGTGTATGTGTGTGTGTGTGAGAGAATGTGCATCTGTGTTTGTGTGGTGGGTTCCTGTATGATGACTGTCTTTGTCGAGCGCGCTCGCTCCAATACAAATCTGTTTTGTGTGGCTCGGCTTGTGCACGTACACGGGCGTGGAGTGTTTGTTTGTGTGCGTGTGTGTGTGTGTGTGATGCATTTACGACAGCTTCCTTCCTGCCTCCTCTGGGTGCCTGCGAGTCTGGTTGGTCTGAAGGAAACCTGACAGCCTAAATCACGCTGAAGAGCCAGAAACAGATGTTAATTAGCTTTAATTTGCCTTTTGTTGTTCCGCTGCCAAGGCAGCACCAAAGACACTTCTCTGTATTTTACTACACTCAGAATAATGTTGCAAAGGAGTTTGTTTCTTTTTACAAATTTCCATCAAAAAACCACCAACATTTTGACCGGATTTGACGTTAATAGGCTTTTAAAAGGTTTTTCTTGAGTTGACTTCTGTCAGGCTCTTGAAGCAGTCAGAGTCATTTAGCATTCTTTTAGCACTCTTTTTGAGCTCATCATCATCTTCACCACTGTGTGACACCAACAATTCTGACTGACTGACAGATGATTTGATCCCCAGTTCTGTTGCAAAGACCCTAAGAGTCTTTACACACTTTTAACTTGTTTCCGTTGGATATATTTCCTACATGGCGGCAACACAGGTTACACAAGCCATCAGAAACTCCTGCAGGTGAAACTGGGCTTCCTAAACACTCTTTTAAGGATGACTCACTCCAGCAAACACACTTTAAATGGACTTGAAGAAACTGTGGGAGCTGGTCTTATCCTGGTGCTCTCTCCTTTCAAAGAAAAAGAATATCTGCAGTTGTGAACATGCAGATGTCTTGTCCTCGAGGGTATTGGGGGGGAAGAAAGTTGGTTTTAATCCCTGCCAGTACAGTAATACAGTAGCACAGCTTGAGGCGCTATTGAACTGAGCTAAATTATGTTGATACATTGAAAGGTACTTGGTCTAGATTACATTCTCGTACTCTTAAAGACTGTGTTTCAACATGTAGGATTTATAGGTTATCCTGGATTAGTTTACCAGATGCCACAGCAGCACCTGGATTAGTTTATAGAATACCACCATCCTTATACTTTAATGTTATCTGCAGTTATTGAAGTTATTATCTTTATTATCCCCCTGTGTTCTGTATGACGCCTATGTCCCACGTTGCTCTTATGTTTGAATCCATTTGTATTCCGCCGATCATCAACTTCAAGGGCAGTCTGAGTGTCCGTGTGTCCCATAAGGACATGTCCTGCTGCATACTCCTAGTGTCTCTTAGCTGGATGAAAGAACTACACAACAAGGACGCCGAACAGAAGAACAATGAGTTTTGTTTCCGGCGCGTATAGCAGCGCTCCATCTAATGCAGACGTAGCATCCATTAGCAATTACCCGTGAACACGTCTGCATATATGAATCATCCCCGGATCGATATTTGAAGTCGACATCCAACGCGAGAGCCTGTGTGCATGCACCGCTCATTTCCAAGAGACACACATGCAATTATACAACTAACCGGACTTACGTCTAAGCCGCGGCACGTGATATTTAAAACATTCCTGTGCTAATTTGGTGGAAGGTTAGCGCTGTGACCTTGTCGCTAATTCAATCTCAGATGACTATCATATTTCAATCAGCGTGTATCGGCAGACGGGGGGGGATAATGAGCCCTGGTAACTGGATTAGTGTTGATACACTGATGTGGGAGATTGGACATGTGGCAGGCCAGTAAATGCATCCATATTGTTTATGAGAGTGGAATATGCAGCAACATGATCTATGGTACACTTTATTTGAAGGCGTCGGAAGGAAAAGTGTTTGCCATGCACATTCAAGTTACTTACTCGGTGTTTATACACAGTGGAAATGTAGCCAGTTTGAATTTTTGAATATTAACAAAGCAAACACATGTCCAGCGTCGCCCTCACAGTGTTGGCTCTCTACTTCCTTTGGGTTTTAATGTGGATTTTTGATATGAGCAATATGCTATAAGATGCACATCCATTTTATGACTTCTGACATGTATTTCCATTTGCTTTCCTAAATGCTTTATTAACTTTATCTTCATTTTTTGTGATTTTGCAGAACTTCCTGTTTATTTAAACCTTGTGAACTACAATTATGAACAACATTTCCCATGTACATGCATGAGAAAGCACAGGTGTGTCTTATAACTATTAGTTTCAGGGTATGTTTACTTTTCTAATCTTAAGAGAATGTATTTACTCCAATTAGTCTGGCATTCACATTGGTCAAACATGTGCATTAAGAATTGTAATTGTATTCGTGTTAGTAGCTTGTACATTGATTGATATACCTCTGGACTTTTCCTGCATTAGGAAGTGGTGTTTTTGGCTCTGTTCAGTTTGACTGTTCTTGTTAAAATAATTGCTGTCCTATAAATAAAATATAATTAACCACAAAGGCAAAGGGACAAAAAAATATATAGTCATATATAAATACAAACGACTTCTCGTCTCAAAAGACCCTGCGAGGCAAGATTTAACGAGATATATATTCCAAAATGTGGTCAAAAAGAAAATGTAAAGACTAAAGACTGAAAGGCAGAACGAGAGATATAAAAAAAAAAAAAACAGTGCGAGAGTGGAAATAGGAAAAAAGAAAAACAAACAAAAGCAAATCAGGAGCTTCTCGTGTAATAACTTTTCTTTTCTGGGACGTCACAGTAATTAACTGCCATCAACATCAAAGCCGAAGGAGGGAGGGGGGAGAAAAAAAACAGTGTCACGTCAAACTTGATGTATAATTTAGCCACACCGTTGCTGAGGAGTTCAGAGATACGCAAATCTTTGAACATATCAGTAGATTCTAATCACCAACAACACGCTGTGTTTTTTGCTCTGTTCTTCATATCAGAGAAAAGTGTTGTTGTTTTTTAATACACTCCCCCTTCGTTTCAATGAAAAGCTGTGCGGGTCGGATGCAGGCAGCTGCAGTTAAAGTTGTGCAGAGAGGCCTGATGAGCAGGATGACTGAAAGTAGGAGCTAGTTTTTGCATATGCAGAGTGCAAAGGACGCATTTAGTATGCATGAGTTATAATTCGACATGCAATGTACATCTGTGCATGCGCTGCTTCAGAAGTTCAACACAGACGCAGAATTCCTTATTCCTGCCAGTCTCCA
This sequence comes from Enoplosus armatus, assembly GCF_043641665.1. NCBI lineage: Eukaryota > Metazoa > Chordata > Actinopteri > Centrarchiformes > Enoplosidae > Enoplosus > Enoplosus armatus. The sequence goes on from NC_092203.1 coordinate 4,331,891, forward strand.
CAAGGCCAGTCACACATCACTGGCATTGCTCCCTGTTCCCGCTATGGAAGCCTGGAACGGAGAGAGTGGGTCTCACAGATACAGCCATGCTAATAACGATGTGGTTAAGTGCTATGGAAAAGCAGGGCTTAGAGTGCTTTGTACACTTAGAAGGCCCCTCTCCATGGCTAGCTGCTCTTTGAAGGCTTATGGGCTAAAGTGGCAGCGAGGGGCTGGTGATGCCAAGGCAATCATCTCTCTGAGTTGTACTCCTGCAGGGAACACGGCCACTATCAAGGAAGGGAGGGAGGGCAGGAACGACAGGAGGTCACTGACTGTCACACTGCTTCACAGCACACACTCACACTCACTGCTGAATACACCACAGAAGGGGATTTTTTAGTCTCACAAACATTTCTCTGGAGGTGCTACGAGCTGAGATCATTACAGTACTTGTATTCACATGCACCGTTCCGTTTCTTACGAGTGTCTTACAAGTGTGAATAATGAAACCCGGTGTGCTCTGAGCAGCCTTGTGGCCATTATGAGTAGTGGGTTCAGAGTATTGTGCAAATGTGAAATAATCTCAACTCAGTCCATGTACCAGTTTCTTCTGAGATTTCAACCACATCTCACCACATCAATACTTTTCTTTTCTTTTCTTCTGACCTTACTTATAACTACAAATGGCCTTAAAGCACTGTTATTAGACCAAATAAGTAAATGTGTCATGTTTTATATGACATGTGGGCTATGGGCTAACAGACTTTTAACTCAAATAACAAAAATCCAAATTGGCTTATTTGGGATAAAAAAAAGTACTGCTGTCAATCAGGGAATGGAACTGGCTCAGGTGTTATGTTAGGTGGTTGTTTACGGGTTTATCCGGGGGGTCAGTGGTCCCTCTGATTTGAAGGGAGTCCATTGTCCTCCTGGTGATTAGAAGCGCGAGTGGCCGCTGAAAATCAGAAGAAGCTAGTTCCTGGGCATTGAGTAGAGATTATTATGCAACACTTACTTATCCCAAGATCAAGAATGAATTTCCACTCTCAAGAAGTTATTCCTCTTCTATTCCCTTCTCATGCAATACTTCAGCAGTCCTTGTCAAGCAAGCAAGAGTCGAGCTGGAGTGAGCATGTAACGCTTTGAATTCTTGAGGTTTTACACTATTCCCTCAGTGATCTAATGGTTCAAAGCCATTCACGGGCTCTCGTAGCGTGCCACCTACTTCAACCTCGCCAGCTGAGCCCGAATCGACTCGTACAATGCGTCTGGTTCAGGCTTGACATTACTGCCACGACTTCTGACTGCAAGACTTGACTACAGGCTCTTTTGACTCACATATGCGAGTGATGTGGCAGGAACAGAGCAGAACACAATGGCTGCCAGAACACGGAAGTGGTGATGAAAATTGGCTGCGGGCTGCGCTGTAGGAAAGAAGAGCGGAGCTGCAGTTATTTGTTACATATCAGGGCTGTGATCTAATGCTATCACTACAAATGACTGTATAGTCATGGTACTGGGCAAATGACGTGATGCTAAATATGGTTCCCTCTTTTTGTTGGGTGAGTCACTTTGTCATTTGAATTCATTTTGAACCACTGGATCTAGCTGGTTTGAATGTTCCTTGTGGTTCTATGATTAAGAAAGACTATATGTTGGTGTGTTGTGATGAAAATACTAATAGGCGCTTTAAAATTGTGCTTTTCTGTGATTAAGTCAACACACAAGTGGGTATATACTTAAAAAAAAAGCTTGGAAAGTATGACTAAGCGTTTATATTATTGTAATCAATGATTGACAGATACAATAAGAGAATGTGTGTGCAATGAAAGACCAGAAAAAGAGCAGCTGAAATGTTCAGTGCTGTGCATTTTGGTGCCAGATTGGATATTTTAAGTTTATACAACAAGGTGTGAAACCTAGGGAATATTTAACAAGTGGAGGCAGCACAATTAGTAAATTCTTTTCCGCATGTTAAGAAGAGTTTCAGGGAAAAAAAAAAAATGTGAAGAAAACACGCCCGCCACCATTTGCTTGTTATTATTAAATGCTTCTGAAACTGTATGAATTTGTATCCTCCGCTTATTCCACAAAAACCTCTCTCTTGAGGAGGCTTAAATATCCTTAACAAAGGCACAACGCTATGGAGCTCATCAGTTGTGAAGCAGCCACTGAGGGGACGCTGAAAATGTGTTTTTTGACTTCTGCTTAAATCAAGTGCCGGGCTCAGAAAGTCAGAGTACAGAGGAAGAAAAGCCCAAACACTAAGAACTCTGCGGATGCACCACATACTGACAACATTTGCGTCTCTGTCAGAGATCCAGACTGATATTCTCTGCTTGAAAATTTGATTGAAAAGGGTATGCAAATGCTTTTCCTTATTTGCATCATTCTCTCTTGCAGTGCATGATGCAGACATTGTTTTCAGTGCAAGCTGATGTATAAGAGCTAGCAAAGCAGGCAGAGCTGTGAGGCGTTTTTGGATCGATTCACAGAGTGGTAAATGTAAATCCTTGGATTTTACCTATTTGTTTTACCGTGGCTGTCATTTTAAAAATCTGCACGAAAAGAAAACCCTGATAAAACCCTAAAGTTTCAATCTCACAGGATGATTGATAGTCATGCTGAATTATATCATATGGTGTGGAGAAACTGGGCACTGATCTCAGACCAATACTCCCACTCACAATATGCTTCACAAATGTTTGTGTAGGCCTTGGCCTCCTAAAATAGCAATGCTGTATGTTCATAAATGGACAGGGTTTTGGAAATACAGAGCAGAGCATCAAAACGTATTTAAAAAAAGAGCAGCACATAGATAGTAGTAAATTTAATTTAAATTCAGCTGTAATTAACACTGATCCCCTGTTAAAATCTGTCTAAAATGACTGTGTTTTATTTGGTAGAAGCATTTTTGATGAATGATCGCAGTCAGCGCTAACCTCAGTGACAAATACATTGTGTTTCCTGTCTAAACTACTGGAATACTCTTTTATTAAAGCTCTGATATGGCGCTCGGAGAGTAAACAATGAGGGTAATATTATATATAATTTGATCAAATTAAAAACAGTAATGCTGAATCACATTCATGCATAATTTCCTGTGAATCCCTCATGCGCAGGCAGGTAATTTGAATTCTGCGTGGGAATGGCGGACTCCGCCACGAGCAATAAAAACTGCTATACAGAGAGGTAATTATAGAATGTAAATTTCATTCGAAATCTTGAGGATTACAACTTTGAATGAAAAAGTTCTGTGTGAATTGAGTTCCAGACAAGCCTGCACATACTAAACCTTAGAGCTCTGACGTTATTTCAATGTATTAAATATTTCATAATACCAAGTCTTTTTTTCCCCATTTCATCGAAGGTAAAATGCAGGTTACCTTATGAAACAATGATATACTACAATTAGTCTTGCTATCCACACGTTAGTGTTATTATATTGCCAAGTTGTACTACACAAGTTCATTTGCAGGTCAGACACACGCCGGCAGCCAGCAAACTTACAACAGACACACTCGCTCGCTGCATGTGCTCATCATTTCTCCTCGCTTATAAAGCTGTGGGCCGTCTCAACAATCCCCCCCAAAAAAGTTGTGTTCCATCAGGTTGAGTGCGATCTGGGGAATACATATTCAGAGAAATTACATATTCCGCAGGCGACGCCTTCTTGATTTCCTCTGGGTCTTAAAAAAACACGAGTTAGATGGAACTGAGAGAGGTTGGGGAGGGGGGGGGCAAAATTAAATTATGCCTAATTACCAGAGCAATCGATAGCAAATTGAGTTGATATGCATCCTTCATGACTTAACTAGATATCAGATAGCACGGGTAAGTAATGCATTGCAACATGAGTTGATGGGTAAAGGTGATATGGAGGCACTTTTGATGGCAGGAGTTAAGGGAGTGAGTCCTGAGTTATCTGATCTGTCAGGGTTGCGGCTGCTGTTGCTTGGCAGCTTTCCCAAATCTGGAATTGAGGAGACACAGGGGGAAGGTTGTTGTTATTGTCACGGGTACCATACCTTGTTGAATCTGTCATGAAGCCAAAATACATCAGAGTACAAGCGGGGACGTCACTCTGAATGTCATTTTTAATTGAAAAATAAATAAGAAGTGGCGTAGCCCTCGGCCACAATTCAAACATATCATGGCTGTAGTATCACCTGCAGTATGTTGTCGAAATTATTATTCATCAAACTGTCCGGGGGGGAAAAAAAAATCCCTGAATGGTTTTGGGTGACGTGTACTTCCAGTTTCACGCCGCCATGAGTATCGGTCCCTGAAGTGAGCACTGTCCTGACCTCAGTGCATTGTGACAGTTGATGATGGACAGCTAAAGTGATAACTGTGGGTCATACCTTTGTTTCAGCTGAGCAGTACTCCCTGTTAATTAGTGCGGGCGCCCCACAACCGGAAGGTCACAGGTTTGATGCCTCTGATGACCAATGAGTTCGTCACTGTTGAAATGCCCTGAAACGAAACACTGACACGCTGCTTGTGGATGACCCTGCACCCTAATGCCTGCAGCGTGGTGTGTGTTTGTACGCCCTCATCCCCTACTGATGGAGGGAGAAAATAACATTTGGAATTGCAGTTGCTGCAGTAAGCTATGCAGTGGTATCATTGAGATAACTGACCTCATGGTGGGACTGAAGGGTGCTATTTGTTTTTTAGAACATTCAGAACTCAGCTGAAAGTAAGTTCAAGATCAGGGGCATTTTAAAGTTTTAACAGCAAAGCGAAGTAAATATACAGCACACACACATACAAAGAAGCATGGCAAACACCTTGAACAGTCTGTCCATGTCTGCAGTGATGCAATGCAACATCCCTCCCCTCATTCTTACTCTTCTGAATTCTTTCTCTTGCCTCCCCGTTTTCTGTCCTCTCCTTATTTTACAAGGCAAATGATTTTACTTCCCTGTTTTTCCCCTGTTAGAAAGCTAAATATTATCCCATGCTGCATCATAGCGTAGTAACAAAGCTCAATATGCCTTGGGAAAACGTAATGCATTTTAAACGGCTGGGGGAAGGTTACATGCACTTGTAAAATACAGAGAAGCACAGATTAAGTTACCCCAGTTTAACTCACATTTAATCTAGACCTTTGCTGAGAGGCTCTATAAAATGATTGTCATCTACTTAAATGACTATCTGGCAGATGTATCTTGTGTTTACAGTGAGCTAGCTTCATGTTATTCTCACTTAGAAATAAAGCATTTGAAAAGCAGTTTTGCAATTGGAAACAATGGAGACGTTAGCTGTAGCTTGTAGCAATTGTGGCGGCTGTGGCTCAGCAGGTAGAGCAGGTCATCTACTAAATACATCCTTGTATCCTTGGGCATGACACTGAACATCAAATTTCTTCCATTGGCCAGCACCTTGCATTGGTAGCTCAGTGTGTGTGTGTGATTGGGTGCATGAGAGGTAAAATCACAATATAAATGCAGCCATTTAAGCCAAGTTTTAACCTTTTAATATTGTGTATATTTGTTCTTATACTGGGGGGGGGGAAAGTAAGAGGCCCATGTGTGCTAACATTGTGTTTTCTGGCTGTATACCAGCTGTCCTCTGACCCAGAACCAGCTTTGACCAATTAGTTGTACTCCAACTACACTACATCACAGAGATTGGCAGAAACTCTCAACCAAACACACCAAGCGTAGAAGGGCAAGCTCAATTTGTACCCCTGGTCCGTACTTTAATTCACCCAAAGCCGGATTATAACGCTGGCTCAGGTGAAATGACCGGGCTGCCCTGACCACTAAATCAAACGTAACCCACACTCCGGTGTCCGGTGCAAATCTCCGTAGACAGAGCTCTTATTGGAGGAGGGATGGCGAGGGGTGACAGAAATGTTCAACTATGAAAAAAAAAAAATTGGCATATATTTACCCTGAAAAAATATTCATGGCTAATCTTAAAATATTCCGGGCATGTTTTAGCTTTAAAGGGAGTTTGACATTGAGAGGATACTGGCTGAATTCCATTTAGTAAGTATGTTGGAGCTCTGTGGCCAACAGCACAAGACTGTGGTAATGCATTACGGCAACACATTCACTCTCAGGTGTAAATTTCCGTTGAATGTGTGCATGTGTGCAGATATGGCATTTCTACTGCTTGTTTGCTGAACTACCGCTGCATCTTGGCTCCATGCCCTGGAGCAGAATCAAAATATTGCTCAGCTGTTAGAAGTTACAAAGGAAAGTCCTGTAACTATTGTGTTCAGACAGTTTATGTTACAATACGCTGGAGCTGTCTGTGGCTTTAATGCATGGTAGATGCAGGTTGAAATGCATAGAGGGGGGCCCAGCTGACCACCCTGGCAAAAGCCTCGACAACGCATTTCAGCGCACGCTGTGTTGTCAGATCAGATTTAGCAGAGACTTTGTTGCTTTATGAGAAAACACAGCCAGCGTATTGCACTTATAGTCTCTTAGCTGGATGTACATTAGCCATTACTGGCTTTTAGGTCTATTCTTAAGCATTAGAACACAAATGAAGAAAGATCTCATTATGTCTTCATTAAAAATTGTTAAAAAGGGCTACTTTTTTGAAGCAATTCCGCTACTACTAAATATAGATGGACACAAAGGGTGAGAGTTCACTTAATTATGGGACCTATGTGCAGATATCCACTTAAATATTTAAGACGGTACACATACCACCTTAAATAATTAACTTTAATCAAATTCCACATTGAATTATTAACATTAGGCAGTGGTCTGCTCCAGTCTGGTTGGACAAGCTGGAACTTTTAGCAGTACGAATGCATGCTGGGAACACTAACAAGACTCGCTCACACACACACAAACACACACCTCCTCGTCTTCCCCATTGGAGTTGGTCAGTGGCCAAATGCTGTAGGTGTACCCTGCAGCTCCCAGGTGCGAGATAGTGAATGTATCCAACACTCCCTGCTTTTGCTGTAAGCAAGCATGTGTTTTGGCTTAACTCTGTCTTCACTACATCCCCCCCCCCCCCCCCTCGCTCCTCCTAACTCAGTTAGGACTTTTCCCAAATGCACACATAGTTATTAATACATGCAGCAAAAATTCATTCTATCACCCTGTGCAGAGTTCTAGGAATGTACTTGTTGATGCGTTATACACAATTAAAAGCCTTGCAAATTAGACTAAGCTTTTCATTAGAAAGTGTGTGTGTGTGTGTGTTTTCTGTTGTTGCCCCAGCACTTGAATGGATTTCATAACATTTTATTCAAATAATTAGTTTCAGTGAGATTTATTTGCCACATTATAATAGAAGCAATTCTCCCAAAAAGGCTGCAAGGGCTATCACTAATAATAAAAAGAAACACAATACACGTGGTTTTGAACAATAAAGCCAATCTTATAAACTCAGCATAGTGCATTGCAACAAGATGATATCTTCTCAGCTGTTATCTGTTCAAAATGTCCAGTAATTCCTCACCAGGTGTGGAGGAGTGTGAACTGTTTAAGATCCAGAGGGTCACAGAGTGAAAACTGCCTGTATGAAATACTCCAAGGAGCGGCAAACACACACACACACACACACACACAACACCTGCACACAAAGACACACTTACGTTTTTTTTTTACAAGGTGCTTTTGTCGCTGTCCAAATGCTTCATCTTGCAGGTGGGCACAGGCACAGATAACAAACCAGCAACGTATCAAAACAAGGCTATGCCCTGGCGGTTTGTGTTTTCTGCACAGGCTTTTTCTTTGAGGCGTTTAAAAGCCAGTGGGTATTATTTTTAATGATTGTTTATTGAGACTAATATCCCACCTTAATCAAAGGGACCTTTGCAATCTGTGCGCCTGGCACTTTTTTTCTTTCTTTTTTTTCTCTCCCTGTTTATGCTGCCGGCTGTTGTGCTATGCCGTGCCTAAAAAGCATATATCAGCCAAATGCATTTTCAATCACTCACAGACTGGATGGGGATAATTATGCAGAGCCTCACAATCTATTTGCGTCACCAAAGTCCAAATGTTTTGCACCCACCTTGTCTGAAGGTCGCGAAAAGAGGACCGAGATAATGGGACACAATCAAGCAGATGAAGCAAAAGGCCACATCTATAGATACTACATGATTAACCGCGGTGCCAAAAAGGTGTGACATGAGCAGGTTTTTCACATGGATAGATCTGAAAAGACATCGCCAAAATTGTGCGTTTCTTCTTTTTTTTTTTTTCCCTTTTTGAACAAACAAGTGAATCATGAGGAGAGCTATCATTTATTTGTGAGCCTCAGGGTGACTCACGAATACATTGTTGCAGTGCAGACACATTGTACAGCTTACAATTGGTATGCTGTGAAGGTCCAACACTGTGTTGTAGTCTTTTATGTCCATGTTTCTTTTCTTCACTCATCTAATCTCCTAAAAAAATGTATGAAATGCAAAAACTACATCTTGAGTTTGCCACTGGCTGAGAATGTAGAAGCTAAGGAATTTCAATTGATGACTACGTCATTATGTGTAAACCCCTATTGAAGGCTATGGGGGTCAATACTGGAGTCTATAATGTAGACAGAACCGCATCACTGACACCTTATTACCCTCTTTACACATCCAAATAAAACCCGTAAACCCGCCACCTTTAGTATTCGGGGATAAATGAAGTCGATACTTCCGAGAAAGGAGATGAAAAGTTTTGTTGTGTGGAAGCTCCTTGGCTGTCCTTGGTCAGCCTGTGATGAATCATGCATTGGATCAAAGTGGAGCTGCTGTCCTCGTGGGGGCACAGCATTGTCTGCCGCCGTCCTCATTCCACCTGCCGCCCCCACGTCAGCGGCCACAGGTTGGCATCCCTCGAAGGATGTCACCGCTGCTACTGTCCCCTGCTAGACCAGACCCTACAGAAGTGGGTTTTATTTAGTCCTCTCCAACGACAAGCCTCTTCCTCACTCCACTGCCTCCGCAGCTGGTACTTGTTGGCGCCCATCTGTTAAGGGTATTGTTTACGTGGTCAGTGATCCAGAACTCATTACCATCCCACCTTCCCCTATACACTATTGTTCTTCCTGCTGATATGAAGGTTCTGATGCAATCTGTCTTGAGGTGCAGTATGATTTTTTGAGATGAAAGTATAAGAGAAGAGAATATTCCAGATGTTGTTAGAGGGGGGAGCAATTATAAATCTTGACAGAGAAGTTGGAAGAAGTCCTTGCAAAAGAAAAAAGCTGCTCAGCTGCATAGCTGAGAAGTTGCTAAACAAAGAATATTTAAAAAATGCACTAGCTCCACTGCTGCAAAATGAATATAAGCCTGATGTGTGCAGCTGTATTGCAGAGTATATTAATCGTCCAGCATGCAGTCATGTAACAGGGGTCCACATCTATATGGTGGTTGGATGAAGAGATTTAATTCACTCTTATTCCAGTTGTGGCCACCAGCTTCAACTTCCTTAGTCGGCCACATGATGATATCACTTGAGGCTCATGTAGAGTGTAACTTCTTATTTCAGAAACATGGCTTGTACCTCATTTGAAGCGAGACAGGAAACAGATAGCTGCCGCCTTCTCACCAGTTTTCGATGACAGAGATGTACTTCACAGCACATGAATGCTGCTGCCACTTCGCTGCATTAGCTGGATTCTGCAATCCTTACATCCGCCATTGTTTCATACGAGAGAGTCTGCAGGCCATGTTTAACCACCGTTAGACGAATTCTATGCTGCTCTTTAATTTGGAGGAGAATTCTTCAGCAGCTTCCACTATACAGTATCTTTCTCTTCATATTTATTCATGTGAACGCTGTCAAAGTACAGCTCAGGCTTTCAGCTCAGCCTGGTACTGACTGCGCTCAAGGAAGGCAGAGAGAATTCACGTTGGCAGCTCCGTATGCTTGGAATGAACAAAGAAATTGGCAGAAATGAAAGGGTAACTTAACACTAAATGTGGGTTTTTTTTTTGGTTTTTTTGAAGTAGTAAATTATCCGTACAGTCACTTTATGACACGATTCATTGATTCAAGTCCAAGTATAGTGGCCACTGCAACTGCAAGTCACAGTTTATTTAAAGTTCTTGTAGATGCATCCGTCTGTTATGGTTCAAGTATGACACATATGGCAAATTTGATGGGTAAACATGTATGGCATTCTACCTTAATATCCTGACATCACTGGCTCATGCTATCATCTCAGCTCAACGTGCAGGGGGGCTGCTAAACAGGAGCTGAAACTACAGCATATATCACTTTAAACAGATCAAAATCGAGCGAGTATACTGGGCAGCCTCCATCCCCACTGAAAATAAGTTTTAATGAGGCAACGTCACAGTCAATGCTCCCCTATCGAGACATAAAAACCAACATCAACTCACGACTTATGGAGACTTCTATATACCACCGCATATAATGAAAATCCAGGTATCCCAGACTTCATAGAACCATAGTTACATATGTGACTTTCATTTGTTCCGGGGTGGATTTTTTTGTGTGTGATATTCAAGCTGAAATAGTTTAGTTGCTCTTTAAATTAACTGTACAATCGTAGATTCCAGATCCAAAAATTAATTGACATTACTGAAGAGGGTAAATGCCGATATATTTATAAGTGTAACTTCTGTCAGGATCTCAATATCAAGAGACTATTCTGGTAAAATACAGGTTAGATAAATAGTAAATCGAAAAGAAAGAAAATATTTAGAGTGAGTAAACATTTAATTGTTCGTCCGCCCATCTACATTCCCACAGTGGCTTCAGCTCAGTGTTGACCAACCACGTATGTGTGTTGACACTGGACCCGACTGCATATGGATGGAGGTACTCTAGTTTGCTTAATTAGTGCTGATGACAGTAATCAACCTGAACTGATGGGCTTATCGGAAAGGGAAACCGTGCCACATTGATTAGCCATCTATGCTGCATTTGATACAGCATACCTATCTATTCATTGGCAGAGTGCCATTCTTACCAGAGCTGTTTTGTCGTCCTAGCAGAGCACAGTAAGCTTTCTTTTAATGGACTCAGCTCTTTTTTTTTATATATATATATATCCCCAAACAAACTCAACCGACTGTTCAGAAATCAACCAATTATTAGCCCATCAGGTTGTCTGCAGCCCCAGGTCCCGGGTGTATATATACTGTTGTGACCACTCCACAAGACGCTCTCAGAGCAAATTGCCTCAGTAAATACCCTGTGTATATCTTAACAGGTAATATTTAAAATTCTGCAACAGCGAGTCACCCAAGCCTTGATAGATGTGTCTGCCTGCTAGGTCGATGAATAATGCAAATGAAACTAATTCTTCCCGACCTAGTGCCAAGCCTAATACACATTTATATGCTTCGCTAGTGAAAGATGTGTGAGATTCCTATTATGGGAAGGAAGCAATCTGTATTTTAATAATGGGCCTGATAGACCTTAGCCTTCCTTTCTTTGAGAGTTGCACCTTATGTGACTTCTTGTAGAATTTAAAAGCAACAATTGCTTCCAATAAAGAGCTTTTGTGTATTCATGTTGTCTCTTTTGCTACACAAGTGCAGACTTCATAGTACAATAAAATAGCATGAACTTCTTCCGAATGATGATGGGGTTAAAAAGTCTACGTACCTACTTTGTAGCTTCGCATATCCGTTAGCATGAATACTATATACTCTGGATGGCAAATGGATAGCACATGCTGTAGGGTACCAAATAGCCATAGCTTTACATCCAACTTTACTCCAAGCAACAGATCTTTTACTGCCTGTGCTCATGTGTATGACAAATTGAAAGTCTCATTCAACCAAAATTTGCCGCAGATGTTTCTACTCCTCTTAGATTAAAAAGAGCCCAACCATAAATATCTATTAGATTCTTACATTTCCAAGAGACATGTGGAAATAAATCTTCATCGGGCAGGGATGTCCCACCTTCACAGAGGAAGGGGCATATAATGAAAGTCATGTTAACTTTAGATTGGCACGGAGCGGCTGCGTAGTATGCAGAACACTTGCTCCTGATCCTTCCACAGTGTTCAATCCGAGGCCCGGCAATTTGCCTTAACAAGTAAAAATTATGCTTTCAAGTGAATTCAGGTGGTTTCTGCAAGTAGGTGAATTTAGACATGGATGATGTGGCAAAGGTGTACTTCTCCTCCCCCTCACTTGCATTTACGAGTTTCTCAGATTTAATCATTTGCAGAGTAGATAGAAAAGTAGAGAAAAAGAGTTTTGGTGGAAAAAATCCTCAAAAATAATCGTATTCTTTGGCAGAGCTAAATGACCGGTTTTATACAGCATGAGTCAGCAAACTGGTGCATTTAATTGCCAAAGAAGGAATTATACCAGTCGATTTTTTTAATTTAAGTCAGACAAAATGGGTGGTCCACCCACTTAGGTCTATCTGAACCAATGAGATTATTTCTGCCTCAGAGCAGCACTTCCAGAAACATTTCCTGCATCTTCCAAGCTTGTAACCTATTGGGTATACCAGCTAAAAATAGCTTCCATTCCATGGCCCAATCCCATTGACGTAAACATGAAGTACAAAACTGTGCGCAAAGTTAATCAATGTCAGCCTAGGCGCTACCTGTCAAGAAGGGTTTCAGTCCACTCACCTAGGCATTTGCTAATAGTCTATGACAATCTCAATGAGTTTTCCAACTTAAGATTCCAAACCAAATATCAGCACCTCTCCGCCCTGTCTGCTAATTCAAAAAGCCTGAAATCAATTTACAGCGCAGAGTCGATGGCTTTGGATGGTCCCAGTACACCCCCCCCCCTCCTCCACTCAGCTGGGGCGGCCTCTTGGAGGGGAATGCGTAATTCAACTACCACTCTATAAATTCTATTACATGGGGCTAGGTATGGCTGTGAAAGTGCTGTGTCTAATGAAGAGCTCGTAGTACCTGACAGCTTGCTTCCAGTTTCTGCTGCAGCACACCAATAAGAGCAGAGAGTGGTCTTCTGTGGAGAAAAAAAAGCGAGAGAGTGTGTTGGAGACGGATATAGACAAAGTGTTAGATGTGTCTGGACAATGTGTACATGTACTGTAGCCTGGCCATGTCACATTCACCTGCACTCAAAGGCTGCTGGACTCTGGACTTAAGTACAGCTGTTTCTATGTACTGTTTAAAATATTAGTGCAGTTGCTTCATTTATTTATCACATTTGCCTTTCTTCTGTATGTCTCTTAATGTTGCATTGTGTTTATGTATGATTTATATCATATGCATCTGCTGTAGCGCTGAAGGAACAATCTCTGTTAGTAACATGTTCCTGGAGACCACCGACAGGTTCCGTCCTCTATTTTCACGAGTTAAGCTAATACGAAGAGGAATGTACCAGCTCGTGTTTTCAACCAGCCGTCAAAGGCAAAAAAACTTCTTGTGGTGTAACTGACAGGAGGGTTGCCAATTGTGAACAAACACATATAAGGAGCACAACATGATTCAGCGCCGATTTCCGCCCCTTTTTTAAAATCTGATTCCACCGGTACTGCGAGTGCATGAACGGATAAATCTCAGCTTGCTGGGCCGCGAAATGGCTCCGGGTAAGTGATTTTAAAGAGTGAGTTTAAGTGCATGGATGCATTTTGTAGCTCCAAGCTCAAAGGTTGACTTGTTGAAGTGCAAATGGAGTGTCATCTTCCTCCTACCCCTTATCTGCTTTGTGTTGCTTTCTGTCATGCTGCCATCTCATGCCTACTTCAGGTGGCAATTGTGCCAATCCAAGTGAAAGTGGAAAAACCTGACGTTTGAGGAGATGAAGATACAATTTAGTTCAATGCAAAAGCAAAGTGGGAAAAAAAAAAGAAGAAGTGGTAATTGAGGAGAGGGTATGGTTGTCTGAAATGATAAAAAGTGACACTTGGAGAGAGCGCAAACAACAATAAGACTTCAAGAAATCAATGCAGTTCATTGTCGGGACATTTTCAACGACTGTGGACAGCTGAAATGAAAACAGACATTTGAATTCAGCTCGCAATGCCGACGGCATGCGACGCTCAGTGCTCAGGCCTCTGGTGGCCGAGAGTGCATGCAAATGTTTCACGCTCCCCCCGGGTCCACGAGGAAGAGTGGGAGTGACGCTTCAGGCCTCCTGCCAAAGCTCTGTGGCAGCAAACTAACACACAAGAACACACACAACACTCCTCACCAGTTGAGGCGATTTTGTGCGTCAGCCTTTTTAAAGTGTTTTCCATTTTTGTCTCCATTTTGTTTAATGTCCATTTTCATGTATAAATCAAAATGAATCAGGAGGAGAAGCTGTTATCTTCGCCTCCTCTCAAATGTGTTTTTTTTATTTAAGACTCAGAGGACAGGCAGTCATACCTACTCGAGCTAGAAACGGAGAAAAACTGGCCTGACTTTTGCTAAATTAATAATGAAACTAATTTTTCCATTTCCGCTGCAAACAGAAAGCATCCCAACAAGCACGAACAACCAACAGTCTCCCTCTAAAAATTCATTATTTCTGCTTTGCTGGATGCGGTGTCCGGAACATCCTGAGTGCGCGCACATACACATGCAGGAAATGCATAAATGCACATGCATAAATACAAAACAAACAAATGGAAACGTGCACTCACACATGCACATACACAGCCTGAGTCAGCTAGTTTGAACCATGCTGATGGTAGGCACAAACAGCCCAGAGGATGAGGTCACGGCGGGGTCATGTCATTAACCTGCCCATGTGTGTTTCCGGATCAACAGCTTCCGAAATCTCCGCGGGAATATCAATCACAAGGAGGTGTCCACAGTAATTTATGTGCATGTGAGTGTGTAAGAGGGTTAGAGACTGCTTGCTTGCGTGGTAGCATCACCTTGTTTTTTTTTTATGTTCCAGGCATTTGTTAACCTTGGACATGTAGACAAAGCTGCAGGACTATCAACGTTTTCATAGCCGGTATGTGTGCTGAAGATAATGCTCTTTGTGTGTATAAAAAAAATAATAAAACCATGTTTAATATCTGATTTGTGAATTGTGTCTAAAATGAGTAGCTTGAAATCTTTGAATTCGAAACATTTTATTCCACAACACAAAGGGGCGTGAATGACAACAAAAAGTGATATTTATTCATTAAAAGTAACATTCAGTCTTGAACTCAAATTCAATTATTCGATGGATGGATGAATCCGAGTGACTGCAGTCATGTTTTTGCTCTGTAACTCGTGAACGGTGAGATTAAATCAGATTTCCAAACTTCCACTCTCTTCCTTTCTTTTGTGAAAGATGGGTGTTTGTGTGCTGTATTTCACTGATAAAAGCAGGGTGCTGCTGTACCAGTTATGATTCCCCTGGTGTCGGAGGTGATATTTGTTTTAAAGTGGCAGTACTGAAACACTTAGTTTTTCTCTGTGGGATCCTGATAGTTTAGATTGGTAAGGAGGGCTTCTCCTCTGTGACTGTAGATCACTGCTTCACTTCAGCTCCCAGTTTGACAGCTCTGAACTGAGAGCAGGGTAAAATAAAAACATCAATTCTGTGTTTGGGGAGTTTCATTAGAAGATATGTGCGCCATTTGAAATGTAACACCAACTCTGAGGAAGTGATTTGCTGGTAAGCGTGTGAGTCAATATGAAATATGATTGGAACGTAGCCTCACCCACAAACAGGAGTACACTGCTCAGGATGTAATCAATTCTGCTTAGCAAATATTAAGCATTTCACAGTTGCCATTTGGTGCTCTTGTGTAATCCACTGCAGTGCACACCCAGGCTCTTCTTTTCATGAACCAAGCCAAGCAGGCGGACACAGAAGGTGGCGCAAGCTCATTTGAGTGTGACCAAGAGAATTTTTTGGTCATTTTATGACCAGAGGCGCTGGCCCAGCAGGGGAGCACCAGCGGCACAGTTGTGAAAGGAGTTGGATTGGAGGTGGAAAACATTACCAGTATGGATGTGACCAAAGCCAATCAGATCAACTGCTCTCAAATCCCAAAAGGCTGGGCACTTCTTGCCACAAGGCTCAGAGAGTAATGTGTAAGAGACGGCCTAAAAGTTTACACTACAGCAGCGGGTTGACACTCCTTAACTTCCTGCAAATACCTTGAATATAAGGGTTTGATAGGATGAAATGTCAGAACACTTGCTTCTTAATAATACTCTAATTTCCCCCCAAAATTAGTTTATTTCAATGAGGCATATTGCATTGACTGAGGCATCACATTTGTGGATTAGGAGTGAGGAGAAAGAACTTGAACATGTCTTGAAGATCTTTCAGCTGGGTTGCTTTTTATACCAAAGGAACCTAAGGATGTTATCATATTATAGACCATTTCAATTCTATATACACTTGGAAGCACCACACACCACACATTATGGGACACGTCTTGCCCTTTAAATGGCTGCATATGGGGAGAAAAATTAAAGGTGGATGATGTTCTATGATGTATAAATCTATATGATCTAACCCAGTACAGTATTCTGCCATACTGACATTAATATGAAATGGCACTGTACAAGAATTTGCAAGAAAAAAAGAGTAAGCATCACATGCATCCTTTGTAAGCCAGAAAGAGGAGACAAAGCATCGCACTGAACACCTGTGTCAGTTTCAAGACCTTGTTTGAAAAGGCTGAATCTTATTTTTGGCACAAACATTCCCCTACACCCCCCCCCCCAAACTTAATACCGTCACTCCATTCTAGTGTGCTCCACATTGATTTCTACAGGAGTGATGTAATGGCATGCTGTGAAATTACCAGGAAATGTGGGGAGGAATCCACTTGCACTCAATGAAATTACCACTCCGCCAGCGTGAGGTCACTGCGCTTGTTCTGCGGCAGCGTGGAAATAGGGACTTTAGTCTTTTCAAAGTAACAAGTGCATCGCCGGGCTGTTGTGCACCGCGGCGTCAGCCCCTGTGACAACAAGCCTTTGTGCTAGTCTAGTAAGAGCACAAGGTCATGATCCCATAAAATCCTAAAAAAAGGAGCGATAAAGGACCACGCTCCATAAAACTGACTGACTGACCTTAACGCAAAGAAACTCAGCCTTTTTATTAATAAAAAATTTAAGAAATTAAAAAGAGCAAGTTGTAAATGGGAGTTCATTTGCTTGCATTGGAGCTCTTTTGGAGAGTGAGGAAGTCAAAGGGACATCTGAGGACTCAGCAGGCTTGCTCACATGCCCTGTATTCATTTTTAATTTGTATCCTAAAACTCTGTATCCCTATCACTCTCTGCTGCATGTCCTTCAGACAAAGCAGCAATGTTTTAACATATCTTTAAAAATGGAAGAGCGCAAGGCCTCTTATCTAACTCAAATGTTCCCATTTTGTGGCGCACAGCAATCAGAGCATCAAAAAAGAAAAAGTGAGTGCAAAAAGGTTATATACTTTAATCCCATACGTGCATAAACATTTTCCCCAACACGCAGCGCAGCAGAGCTCTGAAAAGATTCCTTTTTGTTTCCATTCAAAAAAAATGATCTTTCTGCTCTCATCAAAAATTGATCATTGGCAAATAGAAACAATGTAGCTCTCCTGTCCACAGTGGTTTTGCTTGACAGGAATTAATGTGTTTGCTGATTTCCCCTAGCATCGAGGTTCAATACTTTGTCTCGAAGATGGATGTAGCTTTTACAAATTGTCAAACGTCCTCAGGCACGCCGGATGGGCAGTTTTTTGTTTTTTTTGTTTTGTTTGGTTTTTTCCATATCCCTGATGAAATGAACAAACTAAAAATAAATCAGCATACTCGCAGACATCCGGCTGTCTCTGAATTACTGAGCTGAAGTCATGGAGGCAGAGATGAGCGCAATCACTGCTGCATTGAAGACAGTCGGATATCAAACATTGCTCATGCACTCTGCAGGACGTTTCCCCCTCAATCTCTGGTTTCATGCTTTTACTATGACTCGGAATCAGTTCTTCTGAAAATAAAAGGGCTATTTTACTAGCATGCACTTATAATAGATCGCCGTATATATAAAAAAAACATCAGCAACGATAGTGTTTTAGTAGGTTAGTTGATACAAATGCATCATTAAATTCGAGTAATGATTTATGGATGTTCAAAAAAAATCCCGTTCATAAATAATGCACTTTCCATTTAATGTTACAAAGGCCTTTTGTAGTGCACACCATATGGGCGAGCCTCAGACATGTATGTCACGGCTTGACATTAATAGACACTGTGCGCAGTTCATTCATTTGCTGAACAGGAGCGGAGTCTGATTCATTGGACTGCATTTTTCCGTGTGTTATACGAGACAGCACCAGAGGTGGAGGACGGTGGCTGGTAAGCTAATGCTGCAATCATTTACCAATCGTCCTGGCCCACCTTGGTGTAAGTGCAGCGCCTAATTTCTATTGCCCTTCTGAGGCCATTACGGCTGCTAACCCAATAACGTAATTGACTCTGCGTAGTGGGCTTCAGGGAGTGGAGTTAGCTGCTAGCAATTTCCTTGGCGGAGGAGGTGGTGGTGGTGGTGGTGGGTGGCCGCTCATGGTTGTGTGTGCCTGCAGTTGACTGGATGAAATACCAACACTGTCAACTCCAATTGAACCGAGCCCTTGAAATAGATTGCGTCCTCATAGCATCGCTGTTTTGCAGAGCTCATATTTGTAGCTGGTGGCATTTTTGGCAGGTTGCTGTACAGTCTTTCAGAGGCTGTTTTCATTTGCCTCAAAATTCATCGCGCTCCTCTGAGTTTTGCATATTGCCTTTTTTCGGTCCAAGTCACTTCTGCTTTGCCCCCATTACAACTGAAGGGAGCGACCTCGGGAATGTACGCTCTTGGCATGCGTTCTTCAGCCTTGTGCATGCCTCTTTAGCCTGATAGAGATTCAATGTGAAAACTGAGGGATAATGAAGAAAATGAGTCAAGCCAGCCATTTTATTAATAAGTCAACTTAAGACAACACATGATGGGACATACCATGGGACATCACTATCCCTCGGGAGCAAATGTCACTTAATTGGAAAGTATTGATTTTCCAACAGCCATTTGTTACTCTCCAGCCACCAATCAGGGGACAGTTCCTGTGTCCTGTTGAGGATTCCCCTTCATAGATCTTGATTAGCCGTTTCCGATTAATTGCTGTGACAACAGGGAAAGTGTTTTTTTGAGGTGGGGGGGGATTGATTGACCGGAGCAAATCAGCAAGATGTAGTCGATATGATGCATTTGTTCCCTGGGGGATTTTTTTTTTACAACTCTGTTGCGGAGATTGTTTGATTGTTTTGAGAGAAAAAGCGCACTTCATTGAGACAGTGTTGTGATTGAGTTTGGCTGGAGTTAGGTCACACTGAGACTCATATGACTCCATGATCTCACTAGCACAGATGCAGAGAGTTACACAAATGGCATGACAAAAAGATAACCCTAACAACAATATATATATACCTCTAAAATACAAGAAAAGTGACTTTTTGTTGGAAAAAGACAATCCTCACAACGTTTGCAAGCACTACACCTGATGCCACAACACAACCAATTACACCATCTCCAACAAAGACGTTTGTATGTTGGTTCATTTCCAGTGATGTTTCATTCAGTTTTTGTGACTGGAGCCTCTTGAGGAACACAAACTGCTCACAGCAGCCACTTAAGTTACCCACTCCTGGAAAAGGTGAACCCATTCAACAGTGAAATGTCCCGATATCTGACAAAGAGGGTCAAAAATTGATACAATCAAAACTAGTCATCAAGAGTCAGTATGTTTGGTAACACGGACATTCGAAGCATTCATGTATTGCTACATTGCTTGTTGGACTATGTTTATTGCAGTCAAGCAGGGTGTTTGAGTGTGGGAGGGTTGAATCATGGAACACTGTGCAAGGTCAGAAAACATGACAATAAGGTGATGATACATTGTTGGCCTGTGTTTGAGTTTCCACTAAAAAGCTCATCTTGGATGAGTGTATTCTGAGTGTTCATATATCAAGAATACTCTTCTTGATATATCTTTGGGAAATTGGGAAATCCACTCCTGACCCGCACTCGTGGCCCCTCTTTTCCCTGGCAGGCTGCCTAGCCAAAGCACTATATGAAGTAATATATGTGTGTGACTCCAAAAAACAGTAGGTTCAAAGAAAATTGGACATTATTCGCACACTGAAGCCTTTGACTGAACTCTGAAAAAATGTGTTAGACAGCTGTCAGCTATCAAATCTGCCTCAACCTACCGGGGTGAGAGGTGAGAGATGCCTCTCAGCCCTGCAGCGGCAGCCGCAAATTTGGCTTGACATATACAGACGGCTTTTACACCCTGAACCTGTCCAGTCTCCCGTAGTGTGAGATTGTAATCCATTAGGCCACCTGGGGGACAAACGACTCTGGAGGTGGAAAAAAAACACAGACCCAAAAGCAGAATCCCCTGAACCAGAAATAACGAAGGTTGGGCAACCCTGTCACATAACAACATAACTAGATTTTAAAAGTGAAGTAAGGAGAGATTTTGTGATGGAGGTGCAGAAAAAAAGGGAAGAAAACAGCCATTTCACTTGGCAGGTGATGGATGGTGACCAGCCTCCATTCAAGAAGTCACCAATTCTAAGAAGAGTTGGAAAAGCAGTGAAAGGCAGATTCTTGGTACCCTGAAGCGACCTCGTTACAGTGACGACAGCCGTCAGAAATGCTGATTAAGGATTAAGTTCTTCCTGTTTTTTCCCATTTTGCAACTTTTTTTTTTTTTCCGTGGAAGTAGGAGTTCAATGTCACTGACGTCAGGGAAGTGAGTGAGGATAATCTGCAGTGAAAAGAAAGAAATAGCTGTAGTCAAAAGGCAGCAGCGCTCTCTTATGATGCCTCACGTGTGAAATAGCACACTGATAATTAAGTAAGTCAGCTGTTAAATAACCTGTGGATCAAATGTCTTCCCACTTTCAATTTGGTGAGGTGTTGTGACTGCGGGGAATTAAAAAGCTTTCCCATTAGCCACGTGAAAAGCCACATTTATTCCGCTGCTTATCCACTCTACTGATACACTATTATTCCAAGCCTTATATACATATATATATATATATATATATATATATATACATATATATTTCATGACCAGTATAACGCAGAGGTCTTGAATTCCTACAAACGCATCCAAATCCACCAAATAATTATAGTTTTAAGAACAGAAGAAATGGTGGAATGTCGAATCACAAGGAGCATTCGTATGTGAAGGCCAGCTCCTCTTTTTTGTTAAGCCGTCACGCAAGCGTTGCTAAGCGCCAAGACTGTACTGCAGTTTGCATTTTTAAGTCTGTTGGGGTGGTGCCCTCCTTTTTTTTTAAAAACTACTACACATTCATTGTCAGGTTGTCATGAAAGACTGCTGAAATAAAATGGCAATTATTGTAAGCTCTGTAATTTTCCAGTGGGGGCTTGCAGCGCCGAGTGCAGAGTGGCAGATTGAGCTTTACAGTGAAGACAACGGCCACTGTGTCTGCTTGCCTTTGAACTGACGGCAGCTGCCCTTGAAGTGAAGTGCCTCACGCCGACTTGGTGTTGGCATCCAATGTAATGTTGATTGGATCCCCACTGTGTCTGTCGTCTAATAAATCAAGCGCACCGTTCTCCTCCTCCTCACACTTTCTTGCTCTCGCCCTGGTCCCTGTAGTCAACATCCTGGAATAAAACTGGCAGTTATCATAATGCCGGCGCCGTGGGGTGAAGGCTGTGAAATAAAAAGTGGCTGTGAGGTTAATCTCAGAAAACAAAAAGTCTTCATTGTCTCCTGCTCTTCTCTCGGCTGAAAAGCATTTCAGATGGCTGGCACGCAGGCCACTCTATAAACTTTAACCTGCATTTTAAATGAGTGGTGGAAAGGACATCTCCCTCTTCTTTCCTTCCTCTCGAGACCAATCGGTGGTCGCTTTGGTGGCTGATGGAGCGATGAAGGAGGGAAAAGAAAGAAAGGATGGATGGGAAAAGGGAGGGAGCGAGCGTTTTTGCGGAGAGTGATTGTGAGAGGACAGCGGTGGCAGAAGATGTCCTCTGCACAGTGATTAATTCCAGACCCAATGTGATTTATGGCCCCACCACGGCTGTTTTGTAGGTCACTTTGGTGCCACATCACTCAAGCTGTGCAAACAACAAGTCTGATATCAGTGTTGGTTAACCGTAAAGGAGGACACACATGCGCGGCCACGTTGAAAATGAAAATGTTTTGCTTTGAATTTTTGTATTTGCCTGTCCTGCCATCAAATCAAATGAATTTTGAAAACATGAGTGACTCACCGGGACGGGGACTTAAAATAACATCCTGTAGGCCTGTAGACTCTGATGCAGAGGGGGAGCTAAATTAAACACAGGATACCTGTCTCCTACAAAATATATTTATAGAGTGTAATTTGCTCAGCCATTATGTTTGGAATGAAACATATTTGCTGCTTGGATTTTTTTTTCCAATGAAAGACGTGTGACAGCTGTAGAACAGTGGTACACTCAAACAGACGCACATGTGGACAGCAGCAGACAAGCTCGTGGTTCTGTACATACGGGTACTTCAATGGGTGTCTGCATACACAAATGCGTCCCACACTCGCTAACTGGAAATCAAAATGGTGACTTGTTGATTGGGCCTTTCCAGCGCATAAGGAACAGGCTTGTAGGATCGAATAGTGTACATGGGCAGAAATTTTGGGCAAAATGCTCTCTGACCAACCTGCAGCATGTTGCCAGATATTGTCAGGTCAACACGTCCTGTCTCATCCATCAAGACTCACTTTTTATACATTTAACCAAAAACCATCTTTTCCTTACCTTAACCAAGTGCTTTTAGTTGTCGAACAGAATCATAAACATGTTTTGTTGCCATATTGATAATGCAAATTGGTTACATGTGAATGAAATCTTTAGGAGATGGGGTTCTATCTACATCACAAAGCATCTGAGTAAGTGCTTCCACTGACTTCAACCTTGAACTGTGTATTCGCAGGGCACCCTGCACTCCGGAGGGGTCAGGGGAAGCTCAAGGTCAAAACATGATGAAAACCCACCCTTTAAACATAATAGCACCATAAAAACAGAAGGAACATGTCTTTAAGTACATGAATAAGCATCATGACGTCGCTTACACACCTCTACCCTGTTGCCTGCTGTTTCCTGCTACAAAATTGTGGATCTGTAACATCTCGCCCTGTTCATTAGTCTGTTTTGTTTTATTTTGTTCATGTGTCATGTTTTGTGTTGCACATTTCCTGTTTTATTTTGTAGTACTTCAGACTCTTCACTTCCTGCCCTTCACAATTACCTGCCCCGCCCTGATTAGTTTCACCTGGTCCTCATTAGTCATCACCTGTGTGTGTAATTAACCTGTGCCCCCCCTCGTCTTTGTCCTTTGTGCTAAGCGATTTTCCTTGTGTTCCTTGTGTTTTTTGACTCCCTGGTTTTTGATTTCTGTTGGTTTTGGACCTACTCCCCCCCTGAATAATCTGCCTTGTCCGCCTGCTTTACTGTGTACCGAACCCTGCCTGTTTCAAGTACAGACTGCGTTTTGCCTCCACCTGTCTGAGTCTGAGTCGTGCTGTTGAGTCCTCTCCACTGTGAAATCCAGTCGTTACAGGATCAATTACAAGGATCTGATGAGGAATCTGTCAGCAAAAAAAGTCAGGGAATGAGGCCCAGGTTAACGATTTACAATTATGATTTAATAACTTTGTGATGCTAACAGATACAAATGCAGGCTGGCGCCGTTTACAGCAATTGGCACACAAGAATGCAATTGGCCTAGGTGCAGCAGTTGATGGTATGAATTTGTCATACGCTGTTTAAACTGTGTATGTGTGTGTGTGTGTTGCCCCTGACTCATACAAGTTTAACTTCAGCAAGGTGGAAAGAGAAAATGATTTTGGAGTGACTCAATTGACTGAAATTAAAGCCACCATTAGAAACTCAAATAAGGGGTTGCTAAGCAACATCAATCCCAAAATCCATTTCTTCAATTATTCTGCTGACGTTAATCCTTTTCTTCATTGTGGCACTGGGATTATTGATGCAAATTTCAAATGGGAACAGATTCAGAAAAAAAAAAACCAGTGAAGTCATCTGGAGAAATAACTTTGTGCAGAGATTATGTCCCAATTACTTTCCACCATCACTTTTTCTGGATCAGCGGGTTCATTTTTTTTTTCCGAATGTGACAGCAGAACCAGTCAGTGTCAGTGGCATCAGGACTGGATATTCTGTTTCCTTGATCAAATAGACAAGTCAGTTTTTACTTTCTGATTGTGTCTCAGCTCTTTATGTCTTTATATAGAAGAGGAAGGAAAAGAAGAGGAAGATCGGGAGACGGAGGCAGAGTTGGTGCAGAAGCCTCGGTCCAGCTAAAGTGAATTCTAATATTGAGGCACTTTGGAGAAATCCATCAGCAGACTGAAATCAATACCCTGCTGGGTTGATCCTTAGCTTTGAGTCCGACCTTCTCTGAACAAGTTCCTTCCACCAGTGACGCCTGCGAGATGTTAAAATAAAGCATGTGGAGAACCTTCATGTGCAGACGTAAAAGAACACCGCGAGCAAAATAACAGTCGGGCGTCTTCAGTCAATCCGCAGGCCTTTGCTCTTTTCATTGAGCCAACTGATGTACAAGGCTACTTTTTTTTTGTGGCAACATTTGAAAGTGCTGCTTCTTGTCGTGCTATAAGCTAACCAAGGTCAGCCACTCGTGGGTGAGATGAGAAAGAAATGTCTCAAAAGGAGGGGGAATGGGATTACCATCAGTTACAGCTCACTCGGCTTTACTCAGCTTCTTTCAGACACGGGCAGAAATCGCATCCCACTTCAGTACCAGTGAAGCTAAAGGATAATTCTTTGCTTTTACCTGCCTCACTAATAAACTGACTGATCAACGCCTAATCTAAATAATGCAATACTAGTCTACAGTGAAGTTCCCTGTTCCTCTGTTATTTGATTGATAGTATTTTCCATAATCCCTGGTTTGTTGTCATGGAGGCGCATCCTTCCCTCCAACCCGTAGAAGCAGCTGTTGGATTTTTTATTATTATTATTATTAATGAGTCAGTACAACTCTTGAGATGAGCTGAGCAATAACCAATCAGCGCAATGACGATGTTTCAGGGAAAAAAACGAAATGGATGTCCTTTTTATCCGTAAGTCAAAGGAAATAAAAATAGGAGAAGAACCCAGAAGAGAAGAGTACAATTTTCCCAGACCACCTGTGTCTACTATGGTTTAAATTTTCAGAAAAAGGGCTTTAAAAAATAACTGTTTTGGTGTCAAACAAGCCTTGTGGTCATATTAGCATGATTTGAGCTAAATGTTAAGTACAGCTGCTGCTGTTGCATGGCTCTGGATGTCTTGTTCCATTTTAAACCATCAGCGCTACAATTATGCATACATGGATTTATCTTTATGGCAGTAAGAATGACCAAATCGGCTAAGGTTGGAGATTGCACAACAAAAATCTGAGGTGTGTGTGTGTGTGTGTATTTGGGTCTATAGTATATAATTAGGTTATTCTGTATGTTCTTTTGCTGTATGCTAAGTAAATGAGGCCATTTAGAAGAAGGAATAACGTGTACCCTGCAGCCACTGTAATGGAGTTCCCTCTGCTCAATGCATGTCTCAAACCCATTAATAATCTACACCCATAACCACTCTGGATACAAGACAAGATTTATTTTGTGATTCAGAATCATGATGCATTCAGTAAGGAGGACGGCGCCGAAGAAAAAGCATTCAGGCCCGAGACCTGAAAAGCCTGAATATCTTCTTTGGTGCCCTCCCCCCCTTTCCCCCTTTTAGCTGACTAGCAGATGTTTGTTTGACCAAGCGGGAGCACGCACTGAAATGCAGTTGGCTTCATTAATGTCGTCCACAAACCTCGATTTGATTGCATAATGTATACTGGGTGGATTTAAGGTCAGGCATGCATGGTGCTGTTTCTTCCAGCTTGGGCATTCAGATGCAGAATCATAAAAGAAAAAAAGCCTTCACCAGTACGCTTACAGTCAGTCCACATCATTTGGATTGTAAATATAATATGCAATATTTAAAAAATGATTTGGGAACGTTAAGTCAGAATAGGTACAGAGTTAGAACAGTTAAGTTAAGTTAAGACACTTGGAAACAGTTTGATATGAGGGTATTTCGTCAGCAACACAAACATTCTTTCTCCAGGATATCACACTATGTATTGAAAGTTGGAAACCTTCCATTTCAGCTGTAGAATTAAAGAATTTCAGCTATCTTCAGCAATATGATAGTTTCACTGACATCCTAGGATCAAGTGTCTCTTTGAGTGAATTTCAGAGGAACTACCTGCCTTGACTTCACAGTGACACAGACACAGAAAGACTGAAAAAAAAAATTCCAAGTTCAGTGATCATTATCTCAGTCCACAATTCAATGACAAAGTGAGCCTGTGACTTGGAACTTTCTCCTCTATTCATCCATTTTTTATTATAAAAGTTGGGGCGGACAGCTTAGAGTTTTAAGAAAACGTCTGATTTAACTCTAGCTTAAGTTTTAATAGGAGCATTGTTCCTCTCTCTCTGGCAGCAGGCCATTTTAATCCACATTTGATTTAACCATTTTTAGAGGTTAGAGGTGACTAATTATCAGTCTATCACTCTTGTTCCTGTTTACTGTTTAAAAAACACATTAAATATTGGTGACCAGCTATGAATATTGAATTGCACAGACAGTAAAGTTGACAACATTTGTTTGCAGTTGCATTTATCTCATAGCAGAAATAATACATGCAATCATTTACACATGGTGTTTTTGTGTCATTTTTATAAACCGATACTTTGACGCTTGGCAATAACATAGGAAGTCATTGTAATTTTTCCACTTTACATAACCAAATTTGTTTTTTTTAAAAACTTAATTTTGCTGTTTGAATTTCACATGAGACTTAGATTTTTCATGGATTTGAAAATGTGAGTGAAATTAAGAAGCGTTTGCAACAACTTTTTAAACATTTAAAGAGAATATGTATATATTCTGTTCCTGTTGCATATAGATACTACACAGTTCTCCATATGCAGCTTAAGAGCTTCAGATAATTATTTTTTTCAACCTGCCTGTTTCCCCATGTCCTGTTTTGGTGTACTCCATTTCCTGTCTCATCATGAGAGTCAGTAGAGGCTCGAATGATGCAGTTGCAGTGGACACTGTCCTCACTGTGGCCCGATGTCTAAATACTCGTCCTCTCAATTTTCCTAACTTGATTGATCTGATTCTGATGAGCCACTTGGGAGGTACAACTTTGGACCGCTTTCTTTGCGACTCAATTTTAATTTCAACTAAACTTATCATTTAACGAATGAAACATATAATACTTCAACTTCAACTCATATTGATTTTCTGTCTGTAAAAGCCTAAAATCAATGCGGAGAATCCTTGTTTGGGTGTTTGACTTCTCAAGTCACATTGCCAGAATTATATAAATGTAATTCTGATTTCTTTTTACATCAACATAAACTATTAGTCTCAATTTTGGGTCCTCCCTTTTCAATTGTCTGTCTCCCGGCATAAAAAAACATTTTAGGGTTCAACTTTTATTGAGCCTTACCTGACTGACTCGCTGAATAACTACATGGACAAGTGAAATTAACTGAATGTATTACATCATACATGTCCGTTATGTAACCCCCACCTCATACTGACATTTTCTCATTGTTTTTTAGTTGAAATAGTGCTCTCTGTATTCGTTCTGTTATATATTTTAACAATAAATAATTCCCCAGAAGGGGAGACAGTGTGAGGTCAGCAACTGCATCAGAAAGTGGCAGATGCTCAAGTAAGCCTCGTTGCTCTTCCCTTTAGGCAAACCAAATAATTGGAGCTACATTTACAAGCCTGCCTTGTAATGTAGCACAACAATAAGCACAAAAAAAAAAAGTTCCAGTGGCAGATATCCGTCTGGCTCGGCAGCTTGTCTGCTGTCTCTGTAATGAGTATTAGCAGACTTTGCTGCTACAAAAGCTTTAAGGACTGCAAATCCTTTAAGAATTGAGAAGAAATCAATCATGTTGGAACTGAAACCAAACTCTGCACTTCTGAGGTTTCAACCCAAGGAACTCTCGCTTTTACTGTTTTTTTAAGCCAATTATTAAGAGTTTTGTTGGAATGTGACACATCTGTTGCCTTTAGACTTACAGTACTAAATCAGCGTGCAGTAAATGAGTCCCTCTGGAGATTCTGATAATTAAGAATGACAGAGCTTTTCCTTTCTCAACTTGTGAGTCTTTTCACATATAAAAGATTACTGGATCCTTTTGGGAGCATCTGAAATCCTGAAGGTCTTTAACAAGGGTTGAAGGGGCAGTGGAGTAAAATTCAGCTTGGACATCATTTGAAGCTGGAAGAGGTTGAGAAAATACAGGAATAGAAGGTGACCTATTTGAGGAGAGGTACAGGGACATGGATCCAAGATGGCTGTTGCAAAGGGGATTCTGTAACTCCATAACACAGGATGATGATGAACTCTTATGTTGTCTTGGGAACTGGAGAGCGGGGGGCAACAGAAGTGGTGAGTTATGAGCCTGCCACCTCAAGACCTACCTGCCTCCTCATTTGCAACCCCCTAATTAAATCACAAAGGCACCCTTTGGATTTTGAACTCCAGCTCCAAATGGTTTCCTAAAAGGAATAGGTCCAGCTCTAAGGATCAAGGATAAGTGCAGTATTTGTCCTATCACAGGCGCACACATTTAAGGGCCCAGTCCCAAGTCAAGCCAATGACACTATTTAAAGGATCAGAAACTTTTGAGGCCGGGAGGAATGGGAAAATATTTATCTTTAATATTACGAATGTCTGAAGCTGCGCTGAGATGCCTTTCAGTGTGAGTCATAACCCTGTGCTACTCTCCGTCTTTGTTCCAGTACCTCTATTCATGTCAAAGAACGACCTGAAGTAGACAATTGCGCCTGGAATGATATTTTTTTTTCTTCCCTTTGGCAAAGATCATCACACTTTAACGACATTCATCCACTCGAGGCGAGAAGACAAGAGGGAGGGGGGGGGCCTGAAATTTAAGGCTTCCAACAGCCTTTAGAAAGTTATTGCTTCCCAGAGAATTTAATGCCGTGAGTATTTACAACTGGCTGTTATCATTTAATAATGGTCACCAGTTCAAATCCTGCAGGATTTGCTGGGAATATTATTACCAGCATTTTGTATTTGATGCTGTTGTTGCTGCTGCCATTCTGGGTGGGGGCGCACAACAACACTTTCTTTGTTTAAAGGAAAGAGAAGAAAGGGGACAAATAGCCATGACAGCGTATGATGAGCTACGTATGAACTGCCCACATAGACCCTTACACTGTCAAAGTTTTTCTCATGCCCTTTTCAAGAGATTCAATAATAGTCAGAATTGTGAATTTAGTCCGAATAAGTAATAAAGATACTACCCAACAATCCTATTGTGAGGCTTTCACCTCTTGTAAGGTCAGAATTGGCACTCAGGCCTGAGAGAGAAAGGTCTGCAAAGTCTGCTGCTAAATCCAAAAGGAGCCTTTCTGCCCCTGTGGAAGTAACTGGATTCACCCGCGTCACAGCTAATCCTATCCCCTGGGCTGAAAGTATCATTAAAGAGCCAAAATAACAAGTGGACATGGCCAAGAGTGAAACGCAGTGCTGCACTGTGATTGCAGAGCATTAATGGCGTACGGTGGTGGGTGGTTTAACCAGAACATTGATGCACAGCATATACAAAGTCCAAAAATCCTGCCAAGAAATAAGATCATTTTATTTAAAATGCGGCATCAAGCAAATGCCAGGTGAAGAACATTTTTTAAGGTGTACATTCAGTCAGGATGAACTCAAATTTCTCAAGGTTTCTGGTATGCTATTTCAGTTTGAATTCAGAGCGCATTACAGCTGGCTGAGTGGAAAGTGAATACAGTCTATCTCCAACTTCAGAGTGAGGGATTGAGGTTATAACCTGGACCTCCACTGCAGCTGGTGGAGGTGGGAGGAGGGATCTTTTAGTGAACTAAACTGTTTGATTGCAGTCTGGGAGAAGATTCATTCTCTTTGTACCAGCCTCCTGGGCAGCACAGACGCTGTATTTGCAGAAGAAATAACATCAATATTCATACTGTAAAAATATTAAGGACCCCTCACAGTCGAATTCACATTCAGATTGTGTCACATCTTCTGGCATGTGGCTGGTATAGATTTAATGAGGGCGCTTGACAGGAAATATGTGTATGAAAGATACAACAGATTTATCAAGTGTCTGACCCAAAGAGTGAACTGGAGCGCTGCAGTCCTGAGTCATTCCCGCCTTCTCCTTGGACCTGCTCTTGATAGCAGCAGCCGACAGTGACGGATTGAGGCTGTGACCCAGTGATGGACTTCCATTGCGGCTGTCCAGGGGGTCCCCTCGCTGAAGCCAAGCTGTTTGATTTCCGTCCTGGTCGAGATCAAGTCACCCTATGTCGGCTTCTCGGGGTGGCAGGGATTTCAAATAAAATCTGGGCGATGCAGGGTGTCGGATTCTAAACACGCTAAGAAAGATGGGATTTACTGTGTTACAGTTCAGTTTTGGTACACTCTAAGAGTTCAAAATGGTCCCAACAAAAAACACAAGTTGAATATCTTGTTATTGATTTTAGTTTTTCTGAAAATGTTCTGATAATAGACAAATTGAACACAATTTAAAGGATAAGGCTGGCATTATGTTATTTTCCTTATTGTTGAAAAGACCAAAGCCAAAAATGCATTAGTTCTTAAACAGGACTAAATGGTGCATATTTGGGCGACTACTTTTATTTGCAGATTAATACACATTTGGTGCTCTAGTGAGTATGTTTGGCAGCAGGATGGCATAAATAAACTACAGTGCCCCTGTTCATGGTGATGAAGAAATGCCATCCAGTGCAACACAGAGGAAAAAGATATATCCGGCTTTGGCTACGTAGACAATATTTCAATCAATTGTGCAATCAGTTCATTGTTTGTTTTGGTCTTTTCATGGAATTTGTTCACAATAAGATATACAATAAGGTAAAATACAATCTACAATAAAATATAGAATATTACCAGCCCTCTCTTTTTAATCATGATGGATTCACATGGTCACCCCTCAAGTGTCAAATGTCCATTCAAACCGTCCTTGGCTGGTCTCCAGGCCCGACACATGCAAACATGGATTAATTAAGTGAGACGCCACTGAAATTTGTCCTCAAATAACAGTGAGTTTACATAGTGGGAGAATAAACATTTTTAATGATGTGGTCAGTTGAAGGGAGCTTGTCTGACCGAACCATTTTATCGATTGCAATCTGTGGTTGCTTTGTTGCCCTGCGTGCTATATCGCACCCTGTTTTTTTATTTATTTTTTTATTTACTTTTGCAGTTGTGAAATGAGACATCCCATAATTGAGGGTACTGCCACACTCACAGATGAACAGACAAACACAAGCAGAGCAAGATGAATTAAAACCATTGCACAGTATGTGTGTGAAGGAAAAAGGAAAACTGGGTTTGGCACTTACAGGCACACATAATGTCCCACCCCCCTACCCGCCAGGTCACTTTACAATTCACCAAGCACTGCACTCACATTTCATCTAAAGACAAACTGTTTGGTCTCCAAAAGGCTTTTGGAGAGATTACATATCTTTCCTTTCATAAAGATGCCATTAGTGTCTGGGGAGTAATGGGAGCCACTAATTTGATAGTCTGACCTTAAGCTATTCATCAGCTCAGAGGGAAGAGAAGAATAGATGATGCGGGAGATCACATTATAATTTGGCTACAGGATCCAATAGTCTAATGACAGCATTAACTCAAACAGCTGCAAAGAAAATGTTTAGAGATGCGGGGGAACAAAAGGGTGGCTTAGCGAGGCTGAGTGTAGCAGAGAAATCAGTCTGATCGTCCGACTTCTCAGTAGGGAGCGAATATAATATTCACACAATTCCATAAACAGGGAGACGTCCTTGTCATTGTTTCTGCTTGGCCCTCAAGCAGCTCTTAAAAGTCACAGTAAAGAATGATAATTGTTTCTCCAGAGGATGGGCTGAGGGTAGCAGAGCTAGATTGTTCTTTTTTTTTTATGCTGCCATGTACACCAAGGTTGTTCCCTTTAAATTAAAAACAACACGAGTCACGAGTTGGAGTTTAAGAGGGGGATCATTTTGAACACTTAGGCAAACTGTTAGCACAGGTGTTCTCACTGAGAGGTCAGGCTAATGAAGTGGTTACTAATCTGGACACGCATCTGAGCAAATAAATGCATAATTGAGGGCAGTTATCCAATTCCCCCCTTGTTTAGATCCCTGGGACATTTTTGCAGCATTAAGGCTGAAACGCGGCAGACATGCAAATGAGGTGAGAGCGTGGCAGTTGGTTGTAGATGTGAAACAATGTCAGGGCTTTAGACAAAGGCAAGTCAAGCTCAAGTGTTGAGAGGGCCTTCTGATTTTTGATACTTTTGATATTTTCCAAACCGTTCTATTTCCTCCTCTAACAGGGCTCTGTGGGTTCAACCTCTTGTTCCAGTGCATCCATATACTGACCTCTGCATAATTCATGCTCAGCTAGCCAACCCAGGATAAGCCTGCCAACATGAGCCCCATTAAAAAGGGGGCATTCACTAACCACTGCATCCACTGTAGTTCAGCTCTTCCTGACACAGTTCTTTTGAGAACCAGCTGCCATGGATGACTTTGACCACACAAGACGTCACTTGGTGGTGCCCTTAACGTCCTGGTTTTCCCGGCTACGATTGACCCCACCTGGCATGTTGCCCTTTTCTTAGCACACTGTGGCCAAGGTCCAAGATTGGCTTTGCCTGTGTTCATAGACATTGATAAAACATTTGGAATGAAAATGAAAGCACCAATTTCTTTAAAGGCTTCAGGTTGGTGCAAGAAGCTCCATCTTCTAAGACAAAAGTAGCATTAAACCTTAAGCTCTGCTTTTGAAAATGGCTCCAATGACACTGAATGCAATGCTGTTTGGGATCCAATTCTCAAGTCTTAGATTCTCTGGTTCCAGAGCACACCATCCAGAAGAACTGCAAAAAGTCCATGCTAAGCAGTGACAGTGACTATAGTGACTATAGTGTTTCAAGCAAGCTTTATGGATCTACAATGTGATTTTCATACTGCACTCAAGGCAAGCTAAATTCATTGAAGCAAAAATCTACTGTCTGAGTGCTTTGGAAGATGGTCGGCTCTATTAAAGTACAGTATACACAGTGTATAATCAATGGACTGAGACATATATATATATATATATATATATATATATATATATATATATATATATATATATATATATATATATATATATATAAACATACATCAGTAAGGTACTTTTACATGGCTTGAGTTAAGTGACATTTATGACCACAAATCCAGTTAGTTTTATTGGAAGAATTCCCATTTGGGTCCACTTGCCTTGCCTGATTTTTCTACAATTGTCAACACAATATCTATAAAGCATGTATCAAACCGACACCTACAACATGTAACTGATTCTACATAGTTCCAGGAAACGTTGGCAGTTGTGACACATCTCCCACCAGTGTGGTTGATCCAATCCACAAATCCACTGTTGATTTCTCTTTTCCTGGTGTCCAATTACAGCAATAGATTATGTGTCCTTCTGCAATGTGCAGACCAGAGTGGAGCACTCTCAGAGGACTCTGAGATACTCGTATGGCCGTCTATCATTACAGATAGCTTCCATCGAGGCCACCTCTCCCTGCCCACTGCCATCCCCGCGTGATGAATCTGCACCCATTCAAGCATCATTCGAACGCTGTCGACTTTTCCTCGCATTCTCTCGACCCCGTCGGGTTGAGACCCCTGTTTGGCCAGTGTGCTCTTCCCTCTCCATCTGATCTTGAGAGACCTGCGGCAGCAAGGCGACTGATAGATACACCGCACGGAGGGAGTAATGTATTGTGGTCCTCGCAGGCAACAGAGATGAGGTTTAAATGATCTAGTACGCTGCGGTTTGTAATCTCGCTAATCAAATTTGCTGGGGATCCCTCTCCCCACTGCCATCTATATATGGAGAAGTAATGGAGTCTACCACAAGTGAACACAAGAGCTGTACTCCATCAAGGGCCCTCCGAACTCACTGTTGATCTCCAACCATCCACTGACACACAGAAATGAGTAGTACCCATCGCAGCCGGCAACTTCTTCCCATTTGCTTGTAAATGACAGATAAAGCTTGGTATGGGACCCATGCAACAGATGTAATATGCATGCAGGGTGTCTAGCTGAAGCTAAGTTGCAGCCCCAGTCCCTAATATTTATGTATTTCCATACAAATGGATAAAACTAACAATTTTTTTTATATATTTTATTATTCATTTAACAGGGACAATGCACATTTCCTTTTTGCGCCACACAGTGTGTAGTTTGAAAGTTAAGCATCGCCGTCATACACCAGCATCTTGTTTTACCTGTACTTGTATGTTTATAACGAATGCTGCATTGGAAAACACGAGCGGTTGGAAGGCTCCTGACCTTTCCCTTGTTCTTTGCGCCGTTTGCCAGTTCCTTCCTCCAGCTTCTCCCTCGACACGGGCTGATAAAATAATGTACATCCAAACAGTGCATGTGTATTGTCAAACATTTACCCCGCTGCTCACCGCCAATTATTCTAATTACATACTTTGCAACTGTGCAATTTTCTGGAGAGGCTGTTATGGTGACAAGTGAGGAGCCGCATTCACGGGCATGGCTTCCATTCTATCCTTAGCATTCTCTAAAGCCCTCGGAGGAGGGTGCTTGCTTTGTATAGTAAACAAGACTTCAGCGGATTATGCTATAAAGCTATTCTGTGGTTAGAGGTCCTCTGACACGGGGCACGTTCACCAAATCCTGGAACATTGCTGCTGACATTTTATAAGCCTAATAGCAAACAATGTGGAAATCAGTTAATGTGATGTACTGTATGTGGATGGTTACCAAACGCCTGTCAGCCAAACAAAAGTGTACTGTCTGTTTGTTTCCTGAGGAGATATAGTGCTGCATGTGGTTGATCAGCGTTCTCAGAGTGCGTTAGGATTTCTAAAGGAAGAGATTTGTCCTGTAATAAGGCACTCTATGAAAATGATTATTTGTTTACTTTTATACAAAGCAAAGTCACAGTAAAGGTATCCAATATCTGGAAATAATGTATGAATGGAAATATAACAAAATGGGAAACATTCCTGCCCCTGTCTGTTTTTGATGCCTAACTTATGATCCATCTCTATTGGTTTTAGGGAGAATGTGTCCCTGACACAGGGACACTTTTGTCCTCTATGGGCAAATGCACCTTAATGATCACACAAAAGTTATCTTTTTGATATATATATTGGGTTTTTTTTAGAGCGAAGATGAGAAAAAGATAAAAGATCCTCCACTGCTCTCCCAAAAGTCAGACAACTCTCCCTTCAGTGAAAATACAAAAAAACCCTGCTTTGTTTGAAGTGCAGTAAACTAGTTTCCACAGGCTGATTGCTAGAAATCATTAACACAAAGCTAGCAACTGAGTTTTGGAGTGTTTATTTCATGTCTTTTAAAGGATTTGGGGCCTTTCTCATGTAAAGAGGATAAAAAAATCTTCTTGTCGATAATCTTTTCGCCGTTGATTTGCATTTTAATCCAGATGTCACTTTAAAAAGATACATATGAAGAAAATCACTCTGCTAAAACAAAGGCTTAATGTCGATGTGCAGCCCTTTTTTTCCCCCTGAAGACGGATTGTAATGGAAGCAGAACGTGTCAATTTAGTCAAGTATTTGCTAAATCCTTAGTTGAGGGTGTTTTTGAATAATAAACAAGACAGATTATACGTTCGACTCTTTCGCTGTTGGAGGTCGGAAGACCAAGGCCACGTTCGACAAATCCCAGAGCTTTGATTAAGCCAAATGGAAAACAGTATGGACATCACCGAATGTGACGTTCGCAGTTCGACTCTGGGGAGCTTGTTTGTCATCCGTCCTACGTTTTTCTCATTTTTAATCACAATCGGATTGGACTTGACTGTATTCCCCCTCAGACCCTATGTGACCGAGTTGAGTTATGATGTCATGCGGTTTATCCAGGCAGAGAGAGTGCGAGGGGGGGAAAAAAAAAAAAAAAAGAGACAACGTGACCAGAACAATAACAATAACTATGCTTTCACAGTGTGGTTTCCTCTCTCCTGCTGAGAAAGGGCCCAAATAAAGGAAGCACAGTAGGCTCCCTCCCAGCAATAGTTACGCATAATACCTAAATAGCACCACTCCTCTTCTCTTCCAAACACTTCTGAGCTCTTATCCCATGACCCTCAAAGCCAGGCTCGGGCTTTGAAGCACTGCAAATTGCTCAATCCACTCCTAATGACACTATTCAATAGTCCGGCATTTTCGGTTGAACTTATTGCCACTGTCTGCTCTGCTCTCTTCCGAATGTCTCTGCCAGTGTGGTTTTTTAGTCTGTTGTGTTTTATGTTACTACAGGGCTGATTCTGTCATAAAAGATGGCTTCATCTGACACTGCTGTCTGCTTGACCCGCACGGCAACAGCCAGAAGAAACCTAGCCGAAATCAATAAGTTCATTATTCTTTTGTTTGATAACACAGAAAGTGATGCGATTTAGTTGCAAGAATGACTAAATGAATCAAGATGATAGCTTGTTCTGCCGCATTAATTGAAATTTTAATTTCAGCTCTTCAAGTAGAGACGCAAACATGTAGCATTCAGATATAATGAAATATCTTTTTCACCGAGGGGAAAGTAGGAAGACGGACATAACACTGCTCGAAACACACAGATATGAGGGTATGATCCATATTGTAATGTGTGTTGAAGAAGAGGCTGTGAGTGTCAATCACATGTTTTGTTAACATAACCTTGTTGTTACATATGGTAATCCACAAGGCAAGCGCCATAGGATAGATCAATGGCATGATAAAGGCAATTGCTTTTGGCAGTGTGTGTGTGTGTGTGTGTGTGTGGTGGCTCCAACCATACCATGTCTTTCACCTTGGCTCTGCATATCAGCTGAAAAACCAACACAATTTCCCATCTTTTTATGAGGTTGCCGGAAACAATTTGAGACCTCCTCAACCTGTGTGCTGTATTTTACTGCTCACCCTCGCTGAATAAAATCAGCCCGCCTGTATGCATGCTTGGAAATTTACTCAAACTCACTCCAGGCAATATCATCAAGTTATTCCTGTATGCTTTTTTTTTTTTACTTAAACAATACATTACTGTCAGGTTGCAAAATAGGACACAACTTTGAGTTTCTCAATTTAGTCCTGTGAGATTTTGTGACTTTTTTTTGCAGTATTTGAAAGTACGCCACCCTCCCTCCTCTTGCTTCGTCGAAAAAACACTGTCAACGCCGTCCTCGTCCTGTTTGTTCCTCACTCCTGACAATCAACACCAAACGTTTCTGATCTTTTATTCTTTTGCATTCTGCTGCATTCCCCCCAAAAGCTCTCAGGCATGATAAATAAATGATCAAAAATGTGAACAACACTAACCGTTGACGTAAATCACATCTTGGATTATCGAGTTAGATGTCGGGAGTAAAGATTTAATCAATGAGTGTAGTTTCATCCACAGATAAATAAGGCGCTTGATGGTAAAAAAAACCCAGGGGGATAGATAAAGGCGTCCCTGTAAATGATTCCTTTTGAATGAGTGTGACGCTGTAGCATATCCAGGCCGTTTTCTGAAGTCAGACATTGTTGCAGATCAACAAACGTTTTTCGAGCTAAAGAAGCAAGCTTGTGACCGGGGTATCACCGGGCCTGGCAGTAAGAATCACCAGCTGAGCGGAGCAGCTCAGTGGCCTCAAATCCAGTCAAGTCAAACGTATGTAAAAACCCACTTTTAACAAAACCTTTGGCACAAAGACAAACAAGAAGGCACATTTTGGGTTTTGAAGCCAGAGCTGTTGTTTCTTTGCTTCCTCTGGACTGCAGCAGTCGTGGTCCAATGTGTGTGTGTCTCTGTGTGTGTGTGTGTGTGTGTAGCTCTTCTCCAGAGGTGTAAACAAAGGCTATATTCGTACTCGCTTGTTTGACGACTTGTTAGGAGTTGACTCAGTGAGATTTTTCCCTTCATTAGCCAGTTCCTCCCAACACGAGATCTAATGGTTAGCACGCATAATTACTTGTGTTTTCAGGAGGAAAACAATGTCTCCCCGCGCAAATATAAGCAAATACAAAGCCTTATGTTAACAGCTCTTCAAAATAGTTACACACATTGAGAACTCGTGTGTCCATCTCGCAGATAGTGAGGGATTTATATAGGTCTTTAATTGTGTGGAAGAGAGGAAGATGAACCTTTTATCTTTTTGATTCTCAGATCTTTTATTGTGAAAAGCATCAAATAGTATTACAGTGTGACATAGCAACAGCTATTCAGCATAGCAATTTAATAATCTTTGGCCATGCATATTCTTTCTTGACTTATGCTTCATCAAAAAAAAAGTTGAGGTTCACACTAAATTATTTCAACGCTCACTGAACGCTCAGTTGGAACATACTGACAATTATTCCTGCAGTGTGGAAGGGAACAAAGCAGGAAGTGTTGGACCTGCTAATGAACTTGCGAGGTTTTTTCTTTTCGTTTTCTTTTTTTTTTTTCCCAAAATGTGTTTTGATTTCGTCAGCCCAGTCTGGTGAGGCTCGTGCAGACCGCTCCAAGAAAAGAAGTCAGACAGTCTGACCCCGGCAACAGCCAGCCAGCCAAAGTTCGTCTCATGCGGGGTAAAGAGACTTAACTGGAGAAATCGCTTTGAACAAAAAGAAATGGAAGAAAAAAAACTCCCTTCCACACAGACTCCTACAGTACTGCACTTGCTCCGCTCTTGATAAGTTGCTGTGCGGATTTAATTGAAGAGATAAATCAAAATGTATAAAATGGCGATGTGCCGGCACCAGTTCACAGAAGTATGCAATTAAAATTCAGTGAAAGTCATCCATTTTCCCCCGGTCGCTGCAACTTTTTTACAATCAACAGTAACAGAATACAGTCGTATGTAAGAACAAAAGTGTCTTTGCTTGTTTGGTTGTATTTTTTCAACACAAATATCAGTTTATTAATCATGGGGTACGACTCAGCCTGAGAGTACTGTGGCTCTGGAGGAGCTTTGTCAAGTCTGACAAAGTAATCCCTGTGATGTCATCAGGTTTATCTCGGCTGGGGTTTGGAGACTCCTTATAACAGAAGGCCTGCTCTACAAACCCGGGGTGTGAGGGTTGAAATACGTGGGCGTTTACCAGGCAGGGTGGGTCAAATGACCACAATGAGTTGAGGGGAAGTGTAGGATCCAAGGATTTTCTGACTCAGGGTATCTCTGCCTCTGCTGCACTAGATTCAACCCTATCTTGTTTCATGAAAGAACCCCAACTTTTTAGAATTGCAATACTTAATTTCTGGAGTATCGTTTATTATATTGAAATATTTCACTAGAAAATGTTTAATTTCACGTTTCCATTGGTTATTCCAACAGTATTTGTATATGGCAACTATGTTGAGGCATGGTTTAGATTATGCTAAATGAATCATTGCCTGCCTTGAAGTTAAACGTTGAGAATCTTATGACGCTAATACACAACAATCCAATATCTAGTGAGATGATTGTTTGTTACATAGATGTTGTGACCCTAGAGGTCAATATTGAATTACAATACATTTGTAATCTACATCTAAATTATAGCCTATATGTCACAGACCAAAAAAACGGTTGAAACATTATCTGAATGGCGAATTAGGAAATTGTATTTCAGCCACGTTCTAGCCCCATAACTACAAATCATGCATACTACGCATTACTGGTTGCAAACTAGTTTGTATT
This sequence comes from Enoplosus armatus, assembly GCF_043641665.1. NCBI lineage: Eukaryota > Metazoa > Chordata > Actinopteri > Centrarchiformes > Enoplosidae > Enoplosus > Enoplosus armatus. The sequence continues at coordinate 4,371,522 of NC_092203.1, forward strand.
TGGTGTTTCCGACTTTCTCACTCTCCGACTTTTTAACACTCTCAGTGTTAATTGTGGTCACATAGTAATGCAGCTGTAGGTTTAGATTGTTTGGGGAATTCAGAAATGCATTACCAAACAGCATCAACAATATAACTGTGACAAAAATAAATGCAGACATGGTCACCGTGATGGATTACCTCATGCAATTTTTTGCTAGTTGAAACTGAAATATAGCCACTTAGTGCAGGAAAGTGGAGGGGAGCAGATAGACAGAAGGTTTTATCATACAGACTGTATTTTACAAAAATGTCGATACCCGAGTCCCCGAGTGGAGTAAAAACTCCATTAGGCATTGTTGCAATGTAAGGGAAAGTGCGAGGTAGAGTTAAAATAAGGCAACAGTTATATAAAATGGCTTCATAATGTGATACCGTAAAACATGGCCACACTTTTTTTCCCCTCTCCCTGTCTTCTGTTATTTGCCAGTGAGTGAGCAAAATGTCAGAACAGTCCACCTGGAGAGCGTCGGGCAGATGGAGAGGAGTCTCGGCTGGAACTCAAACCTCTTGACAGCATGAGAGTTCAGGAGGTTCGCACAAAAAGCGCCTAAAGGGAACTGAACAGAAGCCCAAAAAAAACACATCGAAACCAAGGTATCCACTCTGAGGCGCATTTATGTGGAAGAAGGAGAAGCGCAGTCAAAGGTCTGCAGACAGCTGAGTACATTTTGAATAGTTATTTTCATCCCTGATTACCTGACGCAGAGGGGTCGGGGGAAACATAAAGGGGGCTGGTGTGATTTGGTGTGGTTGGACTCTTACCTGCCCCCCCCCACCAAGAAAAAACACTATTTTTGAAAAAATTAGAAAGGAAAATCTCCATTTCACAAAATCCCCGGTGGATTTTGAACACAGCAATTGCAGCAGAAAATTATGCGGGAACCAGTGGGGGGAAAAAAAAAGGATGCTGTATATGTGTTTAAAAGCTGCAGACGTTACAGCATGGAGGATGTAAAAGCACACGATGACCTATTTGGATTGTGGCTCTCAAAGACGTGAAGAGTTTTTTATGTGTGAATTGAAAGTATTGGAAAGCCCGTTGGGATAAAAGTAGCTGCAAAAACATTCACCATGAGGCAGCGTATACCTTTAATGCTATATGATCAAATGCATTTTATATAACTTTGCAAACTTGTGCAGCAGATTGTACCATATATGCTCTTCTTGCATGTTCTTACACTGGCTGGAATCTTTTTTTCCCCTCCTTTCATTTGTATGGTTTGTACGGAAAAATACTTTTTTTAAATCTCAGTGAAAATTGTTAGCGTACCATAGATTTTAATTGTTTTTTGTTTTTGGCTCAGTTAATAGCCTCTTTAAAATGATTGATGAAAACACCACCTGCTGCCAAGCTGCAACATTCCCGTTCACAAGTTGCCTGACTGTGTCTCTCTAAAATAAATATGGATCACCGGCCATAAGTTCTCATCACGTTCATAAGCAATCCGCCCCATAAACCTATTCCTGTTTCTTGTTCTTGTGGAATTGACTGTTGGAGGGGCTGGCAGGCATAGATGTCTTTTTTTTTTTCCAATTACGTACAGTGGAGGAAAGTCTGTGGGGGTTCAGGTCGAGTTCTGTAGGTTTCTAGCCCTTAAGGGTTTGTTATGGATCTCAAACTCATCTCTGTGAGCTGTCTTAACTCCTGCGGTCGACACAGTTTCGACCTTTCCATCCAAGACCACTTCTGTTATGGGACATTGTGGGTGCAGAAGGGTGGGGGTGTTATTCCTATTTATTTTTTCCTCAGCGCTGCATTTATGTTGACAGTTAATTTAAGCGGATCAAGGTGTTCAGTTGCCTTGTCTAAAGCAAAGGCTTAGTATGACAAATAGCAGGGCAGTAAACTCTAAAGTCTATCTCTTCGGCTGCACTGCCCACTCTCTGTCTGCGAAGATTAACCTTTCCGGCTCTGGTGACACAGGTTTCGATTATTTCCATAGTCGGCCTCCGAGCAGCGTGAGCGGAGAGAGTGCAGCCTGGATTCACAGGAGCCTGACAAACATCCCCAATTCAATCTGAAAAATAAAAAAAAGACGAAAGTGAGACCAAAGACTGAATAGCAGCAGAGAGAGAAGGCCAGAGAGAGGGGGAGGAAAGATAACTGCTGCCATGTTCAGCGGCAGATCAGCCGATCCATTAAGGCAGCTTTATTTGACTGCTGTGTTCTCTTCTTATACAAGGGGATGTGGCTTGATCTGACATTTCTGAAGCAGGACGTAATGAGACCGTGACAGGTACAGGACAGGAGCATTTATAGAATGGTTATTGTCTTTGCTAATTTGTGCCACTCAATCTGTGAGAGCGACAGAGGTTAACGGCAAAAGTGAAAGAGAAACGTGTAACTTCCCCCACAAGCCTGCTGTTGATGACAGATTCACTAACAAAGATAACATTTCTCACACTTACTGTGGCTTCAGTTCATCACAGGAAATGGGATTCATGCTAGTTTTCCGTGGTTGTACAAAACCATGTCATCGGTGATTTCGGTCATCATGAAATCAACCCGCACACCTAATCACCAGCTCTCAGCCGTGGCCTTGATTTTTTATGGGAAACAAGAGGTTGTGGCCTTCTCCTTTTCCGGAGTGTTTTAAACATGGTGCCGGCATAATCAGTTTGCAGTCCACTCCAGCCAAAGGTAATTAGGAGAAATGTAATAGGGGCTGTATTGTGTAGCTTTGATGGCTCCTTGCTGAGCCTTGAGAGGACTAACTACCGAATCAGCATGCCACTGCCAGTATATAATGCCACATTATGTCTTTATAATAGGAGATGCTCTGGGAAAATAGGAAATGGTGATTTTTTTTGGTGTTCCTCACACAGCTTCATTTGATAGTGATGCAATTATTCTTTCAGTAGTTGAACTCTAAATATTTCCAGGTAGTTATTGCTGCGTGTTGTCAGTGTTTGGTTTTTTTGTCAAAAAGCTTGAAAAACCTCGTGAAATTATGTTCCAAATGTGAGATAAAATTTGACAGCATTTCTGCTTATTTGATTTGAATCTTTTTCAAATATGTTAAAGTAGTAGTTCCCTGGAGTTTTGCCAGGCAACCAGCGGAGACTCCAGGAAGCTAGCTGTTTATCTCTGCTGCCAGTCTTTGTGCCAAGCTAACCATCTCCTGGGTGTAGCTTCATATTTAGCATGCAGAGTTGGTCTATTGGTCTTCTTAAGAAAATGAATAAGCATATTTCCCAAAATGTCAAACTATTCCTTTAAGGTGTTGCTTTCAATGGTTCTATATCTGTATATATAACAAAAGTTTGAATTAATAAATAAATCTTAAAAAAAACATTTAAAGACCTAAAACTATTAACTCTACTATATCTGAATGTGTTTGACTAATAAATGATGATAAATGATTTGGTAATTCTGTTAAAATACCTGGATTCATTAAGTTCAATGTAAAGCTGGATGTAAAATTAAACGGCCAAGGCTGTGTTCTAACGCAGCTTTTAAATATACATGGTTTGTCAGCTATAACCCAAAAGTCCTCTCACAGGTCAGGTGCACTATAAGTAGAAGATGACACACAAGGAAATGAAAGGCATGACTAAGGTTGCCTTTGGCTATAGTTAATGTATTTCCTTTCTAATCATTACTCAGAGCACATGCTGTGTAGAAGATGATGTGACATCTCTCCGAGTGCATAGTATGCTAAAGACCCAATTGGGATTGGGGACAATATAAATGCAGTATACTTACATACTGAGGAGTGTGGCACACATTTTGAGTTTGTCAGTTGATTATACATGAAAACAAAGCCGTCTCTGTAGTGGAAATAAACCTTTAACAGCATCAGAGTCATAACGTGAAAATCTGCTTAATGAAAGAATAAAACGGCACAAAGATCCTACAAATGCAAAACCCTTAATGGCTGAATCAGAATAAGTGTTCCTGCAGGATAGAAATAACTACATCCCCAATGTGACCCCTTGGATTTACCTTTTCTCCAACAACAGGAAATGTGAAACTGTTTTGTCAAAAATATGAACCGTGAGTGTGCTGTGTGCAGTTTAATGGACTACAGTCAGACACAGGAACGCCAGTCACCACATGCTGCTGTTATATGTTATGTTTAAGCCATTTGTTACTGCTAATGTGCAAAGTTGCCAAGTGCTGCATTAACATTGTGCTGCAGATGTAGCATCTGCTCCTCGTACGTGTGAGTGTTTGTATGTGGGCGGGTGGGTGTTTGTCTTTCACTTCCTTGTAAAAAAAAACTTGAATGTGCTGCTTCAAATGAACCGATCAGCTGTCTAATCCTTCACTGAAATGGCTGCACTTCAAAGACTCTGGCTTCCAGGCAGCCCATCCTCAGACTGCATTGCGTGCCATCAATGAGGCACTCTGCACTGCGAGAGCTGCCTCCCTTCTGGCCTTTCAGGACTTTTAGTGCACCTTCAAAACTGTGAAACAGCAGATGCCTCAGCTGCCTTTGCTGTCTTCTGAATATCTGGGTCTCTACCCTGACCTCTCAGATCATATTTGTGTGGGGGGATCTGTGCCTTTACGTCACACCCTCTTGACTAATTCTCCAGGGTTTCTTCTTGTACCTTCCAGCTACTCCCTCTGCTCCAGTAGACGTCTTTGCTCTCTCACATATTCCACAATTTCTCTTACAGTACCGACTAAAACTTACTTTTCCATCATCCTTTCTTCCTCAGACACACAGGTCTCCCTCTCTCTGCTTGACTAGTTGACATATCAAGTTGGATGTTTGCCCGCCGTGTTGAGCTTATCACCAGTGACAACAACATAGTGAATCCTGCCCAGACCACTAAGCATCTCGGTGTGATCCCTGGCAGCAAATTGTCATATGAGGCCCTCATTGCAGCTGCAAAGACCTTCCTGCAGATTTGTGCTTTAAAACTTTGCTCAAACCAAAATATTCACTCACAAGGGACCGACATCACCTTGTCTGATGTCTAGTCATCTGCAACTCCAGCCCAGAGGGGACTCAGATGTCCAAAGTATTTTCTTCAGCCTCTATACCAGTAATTCTACAGCTACCTCCGGTCTTCAAAGTCCCCAAATTTCCCTAATGCCCACCACTTCTCCTTGCAAACAACTTTGCCCTCTTTTATCTCAAGCTGGTGTGATTTTACAAGGCCATAAAGGGAACATCTCCATACCTCCAGACCATAGTCGAGCCCTCCACAACAACCTTGGACATTGACCCACTAAGCATTGCCTTTCCTCCTTCCTGATTCACAAATAATGAAAGTTGGAGCAGACTTTTTAGGAAAACAGTCACTCCCCATTCTGCCTGTATAAGCTACAAAGTAATCTCTTTTAGAAACACTCAACATTTATTGTATTTCTTCCACGACGGGGCCAAACTAATTGAAGACCACTGCAGTGGATCTCCATTTCTTTTAATTATTCTGCTATGTTTCTATTGTTCCTTCATTTCCATTTCGCCCTCAAGCTTGCTAAGAAGAACTATGCCATTTGTCTTTTTTTTAAGTTCATTTGTACCACATTTCTACAGCACAACTTATTGTAATACACATTGTCAGTGAGATACATCTGGGACGTGCTCTGGAGCTGAACCCCGTGGCCATCAGCCACCTGCAGCCCAAAGAATCTACTGACTGAGCCGCCGGCTTACTAAAGGGATGGCGGGGGTGGAGGTGAGAGATAAAGACAATATAGGCCTAAGAAAGAAATGAAAAAAAAAAAATCCTTACTTCCATCTATTGTCATAGGGAATGTGGAAGCACTGGCTAACAAGATGGATGAGCTCCCTGCATTGGCCAGGACATAGGCTAGTGGGACTCTAATGTTCAGTGAGATGTGGCTTTATCTTGAGCTTCTGCACTGGACTCTACAGGGAGCTTTCCATGTGAGCGAACTGAGGAAAACAAAGAGATGAGAAGAAGGTAAGGGGCCTTGCCATTTTTATTCTTTCTGATGCTATAATTCAGGGCATGCTATATATATTTCTCTAAAGCAGATGCTGTCTTACTGGTTCAACCATTACCTGTTTTCATTAACCATGGCTGTTGCTGTTAGCATTGTGTAACCATGATTGAAATGCCGTTTTTTTTTTTTTTTTTTACCATGGCTCTCTCCACTCTTCTGATTAGCTTTTCCCACTATACAAAGTGTACGGCACTGGACTAGCTGTATTGCCAGCCACAACAATACCCATCTGTTTCCAGATTCCAGGCTTGACAGGTGTGCCAACTGTCAAACAGCTGCACATTAACCTCTAAAGACCGTATTTTGAGTACTTTACAGAGGCCGTACGGTACAGGACAGGCTCTACCTTGGCATTACTGATTACGTTATATGACTGGGTGAACCTTAGAATTATGACAGATATAGTTCCTAATAGCAAGCAATGGGCCTCTGTGGACATTAACAAAAGAAAAGTGCAATTTCCAAAGCCAGTGATAAGTTGCCAGTTTCCCCATGCTGGAACTCACCAATAGGAATGGAGCTCCAACTACACCCAGCCAACACCCTCCTCTACCCCTTTGCCGTTATAGACTATTATACATTGGACTCTACTCCCACATCTGGAAGCTGGGAGGCAAATAATGATTTATTGTTTTTGAGAGTTTTGAGAGAAGAAGTAACACGTTCTTTCTCTTACAAATGGAAAGTAGAAATGATGAGCAATAAAATGCACTGTTCCTCAATTCAGTACAATCAGGGGTTTTGCCGATGCAACCTTTCTTGGTCTGGTATGACCAGTAGCTTATTGTGGCTAATGTGAGCTAATCTTAACAAAATGTAGGTCAGTGCTGCTGTATGCCTGGCATTACTGAGAGTGTTCACTGACTTGATGACTCATCTCTTTGTGTGCTACCATTACAGTATGTTTAAGTATTTACCGTCATCTCATAATTATGGCCACAGTGGCTACTGTTCACCAAAAGTTCCACCTGGAAAGGGGTATAAACTCACCCCTCCTCTACTGAGGAATGTGTTAGCATGGCCAAGGTGTACAATTATACTGGATTATATAAATCAGGACGTGATCAGACGTGAGCAAGACAAAGGATCTTGTTGTGAGATTTCAATGCCGCAAGATTCATCTGACACTAATAACACACTGTTGTTGCTCTTTACAGAGGTTAAAGTTAATTGCTGTAATGTTACTAATTAGGCAATATGTTTGCCACTTGATATTCCTTCAAGGTAATACGTTGTTAAAAGACCCTGTGATGGACGTTCCTGAAAACCTGTTGTGATTTCAATCTGTTTTCCTCCAATTCTACAACAATTTAGTGTTAAAAACACATTTTATTTACGTGACCATCCTCCGTTTGAACAAAATCAAAATTATACCACTTAGGGCTTTTGGCCAGCAAGCACCTATTAACATGATTGCTAACTATGCATTGTGTTGACGAGGGGTACAATGGAGGAGAGACAAGGACTGCAATCATGAATGGTGTCATGACCTATCATGATTTGAGGTTATAGACAAATCTAAATTTATTGCTAGAGGTTAGTTAGTGAAAAACTATGAAAATGTAAAGAATCAAGCTAATCTCAATTTTAGGTGTATCAAAAGCTAAATGAATGTACATAGATAGAATCTTTTTCAAAATATCATCAGCTTTCATATCGTTCATGTTGTTGGTCAGTCACTAAAGTTCCCAAGAGGCAGAGGAGCCTGTTGCTCTGACCTCTGTGGTCATAAAAGTTTGTTAGAGACTTGTACTGCTTATCTCATATCCATCACTGACCCCTGTTAGATCCACTGTAGTCTGCAAACAGAGCCAACAGGTCAGTGGAGGACATCTCATCCCAGAGCTGCAACGAACCAAGCCCTCCCAGCTGGCTGTGCCTGATCCCATCTGTTGGTGGATCACCAGCCTCCCAACTGGTAAGACACAACAAGTGAAGCTTGAAAAGCAAATGTTGGACATGCTCATCCTCAGCAGTGGCCCCCCGCTACAGTAGTGTGTGCACTTTCATCTGTGTTATTCTCATTCTACACAAGTGGCTGCACCTCCAAAGACCTCTCTGTGAAGCTCCTAAAGTTTGCTGACAGCACAACTGTTCAACCATTCACATTGCCTTATTCATGATGGTGATGAGTCGGCATTCAGACATGAGGTGGAACAGCTGGCTGTCTGGTTCAGCCAGAACAATCTGGGACTACATGCTGCAAAAACTGTAAAGATTAGGGTAGACTTCAGGAGGAGCCAATCCTCCTTTGCTTCCAATCAGCGTCAGCAGTTGTACAGTGAGCGTTGTAGCCTAATTTGAGCTCCTTGGGCTCTCGGTTTCTTCAAGGAGTTACGTCAGCTCCATCCTGACAAAAGCTCAACATCATTTTTACTCCGTCGGAGACATCCACCCAGTACGACAGAACCAGGCAGCATGATATCATCCTGTCAGCGAAGGAAATCATTGGCAGCAACTTGCCCTCCCTCCAGGACCTGTAGATAGGAAACACGTGACAGCACTCCTCCATCTGGGAAGTGCTTTCAGGACTGTTGACACCAAGACCACCAGATGCATGAACAGCTTCTTCCTCAGAGCTGTCTCCCAAATTAAAAAAGGTCTTCCCACCTCCCTCAACCCGTCACCCATGCCCTTGTAAGGAAGCAGATATTTGAAATATTTACATTGACAGATGAGCACCATCAGGAATATGTCACTTAACAAATTTGGTGCTGCCAAATGGTTACGAAACATGAGAAAAACCTTTGAACTACACTTCCTTATGACATGCTATCAAAACGCTGTATTTGTCACTGCTAGATACCAAAATAATGCGATGTAATAGGTCTAATATTGGTGAATCCAGTTGTCTGAGGATAGAGTCCTCATCTCACTGCTAGTACTGTTTGTATTTAACTGTTTTAATTGCTAATTAATAACTCCCTTTGAATTGACAATGTAAATACACTACCCAACAAAATAATCTCATTTAAGCAAATATGGAAAATCTATGGGGTCTCATTAAGTGGCGATGACATGCTCGTCTGATCCCAGATCCCAGCTTTAAAACTGGTATTTATATAGGCCTCCTAGCCACCAGGATACCGTATAGTTTACTAATTCCTAAAAGAACAATGTTGGACCCTGTCTATCTGGCTCTTAGTTGTGCTCATTAAATGAAACAATCACCAAATCTGGGGATTTAGCCGTAAGTCTGAACTGATCATCTCTCAGATCTTATACATGCCTCCGCTTCTGTATAGCTGGGTATTACAATGAGGGATCAAAAATAGGAGGATTACATTTAACTCGAGACCAACTGTGTGACTTCCCGTGGTTGTCATTAAACTACCTTCCCATTTTTTTTTAAATTAACTGAAATTATGGGGGCTTTAGCAAGAACCCTTATTTGTATTGTATCACTACATAGGATTGAGAAACCATATTTGAGACACAGCTTTCCGGTATAATAAAATTGACTGATCTTATGCAGTCACAGTCATTATTGTATGTTAGTAATGAATGCCGGTGACCTTTTTCCTTCAGTAAATGACTGGGCCAAAACAACACCAGATAAAAACAACAGACAAAGCTGAGGGGAATCTTAATGCTCACATTTGTGTTATTTTGGCCGTTTGTGTTCAGCACGCTGCTTATAAATCCTGCAAACAATATGACAGCCTTTACATCATGAATACCCATTTTCATTCTGCTCACAATCAACATCCGCATTGACAATGTACTCTTCAGTGAGTAATGACATGCAATGGCTCAACATCTATTTTTCTCAGTTCACCCTGGGCCTTGCAAGAGACAAGCAACAGTGGAACCTATTAACATGAGAATGATTAATGTGGCCAGATGAACCCTGTACTGTAAATCATTCTTAAAAGTTGATGCACAGGACGCTGTGTAATTACATGATCACAAATGACCCTGACAAAACAGTCATGGGAGTGCGCTGGAGATGGTATTTAATGTTGATTTATGGCTTTGTGTTAGGTGTGCTCATACCTCTCCTGAATGATGTGTGAAATTTGGGGATTTGGGGCCTCGTGTACTAGAGAGCAGTGAACCCTGTGAATAAAAAAAGTTAATAATAAAATCATAATCATAACCCTCAAATTGAAAATTACCAATATTGCAAGTAAATACATTATACTCGCTTGCTGTGGACTTTTGTTTAATGGGAATGTCTTAAAATAAAAATGTTAACTACATTGCTTTACTCAGCTAATTATTTTCTAGCTAATTGTGCCTTATTAGCTTGCCGTCATAAAGTAGCTCATACATTTTACATCTACTGATTTATGTTATGGCCACTCATACCATTTATCATATGCTATCAACTGTACCTAGCCACTGTAGCCAAGGGCCAAAGGCCTCCATATGACTGCCAGACAGTGTCTCACAGCACTACTGGGGGTAGTGAGGGTTCCTCCTGAAGTCAACTATCACCTCCACTGTTTTGGGTGGGTTCACATCAGAGACCCAGTGATTCAATCTGTATAAAGAAGCTGTCTCAAATGATGGGCTGGATTTTCAGAAGGACACGGCCCACAGAGGAGGGTCCTTCATAAATCCTGAAGGCCAGGCTGACCCCATGCCTTGTCTGAAAATGACACTGTCTGGCAAGTACAGATTGAAACTAATAGTGCATTCAAGCGGACCTTATCAACTCATAATGTCAAATATGTAAAAGTTTATGAGCAAATGGCCAAAAGTGTGGAAGTGCCACTTTGAACCTAGGGCATGATACAGGAGGAGTTGTACAGTGTGACATTTCACTTAGACACATGATGGACTGGTACATATATCCATCACTTCCATTCCCTGTAATGCCTTGTGATTAACAACATTTCCACACTGCTAACAAGAAGAAAAGTGTGGAGTTTATCGCTCCCATTATTTACTCCTCTCAGTGGCTTTTCATTGGTCTGGTTCAAGTGATATAAAACCAGTGATCAATGACCAACTGAGTGAAAATACCGGGTAAATGGAACACACTCACATGATATTTCCCAAATTTACGAGTTGAGGGGAATTGCCTGACCGCTTCATTAATTAACTGGCCAGTGCTCAGTGGATTATGGGATACTGAGGGATGCATGTGTCCTCCAAATTTGGGGAAAAAAGGAGGCTGCATTTCTTTTGAATTGGGACAGACTTCTTGACGTGTTATGATGCATCTGGTCTAGAAATGCAGACCTTGGAGGATCCAGCCCCTGAACTGGGACACACGAAAGTCACAAGTGTCCTGAACTACAAATAGATCAGTCGTTAGAAGTGCAATCGTTTGTGTATGAGGAAAAGAACAGCAGGGAGAGCACACATTCCTGGAGGGCACTACTGATGATTGTTACATCTGAAGGTCAGGAACCTCACATCTGCTTCTTTAATGGACACATTTGTATGCATGCAAACTTGCACGTGTTTACACCAGAATTTATTCAGATTTTTATCATGGCTTTTGCTCACACACATACATGTACACGGCTACATACAGGAAGAGTGACCAACAAACCAAGAGAGACAGGCTTATTGACAGTTTGGCAGACAGACATAGCGACAGAAAAAGTCTAAGAAATGGAGACAGAAAAATCAAAGTGATTTACAGACGGAAAGCCAGACAAACTAAAATGACTGACAGGTGGTGAAACGGGCAAGCAGACTTCTGCTAAAGGTATTTAATAGAATTGAACTGATAGGATACAGGTTCTCTGGATGTGTGCGGATGCATGGGAGCTCTGATAACCAGCTGGTCAGCTTCAACTTAATCAGGGCCTCAAAAGTCATAAGGGAAAGGGAATAAAGGAAGTGTTCTGCCTATTCTCATTCAGCGCTGGATTGAGCTGTTTGTCAGTGGAAAGCGGTGAATCTCTTGGCAGAGAAAAGAAGAAGCTGACTGGATAAATGCCATTGTCACATGTCTATGGAGTCAGATTTGGGCGATATATTCAAGTTCATATTCAAGTTATAAGTTTTACTTTTGAAATTTATGTTTTCTATCTATCTCAAATTCTTATTTTATGTTTAATATTTAAGACGTTTTGCTTGATTGCATTGGCCCAAAAATGATTACATACATACATACAGTATACGACACATACATGTCAAGCTTGCCTGGGTTCCTTTGCTTGTTTTGACGCAACAGAGCTTCTGACTTAACGACTGTATCAAAAGGACAGTCATTTCTGACAGGGACATGAAGCTGCTTAAAGCTTTTATCACACAATTACTTGAGTGTGGGGTGATATTTAGTGCAGTGCTGAAACTGGCCTTTGCAGTTAATCTGAGTACTGCTTAAACACGTTCTTATCTTGTCCAGGTGAAGTAATGAAGGCTGCATATTTGGTGGCATATATAGATGAACTGTTTTATGATGTGTAGTGATACATGCAAATTAAGACAGTAATAAAAATGTGAGCAAGGCTAAGTCCCATGCAATATTGATACAATTCAACGATTAAAATACCATAAATAACCAACTGGACCACTTTTTGTTTTCTCTGGGGATACAGGTCAAGATTTGAATTTGACCCTTAACAGCGGCTCACTTCACCATGACAACAGTTCAAGGAACTGCCCAGGTGCTGAAATATACCCAAAAGAATATTCAAATCATATGATGAAAAATGTTTATTTTGCTTGTTTTGTTGCATTAAAAATGGATTCAATGATTTGTGATGTTATACATTATTCAATTGCATCTGCATGCTTTGTGAAAGAACACATGTTGTGACTGTGGTCATACAGGGTAAAGGTCATTGTAGGGTGATATTTATATCAGGTATTTCCTACCTGACAGACAGCGCTATCCTATGTTTAACCACATTTAACCACATTTTGTTCAGATTTACATTTCACTCAGTTAAGCTATGTGTCATTTTGACTTCTATATGAAATGTTTATAATACAAATATAGCCCTCACATAAGCTCTCCTTCTTCCGTGCTTGCTTCAGAATTATGGGACTCGGGGCAAACCAGAGGACATCAAAGTGTCTTTATGAACCCACTCCTTTTAAACCACAACATGCCCACAGCGTCTCCACATCAGACACTTGTGTGATGGGTTTTCTGTCAACAAACATGTGGTGCAGCCTAATATGCAAGGTTATTTTTCCAGCTCTGGTATTTCCCTACATCAACTTCAGCTGGCATGTTCCAGGCAAGTTCCCCCGGCTCACCATCAAGCCTGACTGGGATACACAGGACAGAGCCATCGTTAGCAGTATTAGTTGCACCTGTGACAGGTGTGGAGCGTCTGCTGTGGAGAAGGTCTGCCGTGAAAATTTTTTTCTTCTGTGGTCTTACAGTCGATACAATCGTGTCGAAACCTATCAAAAGAAAGGTAAACAAATGTGGTCATGACTGTTCATGCCCTTTTGTGAAACAGGAAGAACTGAAGGACTCTGGAAAAGAAACAACAAACAAAGGAAAGTCAACATGGAGACGAAAAAGCTAGCTAACGATAGCGGCTAGCATGTTGTAAGGAGCTATCTAGCAGCGATGGAGGGGGAAGTCCTGTCAACAAACAAGACCACCATCACAGAAACCACAGCAGTGGGACATTATACGGCATGGATACTTCACCTGCGTGACAGGAAGGAGAGGGGACGACGTCAAAAGCGTGAGTCAGATACACCTTCTGCCTGTCTGTCCCTTAGCTTGCTTTGCTGGTTTGTTTCCTGATGGCTACATGTCTCCCTGCTGCTGTGTTGTGCGTATTTCACTGCTTGCTGTGTTAATGCTGGTTGTTTGGAGGTTTTATTATGCATTGTATCTTGTTTTGCCTGGACACTGGACTTTGCTGTGTTGCTACACAGACGCGGTCGCAAAGAAGAAAGCCCGCCGAGGCTTTGGACCATTTGGTATTGATCCAATTTTGCCCTGTTGACTGTGTGTTATTGTTTGTAGCCTGTCTGCTAGCTGGTGGTGAGCATTTCATCTTGGTTGGTTTGGTACTTTGTTGCTGAATGAGTCATTTGTTTTAATAACTTTGTAGGCTATTTATTGAATGCCAAGCTTATGGATGAGAGTGTGTAGGTCAAGTATTTGACACATGCATTGGTACTTTTTGATGAACATAAACTATGAGATTTGTGAATGTACTCTGGCATTTTTGTCCGTGTGTTTGTGAAGTATGTGAAGTAAATAGAGCATTGAAAATACTACTTACCCATTTATTATTTCATTTTTTCTTACCTCTGTATCCACTTTTTCTGTCCTTTTACAACATAACTGTTCCACTAATGGCTCTTTAAACCCCAGGAACCCAGGCCTTTTCTCTCTGTTGACATTGAACGTGACTTGCAGCTCACTGTTCACCTCAAATAAATGTCGTTTTCTTGATGGTAGCTCATCCCCGTCGCCTTTTGACTCTTGCTGAGGGGTGTGAGCCAATAACTGTCCGACCTTGGGGGAGTCTAGTCAATTTTAGCTGTTGGGAATGTTGTATCTAGCTGTGTGAATCATGAGCGCTTTTGATAAGTCCTTGAATGACCTGTGAACACTGGCTCATTCAGTGAATAGATGGCAGTCACCGACGGGTGGATTTGCTTTTGTTTTTCATAAACCTAATGAGTGTAACGCTCTTGACAGTCTATTTCAAGTCCCCTCAGATGAATGTCTTCATAATGTTTTATTCTAAATGTACTGTACGTCTTGATTAACATTAAACCCATTCTCTGCCAGTAAATGATTATCAGCGGAATATTCAACATTCGCTTGTGTTGGTAAACATAAATGAGAAACTACAGCTCATTGCTGTGGAGGCGAAAACAATGTAAATCTGATGAAATGAATCCGAATGAGTTAAATTTGGATCAGACAAGCTCATTTCCATAATTAGCCAATTGTGTTTGGAGAGTGACTCATTTAAATCTGCTCACTGTTGAAATATGCATGTCTTGAGTCATTAAAAACAAGGACGTAACTCTAATAACACTATACATGCAAGCTGAGGTTGAACGTAATGAAGCGTCTCTTTGTTAACGAACATACACAGCTTTGATTTGTGAATTCAGCTAAAGCCTGGAGAATGTGTCATACGTGTTAACAGATAGAATGGATGGATGGATGAATAAATAACTACTTGTTTCCAATTACTGAACTCTGTCTCCGTCATTATGACTGGAGTTTGGCTTATATTCTTGTAGGTTATATTTGCTTTATTTTCTATATTGTCTTTGTTCTTTTTCAAATAGAATACTTTGAAGCCAAAACTGTGCATATTGCAGTACTTACTTTTATAATGAGGGTGGCAAACTAAACCATTGATGGCTTAAAATCATGCTGTAATTTCTGTTTCATTTTATGGGTAGTTATGGCAGACGTGTCTTGTTTTGGTTTCCATATTGGGTTGACTGGGTTGTGATTGATACCTGATTGTAGCTGCAGAGGACATTAAATATTGGTTGAAAGCTTTTTATTGGGGAAAGGACAGCCCTTCCTGTCTCACAGTGGTGTCTATACTGAGACTGGCTGTCTTCTTGTCTCCTTCGCGGAACACTTCTTCCTCTAGCTTGTGACTGTAGTTGGTGTCATTATCAGTTATTTTTCTTTTGTTTTAATAATGAGCTTTCTTTGTATGCATGCTCAGCCATATATGATGGCTTTACTCATCCATTTAATACCTCTCAATGAAGCTAAAGGGTTATGGAATGACAGCAAGGGAAGGACTCTTGTGTGAGCCATCATCAATATGTAAGATATGGTAAAATGATTCCAAAGTTGTAAAATCCTTCTTCATAGTGCTATGCACGACTTTGACATTTGATTAGCCTTCACAATCATCATTGTACCACTCAAACCTGCCTTTCTGGATTGTATTTCATTGTCTTACACGTAGCTAAAGTAAGATGCAGCGCTCTGCCTTTTCTTTTTAAAACATAGTTTTGTTCTCAAAATTAGTAAAAAAGCACTTCTCCCCAGCCTGGGTGCTGTTTTAGGGTGGTACACGTATGGCATGGGAGGAGGGACTGCCTTAACTGTTAAACTTATGGAACAAGTATCTCTTGTGCACAGTAACAAACATAGTTAGTTTGTAGCATTAATAGCTGCAGCCTTGCTCTGCAAGATTGACAGTGATGTCTATCTCTGGTAGATTTACAGTAAATCCACCAAGAGATGGGTATACAAATAACAATGACATGTCACATCATCTATTTTTTGAAGCTAATCCTCTAAACAGAACATCAAAGTAATGCTTCATTGAATACGCTGCATAATGTTGGAGTTATCAACAAGCATCAGCAATAATTACTTTTGACTATAACTCCAATTAACTCCACGGGTGATTTCATGTTTAAATACTTCAAATCCTTCTTTATCTTCCGTCCTGCTTTTATAGAAAACAGTTGTTCATAAGATGATGAAATCTCTCCTGTTTTGTATTTGTCATCACCTACCTCCAGCATATGCTAAAGTCATTAACCAAGATGTGAATTACCTATTAACTCTGCAGGTATCTGACAGGTTTCCGCAAATAAATGTAATTTACAGAGGACTGAGCCACAAACAGCTGTCAGCATTGCTTGAATCTGCCTTAGGGTGCATCATTCAAGCATATCTGCAGCACTTTATTCTGACTGTGGATCCTTTCGTTTGGTTCATTTGGTTAAACAAAGCCATTCGAATTTGGGTGCACACCAAACGGCCCCATTGAGACTGCCTAAATCTTGGTTCTCTTTCAAGCCAACTGGTGCACCCCAGTTCATTAAGTAGTTCATTAAGAGAGACCAGAATCGGAACCAGCTACAGGAAATAACCCCAAAATGAATAAAGTAAGAAAAGTGTTGTAGATTGATTAGTTAATGACATCTAATGAATCTGGATGATAAAATTAGCCTATAGATTGTAAACATATGTGATATGTGACAAGAATGGATGTGGGAGGACGCAGAGCAAATTCCAGGTGCTGCCACACAACCTCGTCTCCATGATAGAGACGTGGAAAGAGGACAGAATACACAAACGAGAGGCTGAATCTCCTGGAGGACAAAGATTCCGATCCAAAACCGCCAGGGGAGAAAGTCCCAGGATGGCGGATGATCCAGCACAGAGAAGCCGGAGTGAAAAGAGGAGGAGAAAATAGGGAGAGAGAGATGGAGAGGGCTGGAGTTGCTTTTAAAAATGATTACAGTATTCTCGTCGGCATGACAAAACATGGACTATTAGCGCTAGGCTTAATAGATTAATTGAGACTGAGACCAACCCTCCAGAAGGATTATGGTAACAAGTTCTAGGTCTGAAGTAATTATAGAATAAGCAACTAACTGAAAGTTGAGGCAAAACTATGTTTTCTTCAATACTTCAACAGAGTCACACTGTCTATCAACATGGAGGTTATTCCAGAGGAAGGGGGCAGATAGGAAAAGGCCCTGCAGCCAGCTGACTTCTGTTTAACTCTGGGGACAGACAAGAGTCCTGTATTCTGTGAACAGAGAGCAAGGGATAGAATATAACGTTTAAGGAGATCAGAGTGATATGAAGGTGCGAACCCATTTAGAATTTCATAAGTCATCAGAAGCACCCTTTTTAAAGTCTGATCTGACATGGTTAGGGACCCACTGAAGGGGACCTACTTTTAGTTAAAATTCTAGCTGCATTGTGAACCGTTTGACAGCTTTAAGTACTAGCACGCAGCAGGCCTGACAACAAAACGTTACAATAATCAAGTCTGGACGAAACAAACAGTGTCAAAAGCTGCCCTGAGATACAGTAATAGAAGCACGGAAGATCATTTATCACTTTAGTAAGTGCAGTTTCAGTAGAAAGATGGGCCCTGAAAGCAGAAAAGGTTCAAAAGATTACTGTTAAATATGTGGGACGAAAGTTGCTGAGACAAAACTCTTTCTAGTACTTTAGAAAAGAATGGAAATATGGTATGTATATATGTATGGTAGGTATATGTGCAAATTACATCGTCAGGGTTATTTTCTCAGACTTTAAAAGTTCCTCTACAGCTAGAGGAGACATTGTACAATTATATGTAAACTATTTTCATAGGCTCAGTAGTAAAATCATTCACATTAACAAGCCACTAGCAATACCGATTTTGGATTTATTACTAATTAAATAATCAATTCTTCATCCAAACCAGTGGATGAATTAGTCATTGCTGTGCATTACATTGCAACAGCCAAAGTGCAACTGCTGTTGCCCAAGTATGAAGGACCTCCACTGAGGCCATTAGACTTCAGGTGTGTTTTTCATTGTGTCACACATATTCTAAAGCTGGGTCAATGATGTATAATCACCACAAGCAAGTCTCAGGCTGTGTTTGTATATATATATATTCTAGGTGTGCATGAACCCTGCAGGCTCTGTATTGATCTGTAATGTTGACTCAGGTCTCACGGTTGAGTTTTGAAGTTCTGGATCAACCATTATGTTATGTTGAAATATAAATTGAAAATGTTGGCACTGAGTTTGGTATGAGAACTGTAAGAGTTACAAAGTTAACCTTTTTTTAAGGTTACATTGATATTTGCTTATCCATGGTTATGCCCATTATGCAACATGTTTAAGTCCCAGGACTATGATTCCCAGCATTCAAAGCTGTCTCTTTCAATCCCACGTGGAATATAGCTCAGAACCATGTTACTGCCCCTCTTAACTAGACTTTTATATTTTCTAGCCGGTCGAGTTCCATTACCGTCATGGCTAAAACAGACTTGACAGTTTTAACTTTGTATATTTTTGGCTCCCAGCCCGCGAAGTCATTTCTTTTGATGAAAGCGATGTATGATCGTGCCCAAGCCCAATGTCTCACTGCCCCTTTCCACTTTTCTGAAATATTCAAGTAGCAGTGAAGATCAAGGACAGCCTTGGATTTCAAAGCTATCAGTTTTTTTTTTCTTTTTGATGAAACCCATGTAGAGAAAGGCGTCCCACTTCAGTATTTTACTGCAGAAAATGTTCCCTTTATATAGTGTTTATTATCTTTAATTTTAAATTCAGCAATCAAACACAGACTTTTATCAGGAATTCGCTTACTATGCAATATAATGTGTTGACCCCAAGTGCTATTTGCATATAGAAGTGTGAACTTCAAAGCTTACATTCAGCTCCAGTGAAACACAAACCCCACTATAGTGGAGCACGTCTTTATTCTTGGACGCAGTGTTATAAATCACACTCAGAATTGTTATGTAATACCTGCTTAGTGCTGAGACTTAAGTGTGATTAAAAAGCAGAGGAAACATGGACGTAATCACACATACGGTGTAAGATCCAGAATGCAGGATGTGTCACAAAACATTATCCTAAAGTTAAATGTGTAGCCGTGCATAATGGTATTACTTACACTAGATCTTCTGATAGTTCTAAAATATAACGGGGGACTAAAGTGTGCTCTGATATCAAAGTGACAAGTAATTTGGTGTGGACCCAGTCATCTAGAGAGAGCATGGACATGTGGAGAAGACCCAGGAAGCGTCTCCAATCTGGCGGTGTCGATCACGGCAGATGGAGCGGTCGGTCGGCCAAGCAGCCTCTGTTGTCAGCGCCATTCACAAATAGCGCAGTGCATTGCAACTTCATGAGCTGATTAGGAAACAAGACACAGGCAGAAAGATGAATCGCCCTCGCCCGCTGCGTAGCATTAAAGGACACGTCTGCTTTTTCCTCCTTTCAAATGACAGAGGGATAGTCCACCCTTCTGGTGCATTTTTTTCCCGCTCCTTGTAGACATGAGAAACGGCCACAAAGATCAAAGTACAGAGTGTCAGCCATTCCACAGGGAGGAGATGCAAGCATGGGATTGAGAATTGGCCTGCTTACACACTGCAGACTGTTAATACAGAGGGGGGTCGTCTGGGCAGAGTGAAGCCGGGACTGTTATCCCAGACACTGTTCCCAGTGGGGGATCTATATAGAACGATCAATACTTTTTTTGAAGTCATAAGTAGATTCCAAAGCCCAATTTCTCACATGATTTGACTCCATGACCTTGAAGTACAAGTAATGTTATGACGAAATATCATTGGATGTAGCTACATGTTGTGTATTTCTACATAAATGTAAATCTTAACATGCTATTTAACATGGAAATCCTTAAACATCCTGTATGATATATGGCCACAAGTATGTGGACACCCATGTCTGTATACTTTTGGTTTGGGGCTGTTTTCATAGTTTGGGCTAGCCCCCTTTAGTCTTTATTAATTATTATTATACTACAGGTATTTTGAACAATACTGTGTTTCCAACTTTGTTGCAACAGTTTGGTTAAAGCCCTTTTCTGTTCCAACTTGACATTAAGAAATGGGTTTTCCCAATTTGTTGTGGAAATACTTGAGTGGCCTGCACCGAGCCCTGACCTTGGCCCCGTCCACCACCTTTGGGATAAATTGGAACGCCAACCATGAGCCCGGCCTTGTCACCCAACATCAGTGCCCGACCTCACTGATGCTCCCGTGGCTGTATGGCAGCAAATACCTGCAGCCAGGTTCCAAAATCTTGCCGAGAGCCTTCCCAGAAGAGGGGAGGCTGTTTCTAGCAGCATATTACTGTCCATGGTTTTGAAATATGATGTACAATCACATATGTGGTATTTTTAATGCTAATACTGGTAAATTTCCTGAAACAAACACATATCCATGCCCCTGAGGACCGTCTCTGTGTGAAAATTATTTTTACTTTCGTGGATCAAAACAACTTCAATTCACTTTCGCAAATAATTCAGTGTAAAGATATGAGTAAAATGTTCGTTTGGCCTAAAGTATAACTCTACAAAAGGACGACACTGTATTTAGGACAGCTTTGATATATTCAAAAACATAGATATTGATGTGCGTGCAATTTTAGATTCTGTCAGTGTTCCTTTTAACAATCCACCACCCGACAGCTGGACAGTGGAAGTAGAGTAATGCAGCAGCTGCCACCAGAAAATTAAATATGTGAGCGGCATCCAGCAAGTCTTTAACCGTGTGACCTTTATCAAAAGTAATTTTCGACAGGGGGGTTTATCATACCCCACATGGACCCCATGCACAATACACCATTGGTTAACTGGGTTCACTCAGTCATTTCTCAGCAATTTTTTCTTTTTTTTCCAGTGACAGACTGCATCTCTGTTTTCAAGTCTGATCAAACTGCAACATATAAAGCGCAGAGAGCGAGGCGCTGGTGTTTTTCATGAGCACCGGGCAACATCAAACCCATCAGTACAGCCGGCCGCGGTTATCACTTTTCTCCATTTTACATCTTTGGTGATCAACGGCCTGTGCCAATCCAGTGGGGTAATTGGCCGTACATCTCCGCCAGTGAAAAGGTTAATTAGTATGCTATTATGTGGGTGATTGAAAGCTATGATAAATAATGTAATGGGTTTTACTCAAGATTTGTTTTGCTGCAGTATGCTGCAACCAGCAATGTTTGGTTATTTAGTTTATTTGTTTGTATTGATGGAAACATATTTAACACCTTACAAGACTATATACAGCCTGCCTAAGAAGATCTGCACGGCTGTAAATCTTATCAAAATATGATCAATTCGTATCAGTTCATGATCAAATATAGATTTTACAGTAAAATTGAAACACTGTATAGCTCAGCAATCACATATCTGTTCTGTATGTCGAATTCTGTTAAGAGACAAGGAACAAACACAACAGCTCTATTTAAGATTTTAGGCTGGCTTTCTAAGCTTTGACACATGCAGAATAAAGTTATACTGATTTGCTATCTAGGCAGAAATCCATTTGCATGTGCTAAACAAAGGAACAGAGCTCTTGAGCCTTTCAACAAATGCAGAAATGATGGGGTGTCTCCACGTTGAGGTGCAAAAATTGAGGGAATTATTAAAATGACTCACATTTGTCCTTCGCTAGATTCTCACAATCAGAAAACACATTTTTTTCCTCTAATTGCACACACGAGGCCGCACCACCCAGTCTTGAAATGTGTGCATGACCTCCTCTGCTTTGACACAGAAACACAGTTGGACTGCAACAACAGACTTATGCATTACCATATTATGCGATGAAATAACAGCACCCGTCTCACTGTCACTTAATCTGCCGGAGCAGAAAACACACGTACTCCATTAGTGTCCACGTTTTCCTTAAGAACATAATGTACACGTTCGTCCACATGAGTCATGGGCTGAACCACGACTCATTCACACGTACAGTGCTGTGGTGTGAGGTGAAGTCAAAGAGACCAAGGCTGTCCCTGGCTGTTAGTTAAGTGTAAAGATGTGTCCGGTCAACATTACAGGCGCAGTCTACTGACAGAATGTCTCATGCACACAGACATGCAGCTAAAGTGTATCTTTATACCAAATGTGTTACAAGTTAACTACTTAAGAGTGACCGTGTAGTCATCATATCAGGTATAATAATAATAATGATAACAAAGGCAATTGGCTATTAAATAAATTATGAAGACAGACCTTTTAGGAGATTTATTTTTCACACACAAAGCAACAATAAAGCTAGCTTTCTGTCTCACTTTGCTCTTATTTAAAGGAAGCAAATTTACCCCAAAAGACGCATATGAAAAAAGGCAGGTTTGTTCATATTCATAGTTATATCAAATCTTTTACAAGTGGATTTACTTGCTGCATGTAAAACAAGAGAACAACAACATTTCCCTTACATTCCCCCATTTGTAATGTCTGTAAATATTGGAAATAATATATAAAATAATCTAACATAATAAAATATAATTAATTAATATCATTGATTTCATCCACATTACTCAGCCCTACATAAGAAAGATGGAGCCACTTTACTGAATCTATTAGTGTCAGCATTGTTTCTAAATAGACAATTGGTGATGCCCCAAGCCCGAGCAAAGATTATATTTATCACTTTTGATGTGATCCACGTTGGTACTATCAAAGAAACCAAGCTATTCAAAGATCTGATGATAACCTTGCGATTTCCTTTTTAATATTCCGATTTCAGCTATTTGAGAAATGCAATCTGAAACAAGGCCTTGCCTGCTAAGTATCTTATACCCAGTCCATACTATGAATAGAGATGAGATGTTGTGAGAAAGGAAACTGAACACTATGGGCTACTCACTGCTGGGTATTTAAAAAGGCTTTTTCCCCATCTGGACCCACCAACGTTGGATCTTTTGGCTCTTTGGTGTCCCTTGGTCTAGAGGGATCACAGACCAGCTGGGTGGGTAAACATAACCATGCTGTGTGCAGTGGGATGTCATATTGCATAATCTCTGGCCATTGTTGTCCTTTTTTTTTTTTCAAACGGTGACCCCTCACTGCCATTTGGGAATACCAACAAGCTAAGTTGCTGGGTGCAGCAGATTTAACTCCTCACTACATGGCATGCCAGCTACCACACGCAATTTATTGTTTGGTTTAATCAGGGCCAGTTTGATTAATCACAGTGACAGACTCTGTGCGATGAACCCATTCCTTCAGTATTGTTATCCCTAAGACGTCTGCAGAAGCACCCTCCATCCCATTGTTGGTCCCAGCCCACAGTTTAGAAAAACCAGGCCGTAAACTATACATAATTGTTTGACTCTCAATTATGTAGGCAGTTTGTAATCTCTGCCAGAAGGGGCCTGCTTAATCACAGCAGTGGGGTGAGATATCACCGTCAACAGACATTTGTCTACGATCGTGGTAATCTATAGCCTCGTTCCCAATCATGATCACATTATAACCCACACATACAACAAGTGGAGACAAGGGGGATACAAATATTTTTCATGCTACTCGTACGTTTCCCTGATTAAAATTTCCATAACATCCTGAGGGGGAATCATTGTCATGTATTATTCATACCCAACAACCCTTAAGCATTTAATAGAATGATGTGTGAACACACACACAGGTGCAGTTGTAGATTAGTATGCATGTATGTGACAAACATTTTTACATTGTTTTTATAATTAAACAATGCTGTTGAAACCAATAATTATGTGATCATCAGTGTTATCTGGGGATAGACTGGACAAATAAACAGAGCTAGACTTTGATCTAGAATAACCCACCAAACCCAGTGCACCGATACACCACAGCCCCTGGCAGAGCTGTCACGATCATTTAAGGCTGCATTGACATGATGCAAAAGAGTAAGAAAACAGCATCCTAGTTAACTGTGCTACGCAGCCCTGACCCTGCCCTCAAGGGCACCCTAAGGGGGCCGTGTTAATGGGGCCCCTCACCGCTACCAACAGTAGCTCTTTTCATTAGGAAGGACAAAAAAAAAGAAACTATTCAAATCTATAGCCACACAAGCAGCGCTGTGAGGCTGTAATGCTCATCTCACGATGGAAAACAAATTTTTTGGATGAGGAATGGAGTGACAGCTTTGATATTCTTGGACCATATATAGATATAATAGGGCTTCCTTCTTTTTATGTCTTAGAAAAACTTAAAAAAAAAAGAAAAGGTATTTGAACTGTTCTTGACTTGTTCAAATTCAAAATGTACAGTTTATAAGCCCAACAGACCGTTTGAAATAGTTTGCCTTGTGGTTCAGCAGAGGGTGTTCTTCAAATTCACTATTCGCTTGATCTATTCTTATAGACCTATTTGTAAACTAAGCTAAGCTGACCGGATAATTACGACACCATCAGAGAAGCAGTGTGAGGGAGTATTTTGGGTTTGCCGACTTTGTAAAGTTCCATGGATGTACAGTTTTTACCATTGACTTGTCACATTGTTTGCCAGTCCATCACGTAGTGAACTCGTTCTTCCCACTTGTCTATCATTTAATGGTGGAAATGTTTGGCTATATGACTTGACTGTCCATTCACTCCTGCCTCGTGGCTTTACCTGTTGCCAACAGCAAGCATGTCTAACCTGTGGTTACTGTCCATGAAAGTAGTGACTTCACACTTTGATCTAATAATGAAATTGTAATTACATCAAAAGGAAGCAATCTGCTGATTCAAGTCATTTACACATACTTCTGAACTGTACAAGTGTTTGACTTGAGTTTTTCTCACATCCCACCTCTAAAACAGTTCTTCACCATTTACAATATTTATTAATTTAGCTTATCTGCCATATTTATTCAGTTTTTTTCTAATAATAGTTTAGCTACTCAATTTGAAAAGAAAAAGACTTGTCTTCAATCCAAAAAACTCAAATTGCAAACAGGCTGTTAGTGGAGTGGCATTGTTTCAACAGGGAATGCCAAACTGGGGCTCGTACGCATGGCGGCTCCAAGAGGGAGTTTTCTGTTGGGCATAAGACGCTTCTACACTCTCCCATGGCAACAGGCCATTTTCTAGAGATAAACATAAAGAGTCACAAATAAAATGGTAGAGAGCAGGATAGAAATATATGAAAGTAAGAAATGATGGAACATCAAGGGTGATGTATTTATACGAGATATAGAACGCTTGGTGGAGCATTCCAATTTCACTTGTGTGCTTTCCTCAAGCGTACAGTATATATTTATTTGTTGTTTATCCCTACATGTGTTTTCTGTGGAACCATATAGGTAGTTCAGTAGAGAAAATGTTTCTTTCAGCAGATTGTTAAAATGTCCATTCAACACAAACATACGGTGGCACTTCAAGGGAAAAATCTCTAACCGCCACATCGTATTCAATTTCACGTTTCATGTCAAGGCCGCATATAATTACCGCAAACTTATCTCGTCATCTCCTAACCACGCGTGCCTTCAAAGCCCAGTCAAAATGCATATATGCTTTTGATCCAATATCTCTGCCCCCTTTATCATGTTGCAGCGGGATTATTGGGATCACTGTCTGTCGGAAGCAATCGGAGGCCCCAGATAGACGCATGACCAGCCAAACTCTGTTTTTCTGCTTGGTTAATCCGACAGCACCTTCTGAGGGGATCCAATTAAATCTCTCCTTCAAAGAATATGTGACTGCTGGAGCATAGATGAGATGAGAAGGATGGGCGGGAGGAAGAGAGGGGTGGAGGGAGGGAGGTGGGAAGGGGTCTCTTCTGTTTTAATCATTCCAGATCAGTGTCACACTATTTAACCAGCCCTGCACACCAGAAGAATGTGTTTGGGAGAACAGTGGAGATTAAAAAGCTGTGTGGAATGGATGCATGCGAGTTACAAGGCTGAGCTGATAAACACATCATATATCTGTTGATTAAAGGTGATAAGATGAATAACATCTTAAATCAAATGTATCAGTGCCTATAATTACAGGGCTAAGCAGACATTTCATGGTGACATACTGTATTTACACCCAAAATTGCTGCTTGAACCTCACAATGTAGTGAAAAAGTAAAATGTCTTTTTAGAAAAAAAAACTAAGATAGTTTGTTTTATTCAGTGTACAAATAACATTCACATGCCAATTATGAGCTTGAAGTGCACTTCTGATCATGAAACTCTTTGTGCCACTTTCCTTGGCAAAGTACTCGAGTTCTGTAGCAGCAGATTACAGCTCTTCTATTTAGGGAAATCCAAAATAAATTGTTTTGCTGAATTGAAAAATATTCCCATAACAAGACATGATGCCATGATGTTAAATATATCAATATTAGAGCTGAGCGTTGCAACTTCTTTGAATTCCTTCCAGAGGCCGCGTGTTTACTGAGACATACTGTAGAAATACAGTTTTATCAAGTCTGTGACTAATTGTTTGATGGTGGGATCCCGAGGGAGGGAAGCCTGTTGGGATGCAGCGTAAAGAGGGTGGCAACCTCCTCGTTAACACGAATGACAATATGCATTCTCTATCTCCGGAAAAAAAAAAAGGAACGAGGAAGAAAACGTTGAAACTACTCGTCACTAAATCATCCTCAACTTGTTCCCCTTCTCCGTGGCATCCTCCAGTCATCTTGTAGTCAACAGTGCATGCCGGAGGCGGCCTCTGCCAGAGTGAGTGGCCAGTAATTATAATACGCTCGACAGGTATTTTTCTGCTAATTAATTTTGGGATAAGCAGGCAACCTTGCATGTTTTCCACTTTATTAAGCAGTGGTGGTAAAGGGTTGGCAGTTTAAAGTGTCCTACTTTTCTGAGCCCGCCGGGATGGATAGATGATGAAGGGAGGCCAGGGGAGATGAGTGGTGGGAGCGAGGTGAGGGAGGAGGGAGACGAGACTCAGACTTGCAGATGACGGATGCATAGATGGATAATTGCACATATTAAATGTATAGAAAGGGCCCTGTGTCAAGTTGAACCCGTCAAAGCTGAGATTCCACTACCAAGTATCAAGCCTCTAAAGCACCAGAGGTGCTGACTCTCCCATAATGGTGTTTAGACCGTCTCTGTCCTCTCCCTCATCCACACGTTTGTGTGAAAAAAAGCCTCTTAGGGCTCAAAACCGCTTTAATAGAAACTCCTCAATTTTTTATTTTTTTGCTAGAGTGTACACTGAACACTTTGCCACGGCTAAAGAGATCCAGAACACAAATGTAATGGTTTCCCATCACAGCGTGACAGCTGCTGTGAACAACGCACTGTGACATCCTGCAGAGTGGATAGTCCACAGTGGAAGTGATCCCCCACCAAATCTCCAAATAACGTTTAATTGTCAGAGTGAAGGGTGTGCAATTGTCCCAGCTGTCTGTGGCACGCTGAGCCCTCTTATGTCTGCCTTTTTATTAATGAGATGCACACTTACACTACCATTTCAGATGTCTCACTAAGTCTGGATTGCTTATGATTGCTTTTTTTTTTTTTTTTACCAAAGACTGAGAACTCCAGTATTAGATAAGAGCTACTTCATTTTTGATTTTGTCATACAGACTTAAATTATAGGGATACTAACAGATCATTTCCATTTATTACGGCTTTGGTGTGTTATTTGTAGTTTGGACCAGCGTGTCACTGCATTAAAAAGACATCTGACAGGGCAAGACGCAAGAGCAGGGAGATGACTGGGCAGGTGTAAAACAACAGTTTGAAAGAGAAAACTGAGGAAAATTGTTTAATTATTACCCAAACTATCGTAAAGATCGATCCCAATTTACAGATTGACTTCCTGGTTCGGAAATTATCATCAACATGGGTGGACTTCGTGTTTTATTGCCACATAATCTGGCTAATCCAACACTGTGACTCTCTAACCAAACTAATTTCAGTATGTTTGATAAATGAATTCGCTGGTTCAGGCTGACACCTACACTGTGAAAGTGAATCAAAGGAGTGTCCCCTGTGCTTCCCCAACAGGCTGGAGGAACAAGCAGACGCAGCAGTCAACACAAACCCTAAAACATCCCACTGATGGAAGTAGATAACAGAGGTCATACAAGTGTTTGGTAGTTGCAAGAGATGTGAAATGGAGCCTATTTTACTTGATTTTCAGTTTTTTATATTAAAAAAACCCTGTTCTTGACAACTGAATACATAAAATAAATGTTCCAAAGAGCTACACTATAAGCATGGAGAATGGTTAATAAAACCAATGTTATAATAAACTAGATTTATTGGACTAACTGCTCTGTAAACTATTGAGTTATATTATCAATTAAACATTAAAATGTACAAATGGCCCTTAGCGTGTCAGGTAAAGTGTACCAGGTATCATTATGCAATGTTTTTATCTATTTATTACATTTTACATTCATCTATGTGTTAATGAGTTCAGCTCTGACATTCAGTACTATCTATGACGACTGTAGTCTAATATATTCAATGTGAATCATTTAAATCACAGTAAACGTGGCACTGCTGTTAATGGCTATAGCGTGACAGAGCCGGCAGTGCAGTACAGTTCATTTGTTTTTTTTCAACGTTCAGCATGCCTACCTGCATTTAGCTGATGGAAAACAGAATCAGGTGATGAGCTGTGGCACGTCAAGTTGTCATTTTTTTTATGAATTGTCACCTCACTTTGCACAACGGTTTATGTAAATGAAAGTCAGACCCCAACCGGCACATGCATCACAGGCACACGCCATCAATGGCTAATGATGTGCCAGGTGAAATGAACCACAGGACACACGTGAAGCATGCACCGGCCTCTCGCTGCGCTTGAACGATCCTGCGCGGCGGCGTGAAAATTTTAAGCTCTTCCCCGCTCGCACACATTGAAAGCTTAACCAAAAAAAAAAACCCCCAAAAAAAAGCACATTAACAGACTGGAGAATTTCACATAACATTGAGCCTGGGAGATGTAGGGTTCCTGTATTAAACAACAGTGACTAAGACATACTGTACAGCAGCCACGCACCAGCGCTATGCCTCCGTTTGTCTCCCAAACTTCCACACCAGAAATCATTTTTATCTGTAAACATATACAAACACAGTTTTGTCGCTGCATGAAAGGAAATCTTTGTTCCAAGACAACACAGTGATGCAATTTTTTTTCCTCCCTCCCCACCCAGCAATCCTGAGGCTCTCCCTCCTCGGCTGCAAAATGACGGCACATTTGCATGACGAAAAAAGAAACACGGGTCTCTTTGATATGCCTCTCCTCTTCATGCCTCCCCCCCTTAGTTCTTCTCGCAGGCCCTGCTCACTGGGGACAGATAATTGTAAGGAATCTTGCTCCCTCTTCCTTCTCGTTCCCTCTGCTTGGCAGTAATAATGGTAAGTCTTTTGAGGTGCAACAGGGCTAGGGAACCAATTACGGATTCTGAGTTTAGCTGGCTTCAGAAGGAGGGGGGGTCACACCACTGCCCTGTGTTAGGTAATAACACAGAAATGATCCATTAACAGTGGGTTTATTTAGTTTGAGATCTCGCCTTGGATGGATTCAGAGGATTCTTTTGTGCACAAATTTGCCAGAGTCAGTGGAACCAACTAATACGAAATTGTTTAATTACAAAGACGGCAAAACGAGGAGATGATAGGAAATGAGGGGATTTTTGTCGTTTCAGGCAATAGAGTTATAGGTCTCTCTCCGTTTTAAGCTAGATAATCCTCTAAATCAAGTCAAACATGTAGCCTGGCCCTCCTTCTCAAAGGGAGATAATCAATTACTAACGCAAAACCATAATCAGGGTTTCTCAAAAAATCTGTGGAACAAATGGGTCAGCATGTAGTGTTGCATGAATAATGGTGCACTCCTTGCACTTTCTGCATTCCTCCTCACTCTCCTACCCGCTCTCTTTTTCTTCTCCTCTCCCCCATTCAATCACTTTCTCTCCCCCCATGCACTCGGGAATGAATGCCTCAGCTGCAAATTTCCATCAGACTTGTGAAATGAGTGCCAAAAACAAAGACTGCAGCTGTGTTTTTAACCAAGGGAAGCCTTTTGTCTTAAGGACGACTTGTGGTGCTGTCGCCTCCCCCCACCCCCCTCCTCCCCCTCCGTTGTCTCATCCGAGTTAGCAGCCGGGCTCTGTTTTTTGCTGAAAGATTCGTCTCCTCGTGAGACACTGAGTCAGAATGTTTCATTCCGCCGCTTACATTTCCACCAAGGCTTATTATGCCCGCGATAAGGCCCGTGGCTGCACACACAGGAAATATTGATTATCCTACAAGGCAGCAGCAGGGACATGAGAGCGAGTGGCGGGGGGCTGACAAAAACCGGGTCAAGTTCTCTTGAAATATCAGAACTGAGAGTGGTGTCGAGCACAATCAGTCTTTTTCTTATATCGCAGAAGAGTCAGGGCGCCGGTGGTGTGTGCTCTGTGAGTTAATGCGCTAACAGCCCTTGATGATAAAGCCCCACCTGTCTGGAGTAATCACAGAAAATGCACTGTTCTACTACTTAAATCTGCAAACGTGTCCCATCAAATTCTGTGTGATCCTCTGCCAGCAGGTGGGACACAAGGTCAGAATCGCTGTCATTTCTCAGAGAAAAAGACGCGTGTCGCTTACGGTGCTGCAATTATCCACAAATCCCGGGCACATTCGCCAAGAAGGTGTTTTTACTTTAAGATGTCGCTGGAACCCTGCAAGCTGAAGCTTCTCCTTCAGGACAATGATAAAATAAATGCCCCTGAAAGCAATAAACACTGACAAATGAGGGTAGCAGAAATTGTTCACAGGGGGAATTTTTCCTTGAATATTTAAAATACTATAAGTCATCACAGTCTCAGACAATAACAGGAGAAGAGGAGATTAAGCTTGACGTATTATTACTGATTATATGGCGGGAAGATGTGCAGTTTATCAATGCTCTACCAAGAATATATGTGTTTTAAAATAACTTTCTCCACATTTTAATACCAGATTCTGTGCAACCTTCATTCAACAAGTTCATTACAGAAACAAGTAATTTGATTCTTTTTAGAATGAAAATTGTTCCTCTGGGTGAAGAGTTGAGCCATTTGAAACCCCCGATCCACTTTACTCGAATTTGTTCAAGTAGTTTCAAGGTAAGTTAGACAGGAAGAATATCTTCAGGGGCATTTTATGTTTCCGTGTCCAAGGGGAGCTCTCAATTTACTGAGGGATTCTTGAATAATTGAACATTGAAATTAATTTGATTAGAAATAAAGCCTCTCAGACAAACAATGAGAAGCCATTTTTTACACAGAAACACACAGAAAGTTGGTTTAATCGCAATCTTGCAGTTTTATCAATGGCGGAATCAATCACACTCAGAATCGGTGTCAGTAATATGGGTCCCCGCTGTTCTTCTTCCTAATCAACATATTGCAGAATGTGCGGCCTTGCTGTGGGGAAGGTGGCAGAGGGGACAGCGAAAGCTTGGAGCGGAGGCGGAAAAGAAGTGAAAGATCTTCAAAGCATCTGCTTTACAAGTCTGATGTATTCTCACTAGCTGTGTTAAAATCCTTTGTGTCTCATTAGGCTGCGATTTTTGGGACGGTGCCTTTTGTGCACTGGACTGGTTTGAAATGCAAGGGGGAGAGGGATCTCTGCTGCCGGCAAACCCATGGGCTCAGGCTTTGTTAGTGAAAAGAAGAGGGTCACTTGTCTCAACCAATAAATGCTTGATTTATCCTCCTTTTAATAAGAGAAGTAAATATTTATGATAGAACACAAATGCCTATTTGTGTCTGTAAACAAAAAGGTGCATTGTATTCAATAGCTAAAATGAGAAATCAACTGGTTATCTGATTTAGTTGAGTGATTTCCACTGAACGGTCTAAACAATGATAATAGCAATAACAACAACTACAGTTGCATTTACGTAGATTGCGTGTAAGTGCTGCTTGCGGCTATATTGAGAGCGCATATGACACGAGCAGTATCAGAATTTAACCGCATCAAAAACATGGTGTTTGCACATGACAGCCCGATCACTAACAGGCTGAGCTAAACATCCGAGCTAACAGTGTCCTGCGGTAACAAACACAGTCCAAAGTAAATTGTTATAGTTTTGAATGAATCGTGTGGTTGATATAAAACCTCATTAAATTGCATAAAATGTATATCTTAAAATGATTAACCCAGTGTTAAATTTCAATTTATTAACTAACCAAAAAACTATTATGGTAGAAAGCATCCCGTGTTACGTATTCCATGGAAGAAAACAGGAAATGGAACATATAATTGACAAAGGCTGTTTAATAAAAGACAATGTTTGCTAAGTAAGGCACCCCTTCCAGTGTTGTCTTGGCTCTCTAGATAGTCCAAAGTACATGTATTAATACATAATATGCACTAATGGAGTTATTTTTCTGTGGTTTGGAAGAGAACTACAGAGAGTGCAGCCAGTGATTCAGACCTCTCTGGCTCCATGTGTCTTTAATCGCAAACTGGCCTTCAACATCACTGTGAGGTCTGAAATTCACCATTCCTGTTAATCCATGCTTCATAGAAACGTGCCCTGCTTAGCCTTATAGGCAAGTGATTGATTTTATGTTAATCAGCATTATTGTCCAGCAAACCAAAACATGTTAAATGGTTTAGAAGGGATGTATTGTGTTTTGAAAAAAAGGAGAGAATTTGGGCTCCAATTAGGTTGCGAAGACTTGTGTGACACCGGGAACCTGCCCTTTACATCTCCTCACTGTTCATTCGGCTCTTGTCTTCTCTTAATTGCACAAAGGCTGGCTGTTAATTTATTCCCATTCAATAATAAGGGTTATAATTGAGCTCAAAAGGAGGACTCAGTGAGGTTCACTCCCTAAAAGGATGTCTTCTCTGGTTCTTTGTAATTAATGGGAGCACTGATTTGCGTGCAGTGGCAAGTTATTCTAGGTATGAACAAATTCATCACCATCCCTCCAAATTCAACAGCTGAACATCTTTGCTAGTGCTTAAAGCCAAAGAGAACTTAATGGTACAGAATTAAATTTTATTCTGGGGTCTGGACAGAAATCATGATGTAAGTGATCAACATATGGATGCATACACACGGCCCAAAACAGCTTGAGAGTTAATTTATTTTAATATGAACTGGGTATGTTTTCATTAGCCAAGGCCAAAACATCTCATGATGCTCACTAGCCTTACGTGATTATGGGCTAACATGGCACTTAAATTCTGATGTGTGATGAGTGTTTTTTCCTGCTTTTTGCAGAGTTTATGCAGATCTTTGGGTAATGATTTTATTCAGTTCCACTTTTTTGAATGAGCTCTCTTCAATCACAGGCTTGCATTCAATTTTATTCTTCCACCTTGCTCCCTGCACACATATGTGCAGTATCTACACTACCAACAATGACTTAATTCACACCGCCTACAAAAGAGCCATGTAGCAATAAGGGAAGTCCAGGAGACAACTTGTTACAAAAATTCTCTGACCGCCAGACAAATCAAGCAACATTGACAAATATTTGAACTAATGCTTTATTCAACCGGCAACAGAGGGGGTATCTGAAATATTGATGTACAAGGAAAGGAAGCACAAAATGAAATTTACATGAGGTCATGAATCAAAGATCCACAGAGGTTTTGTGCAGACAGCTCGGATGACCCCCACCCTCACCCGGCAAACACACACGTTCCTAGCTACGGAGGTGTGAGCGCACTTTTTACCAATGCAAAACCACAGCTGTACTGTAAGCAGACCTGTGGCTGCAAGCAGACCCGACGGGAGGCTCCGACAACCGAGACACGCTGACGACGAGGAATACTAATGATGAGCAGGATTCCGGGATGAAATAAATCACACGGAAGATGTTGCACGACCCACTCGACTTATGCAAAATGCTTACACATCTCTGCTGAGGGCGTTCGCGGTGAGAGTTTATCAAACTTACACGCGGCGCTCACAGCCATCCCCACTGTTCAGGAACATTTTTCTCAGCTGTCAGTTTACTGACGGATGTAAATTAGGCAGAAAATGCTGGAGCAGTGTCTCTTAAAGCCATGCCACGGATAGAAATGCTCTCTTAAAAACACAGATGTCACCCTCAGTGACAAAGAACGCCATTGTGGATTAACTGTTGCAGTGTTATGTTAATATTAGCATCATGTCACAGCATTTAGTGTGCAAATTGCAACAAACAAAGCATTCTTTTTAACAATAATGTTGCATTTGTTTATGTGATGGATGAGTGGATTTTCAAAGGGCAACGTCCTGTGTATGTGTGTGACATGTCGCTGATCTTCTCAGGCCAACTAAAGAATAGATACCCTACATTATTTGCCTATTTTCTAAGCTGTGCATAAACTCAGCCTTTTTCCTAGCTTTGATTTATCTTTGATGTGCTAAGTTCATTAGCGGCAATCACTGAGGCTTGTCAGAACCGCGCTAAAGTGATTTTGTTAATGACTCTGGAGATGGATCATCCTGATGTATGTAGGCGTCTCGCAAGGAAAACAGAATAATGTGGCTGCACTTGAAACTCCAGCTTCTATAGGCTCATCGAATGCTCGCTCAGAATAGTCAATACCTTCTCATTAGCAAGGGAAACATCAGGAAAAAAGTTGTCAAAAGTACAGCGACGCACTCGCCTTCCCGGTTGTAAAGGTTGAATCGCTAAAATGCAAAGAGCTGCACCTAATAACATCACTACAGAGACAGAAGAGAGAGAAAAATCTTGGAATATGTTCAAAGCCTCTTTTCAGGGTGCACAGGAATAAGAATAGAAGTAGAGGACCAGTAAATATACAGTTGTTTTGTATAAGGGTTCTGATCTTTTGTCATCATGATCATTATGATTGTGTCTCATAACGTCTGCAATTGTGATCACTGCAACTTTAGAGTGGTATCTCATATAATTTCTATAATTCGATAAATCTATTTTTTCCTTTTAAGCACGTGTATGCATATCAAAAATAGCCTGTATTCATTTATGAGACCCATTTAAAGCGACATGACTGAAATAGATCTGTCTGAATAAATAATACATTTGACTATGTTGCATGTTAGGATCCATGTGGAATTAAGAGACTGGCAACACGCATGGTGCAGTTATTGATTTCTAAATGACACAAAGAATAAGCATCTTACACTGATGTGTAAACGTGTGTGTGTCCTGGAATGTTATCATGTTAGCCGTAAAAGCCCCGGCAGGCAGCAGAATGCTCCCAAGGGGTCCTGCTGTAGAGAATCCAGCCTTTCCCAGAGCCCCCCTCCCCCCCCCCCTCTCTCTCCCCGTCATCCACACATGCCACTGGCCCCCACGGGCTCCGCTACACCAGCATAACCATTAGGCCGCTGCATTGATCTCCACTCTTCATATAATGTGGCAGCGAAACAGACACAATGCAAGCAGCTCTCCTAAGAAGCTTAGTTCTGCTGCAGCCACTGTTGATGCAATTAATGTATTATTTAGCAGAATCGGTGATTAGAACATGCACAATTCGACTTTTAGTGTGGCACAATATGGGATGCTGTCATTTCCCCTGACTGCTGGCGTGGAGGCAGATTACATAGGGAAGGGAGTAATTGTGAAAACACACACTGCAGCACACTCTAAATGTGATTCTGTCTTACAATTCCCAGCGGGGAAAAAAAACACCAATTCAGGACAAAATGAATAAATATATACAGTTTCTCCGTGTGAGCATTTGTGATGACTGTGATAAAAAGCCTCAGTGTTTTGATTGCACGTCCATACAATATGTGCTGTGTTTAAGAGGAAAGGGTGGCATATTGATTTTAACACTGCAGAGTTTATCAACTGTTTAATTCTCACTACACGCCCGTGAAAGGTTCCTTGTTAAGATATCGATCCAAACTTGGCAATCATGGAAGCATTTATGACAATCTACTTGTTCTTAGCAATACCTCGTAAAGTTTTTGTGCACACAAGATGTAAAATGGCGACGCGAGACGGTACAGTTCAAACACCAGCCATCAATCTCATGCATGTGGGGGCGAATCACAGGCTATAAAACTGGTGCTTCACCTCCTCGGAGCAGCACACAGGAAATTTACAAGTTAGTCACAGGGATGTTTCCTGTTTGTCCCTTGTGAGTGTGTTGTTTTCATGTTCTGGGGGGGGGGGGTTGACTCAACTGTGGCCGCAGGACTGGACCTGTCTAACAGGTCACTCCAAAAAACTGCCTGTTGACTGCCTCTTCCGTGCCCCTGTGTGGAAGCACCTGCATTTGTTATGTTTCTCCATATTCATTTTATTTTTTATGCCTGGCAGTACAATCTTCAGTCCCAGCAGAACGCCAGCACGAGTGGATAGGTGTATCATCAGTAGCCCTTGACACACTCTGATTTAACTCCTGCTCACACGTTGTGTGTAAAGAGTTAACTAAGTAGTTTACTCATTTATTCGCGCCAGTTGATGATGACCTTCATAATTCTACTAAAACATTGAATTTTTCAGGCGAACCTCAATTCTACATATATGTATATAATCCATTATAAATCTGAAATGCCTTTATTCACATCAGATATTTCAAAATGTTCAAATACACTGATTATCCTAAAAAAAGAGAATGTGCAGTGCATCCATGTTTGATGATGATAAGAGACTTTGAGATAAGTGGAAGCAGGGCAGTTTTTGGCCTAAATTCTTCCTCGACTATCTTCTTTTTCTCTCATATCCACTTTCTGTATAGACAAAGACAAAATGGACATAGTTGCGTAAGAGAAAAGCACTGACAGCTGGGTATTTATGTTCATCTATATACTTCAGACATGAGATAATTCCTCTGAGCAGTAGACTTGAGCACATTCCCATCAAATTAGAAGCGAGTGCCATTAAAAGCAACGGAGACGTCTCCCAACACATTCTCACCTGTCTCGGAGGAAAGAACACCTGTCAGAGACGGCGCACCCTTTAGATGGCTGAGATGTCTGGATGGTGACAGTCTAATTCAATTGCAGTTGAGCCCAAAGGCAACACGGTAGCCTGGAATGTAATTTGTAATCAGCCGCACAACAGCAACTCAATAGCGCATGATTAGAGCCTTTCACTTAAATGTGTTCAGCTCGACGTTAAATCCACCAATCACGAAGACACATTCGCCTATATTTTTTCTTTTCATGTTGCCCTGAACATATAAAATCAGGTGAGGCTTATGAATAGGGTTTTTAGCAGTGCTTTGCTATTATCCAGCCATACATTATTAAGGCTTCAACTCTCTGAAGCGTGAGTTATAATCTGATCTTTTGAGCATATCTGATACTTTTGTCTGGACACACAAATCTGCCACACACCATGTAGCATGTGGATAGCCTTGCCAGAGGGATGCTGACACAGATTGAATGAAGCCGTCTTGCCGTCTTATTTGCATTGACGTTGAATCAGGCTTCACTGAAGTTTATCTTTGCACTTTTGCAACGCTCTCACCTCCAAGCTTATTGCCTCTGTCTTCCCCCCCGTAGACCTGACCGAGCTGCATGATCCGGGGTGTGTTTGAGAAGACGGATGGCATTTAATAAGAATGAAAACATTAAGGTTGCATTAAGATGAAGCTCAGGAAAACATCACGTGACACGCCGTGAAATATCACTTTCTGACTATTCCCAAAAAGAGAACTAATGAAAGTTTCAAGGATCACGATAAAGGTAAAAAAAACAAATAAAGAAAAAAAGTGTCTTTGTTTCTCCTGCCCTGCAGCCTCTTCTCTTTATATGCTAACAAACGCACAGCCTCAGGGCCTGAATTACACTGGAGAAGCTTTTTGGCGAATAATTAACAATTCCCATTACTGCTACCTGACACACTTCAGCCTACACTTACAGTAGCAAGGGTAAAATGAATTCAAAGGTGAGACTGCATGAGGCCAAACTACAGAAAGCAATGAATGTTGATGGATGTTGCAGTGATTTAGGTGGAGGCTATTGCAGCAATATTGCTGATTAAAACGGTCTCATTTATGTATTTTTCTGCCACCAGTGGGCGCAGTGAGCTTACCACTGCTTAGCAGCAGGAGGGAGAAATACCGAGTCATCGTTCAATGTGCATGGCTTGTGCTGACTTTACTGGAAGGTACCCCTCTCTCTCTCTCTCTCTGGTAGAATTAATTCTGTTTTAGGCCTTGTTAGCAGCGTGGCTTTATGGATGACCACTTCAGTCCAGACTGAAATATCTCAACAACTATTTCATTCATGGTCCCCAGAGGATGAATCCTCATTACGTTGGGGATTCCTTGACCTTTCCTCTAATGCCACCATGAAGTTGATATTTGTGGTTTTGACTGAAATATCTTGACAACCATTGGATGGATTGCCAAATGCTAAATATTATACCTGCTAAACATCAACACACTGTCATTGTGAGCATGTTAGCAATATGACTTAAACATTTAGCTTCAAGCATAGTTGTGCCTAAGTACAGCCTAATGGACCCAATGACATAGCTGAGGACTCTCTTCTTACTTTACGTCTGCTTGGTGTCTTTTTTGCAGTCCTGGATCAGGGATACTCGAAAGCTGACCAATTTGCCTTGCGTTCTTCTCTCCCACCTATCTGGCGCACTACTCTGCATATTTAGTAGAATAATGCTTGTAGAGACAGCATCACCTTGCAGATAAGATGAGTTGCAGTCACATTAAAGACCCAAATTTACATATAAATTCTAAACAAGCCTGGTCATCCCAACATGATCCTTCGCTGTCTTCCATGATCCTCATAAGATTGCATTTTCATGATTGTAAATGTTGTAAATATAACCTGGACAAAATGGAACGAAACAAAACAAAAGGAAATTAAAAATGAAGCTCTACTCACGTACTGTGCTTACACTGTCATCAGTTTCCCCTCCAGACACTCTCTAGAGACAGTAACGTGTAAATTCCCTCTAATTTCTGCACAAAATAACAAATAATGTCAAAGTTTTAAGTGCATTTGACATCCAAAT
This sequence comes from Enoplosus armatus, assembly GCF_043641665.1. Lineage (NCBI taxonomy): Eukaryota > Metazoa > Chordata > Actinopteri > Centrarchiformes > Enoplosidae > Enoplosus > Enoplosus armatus. The sequence continues at coordinate 4,410,479 of NC_092203.1, forward strand.
CACTTAAGAGAACTTGCAATTTAGAGTTTAGTCACTTTCTCCATTGGACTTCTGTGTCTGTGATCTCTCTTTCAATCTGATAATTATATAATTTTCTTCTTCCATTAGTGTCCAAGGTAAACCTAATCCCTAAAAATAACTGTGCTTGAAGCTTGCAAGGTACATTGCATTTATAATGTACACAGTTTCTGTTTCCTGCTCTGAAATGGCAGAAATAGATAATTTATGGTAATTATTCATTATTAAACTGGGATTTCGTTGTGTCAATTTAGGTTGTCAAGTAATCTACTTTTGGGAAGAGAACCCCAGGAGATCCAATGAGATCCCTGAGAAATCTGTAATTTACAGATGTAGGCTAAACTGTGTGTGTGTGATCTTATGCGCCTTGGCCTGTGTACACTGAATTAAGCTGTCAAGATGAAGATATCATCATAATCTGGAACCATAGAGTAAATTCAAAGCCGTATTTCTCCTATGGGGGACAAACGAACGGAGTGGCAGACTTCCTGTTTGTTTATTCAGGGCGTCATCTGCTTGGAGTGCTCAGAGCATACTCTGGGCAGTCTTGCCAAGAGGTGGGAGCAGCAGAGCGTTCGAATGTTTACATCGGTGGGGGAGCGATACCCAGCTGACTAGCTAAACTCGGGACTAAGCTCAAACTCACACTGTGAAAATGGGTGTTGGGATTCATTTTAAATTGAGATGGCTTCCGCATGAAATAAACACTCACAGAATAATCACAGAATGGTCACTTCAAGTGTACACGCCTGCTGTCTGTACAGCAAAAACAGATTTGATTGTGAGTAACATATGATCACAACACAACTACCTATTATATTATTATTTATCATAGATATCACATCATAAAAGACAACAGTTGTGTAACATAGTTTGAGATATCAATGACGTCATAGGCAAATTATAAAAATATATTAAGATATCCACTTTCTATTAGGGAAAACTATCTTAGCAGTCATTGTTTAACCTTTTGCCTTAAAGGCAGGAGGATAAAACTCTTCCTTAATTAAAGGAAGTAACTTATTTCATTCCATCTGCACCAGCATTCAGAAGGAAGATCATTACCCATTTTAGATGTTAATCTATAAAGATTTAAGTTTGCTACATATGCTTTAGTGTTATGACTTTGGACTTCTCCCACTTTTCTAAAATTGTAGCAGGCAGCACTTCTGTAATCTGTTTTTTCTTTCTTTTGATTAATCATTTAGTGTACAAAGTTACAATGATTATAAAGCAGAAAAAAGCAGCCGATGATAAATGACTAACGATTACTCATACAGAATTGTGATTGTTGATTAATGTTCCACTGATGGGCTAATCAATTCATTGTTTAAAGGGGTTTTTAATGTAAACCTGTATTCAGCAATTCACCACATTACATATCACCTCATCACACCTCAACTCCTACTCCTGTACTTGTGTTCCAAAAGAACCAGGATGTTCTGACTGTAAAGACCAGTTATGCAATACTGGACTCACTGAAATACCTGACACGTGTATTCCCCAAGGTCCAGGTGCTAATATCACAATGCTTTATCATTATATAACCCAAATTGTTCACCTGGACAGTCTCATCTTGACTTGACAGAACACCATATAAGGATTGTTTTTTTTTGTTATATTCTCTCAAGCCTTTGACAAAAAGAGGAACCTTAACCCAACAATAGCTACAATAGGAAGATGCACTGAAATCTTTAATTCTATTGTGTAAAAAGGTGTCTTTCACCGTCCAGTCTAGACTCTTAATGCTGGAAGGTACCTTAGCAACAGCACTGCAGTTATTCCTCCCATATTTCTTGTCAACCCCAGTGTGCCACCTTAGCAGCTGAGCCTGAGCACCAACAGTTTGGGCTGAAATTATTGTAAAGGGACCGCAGCTCTCCTGTCTCTGTAACGCCTTGCAGAGAGCAAGTGAAAGCCTGCTGGGAGCTGCACCGAGGCCCCTTTTTTTGGTGGGTTTAAAGCTTGTTGTGTCACATAAATTCAGCGACATAAAAGAACATTTGAAATTACATCTAGTATATCTTGCATTGAGGTCCAATTCACTTCCATTTTTATCGGTCCCTTTGAGATGATTTAGAGTACAATAATATTGGTTGAAGTAAGACATCTGTGTGTGTGAGTTAGCAAGGTTTTTGTGAGGTAAAACGCTCTTGCCTGACCTAAGACTCCCTGTGGGTGTTGGCCCAAGACTTCCTTCTGCTGATGATATTATTGATTTAGATTGAAAATTCAAGGATGCTGCGTTGAAGGATGTTTCTTGCCTATGAGAACAATGATGGGTTCTGCATTGAGTAAGTCATATCACGTGGCTTTACTCGATTTATTTAGACATCATTTGGAGATTGCCCCTTTACAACATGTAAGTGTGTGTAATGTATGAAACATTTTTCACCATCTGCTGTTCAGGGCAAAGTCTGCTGTTGAATGTTAAGCCTTGCGAATATTAAGGCCTCAAAGTCAATTTACGAATTTGAAAAGAAATTGAAGTGAAGTGCATGGGCTTTATCTTCATTCAAACACGCAGTTAACATGTTCTGGGCAATGCTAAGAGAGCATGAGGGCATGACTGGAAAACGTCACATGTGCGGTATACTTTAGCCTACACAGCTGTGGTCACTCTGTCTGTTAACAGATGATTTACAATGATTCCTTATCCGGAAAGTAAATTGCAGGGGGTATTGTGTCTTTTGTGATGATTCTACCACAATTTTCCCTTCCACAATGCCAGGCCAATGGAGCATTCTCTCCTTATCTCCCAGAGTCCTGACGAGAGTTTTTGAAAGATGTTCCCTTTCCTCCATCTAGTTCTTGTTCAGCCATGAAGATAACAACCCCCTACCCCCCCCCCACCCACTGACACATAATCACAACCTCGACTGAAGTGTGTATCTCTAAGATACATGCTTATAATAGGAGGGCATAGTGCACGCGAGGGTGGATGTGTCTTTTCCTTTGAACGTGCCCTGGGCAGCTGCCACAGCTCCCGGTGCCGTAATGTATTTTCAAAGCGAGGGGCTTCTGCAAGCACCCAAACTCTAAGATTGAGGTGAAAGGGAATACACTGTCACTGTTGAGACAATGTTGTCTTTCATGAAAAACCTTGCAGCGCCATCAAAAGCTAGGCCAACGGCTGGAGTAAGATTAACAATTACCTGACATAATAAATGGTCAGAATCTGCGGGGAGGGGACCAGATGTTGCTAAATGGGAAGCATTTGGTTGACATTTTCCTTTTGACTCCCTCTGTGTAGAGAAGCAATGCATGGGGGACCAGACACAGCTCAATGTAATGTAATAACACTCGCAGCGAGCTCAAAACCGCATTTCCCTGCTTTGCTATGTATGTATTCTCTTTCAGCCGCCCATGCTGGCACGGAGGCTCGTCTTCACCAAATCTCTTATTCTGTTTGTGAAGTGACAGTGTAGCTTACAGCGACACTTAACCACTTGGAGAAAACATCAATACGGCATCGTTCTCGCTCCTGCTGCAAATCCCCTGTTCTTCCTCTCCCCGCGAGTCCATCAAGATGAAAAGGTCAAATAAAGAACAGTGAGAATTTCCATATTGCCAATCGGCCCGGGTCATCCCTGAGCCAGGTGACCTCATAGGTCAGCAAACTGTAAGCAAACAAAATAGTGACAGTGGAAGCAGCCAAAGTGAGTTGGGGATTAACTCCACTAGTTTAAATCAGATGTTGACCAGCAGATGTGAGATCTCGCCTCTGACAGGATCAGCTCAGATTACTTTTCCCAGGTGAGATTTCAATCAAACAGGTGAGAAAGGTGCTTAACATCTGCGTTTGTTTCTCAAACAATGACCCATATTCAGTGGAGGGAAATCAACTGACAGCCGCTTCATGAGCTAATGTCCATTTCGGTCTCAGTTCCCAGATGAGGACTTCCTCTAGCTCCACTAGAAGGGGAAATACCTCAACATCTACTGGATGGATTGTCACAAAACTTTGTACAGACATTTGTAGTTTCCAGACAATGTAAACCATGGGTCACTAAGAGGCGGACCGCGGTCTGAGTCCGGACCCAGACGCCATCCTATACGGACCCGGACCTATAATCAATAAATGATGAAGGGGTTTTAAATTTTGACGGGGCGCTTCTATTTTAAGCTTTATTTTGTTATTCTAAAATTAAGCACTTTATTTTCAGCTATTTTATTTATTTTTACTCTATTTTATTTTTAAATGCAGCCCTTTTACTTAATGAGAGAGGAACATTATACATATCTACAGTATTATATATCTCTATAGTTCAATGTTAAGTGACAATAAATATTGTCAAAATGTTTTTGAATTGTCAGTTGTTGATTACATGCAGACGTTGATACAACTGCTAGGCTACTTCAATATATATCACACTAAATCAGACACATGATCAGACATTATGATCTGCCGGACCTTTGCTTGAGGACATTTTCTCTAACTGGACCTCTTCGAACTTTAGTTGAATACCCCTGATGTAAACTATTGACTTCTGTTCTATATGATCCCCTGACTTTCACTCTTGTGCCACCATAAGTTTGACATTTGTGGCTTTGAGTGAAATACCTCCACAATGATTAGATAATGAATTAAATTTAAAGTGACAGCTATGCACATTACATAAAGCAACTGCTGTCAAAAAGATCATGTACTGTAGAGAGCGAGTGCATACATTGTGTGTCTGGCTTTGTCATGACTGCGGATGAAATGACACTGCATCCCACAACAGAGGCTGCATTAAAGCAGTAGTATGGAGAATGCTACTAACTAAATTAGTCATGGGTGAGATGGCGGGGTGCTTTGAAATTATTCTTAAAAAGAATCCTTTAATCTCCGCTCTTAGTTCAGTTGCTCACTGCACAGACAATTAAAAGAGAATGAAATCATGTCCGTGGGTGACACACCGCCACCTCAAGGCATTAATTTTGGACTGAGGAAAATCCGTCAGTTAAAATCCACGTTGATCTTTTAAAAAGTGACCCATGGCATTTAAAACGTGGCTCTCAGCTGAACTCTGTCTCACCCCCACAGAGACGAGAGGAGAGATAGACTCGGACAGTTACATCACAAGCTCAAGAAGCGACGCTGTCTTGCTTCTTCAAATAAAATCACATTTACACTGGGGCATAAATTAATGCGCCTCGCTCCACGCCGCCGGTCTACACACAAAATCAAAACCTCAAACGTCTAATTGTTACACAAGAAGAACAAGAGGGAGGATAGATTTGTCAGATCCTACTTTATCCTCTGCCTGTCCTCTGTATCATGACAGTGGTACTGTGTACTGTACCAAGGGTTTCTGCATGGATTGCCTCCAGGGTTGGAGAGGGCACTGCATCCAGAGGCACAAGCCTGCACTGTGGCGAGGAAAGAAGCAGAGATATTGATTCAACTCTGTAAGCCACCCACCAAAAGTACCCGGAAACTCTTGCTTTTGTTTGGACTACTTCATTTTATTAGCCATACAGAAAGATACCATGTTATTACTTTGGATTAATTCAGTATCAGTTTAAGCCATCTACATCTAAATTGCCCACAAGTCATTGTTCTATACATGCAATCAGCTTAGCATAATCACTTCTGCTCCTATATGAGTCAGTGCACACATACACACAATTTTATATTATTAAAACTCTCTTAAGCCATTGTTCCAGTGGGAGTTCAGCCATACTATGATAGTTATTCTTCTCTTAATGACCTCCTAGATGACTGTCCTTTCTGGCAATATTTCTGAAATGAGGTGTATCAGGAAGCAGCAAGCTTCGCAGGCTTAACTCTTGATATTCTTCTTCAGAAACACTAGAGAGGTGGCGTAATGAAAGCAACAAAGCCTGTTGCCGACTGCTCCTCCGAAGCTATAGATCACACAGCAGACAAGATACGGAGACTTTGTTACTAAGAGTGCTCCGATCATAAAATGTCAACTGTCACTTAGGCTGTAGTGGTTCACAATGACATTTATCAACCATCTCATGGTTAGAGGACTGATCTAAGACCTGTTTGCTATACCCTAAACCACACAGAGATTGATGGTTGCACAGGAGTCGTAAATATGTGCCATAAATAGGTTTAGAAACAGATTGTTCAAATCTCATCTCAACACTTTGAATTGCAGATTTATAGATGGATAAATGCTGCGTATCTGCAAACACCGTGTCCCAGTCAAACCTCATACGATTAGTGATGATTCGTGTTGCCTGAAAGCTTCCAGTATGGACGCGTGTAAGGTTCATCTGATGTTGCTGTCATTGAGGGTCAGGGACAATTCACTTTCAAACTCAGGGTAGATATATACCCAAACTAAAACACAGCTGAGGCTGAAACCATCAGCTAGTGTTAAGTTGGGATGTACTGATCCAATTTTTTTTATCTCCCAATATCTATTCCAACACCTCAACTCTGGGTATCTGCCCCAATATGGAGACCACAATATGGTACCAGTGCTCTCTTTTTCCCAAATGTGAAATTTAGACAAACCCATTCAATTGATTTGGGTCAGGATTCAAATGCATGTTTTGATGCGGTGTTAAGTTGCTCTTTAAACTGCATGCATCTTTGTGGAGAAATGAATGCCTTTGTTAAATATAGTGTCGTTCAAATATTCTGCAAGCAGGGAAGGAAAAAGGGCAATTATGCAATCACACAGATTTATGTCTTCACTGGTGCAGCTACTGGTGGCGCCATCGCATGAGAAGCTGATCTTTGATCCCGGCAGACAACTGACAATGACAAGGTCAAAAGATTAAGCCGCTATATGCCACTGGTTATTTATGTCTCTGACTTTGAGATGCTCTTCAAACTTTCAGTGACGGCTACAATAGGTCTCGTCACACGGACACCCGAGTTCAATGAGAGCTGCTGCAACTGGGTTAAAGTTATTTATTTAAAGAACTGAGTTTTCACAGGGACAGCGTGGCAGGGATTTCAGTGTTGCTTTGGTCATGTGTGCATGCTTATATTGTTACCACAACAAAGATACAATGCCTGGACAGTGAAATCTGGCACGATCACTTTTTAAATGTCTGTGTTGAGGACACAAATGTAACCAAACTATTTATTGCAAACAAAAGATTCATTTAGTTTAAAGGACATTTTAGTAATTTTGTGTTGAATTCTTTTGAAGGAATACTCACCAATAAAGCACTATATCTTGTCATGTCTTTCAGATCTGAAGCATGCTTGGTTGCAGCTTCACTCACCTTGAAAAGTATTGTCTCAGCATTTAGTGCTAGGGCTAGCGATAAGAAAAGGGAGGATTTTTATCTTAAGTGGTTCTCCATTAAACTATTCAAGCACAGTTAGTAAGTACAGCCCAAACTGAACTGGTGGAAAACATTAGTGATTGGGTCTTTCAACAACGTACTTTACAAAAAGGCCCTTTCTAGTAGAGAAAAAACCCCATTCATTTACATCAACATAAAATGCTATCGATGTATTTGACTTCCACTCCGAGGCTGAGTGCCAGTTCACTATGTACCATTTAAGGCTGTGGGACCTGCTCACTCCCCACATGATTTCTCAGAGCTGTACACGGCTACGTTCTAAAAAAAAAAAGTGTTTATTCTGCTGGGCAGGGGTAAACATCCCTTGGGCCCATCAGTCACTGCTAGCTGTTTGAGTGCAGTCCAAGATGCCCCCCCCCCACCCCCCCACCGCCGCAGTGAGAGCTGGGAAAACCTGCATGCCCCATGTGATGTTCCAAGCGCTCCCATCTGCCAAGAGTGGTCGGTGTGAATCCAACACTAAACTCTCTCTTATTTTCTGAATTTGTCGTTCCACTGGGAGCCGCGCTGGAGGGAAATACCTGCTGTCACAACACGGGAAGTAAAGCCAGGCCGTGACCATCCTGAATTCAAAGCAATGCCCCATGTTGACCACATTCAAGGCCGGATGGTTATGCAACAAGAAAGTCCGCATGTTGGCTGTCACTCCACGCAAACTCCAGACTCATGAATTTGCTCATTTAGTCATTCATGACTCCATCTATTCAGTCCTTTTCACTTCGTCAATATTTTATTCATCTCATCTGCCAGAAATACATTCATGCATTTATTCCTCCACGTTCATTCAAACGGTAAACGGTGGAGGAAGTGACTGAGTCAATGGATGAGATTTGCGTATTATAATCTGTCAAATGTAAATCTGTTTACAGGATTGTTCCAGAGGTGTAAGAAGTATTAAATCCATGAATATATACAATCTGACATTCGGCTGTGGTACGTAAAGGAAAGACACGTTTATTTGTATAGCACCTTTCACATACATCATTCATATAAGACATCAAATGTATCAAAAAGACAAGCCTCCATCCGCAGACTCATCATTAGAAGCTTTGGCAGCTACAGGTAGCCCTAATGAGAGGATATGAGACAGCCCCCCCATTATTTGACCCAGGTCTTGATTATAGGACCAGTTTTCACAGCTTGTCTGTTATGCCTTGTTCAAACGTGTCAAATCTCATTTACGTACAAGTCACTTCAGCCAGTATAATAAACACAGGGGGAAAACATGGCATTTGCAACGAAGCCAGCAGGGTGCCCGCACATTTCACACTATTTCATCACTCTGTCCATTTGTATTAGCTCTTGTTCAAAAGATGACACCCTCTACTGTTCCCCTGTTCAAAGGGATACAATAGATTACATTATCTTCTTATAGAAGAGTTTGTGTTGTTACAAGATGTTGTATGGTATTTGAATTTCCAAAAAAACTCACATTGATTTGACCAGACTCTCCTCTCAATATTGACAAATATTATACATATAAATGTCCCCACACTGTCGTTGTTACTGCCCATGAAAACGATCATCATACTTTATTACAACGTAGGTCCTCCATAGATTATTTGAAAGAATTTGCTTAGATCTGGAAACATGATGACATCACTGCAACAAGGTATGACATGAAGAAGTCCTTCAAACTAAATGACAAAATGCTTCATGTTTTTTGTTCATATTGTACACATCACAAGGTGTTTCCATCCACCTGTTTATATACCCACATATGCCAATGATAATTCCTCCTTGCACAGGAAAACTGTGTATGAAGTTAAACCCGGTTGTTGGTCTGTAAACTTTGATAAATGCTGACAGCACAAGGTTAGAGTCATACTTTTACTGTTCAGTGTTTCAGTAAACCACAATTGTCATTCAAACACACTTCTGTCTTTGCCCCACTCAGATGCGACCGTCTGTTCATCAAATTAGTTGTGGCTTTGACTGTACGCTCATGAATGAAATGATCAGTGAAATAATCAAAGGAAATCAGTGGAATAATCAAGGAAAAAAGCCAAAATAATGCCTGATTATAAAATTGCTCCTCGTCAAATTTCAACCTTCAAATTTGATGAAGATAGCCTGGTCCAATTTAGAGCAGCTAACAAGACAAAAGCAACCAAAATGAAAATCTCCAAACAACAAAAACATAAAAACACAGTGAATACAGAGCAGACGGTTAACCTTCGTCGCTTGTTTTGTATGACGGCCTCAAAATACTACAGCATCTTGAATGGTATGATAATCAGGGTGGTAGCAATAGAACACCAAAAGTAATTTTTCTCTGGCACATACTGCACTTGGCAGTATTTCAAGGTAGGATTTCAAAATTTATGACAAAAGCACTCCGAACAACACGAGCGTGCTGAGATTCCTTCAGCTTTTCAAGTGCAGATTTAATGGCGCGTACACATACACACTTGAATACAAAACGAAGGGCAGAAGCCAAACTCTATTTGCCGAGGTGTGGAAGACTTGAGCGACAAGCTCATTATGCAGTTCGGGACATACTGTATCATCGATTAACATTCATCATGCTCAATCTACCTCAAACTCCTCGTCGCCCAACCTGTGCTGCAAATGCAAAGCAGCCCCCCTCCCCTTCCACTGCCACAGCCATATTTGTAGACAGAGGTTAATGGGAACGGAGTGCTATGTCACTGTATTGCTATGTATTAAGAAGACCTGCAGCTGGAAAGTTCAGGACTAGTGATGTTTACCCAGCGACACCTTAACAACATGTCAGAGTGATTCGCCGCTGCTCGGGTCAGGCAATGGGGAGCTGTGCTGAAGTGTGCTGCTCCCTGGTGTGAAGGCATGAAAATAAGCATGCAGCAGGAGTGGAGTGCTGTGATGAGGAATGGCAATTAATACATATATCACACCAGCGTACTGTTGCTGGCTCCCCGGTATACCGCAACATGCTGTTTTGTTGATTAATTATCTACGGCGGTACCCAAGACAACCAGCACAGTGAGAAGAGGAGGGAAGACATAATATGACATGCATGGAATAGCATTCAGATATTTCATTTTTTTCTCTTTGTTGACTTGATGTGCCCCATGATCAAAATATAGCAATATTAATTATTACACAATAATTAATAATTATGTAGTCATAAGACTAAGAATTATAAATGAAAACACAGGCATGAGGAAATGGTAATTGCTATTGTTCCAGGACCCTTAGCTTTAAACCTGTCCAATTAGTGCTGTCAACATGGCCACATAGCAATTAACTCTTTGGATTATTTTGTTCAGCTTTCAGTTCCTACATCAACAGGCTTTTGGCACATTCACTTCACTCAGCAAGGTATGGCATACAGGATATTATTTGCGGGGTGAGTTAGGCTGCACAGACATGCCATCAATTTGCATGTAAGTGCTACACAACGCATATCTGTATATGAGTATATGGACCAGTGGAGAAGAGTGTTACAGGGATATGAGAACCATGTAGATTGGATTTACTGAGCCTTAGTAATGCCAAAAAAGCAAATATTCATGGCTTTGTATCCCATCTTTTTTTCTGACATCTGAACATGATTGTCAGGCTTTTGTCTCAACAATATCAGTCAATGATCAAGATGACAGCTTTCTGTGAAGGCACCACGACCCAACGAGGATTCAAACCACCAGCAGAAACACAGCGGAAGCAAATCATTGAGGAAAGCACAAAAATGCAGATGGTGTTAGCAAGCATCTCCCTCTCATCAGTTGAATCAGTTAGTTGGCAAAAATGTATCACATGCACAATGTACATCAAACTATAAAGAGAAGATGGCTTCATTATACACCTACATAGTAACAGCACAGGTATAATCCCAGTGTAAGACCCTAGCTACGTGACTTGTGTGTTGATGGCACATCCCTCTTGGTTGTCGTCACTGTCACAGTAGACCAGCAGAAAATTATTGCTGAGGTATAACAATATCCAGACCTCCTCTCCAAGTCACAGTCTCACCTTTACTAAGATAATATATATATATATATAAGACATTTCCTGGTGAGCCACAGCAGGAGAGATTGGAGTGAGAAATTTTAAGTGAAAGAACAGGGCCAACTCATATGCACATCCACACTCAGTCACTGGAGGGGCAATTTAGTTGTTGCAATGACAGACAAAAAAAACTACTGTGCACCACACAGAAAAACCTGGGGAAAGGAATAGAAGCTGTGAGTTCCTTGTTGTGAGAAAACATTGCCAAACACTGACGCTGCCTGAGTCTGTTTCTTCTATTTCTTGTTTGAGTTAGCTTTATGAAAATAAACAACAAATACCCAACTGTGACCAAAATTAGTCAGTGCAGGTTAGAAACAAATAAACCCTGCAGTGATGATGTTGAATCGTTTCTGCAAATGCCTCATGAGGTCAAGTGTAGTCTTTTAGATACTCTTAGAATAGATACCAGCTAATGCATGCAATATTCACGGAAATAAACACGTTTTAATGCAGTTTCAACAACAGACTGGGCAATCTGATGGAAAAGTTGAAATGACTCTGGCAGTTACATATTTCCTGTGAGTTCACCTGACCTTTGGGTTTGCTGTGTGGTGGATGTTGCCCAATTATTTCCTCCAAAAATATAAGCAGGGGAAAAAAAGAGTCTTCAAGAGCGTATCTTGAAAGATAATGCGCCTTTAGAAAAAAAATGAATACTGTGATGTACGCTCATTTTCTGTGATTATGCACTTCAACTTGGACAGACTTCAAAACATGGGAATTTAAGTTTGCAGCGTAGAAGCTTGCTCAAGGTCATACAAGGCTGACATACTGTACTGAGGAAAAATGTTAAGCAGTATATGGAACTGCTGAGGTAGAGGGAATGTTGTTTACTTTGATGCCATCCAACACTTCAGCGTGTAACAGCGTAAACTTACAGTTCAGTTTGAGGGAACGATGATGCACACATAATTATAAGGGAGCTGAACTGCATTTTGCCTCGTTTTAGTTGATCAGCTAAATCCACATAATGTGTGTGTGATTGTTTGCCAAATGAGGGGAGTTGCACATAGAACAGTTGCAGGTCAAAGAGGTTCATTCTTCTCTCTGAAAATCACCATTTTCAGTGAGGAGTAAGGCTATTAATGTTCTCCAAAATTACTGAGGAGGTGCTTTTATTTTCTGTATAGCGGTACATCTTCCACTATTTCCACCTAGCAGTTTTTAACATGCATTATTGCCATTTATTTGTGTCCAAAATGCAGAGAGGGCACTTTGGCTCCTTTTGGGGAATTATATTTAATAATAAGAGAGTGAGAAAGCTGGGGAAGTAACAGTACAGTAAAGAAAAGTCTGTTGAAATCTATGGACACACATTATATACAGTCATGCACACACATTGGATATTTGGTACATTTTTTTCCTTTTCTTTTTTTAGATCCAACAAAAAGTCAGGTAAGCTAGGTTAAATGGCCCCTATAGACCGCCTGACTGATTTAAAACTCAAAGGCCACCTGCCTGGAACCCTAGGGCCTATAATTGCCATCACTACACTGACAGAAAACCACACAAGAGAGGGATTATCTCGTGGCAAAGGCTCTTGTGTGCAGCAGAAGCACACGGTTGATTGCATTGAGGTGCCCACGGAGTCCACCCCTGTGGAGGAATTAAAAAAAAAAAGCTGTGGTCGCTGTACATTGTGTTTTTAAGGTGCTTTCAGTTAGACTGCTGCTAATCAGTGGTGACAAAGTTGGAGATCAGTACAGATTGGAGGGAAGTGGGTTTCAGGATGAATACAGAGTTTAACAGTATATAGTAGGTAGTTGTTTTCAAAAAGAAGTACACAGCACACAGTTCATTATCTTCTACAGGGTGAAGGAAGGCTCTATTATAGTATGAATAAAACACTTTTATAATGAGAAAATGACATTAAATATGAGATTACATTATGAGACTATATATTACATTAAATGTACTTACAGGAAAGAGGATCATTAATCTATATATCACATAAAAACAAAGCAACTGACAAATCTCAACCTGAGACCTAATTTAAACCCAATGGATGCTGTTTATGTGACCACCAAACACTCAATCTTCCCATGTCAACCTGAACAATGTTTTTTAAGAGCGTCTTTCACTGATTTACTGTTACTACACCAAACCCCCCACTTTAACTGTTGTAAGCTGTAACTGTAAGTGCCAAAGGTGAGAAAAAACCCCTGTATCATTCATATAGAGAGCTCAAATGGTGGTCAGCTGGTTGGTCACAAAATGCTGTGATTGTGTAAAACACTGTCAAAATTGCTATTCTTCTTTGAGCTAAGGCTGTAGATCCACTGCTCATAGGGTACAAAAACGTGTGCACTTGCACTAGTTTTCCTGCTCTCACAAACCTTTTTTTAAGGTCACAGTCAAACAGCACTCGTATAAGTCTTGACACTCTCTCCCCACCCCACTCCAAAGCCAGCCCAACATTACATAATTTGCAACCCAGATAAAGTTAAGACTGATAAACAAGAAGAGTGTACCAGACTAACAGCACCAAACACAGCACACATTGCATGGCCAATGTAATGTGAGTTGTGTTCAGTTGTTTTACTTATACATAAGCAACATAGAGAGTTCAAAGTCTTTTTCTCGTCCTTCTTCTCGTCAGTAGCCTGTACTCCCATTGTCATTTATCGTGTTTGTACCCTGGTAGGGTGGAGGAACATCAACAGCACAGGTGCAACTTGGTAATCTCCAATTTCCACAAAGAATCCCTTGAAGTGGACTAGCAATTTGGAGCTGAAAGATGGTACCAACACAAGCTGTGGAAATGATCTCAGTTGAGGCCCTCTGCTGTACAGCCGCCATCGGCATTCCTATGCCTGGAGCAACTTCTCCCATGACACAATTTTGCTCGTAGGTGGTACTGTTGAATTTACATGTAAGTGCTATGATCTTGGACCACATCCAAAACACCAAAGGGCTTTCAGCTGAACAGAATCTCTAAAAGTAAAGATTCTGTGGAGTTCTCGTGTACTTTCCTCTCTGGAAATGGAGATTTTTACCAGAATTTAAGCAACCCTCATGAACAAATGATGAATTCTGGTTTCATTGAACACTTCACTGGGCCAGTCATGAGGAAAATGATGACTGTGGTCAGTGAGAATATGCAGTGAACTCTTAACATGGTAGGAAATTAGAGAAAGTGTCTTCAGAGTAATGTTACTTCAGGGTGCTGTTACATAATAACCAAGATCAAAAAGTAATACCCCAAAGTAATACCCTGCTGTACTTACAGCAAATCTATGCCAATATTTTAGAAATTAACCTTACTGAAAGGTACTGGGTAAAATGATTCCTTTGGGGTGGCAGATGTATTGAGCTTCGCAAGTATGATAATATTGTTAAAATCTCTGACACAGCAGAAGGCCCATTTCACATTACAGAGTGAAATGTATGGAAACTCGCCCAACCAATGAGGAACAAAGTTCTACAATATCACTTTCGTTCTATTTCCTATGGAGGTGGATTTAAAATGCATGATTTTGTGGAGATGTCATCTGTGAAACTTGAGCTACTCCAGCGTTAATCAAATGTTGTATGAATTGTTACTGCATTGCAGCACTGATCTTTAGAAAAGTACATATTTATATGTAAACGGATGAAAGCAACATTTTGAATACAAGTGCCTGTATGTTGTGTGTTATTTTCATCTGAAAAATGACATTCATGTATTGACAAAACATCCATTTGCAGCAAATTGGAATGCATTAACAAGCTAGAAATGCTATTTTCCATCAATTTACACTGACCTTTCCATTGTGTTTTTGTACACATTCCTTTTATACATTTCTAGCATAACAATCAAAGATTAGGACCCTTATGAGAACCCTGAATTCCTTCACAATTTCTTTAAACAATTCCTTACTTGTACAGCACCAACAAAACACAGCATGAAAATAAGAATTGTCGGCTGGCTTTAAGAAAACGAGAATTTAAAGTTGGTGGCAAATGATCAATACAGTGAAGCATGTCAGCTTCCTCAGGAAAAGTCTTAGACCGCTTCTCTCAGATGTCTTGCAGCTGAAAACAGCCTCTCCGATGGGGTTGATGATGCATGCGCACATATTTATTTGGCTGACAGATCTGAAAGGATGGGGAAAGTGGACCTATTCTTCCACCACCACCTGACAGGTTCTTTGGTCATGGCGAGGGAAGGCAAATTCCTGCAGTCCTGTATCTCTTGTGTGACATTCTTGTGGCTCAAAGGCAGGGATTGGGAAGCTTCGGCTGCTTGTGTTCATTCTTTCCTCTACTTTTCAAAAGCTTCTCAAAGGGTGACATTTTCTTCCTCTTGGAGAATGACTGAAATAGAATGCAAATAATGGCCGATCCTACTGGCGGTGATTAAAAGAAAATTCCTGAGGCATTATTTCCCAGCAGCATAAGGAAAATACTTACCTCTTACCATTCCATGCCCTTGTTGAGTGACACCAGTCATCTCCATTTATTTATGCCACCAGTTGGCAGTTTAGGCTGATATCAGTTTTCGACCATAAGACCTAATTTACCTCCAGTAAGCCCCAAGACTGCCTCATTGTCTACTATTGAGTGTGAGTTTTAAGCTAGTCTTCCAACTGTGATCCTATCAGCTAAACCTGTTATTATATTAACGTGTCAAGCATGATGCACATTTACAGCATTTAACTGCTTGTGATATTGATTGTGGTCCCATCTTCAGATGCACTGACCTCGTCATACATTTTTCTCATTTCTGACAAATCCAATGAAAAGACAAAGACCAACAATGCGTTAGTCCATCTCTTGAAATTTTCTGACTTCCCCACCCTGACTGTGGCATTCAGCCCCAAGCCCATTGGATTTTGCTTAAGATCTAAGCCTTAATAACAGGTCACAAATATATATATTTTTTCAAGAAAGGTTAAGTGATTTCCTAATACACAGGGGCACTGTGGTTTTCAGCAAACATGGGGACTATTTTCAGCTGTGAATTAGTGGTTATGTTGCGTTGTGAGTATTTACAGCAGCTGGAGGGTGTGGTTTGGAATGGCTCAGAATAAACTACAGTGTCCATGTACATGGTAATGATGGTTATCATTTGTTCAAAGATAGTAAGGCCACACATTTATTTTAGTTATTGTTGAACTAGGGATGGGAAATCTTCACTAGCATGAAACAATCTATCAATATGTTTTTGGAAGTTATTCCTCTATTTGAATTTCCAACAATTCTGCAGTTCTCAGTCATATCCATGATGCAGCAATGAAATAAGAAAATGTCTATGCCGAGTTTAGTGTGGTTTGAACAGCTTCTATGTGATGGTCTGATTTCAACAGATTTAGGACCCACATGAATGCTAGATATCTCAGAATTCTATATTTACGTGTTTCAGGTCATTTCCGACTGCAACACTAATGACATTTATAGACTGCTGAATGATGGGATAACGCAGGCAGGAATCAAAAAGTCTATTCAGTCAGCAGGGAAAAGATGGCAGAGGGGTAATTTTCCTCATTGCATAGAAATCATCTAATGATCAGGTGTGTAATCACCATTATGATGGTAAGTTAGGTTTTTCTATAGAGATGGACACCTCCATCAGTTGACCAGAACACTCCACTCTCCTTGTGTAATTGGAACTTCTTCAGCTCCCTGATATCTGATCCTGGATGATGCGTAGCCTGTGCACAGATCCAGCAATCCCAGTCGCGTATTAGTTGGTGATAATACACCACGGGAGACGGTAAATGGATTACAAAGATGCAAATCAGTGGAAATGCAGGACCAGAATCTGTTCTTTCCAAGTTCACCACACCTTTTTTCTTTGCAGAAATCAGACTAATGGCGGAGTCTGTTCTGTCGATTGATACATGTGTAAAAAAGGAGAACTCCACTGGTTGGTGTTGTATTTCTGATTAAACACGACTAACAGAGTTTTCCATGTAAACAGCATGAGATTGTTAGCATTCATAATTTTACTCAGAGTATGTTGTTAGACTGCAAAAGTATGTTTAATTTATTATGTTTACAGGGCTACAATATTTATTTGCCATTTTCAGCACAGTAGTGGAAATCAAACAGTGGCATATCATGTTGAGCGTGATGTCATTTACAGTACTTCCACGTAGTTTGTACGTGCAATCGCTCCCATACTCATACAGTACAGCACATGCATGAGCATCATTCAGCTAGTTTCCGTAAGTAACTTGGCAGTAATGGGTTGATGGTCTATGGTTATCTACTTTTTGTTCAGTTTACTGAGCAAAAGTAGTACATTGAATGCCGTGATGCCACGACCCTGTGACGACATTCCTAGCTCATTCGATGTTTGTAATCAATGAAAATCACATTTTAAAACTGAAACCACATCTTTCATTTAAGATACCCTGCATATCAATGGAACTGTGATTAAAATCTGGAAATTGATGGCAGGGATTGCAGCTATTTGTTGCATTTAGTGTGGAAGGAAATACCCAAAAGCAAAACCTGTTACCAAAGTTTCAATTAGACGAACAAGTCAGATCTTTTTCCCAATCACATGGCCACTATTGCTGATGAGATGGGTTTATTTTTCCTCAGCTCTTTCCTAAAGCTGTATTAAATCAATAGCTGGTTTGATGTGGTAGCAGAAAAATGTCTCTGTTGGAATTCTCTTCAGGTATTTTCCTGTATTATGAGCCTAAATGTGCCGGCCCAAACATTCAGCTTACCTCAGGTTCACATTTCCTTTGTTGAGCCTTCTGGTTTGTCAGCTGCTTTTCTCTGGAGACAATGCAATGTTCATGGATAATTCAATTTAGACTCAAGGGCACTGAAATATAAAAGGCACTTGAGGCCACTTATGCCATTGTTACAGCGCCAACTATTGCAGATCTTAACAAATGTACTGCCCGGACGGAGACACAGATTTCAATTACCTAAGGGAATATTCTGCAATGGCCCTTTGTAATGAGGGCATATAGGGACAAAATTGGTGTGCTGAAGTATTATCTGTGACTTTAGGAAGGTCATAAGGACACAAGTTGAGTCAAGGAAGTATTTTCTGTGACTTTAGGAAGGTCATAAGGACACAAGGTGAGTCAAAGAAGTATTTTCTGTGACTTTGTGAAGGTCATAAGGACACGAGTTGAGTCAGGGAAAAAGACATTTGTCAGCATTCCTCTTCTGTATTGTATTAATATGATAAAGCAATGTCTTTACTTTGAATCCCTCCCTGAGACCCCGTCGTGAATGCACACATGACAGCTATCACAGGCCTTTCACTGAAGCATCATTGGCTGTCTCAGCCTCAGAGCCCCCATTCACATAAATGTCATAACAATGCATCTGCAGACAGGAAGCTCCATAGAGAGAATAAGGTAAAAGAAGCCCGTAAACGTGATCTTCAGTATGCACGGTGAATTGGAATAAATCACATCAAAGTCCGACTGTGTATTCATTTCAGTGGGGGGAAAAAAGCATGCATATGTTGGTCATCAACACAGCAGGATGTAAAGGAAACCACTCCGGGGGGTTCAGGATGAGGGTTGTTTGAAACGAAAAACCCCTTTAGCTAAATTATAGTATCCCTCCCAAGAGGTGCAGATGCAGCGTGAAATTTAATTACAATTCTTACAGCCTTGGTTGAATTATTTCCACTTTTACACTTTTGAAATCCAAATAAATAAATGTAAGAAAAGGAATGAAAGACCCCTCGCTGAGGTTCTCTGCAGGAAACATGTCTTCAGTCACTCTGCCTGCCGACATTCTTTACGGCAGGAAAACTTAATGAATTATTTTTTCCCCTTGTATCTCCCACCCTTTGAAGAAGAGGGGGAAAAAAGTTTAATTGACACTCACTCACCTTCCCTCAAAGAGGACACACCATGTCGTTCTCAGGGGAGTCTCACATTAAATGAGACAGAACAAAAGGAGGGGGAAATTCACATTCTGCAGGTGCCTTGGATGTATCTAGGCATCACCAAAAAAATCCTTCAAGAGGCATAATTGGAGCAAAAGAAAATTGTTGAAAGTTTTCTTACAGAGTCTTTACCTCGAGGCACCCTACAGATGAGTCCGAGGTCAGGCGGAATGTGTCAAAACGCCCTCATAATAAATTAGATGAGTTAAGCTGCATAGAATAATTACTGATTTCACTGCTACATTCAAGACCTTTATGGGAATGAAAAACAGGACATCACTGATGGGTGATGATCCTCATATTATGAGTGTGGAGACTGGCTGAACCTCTGTGGGCTAACTTGATGTCAAGAGATGCTGCTCTAGCCTTAGCAGCTACGCCAATCTAATATATGCAAATAATTAATCAGCCCTCTCTCTTGATCTCATTCTAACAAGTTGCTTTTGACACAGTGGCAGTTCCCAAACGAGTCCATTAACACACTTACCTCAACTTCATTTTCAGTGATGTTGACATTTTTGCATGAGAAGTCTCACCCTGAACGACTCTCTGGCAGAGGACTTCCTTCTTGCCGGGACCCGCCACGCGCACAAGGACCACTGCAAACACACACACACACACACACACACACATCCTTTTCTATCACTCACACTTGCGCGCACACACACACTGAGGCAGAAAATGATCCCGTGTCCTGCAGCATTAGCATCTCCACGGACGTCAATCAGCGCGAGTGAGCATGAACACCCTTGAAGTGCTCATTGACAGCTTCCCTGCAACATGGACATGTCCAGGCTCATTTTAGCAACTTCAGTAACAATCCCACGCTGCTGTCATTAGCACTAATATAAATCAACAAGAAAAGCTCATTTTAGATGGTACTCCCGTGTTAGATGCCAGTGCTGCAGTTACATAATCTCTAGCTGAATGAGGAGCAGTGATTTTGTTCTACATTACACTTATATCAGGGGCTTCATGTTACATATATCTATGGTATTCCATACACTTATTGTGTCAGTTGGAGAAGATAGGTAAAAGGTGTTTGGATCTAAAATAATATATGTTTATATAGCACTATATCATACTTGCTTTCATTTCCTCACATTTAGATTACTGTAATGGTCTCACAACAGCCATGAAGTGGATTTCATTTCAGCCTTGTGGCAGCTAGACTACTTAAAAAGAACTGTGTCGATCACCAAACGCTATTAGCTCAACTTTAATGTTGAAATGCTACAACATCTGCATTCTAGAATGATGAGCAGAAAAAGTAAATGGTGCAAAAAAGGAAACACTTGAAAAACGGATATATAGGAAGATAAAATATTATTAACAGAAAAAGAAAACTGAGAAGGTTTAATGGAAAAAACGGCAAAATGGATTGCATGAACATCAGTCATATTCCTAATATCCCTAAATGACTTTGCTTCCCATCACTGCATGGAAATCCACAGAGGGTACACCAAATAGAGATGGTCATCTGGGAACAAGATGATAATTGATCACAATGATTATGAATCGTATGGCTCGGAAAATCAGTCAAAGTGTGACAGCGGACCAGCTGTGTGGCTGTTTCCTGATATAAAAAGAACAGTTTATTTCCACTAGAGAGACAAAAAGAGGGGGAGAGAGGGGGAGACAGAGAGAGGAGGCGTGGAGGATGGGATGGGGGGTGGCAAATCCACTATTTTGCTTTCCCCCAGCTGCCTCAGCTGGGCTTTACAAGTTGCAGCTGGTATAGTTGATCAAAGCCCATTATTATTATAAAACATGTTTTAGGACGCAAACGCAAACAAAGGCATAACCAGGCAATTGATCTGTCATTCCACAGAACAGTAAACGCTTTATGCAAACGGAGAACATCTCGTGAAGGCGGAAATAGATGGTCGAAATGTTCTGATGTCCATGAAAAAGAGTATCATTATCTCCAATGTCCGTTTGGAATAAACATCCATAAATGCACTTTGAAATCACCGAAAAAAAGATTTCAGAACTTGCCTGAGAATCATCATGTCATTAGGTTTTCTCCGGTATATACAAAGTAACCCAGCGACAGTTATCTATACATCCATGTGTACATTTCAAAGAGGAGCTAATTCGGCATACTTTTAATGGTGCCATTTTCCAAAATGTAAACAAATATAAGCTAATAACTAAAAATAGGAGAGACACCCATCTTCGTGTGACCTTCTTTTCTTTAGGAGGAACCTTCATACAAACAGGGGGCGAGCAGGCACCCTTCAGAATTACCCAGTTTGATTCAAACCTCGCTGTGAGGTGACAGTGTGTAACGCCATGCCGCTGCGCTGCACAGTGTTAAAACATTAATGGGAAATTTACGAAGTCATAGAGAAATCCAAAATGTCAAACGCAATAATTATTGCTCTGCGTGGCGGTGACAGGAGGACACGCTGTGCTGCAATCTGTAAGACAGCTGACTCTGAAACCTGCACGAGCCAGGGATCGATTCCTGTAGCAGTGCCCGCTTCTCGATTGCAATCTCTCCATGTCTTTGGCCCGCTATCCTGCCTGGATAAAGAAAGAATATGTGTGGATTTCCTAATCTGAAGCAAAAGAGAGATGATTGCTGATCTCATGGTGGTTGATCAGGAAAAAAAAAAACATTTGTGTGGCGTCAAAAAGGTCCAAGATATTTCCACCTTGTACCCAGAGTGACTCAACACAGTTCAACCGAGCAAAATTCACACGGAATTGTTAGGATT
Source organism: Enoplosus armatus (assembly GCF_043641665.1). Classification (NCBI taxonomy): domain Eukaryota; kingdom Metazoa; phylum Chordata; class Actinopteri; order Centrarchiformes; family Enoplosidae; genus Enoplosus; species Enoplosus armatus. The sequence continues at coordinate 4,432,346 of NC_092203.1, forward strand.
CTAAATATGAACTCATCTTTTTCCCTCAAACCTCTCTCTGGTGTCAGCGGGTGATGACGCTATGATGTGCATCGATCATACAGACGCCACTCAACAGATAACGCCGAGCCGAACACCCCGACAGGGAACGCACCTCGGCTTCACACTGCGTGCACAAATCAAGGCGAAAGTGCTCATCTGGAGAGAAATCTAGGTTAGAATTGCTGTTGACATGCAATGTATCATGGTGCGAGACAAACATCTGCCAGGCGAAGGGATTTAGAAATATCTGTCATGCCACATAGGAGAGCTTTACATCACGTCATATGTTTGTGTCTGCAAGGTCGAGGTGTAAGTGCATATTGGAGATTACACTTACAGCACACGCCTTTTTAATTTTAAATGATTGCCAACGTTTATTTGAAAATAAGTAATGAAGTCCGTATGTGCATGTACAGGTTTTATTGTATATCATTTGGTAGATAGTTGCAGATATACAGTAGCCATTCATTAGCCCTTCAGACTCATTTTAGTCTTATCAATTTATTTCACTTGTTCAAGTGAGGTTTAATTTCATCGCTGTCAGTCAACACATGTATTGTCCTGTTCCTTAGGGAGCAAACTGAGTTATCATGCTTGTTTGTTTTCCCTCCCATGCATGTTACTATGGCGATCTCAGCAACATGCACATCAAAGTTTGGCTGCATCCTGTTCTCTGTGATGAGGGAAGATGCTGTAAAGAGTTCACTTAATATTATTATTCATCAAGTGTGGTTCTTTTGCAGACTAGTCGCATTCTAAATGTTGACCTGTGACCTCTGTGAAGAGGCCGGTTAGTGACACAAAATGTATATAATCCCTTGTAAATCCTGAGTGCAGCTATCCACATCAAACATTGACTTTCCAAAGACATGCAGGACCGTGGGTGTCCAGCATGTACCCTCCCTCTTGCCCAATGAGTGCAAAAAATAAGTGAGCGTGAATGATGGATAGATGGACATACTTGCACCAATTAATTTACCAGACTAATGTCATAAAGTACCAAAGCTCTATGAATCTCATTTTTCCCCAGTTCTGTGTTCACAAAGGCACTAAGGTTTACTCCCAGTGATGAAAAAACTAAAGTTGCCACACAGTAGTGGTGCACCTGGGAGCCGTTTTCATTGCGCTGTTGTGTAGCGTCTTCCTCTTCTTACCTTTTTTATGTTCCCTCATGAATCCCTTATGTGCTCTCAGGAGCACAATCAAGAGAGCCTTCTGGGCATTTCGCAATGATGTATAGTCCAGGGGAAGTGCAGAGGCGAGGTATCTGTAATACGTGATGTGGTGTTGTGATACGGCTAAACAAGTCCAAGGTCGTCCATTGGTGATTAAGAGACGCCGTCGGCTGAAGCTCGAGATTCCATTCAAGGTTTTCTTTAAATAGTTGTCGACTAATGGCAAATCAATAAGCGAGCAGAGGCATGATTAAACATTCCGTCTTTGACTAATGACATTAAGGCCTGAGCTCCTCATAGCATCAACGCTCCTTACCCGCAGAAACACGCCTGGCAGATTTGTACCTCAAACAAACGCACATAACAATTTTAAGTAGAGCATATATCTGCAATCGCAGCGCGCAGGAGGAACAGGGCTAAAGGTGCAGCAGATCAGGCTGCATATAAACGGCTCCATCTATTTTCAATTAAAAGATGCCATCGATTCGGGCCTATTGGTATGCATGGGAAAACAGCAGATGAGTGAGGAGTGTTCCTAGTTGTTTTTCGCCGCTGAGAGGAAAGTAAAGGGCGTTCAAGCAAAGCGAGCCACTTTGTACACACGCGTCTTAACACAAATTAACCAAATTATAAATAAATTTGTCATACTCAGGGTGGGGATTCCGGATAAAGGGAGATTAAGGGTAGCAATGCGGTAAACAAAGATAATCCCAATGCTCAATAATGCAACTCACCTCCCTCTCAGAGGATGGAATATATTTGTTGCCACTTATGTACAAATGATCTCTAGAGGCAATCACTCCCAGTGAGTGAGTAAATCAGCAAGCCCTGAATCAATGTTTCATTATGTTATACCATGTAATCAAGAGTATTAAACATTCAAGTTGGTACTGTTCTTTGCAAAACATTCCAGGAAATAATCTGATAAATCGCTTTTGATTCTGACCTGCGCCTGGCAGCTGGCCAAAACAGACTATGGTTTAATTTACCCAGGATAATCATCATTTCCGAAAAGCAATTAGATTGGTAATGTTATTAAACAAGCACTTTACATCACCATCAGCACTTATGTCACCCGGAGGTCTCACTCTTTCTCCCCCTGTTTTGTGATTCTAGCCATCGTGCCCAATCATAATGTACATTTATTAGTGTCAAGTAATGGTAACAAGCATTTAATGGATATGTGCTGCTAAACCATGAATTATTCATCCTGCTAAGACAGTGTTAATGCCTCACCCATCACATTACACAGGATGGAGTAAGTATGGCTGACAACACAATGTAATTATTAATGTTCTCAATGATTTTTTTATGCCAGATTAAGCAGATACACAAGGTTTGCGGTGTTCTCCACATGTTTTTCCTCAATTTGCAAATTGGTATTCATCACACGGAAGACGCCATTAAATAATTACAGTAAGACCTAATTATATAACAAAAGTAATAAATATTAACGTCTGATTCATACTGTAGTGCATACTTTCGTGGATTAAGTCGTGCCCTAAATTGGCTTGATGGTGTTTTAATGTAGCACCGTTAAAGATGCAACAAGTGGGATTTTGGTGCTGTTGGTGTTATTGGGTTTATTCATCAGGAACACTGACCTGAGGAGATGCTGGCTTTTATAACTTTGAACCAGAACTCTTTATTGTGCTCCAGCTAGGAACAAAATCTCCTCTACTGATTAGAATTTCAAGCCACGCCTTACCTCCTCCCCTAGCTTGCATTTTCAACTGTTAACTGATACGACAACTGAACGACCAACTTTGCAAGAAGTTTCAGAAACAAAGATGAAATGGTTTCATTTTGAGGCCTTCTCTTTTATCAGTTTTTACAGCAGCTCCTGCTGGGAACCGATGAGGTCAATAAAGTTCACAGGTTTTCAGTTTGATAAAACTCTGTAATTCTATCAAAATATTGTGAATCTTAATGAAGCTGCAGTGATGTTCACTTCACCTTGATTGATTTGTAAAGTCAAGTGTAACACATAGGCCAGGACAGTCTAGCAATTGCACCTTTGGTGCTTTCAATATAGAGATAGCTTCATGTGTGTGTTTTTGCCAATCTTGGCACAAAGAATGGAAGAGGTCCACCTTTTACGGAGCTAGGCTAGCTGTTCCCCCCCATCTAGCCTAGCTCCGTAAAAGGTGGATTTTAACATCCCCTGTATGCACGTGACACATAAAAGTAACACAACGAGCAGTTAGCTTACTGGTTGCAGCTCTGCAGTTCTTTACCAACAACATGCCTCATCTGGTTTCAACTTTTGAAGTTATGACCACGCAGTTTTGTACGTTTACTCACGTTTACTTCAACTATACTGTGCAGCAAAGTAATTGATGAATAATCAGCCACTGAAGCAGAAGTCAGGATCTGCACAAATTAGCCAAACATGTAAACCAATGAGCAGCCCTTTATGCAAAGGATGATTTCGTACAGTATCTGCCTACATAATAGTCAGTTTTGAATGCTTTCACAAGAGTATGGGTAATGTTATAATCACATTCAAAAACAGTGCAATTCATAGCCCTAGTACAGCAGCACAATGATGTTAAAAATGTGGCAGTCTTTTCATGGAGGCATTTAGTTGCTGAAAAATAGCAGGTTTTACCCAAAATGGAGACAGTAAATCAACAAAAGTACCCCAGAGTATTTCCACCTAATGTCTGAGCCACTGATGGATTTTACTAATTAGCATGAACTAAGCATGCGATGACCAGAGCAATTACGAATAAACTTTTTCATTTAACATTTCTCTGCACGAACAGGAGCCATTAGATAGACAGCATTGCCGAGGGCAGTGCTCCCTGTTTGTATTCTTTTAAATGGGTTTATCTTTTTGTCTGGGACCAGCCCAAGCTTTCATTCACTTTAATCTTTGCTCATATTCATTTATCAATGACCATTTGAAAGCGTTGTCTCATTTGACTGGATGTGATTTGTGCAGCCGTTGGGAGCTCTGACTGGCCACAGCGTTGTGTGTGCTGCAGTTTGTTAGCCTGTAACGACATTAGTTCAGGCAATAACCAGATCAGGAAAGCAGCCGGAAAGAGAGTCCTGTTTGACAAGCAAATACTAGAGAAAACTGCGGAGGAACAATTTTTGGGGCTCAGGGCTATGGAACTCCTCATTTTCAGTGAAAGTACCATGGCCAGACGAGGCTCAACTCGCAAACAAAATGGGACTCGGAGGTGGGGACTTGGCATAGGATTAATGGCTGGTGTTGGAGGCCGCTGGATCCCTATGACAAAGTAATGAAAGAAAGACGTATGACTGGAGTTCAGCCTGGCCGAGCTTGGGGGCCTCCATGCCTGACAAACACATTACGTGCCAGATGAACTGACGGGAGCAGAATACAGAAAACGACTGTGTTAGTGGAGGAGGCACATACAGTATAAACTACACTACATAAAAGACCGAATGATCAGTAACTCAGAATACAAAGGCTAACATTCAGATTCCCTCCAGTGTGGAGCTTGTTAGCCGCACAGAGCCTGCTTTTTTTTAGTGCAGTACTATTCTTGTTACTTTTTCATAAATGCCTGTTAAGCTAGTGTATCTCTGATTTTAAAATGGGATGCTGGGCGGAGTTTTCTGCTTTTATTCTATGAAATGACTAATTTGTAACACAATCATCCAATTATTTAACTTGATGATAAAAAAATATCTGAACTCAGATGGGACTTGTCAAAAAGCAGCTGTACAAAACCTCAAGTACAACAATTTACCCAGAGGGCACATGGAGGCCAAATGAACAGTATTTGACTGCTGATGATATCTACAGAGTCAAATTAGTTGAACTTTTAAGCAATACATTATAATAAATAAAATACAGTCAGTCAAACATACAGTTTTATACTCAGGGTCCTGTATCTGGTAAATACCGCTGCCATTACATCATACCTCAATATAGTGTCACAGTGTTTTTCCCTGTTGCAACAGAGAGCAATCAATGATTACAGCCAATCAGAAACAAATGAATTAATGTCACGGCTTCGTGAGGATCTTAAACTCCTTACATCATCTTTTAACATCCTGGGCCATGTTGTGTCACACACCAGACTAAATGAAAATTAATCCAAGTAATAGACGGCTGGCAAATTTAACCTAACCAAACATGAAATGCATCTTTGCAAAAACATCAACGGCTAAGTGCACAAAGAAATCCAGAGTGCTAAAATGTTTTGTTCTGAAGAATAGTGAAACATTTAAATGCATTACAAAGTAATGAGCTACCTGCTCCCCAGCCTCAACTATCCTTTCCTAGCTGCCCTCTGCCTGTCTCAGGGCGCTGACAAGGCAGCGCAGATGTTTCCCCCACCATCTAAGACTTTTCTGAACATATGCAAGGACGTATTTGGAAGGTTTCAAGCCTTAAAGTAGACTTCCAGACATGTATGGAAATGAATGGCTTAAAAGGTTGGAACGCATTTGCAACTCCAAAGGTTTACAGTGTGCCTCTGTACAAGGCCGGCACAGGATGTGTTTGAGATGCTGAAACTGCAGCTTTTTTTTAGGGTTAGGGTTTTGTTTGTCACAGCCATGGTCTGGACTACACACACCAGTTTTATTTTGCACTAAGCCACTTCATTGGAGTGGGTGAGTCACTTGTGGCCTTTCTAAAATAAGTGGATGCCGTTCCCCAGGAAATTAAGGAGCTACTGTAGTATAGAACAATGCTATTTCTGGATTCTCAAATATCTCTTTTGTGTCAACGTTCTGGTTCAAGAAAACCAGAGACCTAGTGTGTGTCCTGTTGCACATACTCAGTGTGCCTACAGTAAACTGGGTACTAAAAGCTTGCCATGTAAAGGTACAAACTCTCATGTCTGTGTGGATTTCTGGAACAGAGGCACCTCAATTTTATTGTACAAGGGGGAAGCTAGGAGTAAATTGATTAAAAGAACAGATTACTGCTCCTGCACTTTTTCAAACTGTATTGACACATTCCTTGATGTAAATATTGCAGGCTTTTAAGTAACCTAACTTCTAACTCTTTGCCCTCCCTGTCTAGTTGTTGCACAGTCTAACACAGTTACACTTTGTAATCCAATCTAAGAAAAGGCCTTGCATTCCAAACTATAGGTGATGTACTCACTGCACCTGAGAAAGCCAGAAAAGCCAAAAAACAAATCCTACACAAGATACAGTACTGTACATGTAGCAAGAATGCAATCCACACTGCCACAGGAAGAAGATCCATGAGCACATACAGTATCCTGATGGCATCATTACATTCTTCCATTTTTAGCCTCGACATTGTTGAGGGAAGATGGAGATGGAGAAACAATGCCTCATTTATTCTGGTAAAGGATAACATTCCATTCACGTCAGTATGATGCTACAAACAGGAATCCCCACACTACAACCCATTTTTCTCTCCTGCGTACCTCCTAAATAGGTTTGCTGGCAACCGCAGTAAACAGGCGGACACCGGTGACGGACACGTTACGCACTTGGCCGATAGATCAGAAGAGTAAAGTCGAGCAGCGGGGTTAGAGGGAGGAGAGACGGATGAACTCGGCAAAGCCAAACACGACTATGAGGCACTTTAAGTCAGACTTGAGTGTGACAACAGGCGAGATCTTTATAATGCCCAGTAGAGAGCATAGTACAGTACAGGAGACAGTAAAAATGACTCATTGCGTGTCCATGTATCTGCCCTGCAGCACAATAAGGTGCATGATTCACAGAAAGGAAGTATGTATTTGACACTGTGGCTCTCCTCACTGTAAACAAAACTGCAACCCATCGCTAAAGAAAGTCGACCTTGACTGCTTGAGATTCATCCATTGCAATATGGCACAACCACCACTGCTCGTAGTTTTCAGTTTTAATTTTGTTTGAGTGCAATGTTCAGCGCAATTATTTGCTGTCTTTTACAGAGTTCCTGGTTGACTATTACCAGACACAGAGAAATACATCATATTTTGAACATCCGAAGAGCACAGGAGAATCCAAATAACAACAGCAACTGCTCCGAATCGATAACAATCTCAAACAAGTGCATTCAAACACATGAAAGGTCTGTTCCAGTTTCTCCTGTGTCGAATCTTTCCAAAGTCACCTCAGTCTCTAGACACATACAATAGCCCACAACTCCATCTCCTTGTCTTGCCGATTTTACAAAAATACTACAGATTTGAAGTAAACTAGAGTCACAAACTGGCACAAAGTTTTTTTTAATTTTCAGCGTTTATAACTCATATTTGACTTGCCATGTTATTGGTCATTTTGTCATCATTTTATCCCAGCACAAGACATTTCTTGTAAATGTAGGCTGTGCTGTAGTAGCCGGTTAGCCATAATACTAGTTAGTGGTAGCAGACTTTAAAGCAGATTTGCTGATGTGTAATATCTGGGCCAAGTCTCGTTGCACAACAGTGATCAGTTGATCCACAGTTCTCATGAAGATTAGACTCAGCCACTTGCTGCTTATTCCTGTTGTTGTTTATGTTTGCATAGGCCTATATGTCTCTTGGTAAATGTAACTACTGCGGCATGATTTGTCCTGTATTCATATCCATCTTATGCCAGCGTGTTGGGCCAAGGACATATACTGAAACTGAAAAGCTGCAGAATAAATCCTGCATGAATGATATTTTGTTACGATTGTGTGACATCGAAAAACAGAAGAGCTGAAATTGAAGAAAGCGAATAACATTTCCAAAGGAAACAATCTAAACAAGTTTGAAGGGTTTTAAGAGAATAGATTTCTTACCTGCTTTGGGTTCAAATAGCTTTGGATAAGACATTATCAGAGTGGGCCATGGTTATGGGTTGGGATTTTCATATTGCTTTGTTGGAGGATTTTGGAATCACACAAGTTAGCCTGTAGTTTGGCAGCTCCACATCCCCGCAATGAATAAAGTATAAGTCTCAGTATGAAATCAATTGTTTGTTCTCTGTTGCATCTCAGGCAGAGAGAAATTGTTTTGCCTGGGTGACTGTCACCAGTTTCACGGTTCTTTTATTACCTCTCTGTGACGATGCCTTTGCTGACAGAGAAATGCCTGAAACTGTAATGAGTGTAGATCCATTTTTAATCATTAGTTTGACAGTGATGATACAACACTCTTTGTAGCAGTTTGCTTTGGCCCTGACTGCGTACCTCTTTGTTTTACAGGAATGGGGTCTATTCCATTCTATTTTTCTCTATTTGACCACAAAATCTAGTAGGAAACTTTAATTTTAAGTCTGCCCAAATTATTTCATGTTTAACCTTGACATGTAGCCATGAAATAATAAAGAAAAAAGTACACAAACCTGGTTAAAGATATTAAAATAAGGCAACTGTGTCTCTCATTCTGCAGCATTCTGTAGATGCTAATCATGCAGAAGCAGCAGACCAGAAAAGATGCAAAGGTGGCCTGAACCAAGGCAAAATGGGACTTCCCAAAGCTCCACAATGGGTCTCGCCAATTTCACACCATTCTGTAAACACACAGCAAATGTTCATCTGAATGTGATTTAACCGCATTCTCCGACAGAGGCAGCGACAGATGAAAAACAGCTTAAGCCCCTTCTGACAAACGGCGGCAACGTCTCACTGCCTGATTGCTAACAATATTGAGAAAAACAATTGTGTGAGTGGCAGCCCCATAAGACAGCAGCCTTCACACGAAATAAATTGAAATTTGAAAATAATATGTCTATTTCGCATCGCTGGTGGGAGCAGATTCATTTGTTGCTTTGACAATCTGTTATTTGGAAACAAAAATATGACTTCATTTCACCGCTTGGTAATCACTGTAATCACAAATGTCAGAGTGTGTGTGTGTGTGTATATGTATGTGTGATACATACAGTATGCGAGAAGGCAAGAAATTGGGAGGGAGGAGGAAGAAGAGAAAGAGGGAGGAAAACAGTGAGGTGTCTCTCTCACCCCATAGTGGGCCCTATAGCCATGTTGGAGGAAAACGAACAGATTGGTAATGACTTGTAAGGGAATCCCAAGTAGCCCTTCACACCATGCCGACAGATCCTCCTCAGCTGGAGCAGGTAGCTCTCAGCTTGTGGGAATGTTAAAGAGGTAACTATTAATGCAACACGGCGGCTTTCAGCAGAACAGCAAACAAATGGGCAACAAATAGAAGCCTAACGAAAAATGGCTTTTAACATCAAAACAACTCAAGACATGCTTGGGCTAACATGTCGGGTACTTCAGCCCGCTTTCCACTGGCACTCCCCAACTGTTGGAACCTCCAACCATTTTCAACTCGCGTTTAATCGGTTTAGAGCTGCTCATGTGTGTAATGCACATTTATCATGAATGAACAATGCCGGCCCACCCACCGCACACAGTGGCTCGTCGCCTCACATGCCAAAACATCCATTTATGTTAACCACCAAAAAATTAAAAGAAGGCTAGATTTTTTGATTTATTGTGACTTTTTTTTGACAGGCTCATATTTTCCCCCGCACTGTACAAATTTGATAATGCTGCTCACACAGAGCTAAAGAGTGGTGAGGGTTTCTGCAGTGGAGGGATATTTATAATCTACTGGCTGAAGTATGTGCTGGATGTGTAGTCTTGCCCTTGTTGTTGGCCCTTTCTAATGACTCAGTACCTCTGTATTCAGAATCAGAATCAGAAACTGTTTATTGCCAAGTAACATACATTACAAGGAATTTGCTGTGGTCTGAAGGTGCTATTGTTTTGATAACAAATAAGTAGAATATAAAAGCTAAAATAAGAATAAGAATAAAAAAAAAAAAAAAAAAAAGATAAGATAAATAACAACAACAGTGCAGTGACCAGAATAAAGTAAAGTGTCCAGGTGAAGTGTCCAGTAGGGGGTGGGTGCGTTAATGTAACGCAGGGGGGACAGGGGTGATGTACGTTAATATAACGTATAAGTAGTGTTTGTGTTGGGGGGGGGGGTCAATGTAAGTTCGTCAGGTATTGCTGTTATTATGACAAATTCTGGCAAATTATTTTATGACTGTAGTTTGATTTTAATGTAATTTGGGTGAAAAAAGTAAGATTTTGTTGTTTGAATACCAGAAATTTTTGTAGTAAGTAGTAAAATCGTAGTAAGAACAAGCAGTGAAATATGATTGCTAACCTCCAGACTGGTCAGACAGAGCTAAAGGAGGACTCAGAGTTAACACGTGGTCTAAATACTGTACATATGGAGAGGAGGGGAATCATTGGGAAGGACGTGTTAGCGCCCGTGTACAAGCTACAGCACGCATGCCCTCCCTGCTGATAGATTCCCACGGAAATAATGGATTGGTATGCTTGAATAAACAAAGTTTAATTATTTATTTTCTTAGTCTATCACAGCAACGATCAAATACACGTTTCACCACCTCTGCTGTCACCAGTGTGTGGAATTATAAAACAATGAAATCCTAATGCTAATAGCACATGCAATTGCCAACTTCTAAATCATTTCACTTTCTTTAAGTACAAAGTATAACCAGCAGCATCAAGGGCAAAGTTGTTTCTGCGACGTCATGCTATGCTTGTTTATGGCCAAATAAGTGAAGCGAACTCTGGAGCTGGAGGGCGAAACCCAGGGTTGTCAATCTTTCATGAGCCAAGCGCTCTCTCCTTACCACAATGTTAACTTCTTAACTACTAGGAAATGTAACTGAGCTCATGTATGAATTATGAATAGTCACTTGAGCTGTACCTTCCTACCACAATTCACATGCCATTTTCTTGTTGGACAAGTATCTGTCCTACGGTCCACGTTCTGCGTCTGAAATGAACACCTAGTTCATTCTATCATACATCTTTTCCCCAGAAGTTTTGCATTGAAAGAACACGTCTTTTGACCCCCAGGAAGGTAATATCTTTAATCTATTGATCAAAGAACTCATCTATAGACTTCGATATGGTCTTTGTAGTGATGTTTCCTGGATTTTGTCAGTATTCCTCTCATATTACCAGGGTCATTAAATCTTCTGGTATTGGCTGCTGTGCTCCAGCCTGGAGCTGTAATAGCCTCCTGGTGTCAAGCTGTGAGGGGCTCACCTTTGAACAGCTCTGCATGGGGTGGCTGAAGCCCTTTCATGTCAGTAATCATAGGATGCATAATCATAAAACGGCCTTGGATTGCCTGCAGCACGATGATATGAGATGACCGAAAGCAGCTGTGGACAAAATGGATAATACTAAATAAATAAATAAGACATGAAATTACTAAGTATGCGTAATCACTTCATATTTCAATTGGAATAAATATATCTGTAAGCTTCATCTAAGACCAGCATTTGTTTGTGGCTTGAAGATGATTTAAAAGATTAATTTACAGTCCTTGGCTCTAAGGTGAGCTCAGGTCAACTTGCCACAGTTTTGTATTTTCACTCTATTATGGGTCAATTACTGCACTCCCATGCGCACGTACTCTGGTTGGAACCTGCTGCATTAAAGTGCTTCCAGCCCAGATTCCTAAATTACCAACCTCACGGCCACTTGTAAAGAGTGAGAGGGCCACGACCACGGTGTTGAATAATACAAGTCACCGCAGCCATTGTTGAGGCATGGACTCTTTGTTGAAATCTACCATACAGCTCAGCCCCACCATTATTTCTCCTTACCTCCTCTGAAATGGAGCTCAGAGAGAAACATAACACAGCCCGCTGATATTTCACTTCAGCAGGACATGAAAGAAGGTTAGGGTTGTAAAGTTCAGGGAACCTATAAAGGAGCTGCTTCTTTTATTTTTCTTTTACAGCAATGAAAATTACTCCATCATTTTATTTTATTAGTACTGCAGACAGTATGAAGATAAGACTGTTAAAGAGAAAGTGGGTCTCCAGGTAGACTCATCCCAGTGATGGTGCACACCTGTTGAGGATCAATGTCCAGTCAGGCTTCCCAGCATCTTAGTTACATGACATTGCTACCATAATATCAGAAAATAGTGTATTTTTTTCACGTTTTTAATTTGTTATATGGCAACCAGCTGCTATTGTTGTCTGGCTTTAATGTAACATAAAGTCTGCACATTGCCTCTCCATAACTATGGAAAAAGATATAAACTATGGAAAATTCCCAAGTGTATGGAAGAACTTTGCATCATTAGGCTAGTATTTGCAACTATTTATGTGCATTTCTTCTACGCTGACAAGACATGCTGGTGGGATGTTACACCTGATGAATGTCACGGAAACGTGGCTATTTTGTTGTAAACAAGCCCAATATCTGATGATTTCGCACAATTTACATCAAATGCAGAAGATCAAGCCATGGTCAAGACCATTACATTACTTTATGGGGCCCACTCCTAATAATTATAACGTACTGTACGCTTACAGAGAGCTAGCTTAATGTATATTTCATTTTACCGTTTATATACACAACTGGTCTCTTTCAGTGAATTCGTCATCCCTGATTGACCTTATTAAAACATTTCCATATGATCCTGACTTTTCTTCTGACCTGTAATTAATCTACCTTCACAGTCAGCAGCTTTTTTTTTTTTTTCCTCACCACACAAATCTTTTCACGAATGATAAAGTCTCATTTATTACCACAGGTACTTAATCTTAGGACTCATTGGAAACATCTGGTTGATGAATGGCTTGCATGAAATTAAACAGCAAATGAACACAGAGGGTATCATGGATGATCGCTTACCACTCCTGGGGTATCCAGGGTAATGAGTGCATAAATTACACAATATTTAGGCAAAATGAACGCAGCTGCTATTAACATGAGATTGGGAAATTTGGAAGTGTGGTGTTATGTTAGGATGGGACTCACCACAGGTCCTAACAGAGGTGGTAAGGAATACCAATTTCACAGTAATGATGAATTTATCTGTCTTCTAAATGCAAAAACACGTCCAAGTGTAAAAAAAATGTAATAAAATGAAAATGTTTATGTAAGAAAATCATGTAAACACTCATGATCCACATATGAAAATATAAGTATCATATTTAAACATCTATGAAGCAACAACATGAGAACATCTAGGAAATCAAATAAAGTCTATTACACAACATTTCACAAATGTGGCTGTGTAATGTATGAATACAAACATTACACCGCCTCACCAGGGTTTCTAAGGGCTCTGCACATGAGCTGATAAATCCGCCTTTTAGGAATCGAGCCTTTGAATATATGTTCCCTAACATGACTGCCGCTGTCAGACACATATTAGAAGGTGATTGGGGAATAGAAAGCCTGTGGTTGGGATTCATTACACACATACACACACCAGTGAAAGCATGAAGCGCTTCATATATAATGTGATTTTTCTAGCCACTGGGCCCTCTCGCTTGTTTACCCCTGGAGCATAAAAAAAGAAGAAAGGAAAAAGAGAAAGAAGAAAAAAAAAAACAGAGCTGAGAGGAAGTTTGCCAGAGACCTTTGCCATGGTTTTGTATCTTCTGGCATTTGCAATTAGCACCAGGCTGCTGACTGACACAGAGAAACAGATGCTGTCCATCCGTTTGTCACCGACTCTTATTTCTCTCTTTGTTGAGGGGAGATTGTGCCCTCACGAACTGTGTGTGTGTGTGTGTCCTTCTGAGCAATGGAGCTGCCCTGTAATGAGGGTATGACTACTTTGTCTTCAAACGCTCACTGTTAATTATACCCCGGTTTTTTGTATGTGTGTGTGTGTGTGTGTGTGTGTGTGTGGTGTGTGAAAAGAGAGGTAGAGGAAAAGAGGGAGGGATAATGGGAGAGAGGGGAACAAGGGATCAAACAGCAACCTAAAGCGTTTCAGCAGAATACGACACATACACGACTGGGTCGCAGTTAACAGGCCACCGCTGAAAGAAAGTGAAATATACGTACAGAAAATATATACGTTCAACTTCCTTTCTTTTTTTAAAGCTGCATTATGAAAGATTTTTCAAACATTCTACATAACAACAATAATAAAAAGAGAGGTTTGTGTCGTCAGAGATAATTGTTAAATCAGGGAGCAGTGTAAAAATGTGTTGCCTTTGTTGGCGCTTTTCTTCCACTAAGAAATGCAGTTACAGTTGGATTGTTGCTAAACAATTCATGTGCAATGAGGTATGAATCATGGACAGTACACGTGGCAGTCTCAGGGTCAAAAGAAGAAAATATGTGACTGGTTTTATCTTGAGGTTGTTGAGAAACATTTCAGCTCTAAGTTGTTGAACACTATTCTTATTTTTTACTCTCTCCACAGGGTTTAAGTGTTAAATCTGACTACTCCACTGTAGCTCATTGTGAGGTGTTTAACTCTACCAGCTTCTGTAATGGGGCTTCACTTTTCATAATTTTTGCAGGGCAAGAGAAAGCAGGATGTATTTCTTTTTATATGATCTCATACAGCTAACATTTATGACCATTTATGAACCTACTTTTCCCCATAAGTCTCCAGCAGGGCTCATATTGTCGGGTTCAGTATCAGGCCCAGGGAGCAGCTTCCGCGGCCTCTGCGCGGTAGTGAAAGATTAACAAAGTGTAAATCAAAGTACTTTTACACATGAGGCATGATGGGTGAGATCAATCACGGCAGGACATTGTGGACAAGCCTATTACAACAAGTGCCACATGGTGTAAATCTCTCTCAGACAGAGCTGGTGGTGAGCTTTGGGATCAGAATTTGTGAGTGAATCACTGCTAAATTATAATTCTCCACTGGCACGGAGGAAGTGAGATTCATGGTTTGAATATATTTAAATATTCAAATCATTTGATTTCTTTTAATTAAAGGTTTTATACAAAGAAACATAAAACAAGAAAGTGCACTCGATTTCTCTTGTGTATGCCCAGTCTGTTCCATTCCTCAAGCTCCAAAGCATTTACATAAAGTTTGAACTGACCTGGTATTGCACTGAGTGAATTTCTCGTTTGCCTGCTATTCAGAGAGACTTGGGTTCATTATAGTATATCTATATGGTACTTTCCACCAGTGTCTATTTGACAGAGCCATCACTTTAGGTCCATTACTCTCTGTCTGCTCCCTCTAACAATAATGCCACTGCAACCATTGAGCGGGATCTTAATGGAAAATAATATGCTTGTTGGCAGCTCAGTGTAGCAATACTGCAGTGACCCGTAACATGTCATAATGAAATGGAAGGAGGAAGGGATGGGAGAAGGAGAAGAAGCGCCTGCTCTTTCAGAAATCCCTTTCATATGGTGGGTTAAGGAGAAAAGAAAGGTTTCCTCTATTTGGAGAAGCTACAGCTTTTTTTTCTTTGTTTTTTTTTTAGACAAAAAAAATGAAGTGTTTTCTGTTTGTGAATGACTGAATTTGTGAATAAGCTTGGATTATGTTAATATTTCTGGGCGTCTTGAATGAATAAACACTAACAACAAATGTGATCCAGGATACTGACAGTACTCGAAATAGAAACAAACCTGAACTCCTACTCCTGTCAGAAAGCTAGAAACAATAGAGCCATATTTTTGTTTTTAATGCAACCACAGGGCAACTTTCTGACTCTGATAGTTTCCAGTGGGTATGCAGTGTTTTAGTCCAGTAACACACTTTGCTTGTCCAGATTCTAGCTTTGGGACAAAGTTGTTCACTGATATTGACTGGACTCTCCAAGAGCACCTTACAATGGTGCATATGAAGTCTATTTCAGCATGTAGTGTACCCTTAGAGACTACGAGCACTTTGGGAAATCAGTATCTGCATTCCACCTATGCTCGTTCATATTTGCAGTGCCAGCAAAACACTGAATGGTGTATAAGGGAAAATAGAGAAGTAGAAGAGGCTGCTAAAGCTGAGCTGCCCTGTCTCGGGTGATGACTGCAGCAAGTTGGCAAGGCATGCCAACACTAATGTTGAAGGGCTTGCTGCTTCAGTAGTGCAGTACAGACACTACCAAAATCTGCCTGAGCTGTTTTCACCAACTCTGTCTGTGAAAACAGAAAGTGTGAGTTTTACTTTGAGGCTTTTTCACTGCAGTGACACATAAGTAACATACCTAATGTTGATCCTTGCTTCACGTAGAACCCTTGTGGCTATGAGAATGACTCTTGGGTGGTGCATGGGATTGTTAAAGCGCTGCAAAAACCACTTGGCGCTCCAGATGGAGCTGCTCAAAGTCTGATGAATTGCCTCTAAAAGATGTCACTTGAGGCAGCGTCAGTTGGGGCTGAAGACTACAAGTCTGGGGGATTTGGAGTTAGAAAGAAGTGAGTTCACCAGACCTCTGTACGCCGCTCTTCATCTCTGCTTGAGGCGAGCAGCTGAAGGCTACTTTAGCCGCTAGTAGCATAACACACCCAAATCAACCGAACTGTCAGAAGAAGAATGTGTGAAATAAAAAAACACATCTCTGGTTCGATTTTAATCACTTTTTTGAACTGTCCATCGTGAGTCTGGCAATGTTACGGGAGTGAGTTGCTAAATCAGTGGAGTACTCTCCTATGACCATCATCTTTCCCAAACTTGAATTAAGTACATACATTCATTGCCTAAACATGAATATAACAGTTTAGGAAGGTACAAAGAAGGGATGTCATTCCAGATGACAAAACAATAACTTGATTCATTTTGGAAGGTAAACCTATTTTGTTGTTCAAGTTGGTGGTCTTGTTGTAAACAAGATAACAAGTTTGGCAGTATATTACTTATTAACATGAACTCTGCCAAGATCCCTTTTCCTTCCTTATAATACTTAAATATGGCATCAGTTTAGTCGGTTTTGTTATAGTCCTTTTCTAGGCATGAGATACTGCTGGCTATTGGCTCAGACCAGCAGTTTTACAGCACGTTACAGTACATCCAAGGTTGACTAGGGTTTTCAGCAGCCCAATCAATCAAAGGGTTGAACAGTCCAAAGTCTGAATAAAGCAAATGCTTGATGTAGATATCTACGACTTCAACCTGCGCATTAAAAAGCCATGAACATGAATAGTTTTTCATGCCAAAAAAATTCTGCAGTTGGTTTTGGATTGGTTCAAACCAAGTTCAACCACCAACTTACTTTTGGCTTTACTTTATCACTTTGGTGAGACTTAAATCTTGGTAAAAACCTGCCAAGCCCTGCAGTACAGCACAGTTTAATGCTAATGATAAACATGCGTTTTGCTTGGAGTTTAAGCAAGCTATTTCAGAAAATCACCAAACACAGGCTCCTTCTTTTTCCTCTTGGCACAGCAAAGTAACCCACACCAGCGTGATCTCTCTCCACCGATCTCACTCTAGGACCAGAGGAGGAGGAGGATTCATGCATAACATCTTTGACTAAAAACATCCGATTACAGCTGATTCAGCTCTTCCTCTTCAAGGTCCACAGAGGTTTACATCCTCACAAGTTAATCACATTAGGTCTCCAAATAATCATGTTTGTGTTAGGCCTTACAAACATGCGGAACAAAATACCAGAAGCATATTCGGTCGGCTTGATTCCACTTTCTTGCAGTCATTCCTCCAGACCCTGGTGAACAGGCTTTGCTCGACATAAATAATATTCATTGCTAAATCTTCTCATAAGTACTTAATGTTATGTCCATCCTAAAATAAGATTATACTACAGTTTGTTATTCTCAAGCTCTTACACAGTTCAATCAATATGCAAACTGAAACAACAATACCTCCCTCCAGAGCTGTAATGGGTTACAAATATAAAACGCGTAAATGGTTCTCCAAATGGGGTCCAACTACCTCAGGGGTTTCCCTTTAACGCTCAAGGTGCTGCACGGCACAGGATATGTTCCTCCAATACTGTAGGATCATGAATTTGCCCTTTTAATCAATACCTCTTTGAGCTACTGCAACTTCCCCCCATGCGTGCTTGATTATGAACATCTCACAGAACAAATGGTAAGCCTAAACACTTCAATTGCGATCTTATATTATTTGTCACTTACAGTCTTGTTAATAAATATTAAATGCTGCCGTGAATTACAAATCATATCCAAGCAATGCAGTAATGGAGGTGTTTAAATGCTTAAATGAGGTATGCATTCTTGTTTGTGCAGAGAAATGCAGGATTGAGTAGACATTTTGTCCTTAAATAGTTTCGCACGCAGCCATTAAAGAATTCCTACTGTCAAAAGCTGTAATGGAAAAAACAATTCCACATAACGATCATGGTGATTGTTTCTGTTCATAAGGACGCACCGATATAATATTGATATGATGCACATTTGATCTTGCATTAGGAATAAATGGAAATGCAAATGATTTTTTCAGTTTGTGGTGGGAATAGGGGGGTTAGGGTGGGGGTGGGGGGCTTCTATGTGCTTTCATTGTGTACTGCAATATATACATTAAACTTTTGGAACATAAAAACAAAGCAACAACACTTGATTGAAGGAGATATGATGGTAGGAAATGTAAGCAATTATAGAGATAACTATAATGGAGACAAGAATATTTAAATAACGACGAATGAAAGAAGAGAGAAAGAGATGAAAGGAGAATATGTTTGGTTCAAGGTTAAAAAGGTGTTTTTTCAGCCTTTGTTTGGACACGTCAAGAGTTTCTACTGACCTGATATTCTCAGTGAGACTGTTCCATAGCCTGAGGCCATAAAAGATGCTTCACAACTCTTCAAGTTCTAGAAACGACCAAAAGGCCAGCGTTAGAAAATCTTTACGGCCTACCTTGAAAATGCTGTACTTCATGATCACATCGTGGATCAAGTCATTGAACATATAAAACCAAAAAGTGCATTTTTAGCATTTTGTCTAATATGAAGTTTAGTGTTTCAACATTTGAGAAACATCACGTCTTCAAGGCTATTCCATCAATTCAATTGAATAAAAAGCTCATAGGACTTCCTTATTAATATGATCTTTTCTACTTACAATATACCAAAAGAGATGAAGACAGTCCAAGAATAGAGCCCTGGGGGATTCCACTGAGTAAGAACTTTAGTTACTTACAACCAACCAAATTTCTCCCTTAGAAGTAGAAATAATCCAAACCAATTAAAAACTCTGCAGACAGGCCAGTCTACTTATGCAGTCCATCAAGCAGAATTTCATCTTCAACTGTATTAATTGCAGCAGTCAGGTCTAGCAGCATGAAAACAGAGAGCTTCTTGGGATTGGTTTTGATTCTCAAATCATTGGCCACCTTCACAAGTGCCGTCTGTGTTGTAGTGGGCCCGCAGCCCAGACTGAAGCGCTCCAAAGATGTGATGACCACTTTTTCAAGCATTTTCCCAAGGAAATGTTGAGCTCAAAATGGACAGATAATTGCCATGCGCTGAATGATCGGGACGTTCTTTCTATTTACAGGCTTCAGCTTTAGTGCTGGAAGGAGCTGTTTTTTTGCCAGGAGGAGTGGATTGTATATAGAATGTTATCTGATGGGCAGCTGTAAGCGGTTTTATTTATTTATTTATTGATTGATTTTTTGATAGTGAAGAGGAAGGGGTCCAGATGATAGAAGTCTTGACATGAGATAGAACCTCTTTAAGTAAATGAGAAAAGTGTTGTATTTTCAAACAATTAGAGATTAGTTCATTCCTGTGTACTCTGCATTTTATGATAGGTATATATTACATAGTTTACATGGGCTATTACCAAAGACAACCAACCAGCTTTCTTTGCAAAGGTCAGACTGAAAGAAGACACTGTAATATTTCTCAGTTTAAAGTTGGTCAAGGTCAGGGTCAAGCAGACTTTTGTGCTCATCTTCTTTTATTACTTAAATGTCTCTTGAATTAAAAAGAGAATGCAAGAAAACAAGGGAAGTGCTCTGTGTCATCCAAATCCTCCCTCCCCGTGGCCATCGAAGAAACATTTCCCTTAAAACGAGGAAATTGGGGGAAATTTCTCCTGTTTCATCAAAAATCAATATTCAATACCTTCCACAGTAATAAACATTGTCAAAGATTCATGTTAAAGTACATATATATTTTTATAAGATTTGATGAAGAAAATTACTGTATTCGGGGTGAGGTCATCATTACTGCTGTAATTCATTGGTAATAGGTTGTACTCTCCATTCTCTTGTTTCTGGGTTAACGAAAGAATTTATTCTGTTTACAAATAATTGTTAGACTGTCCTTGGCAATAAGAATAACATCTGAGGAGTATTCAATTGAATGGTATTTAATTTTGAAATAACTCGAGCTCTCTTTGGAAAACACTGTCACCCAGGCTCTGAAAAGACCCTGTGAGGTATTGCAGAGTATATGCGGCAATTATTCAAATGGGTACAAGCCATATTATCCTTGGGATGTTGGCAAAGAAGAGAAAATGCATAAAATAAGAAAGTTTAATAGTGCAGCGAAGATCCAAGACTCTCTTCATCTTCAAGAATATATTAAATGTGAAACCAGCTAACTAAAATCATGAACTCTTCAAAGCTCATGAGGAATTCTTCCAAGTTAAATAAACTCCAGGGAAGTCGGCGTATATATAAAACCAGTCCTGTCCAGGATTGGAAGCTGCAGGATGTGCGCTCGATTGAATAGTAGTCACACTCCCGGGAAGCCAGATGTGTTATTGCACAAGTGTGTTAATAAGCAGCTATATAATCAATTACTAGACAAGCATGTGTCTGCTCCTTTTACTCACAAATGGAAAAAAGGGGAGTGTTTCACAGTGGGTAGGCTTCATTACGGTGTGTCAGCCTTATTTCTGCCACGTAAATCAATGTTCAAGCTGGGAAAAAGTGAGCAGTAACTGTAATCCAAAGCAATGGCTGTAACTGAAAAGATCAATTAACCAATAGAACAACAATTTAAAAAAAAAGCATAATTATTATTATTATGGCATTTTCTAAAATGCAGGGACCTGGCTAATGCCTCCATATTTATAGAGACAAGGAAAAAGAGAGATTTGAAAACCTCCAAACATCCCCTCAGATTTGTGTTCCTTAATGACATTAAGTGTTACAGACAGTTTTCTATACCAGGAAGTGTCTGGCTCACTTTATTTGAATGCTGATGAGACAGCAATGGGGGCGTCCAAGTGGCATGCTGATCTGGATAGAAAGAGACTTATTCATATGCAGGCCTGATAGCGACTTTAGTCAAACAAAGTACATCTTTTCGCTTCTCCCCGCAGTCTTTTAATGACTTGGGGATTTGTAGATAGAAACAAACACCGAGAATAAGGCTCCATGATGGACCAGTAATTGTATTTTCATTGCTGAAATCTGTGTTTGTTTTCACTGATCTTATCTGGGCTTTATTAAAAATTCACAATCAATATTACCTAGCATTAAGAGAAAACGTGGAACGCATGTGAGATTGAAGAGGAATGCAGTAAAAATAATGACATTTCTCCACTTTAGACATCAAGAGCATTCAATACCTGCACCCAGATGAATATACTATTTGACCTCTATGAAATCATAATAATTGCTCATTTGCACCTGCTCTGCATCATGTTTAATAGATTTGAAGTATCGTCACTTCTTGTTTAACATGTTTAACATGTTCTGTGATACAGAACCCTCGACTAGGCTACACTCAATTTCCAACCATGGCTGGTGTGGAGCAGTAACATAAGGACAAGCAGACAAGCATCTATAATGTATTAGTAGTAGCAGTATAACTTTATCGATCCCACCGTGGGAAGGCACTTTATTACCGAAATGCCACATGGGGTTTAATATACAGAACAAAAAAACAATCAGGACTGTGTCCATGTAGGCATTACAGAATAATCAGTGACATGCAGTAAATAATGATTTAGTGCCTACCTGTGCAACCAGGGAGCGATGTTTGCTCTGTGCTATGAATAAATACCATATTTGCCGACATTTTGAGAAAAGTAAACCGTTTGCAGAATAATTCCAGAGTTGCAGAATTAGGAGCACATTAATAAAAGTTAAAGCAATGTGAGAAAACCATAACTTCCACACACACAACCCACAAAATGCAAATAAACTATAAATTATATTGTTTGAGATAATGCGATGTAAGCCTAAGCCTCAAACATGTTTAATCAGGCGTAGATTTGATTAATTGTGCACTAATGTAACACGCCCCTTTTTTTATAATTCATAGCATACATTTGCATTGCAAATAGATACACTTTAGATCTGGAGTATCATACTGGAAAATTTGCAATGTTAATATCCACGCTTCAGCAAGGGGGCATAATTATTACGTGTGAGTATGCTGTTTGCCATCTGATTACTGGACATTTATAACTTTTGTTTGCTTCGGCAGACTACAACAGGTCAATGTATGTGCCATCAAAAGATAAATGATGTTCCCCATGTGGACATCCAGCTACCGAGAATGAGTAACCAAGCAGATAACATTATTCTGTACACTTACCCTCTTTAAATCAGTCAATTAACTCAAAGGCACACATACCTGTCTGCTTAATTGTGTCCCCAGTGCTTAATTATCTGCATACATTTTAGGGAGATGAAGCCTGAATCTGCCAGATGTGGAACAAAAAAATAGAAATACTGCCACAGCTTGTTAGTGCTCGGATATTGATGTACAATGAAAGGCGAGATGCTCGATATAGAACTATTTGGAGGTAAAAATGGCCACACAGATCAAACTTCAGTCTTTTGACAAGACTTTAAAAAAGAAAATGTACAAAAAAAGGAAGGGGATGTTGGCCGAGCGCTTACATTAATGTTTTTTGGCATAGTAGCTGACGCTCGTATTCAAAACAAATTAAAAATACACAAGTACACTGAATAATTATTTCCCTACCTGCCAACATTAACAAGCCAAATGTAGGATATGCCAGATCATAGTCATTGTGAACTGAAGGTAGACGTGTGTCTTGTGGTGCATATGCTGCCTATTTATATACAGCATAATATACAAGTGCAAGATTGTCATACAGGTACAAAATGTTTCAGACCAATCATTCAGTCAGTCTCTGGAAGACCAACTATGTTTGTAGTACTTTAAAGCGTCAGTGAACCTAATTTACATTTTTTTTTTTAAATGTATCACTCATAGTGGTATCTAGCCATGGTGGTTGTTTTACTTCTTGCCCTGGCAGATACGTCTGGCCCCCGTCCCGTTCAGACAGATTTCCATCCAGCCTGATTCAGTTGGGGCCAGTCAATGCCATTTAACTATTGTGGGGTGGGTTTAAGTTGCTGAGGCATTTTTGTAAACAACCAAGATGGCTGCCGCTGATGTGAAACGTCCAGAGGCATTTTGGTCTGTGCCCGTTGATGATGCCCCTTGGAAATCAAAAATTAACTGAAAAGTTCCAGACTAATTTGCATTTGCAAATTGGTCTAGCGATGCCAGGCTGTGGGATTTTGTTTGTGCTGCTCAAAGCATTGTAAGATTAATTATGAGTTAATTATAAGTTTATTTTTAACCTTGGCAGTAGTAGTTTCAAAAAAATGATTTATTTTTTTAGCTTCCAAATTTAGGTTTTGTTTCAACCGTCATTTGTTTCCAATGCCAAAGGCCATCCTTGAGCAAAGATGGTTCTGTTTTTGTGATTTGGGTTAATGACTCTTTAATCAACATATAGGAGCTTTCACTCCATTACTGTGGTTAATTTCAAAATGTGAGAATAAGGCCAACGTTTCTGAATTATGTGTCTCATTTCTCCTACACAGTAAATGCAGCAAAGTTTGTTTGGACAGAAAATGTAATCCAAGGTGACTGCAGGGAGCGACTCTCGCAGGGTTTATAATGACATAATGAAGGGATGGATGTTGACATCTGATAGCGGGCAACTCATGTTTGCAAAGCAAAACGAACAGAGAGTACACTGCATAAAACCGATGCTCATGTTTAACTATTTCTCCAGGGTTTGCAGCTGCTATGAAAATGAGAGAAGGTAAAGTACAGACAAAGCACAGACAAGTCTATCAGGCTGAACTAAATTTACAGCTGAATGTAATGGTTTACTGCCAACTGCCTGGCAAACTTTACCTCAAGTGGCTATACCAATACAGCTATTCTGCAGGCGAGAAGTATAAATACAAAAATGTATCATTATGGGATTTAAATATGTAATAATTCATTGTTTGTCCTCATAGACACATTTACATAAGGCTTATATATATTCTATAGCCTCAGACTGGAGTTAAACCTGTTGGGATGTAAAAATTTCCATCTTCCCTCAAGGTCCAGTATATTTGCATTGTATCTAGTCCTGGTGCTGAGCCAGAAATGGTCAAGTGTTTTCATTAAAGCCTTAATAGATGCATTCCCCACCCCTAACTAAACTTTTCACCTTGCCCCAGTATCATTTGGCAGGAGATCAAAAGAAATCAACACAGTTAATGAGCGATGGTGGGTGCTGTTATATTGGGTCCAGGGAACTACATGTTAATCAATGCAGGGATATAAATTTCACTGAATATGGGAAAAGTAACTGGCTGAAAACTGTTTGCAAAAAATGTCTTACTATACACCAACCACATGTTTCTTTCTTTCTGTTGTAAAGTGGAGCTGTAGGGTCCTTGTGTCACCTTAAATTTTACTCAGAATAAGGTAAAGCATGGAGAAGCAGCTGACAAGCACAGTATAAAATTATGCCTGACTCACAATCCTCTGCTATTCACCAAACCTTCTCCATAATCATTCCAACAGCAAATAAATACAGTGCAAAAGCTAGAAAATACGGCAAGGATCTGGCTGCATCAATATGGGCTGACATATTGCCAGTGCTGGTGGAAATTCTTGTATCTCCAATATGTCAAAACAAATAAAACGCCAAGCTTTACCCATGCTCTGTGCAGGACTCAAGGGATGCTTGGGTCAGTCCACCACTTTGTCCTGGATCCATGATAGATTGGATCAGATCCTAATGACTGTTGATCTCCTGACTTTTCAAATTTCAATTTGGACCAAATCCCTCCAAATTAGCAAATGTTAGCATGCTAAGGCACTAAAATATGGTCGTGACCATGGTGCCATTATACATGCTAAACAACAGCATAACAATGCCTTTGAGTATGTTGCAATGCCGACGTTAGCATTTAGCTCAAAGCATCACTGCCTCCACAACCACACAGAGCCGCTAGCGTGTCTATAGTCTTGTTAGACAATATATAAGCTAAAAATGTTGAATGCATTCTTTTGTAAAGTTTATTTAGTTTTAGAAAGTGAATATGACCAAACAATTAAACTAACTTAATCACTTTCACAAGTTTTTGACAAAGGTCAAGTCCTGGTTGCAGCAGTCAAAGACATTTCCCTCTCTCACTCACCCTGACTCAGCCAACGTTGACAACACTATTTCACTTAAGCTCTTTCCCCTGATTAGAGTGTTCTCCACGGTCCTGATAATTAGCCTGTTAATTGCCCCTACTTTCAGAAATGCATTTGAGCTTTGAATTGATATTCAACACAAATGAGTCCTCGCAGGTTTCATTCAACGGGTCCCAGCTGTTGGATAAATTCACCGCCAATGGAACTCATAAGAGAAACACAATCAGATTTTATGGGATTTTTTTTCCCCTCATTATTAGATTCATGGAGCATTATAAAATTACTTAAAAACCTGGGGCGTTTAACTTCTATAGCCTGTTATGATGAACCTTGGCCCATGCAAACAGGATGTGTGTCATGTGGGTCCCCAAACTAAATCGTCTATGGTCATTGCTACTCTAAAACTGGTTTCAGAAGTTGGTTTTTTTACCCCCCCCCCTCGCCTACTCCAAAATCAATAATGGAATAGGTGATTATCTGCTCTACATACCTCTGCAGTAAAATCCTGTTAACAATTTCACCTCAACTCACCCGGAAACATCCAATAACATTCACATGCATGCATAAACACGTACCTTTCCTCAGACTCTAACTGAGGGTCAGTTTTCCAGTACACATTTCCTCTATGTTAAATTTGCATTGCATATAAAAAAGGTTGACCCTCCCCCCCACCTCCGCGCTTCCTCTCTAATGCTTTGACAGTTTGATGCTGAAAACCCATCAGGCTGCTCAGTTCCACGCATGAGAGAATTCCTGTTAAGGCTCCCACTGAGGAAAATGGGCCCTGCCCCTTAATTTACCATCTGAGTCAAGTGGAGGGCCTATTGATGCATTTGGAACTAACTAGCTGTGTTCAGAGACCCATCTCTTTGCTTTTTCTATACTATTCTTCTCTACTTAACAAACCACATTCCATTCTATTCTTTCAACATTGCTGCTGTTTTGAATCTTATATGCCCACACAGTTTTTTGCCTCGGACACCCTGTTGTGACTAAGCATTGGTGGAAAATGGATAAATCCAGCACAGTAATGTTATCAGCAGCTGTTACAAAAGTCTCTGTCTTACCCGTTCGGCAGAGTACAATAAAAACTATTTTTTAAAAGTTTTGTATCTAACTCCAACAACAAAACTGAATAAAATAAATATATTTCTAGTGTTCAATTTAAGTCCAGTGTAAGATGACTCTAGGACAAATCCAGGGAAATCAATGTATGTTATAATGGTTACATATGAACGATATACTGACGTTAAAAACAAAAAGAAGTACACAACAGTAGACACAATTAAAGAGCGCAGATGATGATGAGAGATTAGCATTTTGTATGTTTGTTGGCTGTATTCATCTTGTTAAGTTGCATGATGCTGCACAATGCTAATCTCCCATTGGAAATGAATGACTCCATCTCTCAGCAGAAGCAATGAACCTTATATCAACTATCAAGTGGCATGTGGGAGGAACAGACAAACATTTAAATGTACCTCCATTCTGTCCACGTCTACTTTGCATTGCAGCCACGGTGAAAGTTCATAATTATACTGCACAGCTTGCAGCCAAAATTAATATTGTTTTGACTTGGCTGCCAAAAGGAGCACTTGGTGTATGTCCCTGTTTCAAAGTCTGTTGTATATTGTCACCAGAAAAAATGAAGTTATAAAATATACTTAAATATTCAGCAGTTTTAGTAAAGCTGCTGACTGCTTTTCTGAGTTTTGAGTGAGGGTGTTGATGGACACTATTAGCCCATAATACAGTGATAATGAAAAAATGTGTTGTTTGTCACTGAGGTCAGGGCCGACTGCTGCTGTTCACTGTAGCTTTGTACTCAACAAGATATTGACATTTTCAGCGCTTTTTGTCCGCGGTTTAGTTTTAGACATTGCAGGGGGATCATCAAGGTAAACACTTCTTGCCGCTTTTCCTCTCACATGGTTTTATTTTACAGCACAGTGTGTTCTGCAGAGGTAGCTAACATACCAGCATGTGTGAAAGCAGCAAACAAGGTGCAGACTCACAGTAGCACTTCTGTAAAGTTGCTAATGCTGCTATTCTGGAGGCCCGCAATAGCATCCGTCACTGAGCCAGCTGTGCAAAGTTTCCCGTGTTCTCGGCTGTTTTTAATCTCACCGCCGACGTCTCCTGTCTCTCCCATCACCACTCTGAGTGGGGCCGTATCCATGGAAACGTGCAATTATCCAAGACATCAACAATTCATGCTGAATAATTTTATCGAATCGACCGAATGGGCGCAATAGCAGCAGCAACCCCCCGTTCCATCTACCTCATTTAGTTCTGTGCTCATCAGCTACGTGTTTCAGGGACATTCGTGTTCGTGGGTGTAAATATAGCATGCAGGCAGCAAATTGCTGCACATGGGTGAGTGTCAGACCCAGACGTATCAGTGAAGAGTTCCCTCTAAACTCTCTCCCCTTTGCTACTCAGCTACTCTTGAGAACACAGTAATAAGACTTGTGATTTAACTGTCTTTTCGCCCGTGATCGACCCAGCAGCCACATTTTTATTGACTGAATTACTCTCAGGATTTGATCGCCTTCAGTCTTAAAAAGAAAAAGACAAAAAGATGTAAATTAGGAATTAATGGGCACACATGAAAACCGTCAGCACACAGTGACAGTCAGGGTGGGAGACGGCCCTCTTGGCAGACTTATGACAATGATATATGGTCAATATTCTTGAGGCAAGTAAAACACTGAGGAGCAGTTTTAATGGAGTTAACACCTTTGTTTAAAACCACAGGTTGACTGAAAGCACATTCTTATTTTCAGTAAAATAGTTTTTGACACAGTGCTTAGTTAAAGTAGACTATGAGGCATGACCCTTTGGAGATGTATCACATATTTTATCACAACAACAAAAAAGTCTGTATATTCAAGTTTGGAGCTGCTGTGGAGAGTTGAGTCATTGGTTGGGGTAAACCTCTGAGGGCAAAGTCAAGAAGCACCTGTTTTCTCTCTGCATAGTGGCGGGGTTGGGAAACCCACTTTAATTGGGTACATGTGGCGCATGAAGCAGCAGGTACAGTGCTGAATCTGTATCAGCTGATGATGAAACGCGGCAGGTAGTGTGGCAAGTGCTGCAGTAACACTTCTTGTTGAGGGTGAGTGTTAATAAGGCGAGGTAGAAATTGATTTGTTTCAGTGAACTTGTCTGTTGAGACATATTGAATTTGTGTAACTAGTTCAGGATAGACCCTAATCTTTGATCTTTTGACAGCATGCAAGATTTGGCACGCTCCCTTTGGTTTCATTGCTGCCAAAGCATGTTAATAAGATGGATGTACAACACATGCACCGTTTTGTATGCGGAATTTAAGTGAAGTGGCACAACTGTCACTATGCTGGTCTGATTTTGGAGCACACCCAATGAAAGTGAAAAATAGCCTGACCAGTTGCATGATGCAAGAGCACTGCGTTTCATGTACAAGAAGGGAGACAAATGAAAGAGAAACAGCTCTATTCGAGGGATGAACGCCGTTCTTCAAAAAGAACATTTGGTGTTCTGATAATGATGGCGGAGAGTGCTGTCTGACACGTCTCTCCAAAATCTGCTGTTCAAATGGGTTGAGATCTGGTGACTGGAACCCATGTGATATGACTCACATCATTTTCATACTCCCTACCCTTTGCACTGTATGGAAGAATCTGTCACAGTTTTCTTTTAGCTTTGCATATTGTGGTTTAACTCATTATTTCTGCCTCTGAAAACTGTTTGACAGAGTAAAACTCAAATCAGCTGAAAACTTTCCAGTCAGGCCAACTTTCTTCTATCCCACCATCCAAGTGCTCCAGCACACAGCCACCTTTCTTCCTCCCTGAGCGTTTCTTTCCCTCATCTGCCCCCTTTTCTTCATTCACCACTCCCTCTCCTGTTGCTAATCTCTGTTTGAATTAAGACCGTGCTCCTGACCTGTAGAAATCCATTAGAATCAGTGTTAACAGGGGGGCACTGTCTGCTCATTACTGCCTAGATCCTTGTCTTACTGACTGAGGATCTCGGGGCCCTACTACATGTTGACGGACACTAAAGCTAGAACCACATCTCCTAAGGGAGACGGCGTCTCAGATTACATAAGTCAAAAGTCATACTATCAGGGTGAATGTCAAGTTCAGACATGTGCACTCATGTGTACTCACACAGATGCACGCTGTCCTTGGCTGAGAGCTGCCTTGCTTTAGCAGGCCACGGGTGAGTGTCAGTGTTTGCTAGTGGTTATAGGAAACCCTGCAGCGTGTGGCTTTTAGCAACCCTCCTGAGATCGAGTGTGCATCCGATGAT
Organism: Enoplosus armatus; assembly: GCF_043641665.1. NCBI lineage: Eukaryota > Metazoa > Chordata > Actinopteri > Centrarchiformes > Enoplosidae > Enoplosus > Enoplosus armatus. The sequence continues at coordinate 4,461,859 of NC_092203.1, forward strand.
TATAATTCCTTTATCCAGTCACACTTATTGAATAAGACACAGATGACTTGGGAAGGTTAAGAGGATACGTACAGTATGACAGTGTTTATAAAAGCACAGAGGTGAATAATGAAAGATTTATTTGGGTGGCAAAACAAGCATGCTAATTTGATATTAAATGATACAGAAGTCAAAATTGACAATTTATAGTAAATAGTTTTTCAATTAGATTTGGCAGAAAAGGCTTTGCCCTTAGAGGGAGCTCTGAAAGAACACAAGCAGAAACAATGACTCTGCTTGGAGAACAACCCCCCCCCCCCCCCCCCCCCCAACAAAAACACATGTTCAATCTTACTTAAATCAACAAAAGATTAGCAGATAAGGAGGAGATTGGGGTGGTGGAGGGATCTACCAGCATCAGTAAAGTGGTGGAAGTGTCATAATGTCCATAACGTCAGATTGGGCCTCACAAGCCAGCTAATGCTATGCTCCGGTAGAATCAAATCTTCCTTCTTCAAACAACTTCACATATTTCCCCAAAAAAGGGTACGTCAGATAATACAAAACCATGTGTGCCTGCCGTGATGAAGGATGTGATCAGACTTCAACTTCACATTAGCGCACTAAGCTGAAATATCTACCAAAGCATAATACTACGCTTTTAGTGCCCATACCATGAAACAGTATGAACATTCCTAGCTGATGTGCTCATGTAAATAACCTTGGCCAGCCTTATGAATGATTTCCTCCTTGAATTAGAGATTATGTTTGTAAAGACAGCAGCAGGGATAAAGAGATTTGTTATATCTGCTTTAAGCGCTGGAGTGCATATGTGAAGGTAAAATGGAAATTCTAAAAGAGAGAACCTGCAAAGGCTCTATTTGTGTTAGTGGGTGCATTGCAATTTTTTTTTCTAAACGTGGCTTCTGCTGTCACAACCTTCTGACCTCTACCGAAATATTTTCAAGCAAAGACAAAGAAAAACCTTGATTCTTTCAGTGAATTCTTTCATTTTAATCGAATGCTATACCTTTGCCTAAATGGACCATACGACACAAAACCAGCTATGACCACATATCTCCAAAGGCTTTACCAAAATAAATGCATAAGCAAGAAAACTAGAGTGGCTCTCGTATGTATGAGAAGCCTCAGTAAGGACACACACTGCACATTATGGGCACTGAAAAGTCTGTGAGATGACCATGAATATTGAATTAATTGATGCAAAATTAATATCACACTGTAAATGACTCTAATGACACTGTAAATGGGATGTATTTTTTAACTGAAATGCGTGAGATTTCTGGGGAGGTTATGGTAAAAATAATATAATCATTTTGATGCCCTTTTGGCGTTAGTTACTTGATGTAGAAAAACATGGCATGGAAAGCTGCCTTTGAGGTAAAACAATTAGCTGAGGCTATTTTGAAAAGGTAATGCATTTCTGCTCACTTTCATGAATGATTCATGTTGATATTTTAACTGTTACGAATAAATTCTGTTTGTAGTGGGCAACACTTAGACCTTTGATCCTGTAATCACCATTAGAACCTCTGAGTATATATTAAATATTCTGGTGTTTACAACAGGTCATCCAGTTCAAATGAAAAAGCAGACTTTTTCGTTTGAACTGGATGAGCATAGAATTTTTAGCACAATTTCTTTGTTTACTTCCAAACTGCTGTCCACTCTACGTGTAACTCTAATTGTTTTTGGTCCTGCACTGGTCTTTTCCCACAAAAGCTGGAGAATGGAGAGACATCCTAGTTGGGATGCCATGCAGCCTACACAGATTTTCAACATTATTGTGTCAGACCCACTTAAAAGCTTTCCGTGAGCCTGCAATATCCTTCACTTTCTGAACATTAAGATTTAAAGTCCTTTCCTGGGGCTTCATGCTGGCCATGTTTAGCTGCACTACAAAAGCGCTATTTGTCAAAGCTATTTGAGGGGTTATTGTTAGCTAACTCCTCCTCTTCCTGCAGATATCCCTTTTTCATGCAATATTAAGCAACACAAAGGCACACAGCTGCAAGTCTAATCTATAGATATACATATGCATGGATCTGTGTGAGTTTTGACTACAGAATAGGTTAAAATGAATCAGGCATTGTCTTCTTGCTGTTGATGCTTTTTTAACAGACCAGAAAGAAACATAACCCAAATCTGTCTGTTCCCTTGTCACATCTTTTGATGGAAAATTAATATCACACTGTAAATGAGTCAGCAATAAAATAAACAAACTACTATTTTTATCTTTTTCTGCCAATACTGATGCACATTTCTGATTGAATATGCATCTGCCTGGGCTTATTTATGCCATATATAGCCTATCACACAATCCATAATTGCCCCAAATGTATAAAAAATTTACATTTATTGATGTTCCACATCATTTGTGTGACTTTCATTAGGCCTAATTTGATCTTGTTAAGACCTGTGGTAGCTGGACATCCTGACTTACGAAGTGAAAATCACTCCCTGCACTGGTAGCCAAGTGTGCTTGTTTTAACCAAAGGAAAGTTCATGTCTAAAATGTTTTCACTTAAATTTGATTGGGCATTTTATAATTTTTTTTATTATATTTTGAGCAGGATAAGTTTGACTTGCTTCCTGCAGTCACTTCACTCATCTCTCACAGTGGCAGGCTCATATTAAGACCCACCTTCTTGACACTGGGCAGCCAATCAATAGGACAAATTACAATCTGTGTGACAGCTGCTCTACCAATAAACTACTTAACTGTAACTACTACAAAATATAACAAATAAGGCAACAATTTTATTTTGAATTTTATTTATTTTTTATTTTTTGCATATTTCAAATTCACACCGGAAAAGTCCATTTAAGTGTCACTGTTGAATGTGGACTCCTGTCGCCTCTTTTTTTTTTTCTTCAAACCGAGGAAGTGGCAGACTCTTTTCCAGAAAGAACGGCTCTTCTTTTTCTCTGTAGCCTTCTTCTCACAGACTTCAGCTTCTTTGAGAAGTTCTGGGTCTTGAACATGTTCTGGGTCCTGTGAAACACAGACAGACTCCTCTTCAAAATGTTCTGGGTACTGTGAAGCACAGAGAGGCTCTTCTTCCACATGTTCTGGGTCTTGTGAAGGCCAGATGGACTGCTCTTCAACATGTTCTGGGTCTTGTGAAGGCCAGACGGACTCTTCTTGAAAATGTTCTGGGTCTTGTGAGGCACAGACAGACTCCTCTTCAAAATGTTCTGGGTCTTGTGAGGCACAGACAGACTCCTCTTCAACATGTTCTGGGTCTTGTGAAGGCCAGATGGACTGCTCTTCAACATGTTCTGGGTCTTGTGAAGGCCAGATGGACTGCTCTTCAAAATGTTCTGGGTCTTGTGAAGGCCAGACGGACTCCTCTTCAAAATGTTCTGGGTCTTGTGAAGGCCAGACGGACTCCTCTTCAACATGTTCTGGGTCTTGTGAGGCACAGACAAACTCCTCTTCAACATGTTCTGGGTCTTGTGAAGGCCAGATGGACTGCTCTTCAAAATGTTCTGGGTCTTGTGAAGGCCAGACGGACTCCTCTTCAAAATGTTCTGGGTCTTGTGAAGGCCAGACGGACTCCTCTTCAACATGTTCTGGGTCTTGTGAGGCACAGACAGACTGCTCTTCAAAATGGTCTGGGTCTTGTGTAACACAGAGGGACTCCTCTTCAAAATGGTCTGGGTCCTGTGAAACACAGACGGACTGCTCTTCAACATATTCTGGGTCTTGTGAGGCACAGAGGGACTCCTCTTCAAAATGGTCTGGGTCCTGTGAAACACAGACGGACTGCTCTTCAACATGTTCTGGGTCTTGTGAGGCACAGACAGACTGCTCTTCAACATATTCTGGGTCTTGTGAGGCACAGACAGACTGCTCTTCAACATGTTCTGGGTCTTGTGAGGCACAGACAGACTCCTCTTCAACATGTTCTGGGTCTTGTGAGGCACAGACGGTCTGCTCTTCAAAATGGTCTGGGTCTTGTGTAACACAGAGGGACTCCTCTTCAAAATGGTCTGGGTCCTGTGAAACACAGACGGACTGCTCTTCAACATATTCTGGGTCTTGTGAGGCACAGAGGGACTCCTCTTCAAAATGGTCTGGGTCCTGTGAAACACAGACGGACTGCTCTTCAACATATTCTGGGTCTTGTGAGGCACAGAGGGACTCCTCTTCAAAATGGTCTGGGTCCTGTGAAACACAGACGGACTGCTCTTCAACATATTCTGGGTCTTGTGAGGCACAGACAGACTCCTCTTCAACATGTTCTGGGTCTTGTGAGGCACAGACGGACAGCTCTTCAAAATGGTCTGGGTCTTGTGTAACACAGAGGGACTCCTCTTCAAAATGGTCTGGGTCCTGTGAAACACAGACAGACTCTTCCTCCACATGTCCTGGGTCTTGTGAAACACAGACAGACTCCTCCTCTTGCTGGCGCACACAGAACTTCAGCTCCTCTGTGAGTTGGACAATGTCTTCGGGGATGACTTGACTGACAGCAATAAGCTCAATGTTTTTGGAGGTCTGTTCATGGAGTTGGATTCTCAGGTCTGCCAACTCCATGCGCAGAGACTTCTCCCTCTCAGAGGCCTCTTGTTGCAAGAGTTTAATGTCCTGCTCCATTTTCTGTCGGAAGGCGTCATTCTCACACTTGACACTCTGAACCAGCTCCTTGTACTTTGATGCCTTGGTAGCATGATTCATCATCTGTGTCTCGAGTTGCTGCTGCAGGGTGACATTTTTCTGTTTTGCTGCCCCGCAATCTGTGTCATACCTTTGCTCGAGCTCGCTGTATGCATCATAGAGATCATAGTATGCGTAGTTTAGGTCTTTATTTGAAACAGTGAGGTCCTCGATCACTGTATTCTGTTGATCCAAATGTCTTCTCATTTCCTCCAGTTGTTTGCCAAGCTGGATCCTCAGAGAATACTGCTCCTGACCATAGACTCTCTCTTTCTGGCTCAGTTGGATCTGGTGCTGCCTCCAGTGCTTCTCTTTGTCAAGCTCATTGGTTAAATATATAACCTGGTCCCAGAGAGTCTTGTTTTCATCGGTCTCTAACTCCAAGTTGGAGGAGAGTTCAGTGATCCTCTGCTCCTGAGAGCAACTATGTTCCTCTGCTCTTTTGAGCTGAGTTTTCAGCTCCTCAACCTGTTTTACTAGGGCCTCGTTTTCTGTCCAGCCTAGAAAGCTGGAAACCATATCGCTGGTCCAGTTGTAGGAGCTCAGAAATGCTGAATTCAGGCTCAAAGCCATTGCGTATCGCTGTGAGAAGTTGTTGTCTATCTCAAAATTATGTATTATCCGTTGAAAGGTTTCACACTTTCTGCTGAAAGGTCTCAAATGAAATGAACTTTGTCTTAACGCTCTCTGTTGAAAGGTCTCAAATGAAATGACTTTGTCTTAACGCTCTCCGTTGAAAGGTCTCAAATGAAATGACTTGTCTAAACCCCTTGTGAATTATGTAGAGATCTGCTGATGACATCACGCACAAAAGAACTTTGGCTTTAATGTTACCAAAGTTCCGGAATTCCACAGAAGTTTATTTTATTTTTTTATTTTTTCAAAAAAAAACATGTCCTGGGGAACATGAATGTTTTTAAAATTCCATGGTAATCCAATAGTTGATGAGATACTGTATTTCAGTCTGAAATAAAGTGGTGGACTCACAGATTAGCATTGCCACGGCTAGAGCCACAGTACCAGTAGTAAGTTGGCATGGTGGACCCGTGGTTTGCGCATGTCTCCCTACTTGAAGACTGTATGTTCAAAACCTGTGTGTTGCAAGGTGAAGTGCAGGGAAGCATGGTGAGACTCATGGAGGACAAAAAAAACATCACACAGGCAAGGAGTTATGCTGAAAAAGATTCGGTAGACTTTTATTCTCAGTCTCCAAAAAAACAACAAAAGAAAAACAAACAAAAATGACACAAAAGAGTTAGAAAAACACACTTCTTACTCATTTTCTGCTCAAACAATTCTGGTGCTGCTCTTCCTCAACCAGTCCCCCTCTCTCTCATTGCACTCACATTTATACTATTAGGCCCGCCTTGCCCGTTCAAACTGGCCTATCAGGTCAGCACTGTCATTTATCACATATCCTTTGACCAATTAAAGTGGAGAACCCGCCCACTTCATACACCACATAAAAAGGGCTATAGTTGAGGCGTGCTTCCTCTTAAGCACCAGCACAAGATGGCCTCCACAAAGGACTCAAACAGGTTATGGCTTTGCCAGCATGCCTTAATATATTCTTAAGAAAATCTTAATGATTGAGATTTTAATACTGAGTTAAATTGTTTGTATTTCTAAATGAATGTTGAAACCATAAATTAAATAAAGAAAAGAAAGAAAATGGTATGAGAATTCTTTCCACCTTTAACCAAAGAGGGGGTTTAGCAAATAGTTGGTGAGGGAGTTGGTGCTTCCTCACACTGTGTTAAGTTTTTTTTACTGCATGCATCTTAAACACACTTGTGTCGCAGATATTCACATGCTGGAATGTTTGTGCATGCAATCACACATCATTGCCTGTAGAGATTTTCCTAATGAACACAATCCTTTCAGTCATGATTGCAGCCTCATTGCACATGAAGCACCTCTCCCCTCTTTTGCCCTCTCTGTCTTTTTCCTCAGCTCAGAATATGAGCGTACAGTATTTCACCACCACGGCCCATTTATCTGATCCAATCTCTGTCCTGTAATTGAAACTTTCATTGAGATGAAGGGGATAATAGTTGTAAATGTGCTAACTGGCGCCTCGTATCCGGACGTGATGTAAAACCAGCCAAAGGCATAAAAAAGTCCAGAGTGTGAAATGCTGCCCATTCTGGTGTCATGTATCACGTGGCACCATTAGGACACTCACGACTGGCTGACTGCGGTGTATGGCTCAGCCTGTGCCTCTGCCGCTGAGTGCAACCAAGGACATGCCCCATTATTAATAAGCACCTCAGTACACAAGACACTGTTTGTTCCCCTGTTATGACTCTCTAAAAGTCTGTCTTCATTACTTTTAAAAGGAAAAAGGATGTGCAGTACATGAGCCAAGCAAATTCAATCATGGAACATATGCTAAGACATTTGTGATTATAATCAAGCAGCATGGGAAAACTGTCCTGTGTGAAGGCTGCACATGTTATTCCAATAACTTCAAGTAGCCCTCTGTTAGGGTTAGAGCTCACTGTTATGTAAAAACATACACCTGGCTGTCACATGTTCAGAGGAGAGTGCTCCATTCAGAAAAATAAAATAGGACATAGTCTTTAAAGAGATGAATTAAAACTGAAACACAGTTAAGTATTCTTTCCATCAGGAGAAATCTGCAATTTACAGGATTTTACATGGGTTGACATGATTTGTTATAATTCAAAGAGGTTCATTGCCACCTGACCTGCATGTACTTAGGAGGTCAAATTGAAATGTGGCATTAACACAAACATAATTTATACCGTGGCTACTGTGACTGTACATTAATGGAAAAACATTGTCCTCAAAAAAGGAGCCTGCGATTATCAATGACCCCCACATGCCCTGTGTGACTCCTTTAAGCTCATGCCATCAGGAATGCACTTTAGATTACCTGTATACAGCCTACAACATATAGGAAGAAGTCTGGTTTTATTCCAGACGCAATAAGACTTGTAAACAAAGTAGTCAGATTACTTTGTATTAATTGATAAATGCAGCAGTTTACAGCACTTTTTGCACTCTTTGACATAATGTGACTTTGTGCTGTTGGACACTGTTGGTCAACCATCGATTGGCCTTAACTTCTTTTTTTTCTTCTTGGTTTGGTTTGCAAACCGGCTAATTTCCCCTCAAGGAACAAGTCAATTATTGAATGAATGAACTGAATGAATGCAACAGTTATGGAAGCAGTGTCAATATACAGATATTTGCTTGAGTAGTAATTGAGCTCATTTTAAAATATTGTCTTGTTATGGCACAAAGAATTACACCTGCGTCAATGGAGCCGCTGAATCCCTTTTTTAAGCTGTACCTTTACATACTAGTGTTGAAACTCGTTCAAAGGTCGTATTCAGTTAAAAATATGCAAAACATTTTAATAGCCTGGGTCATCTAATACATTAATATGCATATAAAAGTGTTTTGCTACATCCCAAAGCTGCAGTCGCAATCACAGGGCACAGGTTTCCAGTCTGATCTTTCACCCTGACCTGCTGGCCATGTCAATGTGCAAAGAGGTGAGGTGCTCTGTACTTGATTTGCTCAGCAGAACCTACCCGAGACTATGCAGTGTTTGCAGAATCACCTCTTTACGGGCTCCAAAAACACCTCAAACATTTGATGGATGGCTCCCGTGAAACCTTGTGGCCTCCAAATAAGCTATAATGTAATTCCGCTTCTTCTGTGATTTCCCTCCATGACCCTGTGCAAGGAACAATCAGCAGCTTTCAGCAAAACATGGTGCCAAGGTTCAAATATCCCGAAGGTGGGGGGAAAAAATACACATAGACTGGAACAACATGACCCCAAAATAGACCTAATCCAAGGCTACCTTCCTGTAAAATGCTACATATGGCAATAGGAAGGCTGCTTAAGGGTGTTTATTACAAGACAATGTAGAGGAGAGGCATACGAGTAGTAACATGACATTTTGGCTTTGATGCTAAGCCGTCAATGCTTACCTCAGCATCATTGTTGCAGCTATAAAAGAAAAACATACATAGGTAGTATTTAAACCATTTTCTAATTAAAATCCACACAAGTTTGTGCAGAAAAATAAAATATATTATAAAATGCACTTCGGCAACAGTTTTATGTCTGTGCACTGCAAGTGAGAGCAAGGATTGGTCAGGAGACAGAGCAAGCAACAAATGCCTCATCAGAGCAACAAGGTCCATCAGCATCCAATTAACCTTTTATTTCACCATATGTAGCCGTCTCAGTAGTCTCTAATGGGTTAAACCTTGGACTGAACCATAGCACCAGAGATGCACAATATGTCGGCTGCGTGGGAAGGAGCCCCAGTGGCCTGTAAGCTCTGTTGGACTCGTCTCTGAATCCAAATGATCGGCATGGTTGGATTTATCACGGGCATATCTGCTTTATTCAAAAACAGGACCGTAATAGTGTGACAGATCATTACTTTTACTGTGTATATACACAACATTAGGCTAAGTTAATGGAATAATGAAAGGTTGTAACTCTGCTCGCTTGGTTTAAAGCCACAAGTTGTAAATCTTGTAAAAATTGTAAATGGACAAAATGAAATAATTTCCCACCTTCCTTCAACTGCTCCATCACTATTTAAAGGATTCACTTAATCACCAAGACCTGCAGCTACGCTACAAGCAGACCAAAGAAAACATTGTACAGACATTAATATATTACCACACTAATTCTGACCATTTAACACATGCTAACCCACAACCAAAATCAATGCTTTGACTCTCAGGGAGCAGAGCCGACAAAGCAGCCTTTTCACACTGCATCAAGATCATTTTAAATAGGACAATAATAGAAATACATACTATCCACAATGTTCTTCTTAAGCCATGAATGGATACAAATGGTTGAATCTCCTTTTTTCACTACAAAATAGCACATTTCACATTCTTTCAACCTAATCTTTCAAAATTGTTGTGCTAATTGATTATAATTTTACCATTTAATTGTCAATAATAATATGCTCTAATATTATTAACTGGGGAAAGAAATCAGGCTGACTTGCATGTAACTTGCACCCTCACACTTGGGCTCATCCCACAACAAAATAATGTTAAATAATAGTAATAAATAATAAAATAATAAAAACATTACATTATATTAAAGATTCCACAAATAATTTGACCAGGTATCTGTAGACCTTTGTGATTAAATATGGCCTCCGCTGTGACTTCACCTTATTTTCCATCTACATTCAAGGCACAAGTCTAACCACACAGACAATTGCATTGCGTGTGCTGCAGCGATATCACACTGAGCGAAGATCTGAGGAAATCATCTCCAACCTTTTGAAGTCACTCTTTTCCACCCACTTGTGAAGTCTCGCCGCTTCATAGCTCAGCTCGGACGGCTGGGAACAGGCGCCACCAAAGAGAAAGAAAGGGCGCTTCAGCCCTCCAGGGTCAGTCCACACATAATGGATTGTTGAGCCGCAGCCAAATTTGTGGTTAGGCTTCAAGTGTGTCTGTGTGTGTGTGTGTGCTTTTTGGGTAATATTTTTTGTATGCAAATGCTTGTATGTTTGAACCTGTGTGTGCAACATGAGAGGCAGGACCTGCACATCATTAACACAGAATTAGCAGATTATAATTGCTTGACTATTCCTCTCAGGTCAACTCTGAGTAATAATTTAAAAACAAGGGACGTTTTCGTCCTGCATCCCTTCCTTCTTCTAATTTGAGATCCATAATTATTAAAACATGGCTGTGCAATTTGCAATTGTCAAACCTGATTAAGCACCACGGTCTCAGCATCACATGTTGTCAGAGGAGACACAAGAAGTGAAATCCCCTTTGGCCCCACATGAACTCTTGCTGATAATGATGTGCGGCGTGTAAGGGAATGCAGCCTGAGTTCCTCGCAGTTCCTCTCATAATCACAGTGGCTAAACAGTCATGCTTAACATTTGGCTGAGTTCAGGTGAAAGTGAGATACTAAGTGAAGTCCAGGAGAGGGGAAAAAAAACACTTAATAATGGGTGAAGGGAGTGAATGAGCGATTTTGTGCTGAGAATCAGGAACGTTTCATTTTCTTTTTCACCCTGTGAGCAAGAGTCTTCAATTGCAGCAAATGGTGGTCTCCTGGAAACCAGAGAGACAGAGACAGAGGAAGAGTGACAGAAAGAATGACTTTAATGGACAAGAGGAGAGGAGGAAGAGGGAAAGAAAGTGACAGAGATCGAGTAAAGGACAGAGTGAGGGAGTTTAATGGAGAGGAAGAAGGTGTGCGTATCTCTGACCATTGATATGCGACAGAGACGGCAGTTTTTCTCTGTGGCCTGACGGGGCTGGCAGGTCTGGACTTTAGGGCCTCTGAAGTCCAGTTCACTCCCAGGTCAAAACCGAACAACAGCCGTCTCCTCTTATGTTTGGCTTTGCCCCGACACTCATATTGAATTCATACAAGAACTCTTTTGTCAGAGCAAAACAGCAGATCAAAGGGCTGCGTGCCAGAATCCATGGCTAGATAATAGCGAATGTAATCACAATCCCAGAAAAGAGACATATTGCTTGGCAACACTAATGTCTCCCTTGAAGTTTCTGAATAACTGTGTGAAAATGTCCTTGTCGAGTTGGCCGGTTTTAAATTCAGTCAGACACTTCTGAATGGGTTGTTTTTTTAACTAATAGTTTGCTGTACGAATGGGTTTCTTTTGTTATCTGTGTTTAACGAGCTGCACCGATGCGTTTTTGTGATTCACATGAAATCTGAAAGAAGTAAAACTCAAATTTTGATGTATGTTGAATATGTAGATACAGTAACTGAATTGATCGAGTTGAGGACTCATTGAGTCATGTACTCTTTGCCACTTCATGTTTCTTGGGTCAGATTTTCAGCTATTTCATGGATGGAATGTAATCCAAGGTGGTTAGAGGCCCTGTGCAGACCTGGCATCAACATGCGTCTTCAGCGACCACTTGTGATCGGATCTCACTTCCCCGCTCTATATGCAGATAAACACACACATCATTTCCGTTTGCAATGACCAAATGTGGTGTTGTTGTTGTTGTTTTTAACCTGAATTTGATGAACTTACTGTTTATCAGACCACAAATGAGACAAGAATTAGGCTGGAAAAAATGGTAGATGCTGCCGGGGTGTTTCTGGGGGCCGTGCCTCACTGATGGAAGGACAAAAGCAGCTCCATCTAACTCCTCCTCTTAACTAGGGGTGTAACACAAAGATGTATCTGCATTCAGTTTGTTCTGTAACTGGTCTTGGCTTATATAGGAAGTTGTTTATAGTTTTGTATTCCTTAATGCAGTTTACCCACCTGACTTAACCCAATAGGTTAGGTGGTGTAGAAATTAGATTCATTTTTTTCTCTGGGTGAGGACCCCCAGATCCCTTGCCAATTATGTGTCTTCCCAAGTCTGGTCCCCCAATTTAAAACATAACCAGGCGCCCATGGCTCGGTGTAAGCTAAGTGTATTTAATCACATCTGCCCATGTGTCATGAGTGTGTGCACATGTGTGCATGCAGTCCTTCTCGCTTCCTTAACAGGAAGCCAGTCTCTTGGGGTTTGAATTCCACACAGCATCACATTAACAAGGGAAGTATGGCAGGCGTGCTTGTTATCATTCTCATTTCCCACTTCACAGGGGACCCAAACTGCTCATCTCCACACTGAACCTGAGACCTTTGCAGAATAATTCCACATGTCAATATTGCTCATGCTGGTAAACTATTTCGCCATCCCGTCTTATGGCTACAGACCTGTACTCCTGACCAACACCTCATTAAGCACACTCAGGTCTGCTTAAAGTCCAATTTGGAGCAGATTTCCCAAGACAGCCAGATCCCATGGACATGACTGAGGTCAATACACCCACACACATATGTGCGCACAGTATGAATAACAGCCGTGCTTGGACAGGTCCATCTCCTCAGAGTGTCCCGATGGGAAAACGTCTCTTTTATGAGTTTTAAGGTGATTACTTTCTTTCATTTGCCCTAGCCATGGAAATCCCTGTTCTCTGTTTGCTCTTGTGTGATGGCCAGTGTGAAGCAAATTGGTTTTGAGACAGATCACATCAGAGACATGACAATACATTCAAATAGGACACGCTCCTTGTAACAAAGGCAAATGCATCCCCATTGCTGAGATTTGATCACAGAAGAGAATAATTTTCTACATCTGGCCATTTTCCCACTTTGTCATTCAAGACGGCAGTCCATGACCATGACTTATAGAAAAATACAAACTTTAATCTTCTCCTTGGGCACTCAATATTTTACCTCACGCAGTGGAGATTTAGCTTTATTGTTTCTGCCAAGGTAGCTGTGCATTTAATGTCTCTGGTTGTCTTGAGATATTGCAGGCAAAGGTGAAAATGAAAGGGTAGGTTCACATTTTATCAAGTCCGTCTTAAGACAATATTCACATCCCCATATCTACACGTTCCTGCTGTCTATACCTGCTGCAAAGAGATCCCTTTCTAATGTGAGTCCAGTGTAAATTATATGGGACAATATGTCGTCAGATTTAGGGTTTTTCAGTTTTATTTTTGTTTATTTAACCTTTATGTAAGCAGGAGAGCCTCATTGAGATTGAAAATCTCTTTGAGACTCTCTCAATGAGTTACAGATGACTGATAACACAAAATATGCCACAAAATTAGAACTGAACAAAAATGTGGTTATAAAAACCTGACTAATGTTTCTAATCCACCTAAACGGCACCTTAAAACAATCAAAAAACAACCCTGAATGGCGGCATAAAACACCCAACAGTCATGATCTTTTTAGTACCAAATGCCTCCTTAATCACATCTAATCTTGTAATCAGATGGGCAGCAATCATCCAAAAGCGTATCAGAAACCAAAACAATTTAATGTGTGTTTTTCATTATTATTATTATTATTTATTACTTTTATTATTTAATGTTTTGCGAACATTTCTTGTTGAATTGTTTTTTAACTGTGGTTCATTCACTCTCAATCACCGTAGCAGCTTTGAAATGCAGCCACTAACAGCACATCATTTTAGTCCTTCAGATGGTTGTTTCCCATAGAAACCTGCAATAGGGATTAGATTACCCAAATTACACATGACCAAAATTACAGGTAGTGTAAGGGTCGGAGTCACGAGGTCCTTTTGAGAGGAAAGTCTGTCTTCTGCCCCCAGGACAAAGAACAAAGAGGAGCTTCGGTGGATAGGGTCGGTTTCTCTTAAGTTGTCCTTGCTGTTTGTCATTTTCTGCAAACAGCGTGATGATTCACACAGCCATAACCACTGACAATGGAACATATGCAAATGATTCATAGCAATCACCAGGTTTTATAATCCTCCGAAGGACATTTTTCTTGTGCCTCGCTGAGAATTTACTCAGCATCGTAAAGATATGAAAAGGAAGAAAAAATCTGTTTTGATAAATTTCATGTCTTTAGTGAAAGTTCTGAGGATGTAATATACAGTAAGCATGCAGCATTGTACTGCTGAAATACATTAATAACAATCCTGGAAAGGCTTGTAAACTCATCACTATTCACATCACTGTCCAGCTCTTTGGTATATCTGTATCCGGTGAAAGACAGTGATCATAAGAAATCTCACTTTCCTCAATTTGCATTTCACTGTATACAGGTGCAGCATTAGGTGCAATCAGCCCTGAGCCATATGTTCACAATTTTAATGAGTAGCCTGACTGTTCCTACAAGTGCAAGGCAGCTGATATCATATGATTACACCTGTAACCCATCAGAAGACTTCCAGAGCCACAGCTCATAAAGTAGCATTGACAATGGCCAATCAGCTTACCATAGATTCAGTATTTAGTGTGAGGTCGCTGGGTGCATTTTTTAAATGAGAAGTTTAAGAGAGAAGTCCTTATACTGATAGTATCATCAGTATTTGAGGTTTCAAAACCTAAATAAATGCTGTACACGAGTTGTTGTTTTGGGGTACAGGAACTACAGAGGATCAAGGTGCTTGTGGTGCTTGAGTTTCAAAAACAGTTTGCAGGACACAAGTTTTTGTGGATGAAAAGGTCCATAAATTCCTTGAATGTTAAGGGGTTCTGAGATGTTTTTAAACATGATAGTTGTGTGGGGGGGCTTTCTCTGCTGACTGGCAGTCGGGCAGATAACAGGAGCACCGGTGGACCTTCTGTGCTCACATGCCTGCTCCTGGCGAAACTTCATCATGGCAATTGCCTCCTATTTACTTTGATCTACCTCGACTGTGACAACCGGGGATTAACGGATAGTCAGGGATACGATGTCATAAAGGATTTAGGGATAGATTTTTGATTTACTCGCGCTCGTCCCGTTTGTTTCTGGATGAGACATGCAGGAGTTGACCTCAAAAAAACTATTGGATTTGGGTATCCTAGCAACGACTGGAAAAATGGAGCAGTAATTGTGTAAACGCCGGTGACAGACAAGTCTGTCACAACAAGTACAGTTTTACCTATCCTTCCTGTGTCCTCAAAGGAGTACCAAGCTGTCTTTTCATCCACAGCTGAATGAGTTTTCACGGCCTTATAGTGCAGAGTTGCCGGGTATACTTGCATTCCTTTTATTATCATACATGAATCTTTGTTGCCTTTTGTGTGGACTAGCTAGTCAGCCCAAAACCATTTGCTTATGAAAAAGGCATCAGATCTGAAAGCTTGCCTTGGATTTCAGAGATCAACAGCAGTGAGCCTAGTCAAACAACAGACATGTTTGAGCACGCCGGCCTTCTGAGTCAGGCCCTCCTTCTAATCTGGCCCCTACACGGCGCAGAACTCAACGGCTCTAAAGGGCCAAATCCCAAGATCGACGAGCTTTATCTCCAGATTTCCAGTCAAAACTTCCAGCAAATCCTCTGCTTTCCCTCTCCATTCCCTCCCTCCCCTGTGCCTCAGATTTTCTCTTTCCAACTTTTTTTTTCTTGCCATGAACACTGAAAATAATGGCCTTCATTCAGTGATCCAGTAGCTAAGTGTCCCTCATCATGTGGTCATCTTAGTGCATGGATGAGAAGACGTACATTAGAGGGGCTATATTATAGTACATAGCCTACGCAATCAAGTAAAGTCTTGAATTCTATTGGTCACATTTGGCTAAATAAATAATAATAAATGATGCATTGATCCTAGAAAAAAAGGCTATTTGTTGTTTAAAAAAAAAAAACATGATATTTGCTCATTCAATTCACAAAGCAAAATGTAATATTTAACTCCAAATGTTTTACTTGTGAGAATA
This sequence comes from Enoplosus armatus, assembly GCF_043641665.1. NCBI lineage: Eukaryota > Metazoa > Chordata > Actinopteri > Centrarchiformes > Enoplosidae > Enoplosus > Enoplosus armatus. The sequence goes on from NC_092203.1 coordinate 4,477,722, forward strand.
GCAGACTATTACTACTCCAGCAGTGTGCTGTCCATCTCACTCAGCTCTCTATACAGCTGGTAATAAGCTGCGTAAGTGAATAACAGTGAAGATGTCAACCTCCATATCTGTTTTTTTTTCTTCTCCAAACACTTTGGAGAGACCCCTTAATCCCCAGAGACATGAATGGCAATGTCACCAATCATACACAGCACCAAATAGCCAATCAGATTCCTCACTGGTGTGAGACAGAGATAACACAGGGAACATCTTGTGTCACAGTGCGACTGGAGGAGGAGGAGGGGGGGGGGGGGTTGACAAGTCACATTTGACAAGTGACAACTGGAAATTACTGATAGAAGTTTGCCGATGTCAGATGTCTCTAATTATTGATTACATTTCAAATGGTGACACCGACACACATGTGCATGCGCACACACATTCCCAATAAAGAAATGGAGAAAAAAAGAACAGCATCACAGAAGTATGACAGACATGTCTTTAGTGATGGCAGAAATTATAGCCAAGCTTTTGCTTTTGAAGTAGCGCATTTGGCTTAAAATCTTTTACAAAATCTGTGCATCTAATGTAAAAAACCTTTATATCAATACTTAATTTCGTTAAGCTTTTAGTGGTGGTTTTGGAAATTTAGAAAAGTAGTTGCCAGGCACCAGGAAGGCGAGAATATGTAGAATTATCAAAAATGACTAAAAAAGTAATTGCTTTCATTAATATTTTTACACCCACTGCACACTCATACAGTACGCACATATACAGTAGTACTGTATCTCCTGACAAAAACAAAAACACATGTTAAATGTATGTTTTCACATTCCATATTACATTTAATGTGTAATATATTTCTAATATCTAATAAAACCAAATATGCCTGTATGTGTATAAATAAATACATTTCAATTCAATTAAAAAGCATATTTGAACTTATGCCATGTTTTACATGTGAACTGACATCTGGCATGGTTGTGTGCACGTGTGAAATATATGAAAATTGCATGTTTCTGCTTTTTATTGTAAATATTACAGGAATATTTTAGGGGGGCGGGGGGGTGCAGAAGGAACAACAGGCTGGATGTTGTAGCCCACAGCCAGTGCCAGTTTCCCAGCGCCTCCACCAGCAGCAGCAAGAACATATTACATCATTAGTAGTGCATCTAACTCCACTTTGTCACACACACGCGTACTCACAAACACACTTTCTTCTGTTTATCTTCTTTTATTTTACCGCACTTTCTTTTCAGGCTGCCTCACTTTGACTTTTTTCCCCTTCTACTAGATTCTCTCCTTCAGCCTGTCAGATAAACTGGGAGCTACAGAATGCAGTATGTAGCGTGCATGTGTGTGGAGAGGCACTGCAGCCCTTTGATTTTTTAAAGCGACTGAAGATGTACACTTATGTGTGTGTTGTGCATGTGTACAGATGCGTCTCTGATGTCGCCCGTCAACGTATTTGGAAACACTCTGCATATTGCATGAGTCTGACATCATCCTCCTTCAGTTCTTTAAATATCCAATTCCATGTGTTCGTGTCAGTGTGTATCTATTCCAGCGGTGGAATGCAACTAATTACATTTACTCAAGTATTGTTCTTAAGTACAAATTCAAAAACATTTCAGAGCGAAATATTGTGCATTTTACTCTTAACATAGAAAACGTGCAAAAAAACCTCAATATAAAAATCAAACGACCCTACAGTATACAAAAGTTGAGCAATTCAACGATTAGTCAATTAATCAATTAGTGGATTTGTCAGTTGTGAAAAAAATCAGCTTTTAGCTCTGTTTAATTTTGATTATAATATTGAATAAATGGATTAATCAGGAAAATAATCAGCAGATTAATCCATAATGAAAACAATAATTAGTTTCAGCCCCCAACTACAAGAGAAAGATGTTGCTTAAACATGAATGCATGAGTAATAATGTCTGATAATTATACTATACTAATTATACTTACATACTTTTACTTAAATAACTTGTATCAGTATTTTTACACTGTGTACTTATACTTCAGTTTTAAGATTCTGAACACTTGCTCCCCCACTGTTCCATTCCCAGCAAGGTCTTACCCCCCCCCCCCCCCCCCCCCCGACTACAACCATCACATGTAATCAATGGAAGTGGACACATCAGTGATGTCAATCAGTTAGAAAAACAACAACAGCAGTGGTGTTTAAAGTGGGATCCCTGCAGAAAACTGCTCATTTAGCATCAGGCTTCAGGGCTTCAAGTGCTGCAAACAGCATCAGTGCACTCTGGCTAGTTTGCTTCTTTCATCATTACGGTTGTTTTGCCACATATACTGCAGGGTCAGGAAGAACAGCATCTGTATTGTCAGCATCCTAAGGAAGCCTTTTCAAATATTTATTTACTAGCTTAAGCCTTTTTTTCTGTAATCAGGTCAGCTGGGAACAATTAGGAAGTGCACGTTTGTGTTGATATTGTCACATAACGTCCACCAGTTAAACCAAGCCACTGTGACTTTCATGTTTCTTCAATTCAACATCAATGTGATAGTTTTTTGTTATGGTTCTAGATGGCAGGAGTCTCGAGAAACCTGCTTACTAGAGGGCTTCACAAGACCTGGAGAAAACCTACTCACCCCCGATGTGCATAAATTACTTTTCAAAAAGAAAAAAGAGAGCTGATTCTGTCTCTCTTTCTCCTGTGGTGATAATGATGCTCTAATCCACTCGGGTACAAGATGATTAGACTGAATACTGTGTAATTTGGACCCAGCCCGACTCAGGTCCCAGGTCACTTAGTGGGAACCAGGAGGACCTGAGAGGCTTCTCTTTTCTTGTCTTTTTTTCCCATTTTATTAACTTGCTTTGAAAGACACAGTGAAGTGAAAACTGGATTTTCCAAGTCCTTATCTTGTGTTCCTGTGTTAATTGTTATTTTATCTTTTGGTATATGCTAAATATGAGTATTTTTATAACAAAACCCTCTATTTTCTCTCTTTTACTTCTGTCTCACTGTAACTTTAAGTATATTTGGCATTGGTAAGCATTTTTTTAGTTTTTCATTAGGGGGGAGACAGATGAGGGATGACATGTATCAAAGGCCTCAAACCAGAGATGCTGCGACCACATGGTCAGCATCTTAAATGGCAGATACTGTATCCAAGCTCTCTCATTGGCTAGTGTGATGACCCCAGCATGCTGTGATTTGTTTAAAGGAAACACAGCGTCATGGGTTCATGGCGTCATGAATATGTTAATATATTGAGACGAGTCAGTAGAAAAATAGCCTCTGTCTAAATCTGAGAATTCGTGCTATGTATGTGTAGAGGAACATTTTCATCTCTGCAGTTACGACGGTCCAGAATCACTTCTGTCGAGGTGATGAGAACACAATCATAATTTCCATCTGTCAGCCATTAAGAAGTCTTTCATTTTAGTCACTTTAAATAATGTGAATGTGGTCTAAGGTGTCTGTGACTTGATTCCAAAACAGGGACAAAAATAACATGAATAAATAATGAATCAGGGAAAAAAAAAAATGGCTGAATCATCACCAATAAAAAGAAGCTGCATTTAGCCATTCTCATTGTGGCTGTGAAGCTCCAGTTAGATTCCCATGTGGCCATTTAGACTTAAAACTAATGCAAATGATTCACAAGTAGTGCACTGGAAGTTATTTGTTTAAACAAATTGTCACCCAGTGTAAAAGCATTGCATATTAGATCCCGTCTCCTGTTGGACGATGTTGAACTGATTTTGCCTGGTGGCTGTACCCCCAGGAGAGACATAATTACACTAAGCTTCAGTAGAACACATGCACTGGCTGGCTACGTTATTAATGGTGGTTGACAGTGAGTGTTGAACAGAATATAAAGACACAGAGGTCACCTGACTGAGACTGTATCACCCTCAGACTATTACCATCAAGGGAAATGAGTTCAACAGTATGTCAACATTTAAGTGACAAGATGTAATTGTAGCCTCCTAAATTGCACACGAGAAGACATTTTGAACTTTCATCAATTAGAATTCAATCAGTGTTTTTTCTAGAGGTATAACACAAAATAAGGATCTGTATCCGTTTCCTTCCCAAAAATATCTGCATTTGTATCTCGATTTACACCTGAAGTGAGTGCATGGGGCATACGCAGGGCAGTCTAAACTAATTTGCTGTATTAAATTAATTTTACTATTCATTGTATTTATATGCATGATATTAGCTGCTCACAACATATTAAAAATAGAATAATATTTGCACTGTGTACACAGGTCTAGTATTCAAGTCGTGCAAGATTTTAAAAGAGCCAGACTTGAATACTGGACCAAATAACTTCTGTGCAACATCAGTCAAACGTCAAACAAATCTTGTGAAAATTGATGCTATTCAAAAGTTACTGAGGATTGACCTCCTCTGAATGTCACACTCCTCTGAATGACTCAAAGTTGTTGTTTTGTTTATTTTTTTACCTATATTGGATTGGAGACATACTGAATTAGCTACTAATTAGATCCCTTATAACAGTTCCAGGCCAATATGTGTTAAATGAATACAAGAAAAAATATTTCTGCAAAAATTCAGATGCCATTCACATCAGCTTTCCCTAAGTATAATGGGAAAGCTCAGGTGCTTTTTAGTTCAATAGCACCGACAGCATCTTATGCCTCCAGACGTTTGTGTTATTCCTGATTGAAACAAAGAACATACCAGCTGTCATTTACACCAAAATATAATTGGACCTTTTTTTAAGACAGAAAGTCTAACTTTAAAGCTTTACACTGGTGACCTGTCACTCAAAGCAGCTGTTCAAATGCAGCCAATGTTTTGTAACAGAGGCACAGATGAAATGGAAATCCTGTTCCCCCCCCAAAGCTTTTACTTGTTTTGTGTCATTACAAAGGGAAACAACATATCATAGCCATACATCCCCTCGCCACTAACCAGACCTGACACCTCACGCCACCTTACATTCTCGCCCACGTCACCAGGGAGAAAACTCCATCCTTTTATCTTACAGCAGAAAACAACAATTACAAATCCTGAAGGCGGTTCTGTGGTGGCTTGTTGTTGTTGTTGTTTTTTTAACACAATTGCTTCTAACTCTCACTCAAATGTCACCCGATCAAGTCCAGTTATTCACAGCTTTTTCATTAGCAGGCAGAAAAAAAAGGGGGGGGGGGGGGGGGGGCGGAAAATCCCCTCCAGGGTTGTTTGTCTTTGTGATTCCAAAACTAGCGGCAGCCCAAGTTTGGAATTACAACCACCAGTGAATGTTTGGATGTTAATTAAAGAATGCAAATTTCATGTTTCTGGTCCAAGGCTGACACACACTCAAGGCCCAGAGGTCCATGAGAGGGATAACACACACACACACACACACACACACACACACACCAAAATATATGCACGCAAACACCAAAAGACACACAAAGTTTTGAAGGCTTATACCCATGCAAATATACACACACACACACACACACACACAACTGAAGGCCCTAATCAGTCTCTCTCATCCCCTTTGTTCTAAAAGATAGAGATAAGACAGTCGGCGAAGCAAATGACCTTATGGGGGTAAAACTCAGGAAGCTGATTATACAGAAGTTACATGTTCATAAATATGTTTACCAATATGCAAAGAGAAGGCATAAAGTGGGTCAGAACTTTTGGGAAAGTTTGTGAAGGGGGAACATAGGCTGCATATGAATGCAAAGTTCGGAGGGAACACCCACACAGAAAGGAAGACAGAATGCAAGACACATAAACACACACTTTTTTCATTTAAATCTTGCAGTGAGCTCTATAGGTAGTGGACCCAGACACACTGATTTTATTTCATTAAAACTCTGTAAAAACTGGCACATTAACAATCCGCCTTTTCCAACTTTTACTTTACCTCAATTTGTTACTAGGCTCAGCATAATCTACAAATATAATCTTAATCGATGGATTTTGGACAGATAAGAATTACAGAGGTGTCAATTTCATTTACTCCTTCATGTTTTCACCTGTTTATTTCCCTGCCAGTTTAAGTCAGCCGTCTACACTCTGCGGGAGCTCAAATATAGTGCACGCTACATACTGCAACTCCGCAGATGGTGTGTGTGTCACGATTAGGCTTCGACCAAAACGGACACGGCATCTGAAGCCCGTGGTGGTACCGATATCTCAAGATGCCATCTTCAGATGGTTTGTGCCGAAAAATTTCAAATATTCTGGGCTTCTGCCAGAGCGGAAAAGCCTCTCAAACTGCATTTAGTCCATCATTGCGCACTGAGATTCCTACCTCATTCCACGCTAATTCAATTCATTTAGGGTTAGCAGCCCTGCATGGCTGGGGGGGAGTGCTGTATCTCTGTGAGTGCTATATTTCACCATGAAGAAAAAATATATAGAGAAAAATTGAATTTGAGAAAATAAAAGTGTATTGCAGATGTAGCATTTGGTCACAGAAGAATCAACATTATAATAAAACTATGATGTAGAATTAATAGCCTGTAGGCTTATGAAAATATTAAATCAATGAAACATACAGTACAAGCTAACATTAGCCTAGCCTAAATACCATAGCTTATAATCAGTTACATATGACAAAAGTTCATCTTAGCTGGAGGCCTCTGATATAACTTGGTGTTTGAACCCTATTCAGTGACTGAGCATGCTCACTTTCCCTTTCTGACACACACACACACACACACACACACTCATGCGCACACATCTGACAGCTCTGAAATCATGCGGCTGGGGCTCTTTGGCATGTGGCATGATTGCTTTGGCATCTGACACAAAAAAGTGTGCACTGGTGCATTGCAGTGTGTGTGTGTGTGTGTGTGTGTGTGTCCTGTACAGTCGACATGTTCTGTCACTTGATGGGCCTTCCTGTGGGATGTGTGTGTGTGAGCCTGTTTGACACACATATTTCTGTTTAATGTGTGGCCTCATTAGGAACACACAAATACACATTATTGTAGTGTCAATGACTCCATAAGTGGCTACAGGTGTGCGTCACGTCCCTCACCGCTCCTTTAAGAGCGTTGCCACACGAGCACTTTGGAGTTCAACTCTCCATATCTTTGGAAAGTAACATTTCAGCAATAATTTCCATTCACATGCTGCTAAATTCTTGGCAAACAGCAAACATTATTGCTTTTTTTCCTCTTCACTCTAGCATCAAGTTGAATTGTAGTCAGGGCTCGCTCTGTGTGTGTGTGTGTGTGTGTGTGTGTGTGTGTGTGTGTGTGTTTGGTTTGGGGGAGAAATTGCTTGAGATACTGAGAGATATTGCTGAGGCACAGGCTTTTTTAGAGGAGTCAGAGCAAAGTATATGCAGAGCCTGTGGAGATATAGTTTCATTACACTTGCATAATGGGTCAAAATGCATTTTCCTTTCTCCCTTTCTCAGTTTATGTATCATAAGTATGCTATCAATCATACATACGCATGAATAAAAAAAAAGAGAGGGATGAATGTACATTGATGAATGCGTGCCTATATGTTCATGAATACATCAAAAGCCACATGAACACAAAGTACACATGGCATACCACACACACGACAGTACAACTGACCGTGCAGGCACAAATACACACTCAAAAATGTGCGCGAGCAGGCGCCGCACAACTTCACAACAAAGCTTTTAATTCAGTAATAAAAGAAAACAAATTACCTCATCCACTTTGACAAGCTAATGTGTTGTGTTTCACAGCTCTGTGCCCTGCAGGCCAGAGTTACAGCTCAATGCTCATTTTTCCACCAGATATATTTCTCTTTCAAAATGCTCGAAAAAAGTTTGTAAGACACAGCAGGCCTGTTGGCAGGAGACTTTAAAGGCACAATCTGCACTTAGACAAAAAAAAAGAAACAAAATGATATAATAGCTCTGACTGAGAGCTGAGGGAGGGATTTGGTGGAGCTGTCGCCTAAACTCGGCTTCAAAAGATGAATAGAATATGACACAAAAACGCATGATTTGTACATCTCCAGTACGTTGTTTTCTTTGTTTTTGAAATGAAATTGAGCAATGTGTTAAATTTGCTCAGGGGATACGTTTATGTAACTGTAGCAATAGACGTTCTAAATCCCTTTTTTTTCTTTACCTTCACTTCAATAGGGAAATTATGTCTTTTTTCAGTTTATTTGACTGCAAGCAAGAGAAGTCAAAAACTTGACTTTCCACTAAATCTGGTGGGCAGTCGGGAACGGGCCCCTAAACAGTGGATTAAATTTAGTTGGTGTGAGGTTGGGATTTCTGATGGAAACTGACTTTAAATTTAACTTCATGTGATGATGTACAAATGAGTTGTTCTAATGCAACAACTGTAAGAACATTTGAGCATGTGCAGAGGGTGATTTGGTTTAATGCTCCTGCCCCAAACAAAAGATGATATTCTTTAAGCAGTCATCACTAAGTATACAGAGGTCCTGGGAGTGACAGTTTCCCTGAATTTCCATGATGTTAATACATCCATCTGGTGCTCCTAGAGGGTTCAAAAAGCACCCAGAACTGTTTTGTGAGCTTGGTCTGGGTGGATATATCTCTTGCACCATCTGCCCTGCACTTTTTAAAAACTGCTTCCTGTCAAAGAACTCCATAATGACATGACAAATGTGTCAAAAGTCATACATCATTTATATGTGACGCTTATCTCCTAAACTTGAATAAACTGCTTGGATTGCACGGCTCGTTTCTCCGAAACCCAAAAGGTGAAGTGTGAGCTCTGCCACAATATTCTCTGCCTGAATCAGCCCAATGAGCATGAAGGACAGCGTCCCAAATTTAACTGTCTGTGAAGACAACATTCTGGGAGTTTATGACCCTTGACCTTCACTGCATCTCTCCAGGCATGGGGCTCGATGCTTGTGGTGCACTCTTGGATGCGTGAAGGCGTTAATGACTCTTGACTCTACAGTTTGGCTTTGTCAGCCCGGCCAGCTGTGTATTAATCTTAATACTTGTGTGCTTGTGCGTGCACGTGCCTGCTTGTATCTGTCTTTCAGGGAAAAGAGAGGTCGAGGAAGGGAGATGAGAGTGTGTGTCTATGTCTTTAATCCTCGCCTGCTTAATTATAAATCTCTCCAACTGTCATGGGCTCACTGCTTGTATCCCAAGAGTTTCTGTTAATATTTCATGCCACTGTCTAGGACCTGTTTACTAGCAGAGGAAATCTTTTTTTATCCTATCTGAAAAAAGAGCCTTCTCTAGGAAATTTAGGAATTATTTGTTAAATGTTTGGTTTGGCTTCTGGTTCTGCAAATGTAACATTGAACTACTTAAATAAATTCAATAAATAAATGGAAAGGAACAAAATGTAGCTATGAATGACTACCTCAGATGCAATTGAGGCAATTAAATGAAACCCATGCACACACACACACCAGCCAATCATGGCCATTTGTAATGGATTATTTTCGGTGCAGCCATTTTGCAAGGGTCACCACAGCTCAGCAGTGCATCTGCCCTTTACCGACTTCATGTTTTCGCGCAGATGAGTCATTTTGGAAACATGATTAATTCATCCTCATCTAACCACTCGCTATGGGATCGGATAGATTACTAGAACAGCGGGAGAGGTATATGGAGAGAAAAAAGACAGCGAGAATGATGAGAGGGAAAAATGAATCTGAGAGGAGGGGAGGGAGAAAGCAAGAGAGGGAGAGGGAGTGGCGGATTTTAGCGTGAGAGCGATAAGGGAGGCTTGAAATGAAGAGGACATAACATAAACTCTGTGCACACAAACATACACCCACCAACAAACAAACGATTCCACTTTACTCGGCTGTACTCGACAAATCAATACTCATCTTTTCCTCTCCGAGCAAACCAAACTTCGGTACATTTCCTTGGCAAACAGGGAGCTGGGCTTCAGAGAGGTCCCATGAGCGCAGATGCCACCACAGTGACCCCGCCGAGTCCTCAACAGCACAAATGTGACCTTTAGCTTCCTTCAGAGAGCCAGTCGCTCTTCCTTTATCGGGCTGCCTGGGTGCCTCTCCCGCTTTCTTTCGTGTCAGACAGCTATAGTGACCTTTATTTAAGGCAGCATGGGGATGTAGTCTTCCTGAGTCTTTGGGGGACTTTAGACGATTACCTTCCTCCACCGCTGCCTATTGCCCCAGACCAAAATGTTTTAACTTTTTAGTGATGTTGTAAGTTTTCTCCAAGTCGGGGATATGTCAAAACTCTACTTGCTTGCTTACTTACTTAAAGTTCAAGTATTTAAGGGGGGTGGCAGCAACTCATTAGCCTTTAATAACATAGCTCTGAAAGAAAGTAAGCAAAAAGAAGCAAACTTTGGGGGTTTTCTCATCAATGGGTTTATTGTATACCATAGGTAATGTCATTTAGTAAATTAGGCCAGACTTTTAAAAAACAATACTACATTTTCACAAGGATAAATGATCTCTAAAAGCAGCCGGATGAGCCCCGCTACGTGATGAAAAACCTCCACTAGTATGACCCTTTAAGCTGAGAAGCTCCAACAGCTTATTGAGTTTATCTTGCTTATTCAATTCAATTTACCCAAAGATCCTGTATATTAACTTGAAATTGCTTAGCAACGTAGCTAGTCTTGTAGCTAATGTAATGGTAAGAACTTGTGTGCGAGGATCCAATTTCAAACTCACGGCAAACGAGTAGCTTCTTTGTCAGCAAGGTCTTTTTATCCCCTTTTCCTCGCGGAGAATATTTCCAGAGCCACGTGCTTATCGCAGAATTACGTTTGCAGAATGAAATCAACGTCGACTTATTTGACTATTCAGAGGCGCACACAGTGCTTGACACCATTTTCTAACCTTGTAGCACTTCTCATTGTTTCATCATCATGTAGAAGAAAAAAGAAATCTCATTATGTTTTACAATCCCCTTGTCTTTATGTGAGGGGTTGTGATGCAAATTCCTCAAATGTTGGCTTCATCATGTATGCTCACCACCCCCAGGTACCGGGAATTAATGAGCATTTCTGTGCTGCACCTGAGCATCATCATGCAGCCTAGTGGAGCGGCCAATTTCCCTCCAATTGGCACTGCCCTCCTAGTTAGCTGCTATACCCCCTAAGGCAGTGAGGGATTGTTTTCAGCGGTTAATTGACAAGATCCTGGTGGTATTACACACACACATTCATCGGTTGAGGGGTGTGTGTGTGTGTGGTTGCCTTCCATGCAGGGATGCCACTTCATGCAGTCTTGTCATGCATAACACTATGACCTTCCTGCTGAGGCATTTGTTTTAAACGAAAGGTTGCGCTACTCACCAGCACATGACTTATTTATAGAGCTAATTACACACATCTAGTGACTATCTTTAATATGCTTTTCCAATTACAGGCTTTGTCAAGTCGTGTGCTGTGTCCGAGCATGCCAATGAGTCAACCTCGATTGGCTGTTAATGAGCGAATATTATATTATAGACGTTAATGTCTCATCCAAACTCCTCAAAAGTCAACACAAATAAATGTGTCTGCTTTCCACAGCAATAACCCCACATTATTTTAATGGCAATTAATTTTACATAGTTTTATAGATTGTAAGGTCATGAAACCTGTTAAGCATATACTGTACATTGTAAAAAAAAAAAAAAAACAAATGCCCAGAATTGGAGTTAAGGGCTTTTCACACAGCAGCAGCAGCAGCAGTGGTGAGTAAGTATTATTGAGTCGAGAGCAAGAAGGAGAGGAAATGGCCCTGAACAAAATGGGCCCGCCGTCTGCTTGTCACTGTGTCTGTCTTTCGGTTTGTGGCGGAGTGACAAAGAGCCTGAGGGGAAAGTGATTCTGAGGCTCTGACTTTGCCAACAGGCAACTAATCCCCACACAAAGCTCAGCTGACCTGAAGCTGACTGTCTGCAGCGTTCACAAACACACACGACGACGACACCTAAATCCATATGCACATTTTGTGTCCTACACAAACAAGTACACACTCGCACGAGCGGCACTCACAGACACACACACACACACAAGTTTGTGGTTTTCTCAGCAAGCATTTGTGCATGTGTCTTTCGGGCACAATTGATGTAAAACCTATCAACCGCAGTACAGTGTGAAAACAAAACAACTTAAGATTGACAGCAGAGTCTGGATCATAATGTACCAACCTAAAAAATATATATCATTATCAAGGCTGCTTTTTTTTTCAACAGAGAGAATGATGCTAGCTTTCACAAGTAAACAGTGCTATAGTCAAACATGCAGAGAAACAGCTGCAAACACTCGTGTCTTAAATGATGAGGGGACCTCAAACAGGCGGCACAGTCCAACTCACATCTTGAGAGCTTTCTGTGTCTCCAAGACAACTTGGCAAGGACATTTATCACAAAGACGTAACTTCTCAATCTTGATAATAATAATAACGTCTGGTTAGCAACAGCCCTTCAAATGATGGTGCTTGCTGGCAAAAATATTCCTTGGACGCGAGGGACAAAGTACAAGGAGTCACAGGTAGAGAGCTTGAAATTAAGGCAATTTAGGTACTTCAGTTGATATCAAGTAGGGTTATGGTGTCCTTAGCTTGAGCCTCTTATGGAATATGCACAAGATATGAGCTGGGTGCATCTGAGTGGACAGACAGTCGAGGCTGTAGCATGTGTGATAATGTAGCTACATCTGTCTCAAACAAAGGAGGTCTGGAGAAACTCCCATCAGAAAACATGGAGACCTTGTTAAACCAAGGTCAACATATTGATTGCTCAGAGTCTAAAAAAGGACGCATTCCCAAGAAAGAACTCCTCTTCGTTGTTTTCCTGCCCAGATGATACAAGTTTCCACTAAAAGCTTAGCTGTGATAGCGGCCTGTATATATTTTTTGAAAGAAAGCCTTGGAAACATTTGGTACATTCTATGTTCTTAATGGAGATCTTTCACATGCATGTGCCACGCAGGCCCCGTTTTGGTGAAATCTGACTGGTTCGAGTAATGACAACAGCCGACAGTGTCGCAGCCTCACTCAGCTCTCTCCTCGTCTGTCTTCCTCCCTTGTGTTTCTCTTAGCTGCCCACCTTGCTCTGCTTCACACTGTGGAGACATCACATCTGGGCAAATTTCCTCATACAGTCCCCTCTAAGTCATCAGCACTCTAATAGTGCTGTTACCGTTTCCCTCACGCCGGATGGATCCTCCTGGAATGAGAGAGAAAAAATAATTCTAAAATATTATTATCCTGATCCCTCAGGTGACAAAGAATGTTGAGAATGTCATTTCTATTCCGAATATGCATAAGATTTCTGTCCCGGATCATAATCTTCATGCAGAAACGTCGTTGAAGAACATTCATACAGTATATGATTGTATTACCAGATGGAAGCGGGGAAGAAGTTAGTGGACGGTTCAGGATATTTAAAAGCCCCTAGGAGGGAAAGTCTTATGTGTCTGGTGCCTGGCAACAAGATAGATGGCTATGTCACCCATCAAGCCAATTTAAAAGCATACAGCTGAAGTAGACAGAGGACTTTTGTTATGACCTTGAGTAAGGAGTTGAACTGACTTCAGCTCTCAACTCGCCAAACAAAACTCACTCCGCAAATGGCCAGAGAGCCGGGCTTGACACTGTCTTCTGGACCAACAGGCACCAATTTTAAAAGGTGCCATTCATTCTAGCAAGGACTATAACTTGTTCAAAGGGTGGGTCCTTTCACATTTTTAAAGCCGTGACCCCTGTTCCTACCAGGATGACAGATAGCCCCTCTATCAGTTGAGCCAGTTCGAAAGCATGCCCCGGAATACGAAGATAGGTAGCATTTCTGCTAGATGATGTACTAGAGTTAAAAAAAACAATCACATATCCACACAGGCAGGCATGAACAAAATACATGCAAGCATGCACACATGGACATACACACACAAGACAAACACATATTCGCCAGCAAAGGATTCCCCCCAGAGAGGTGCTGTGCACACAGTGTTTACTGCTCTCCTCAATTATTGATTAGTTGTTTTCCTTCTGTTATGAGAGGCCACCCCATATGAACAGGGAGAAAGGGCCGCTCATAAAAACTGCAGTAGGACTCTTTCCCTCAAACCAGACCGTGCTTTATTGACCTCAGCCTCCCTCCTAAACAGGCCACTTGCTTTCCTTGGCACCGTCTCGCTCGCTCGGTTGCTTATTCTTTCTGTTTTCCATCACTATCTCTTATTTGTCTCATTTGTTCTCATATTCTCCCCGTTCTCTCTGTCGCCCAGCCAAACCTCTCCAGTCCAAGGCGCCGTCATAAACCGGACTGCAGACTGTGCTCAGCAAAAAAACCCCACACAAGCTATTGGTTAACACTAAATTATTAAGAATTATTTACAATCACCGGTATCAAAAATGCTCTGGGTGCAGTGTAATGCAAATTCTTGGCATTGTGTTAGAAATGTCGGTACCACTTTCTATTACAGTAAGGAACCCTTTTTTTCAATCTATAAATAAGTCATTGTGCAAGACACTAAATACCTACAACCTACAAGAAACTTAGATAACAGCAAATCATTAGCTCCCAGTCCTAAGATTTATTGGACTTTGACCCTTTGATTATTCTAGCTAACCACCTAACCCACCTCTCTGTGTGTGTTCTACCAGCATGTATATTTAATTCTAAATCCTAAGAAACACTTAAGACCTGGCAATCAAATTCCCGTCCACTGGCGGAGTATCTTGCCTTCCCAGCCACACAAGGATCTCAATTATGGCACACTGGCTGTGGCACTGCCACTCCTGACGATAGAAGATAAAGCGCAGTAATGGAAATGCCTTCCTGTTACAGAAGCGGGGGACTCTGGTGTCGACACGAAACAAAACAAAGTCAATATTGAAGAGGGGAAACAATGGTGGAAATAGAAAATTGTCAAACGGCAGTCCGACTTGGCAGGGGGAAAACAATCTCAAATGGCACACAAAACAATGTCAGTGATGGGGCCGCTGTCTTAGTCGTGTCTGAGAGTGTGTGTGTGTGTGTGTGAGAGAGAGAGAGAGGAGCGGTAGAGCGTGTTTCCTTTCGTTTTGTCAAAGGCGGCATAAAGAAAGATGGCATGTGCTATCTAAAAGGCTCCACACGCAATGCCAGCTTGCCCACCTGTTCTGCTCCTGCTTTGATTTCGGCTCGAGAGGGAAGCAGAGAGCCTCTTGCTGAACTAGCTAAGCATTCACAGGCCTGGCTGCAAGGTGCGCAGAAACAAAGTGAAATTGCCCTGATCCTTTCTTTTCTCCTCTCGTAATATGTAGCAATTCAAAAAAAAAAAGTAGGGAAAGACACTTATAACAGTTAACAGGTGCATTCGAACGTAACATCAAAGCATTTACAAACCTCCCTCCTTTTGGCCGCTCTGTTCGCACGTTTGAGATTCTTCTTTTCGGCATCTAAGGAGAGAGTACACGGTGGTTCAGGAGGGGCAAACGGGAATCGTTCCTCTCCCTGAGGAGTTAAGCAAACTGTGAAAAAGATGAGACAGAAGGGGAGAGAGTATGAGAGATGTAGACAGAGACAGAAACACAGCATCAGAGAGGAAGGGAACGAAGGGGAGACGGAGCACTTCAGGGCATACCCAACTTAGACATGGCCATCATAAATGATTAAAGGCCGATTTCCCATTCTGACAAGCCTACCAATCTTTGCACAGTGTAATGGAAGCCAAAGTGAAACGAGCATGGAGCACTGCATTTGCATCAAGCAATCACCAAAGAGATGTGTTTAAAGAGTCCAGGAGGGGGAACGGTTGCACAGAGAGGTTTTTTTTTTTCTTTTTTTTCTTTTTTTACTATTATGGTCTGTTTAAATGGGGGATATTACCTGTTTACCCAGCTGCCGAGGGCAACCAGCATTTTGTTTGAGGTCATCCCGCTAATATTCCTCCCACCGGTGGACGGTCTGGCAGTAGGGAAGGTTGTGATTCTGTCTTTATAATTCCATGGTGCGATCTGCCGGGAGAGGGAGGGTCGCGACCTCGGAGGCAGAGGTGGAAATTGCACCAGTGGGCCATTGAGGAGGGAGAAAGAAATGAATGATGGAGATGGAAACTGTAAAGTCATACATAAAGCACAAGAATATGCAGCGCTGTGGCTTCCTGAGCTTGTATACTTTCACATACTTAATTGAATCCGGGAGACGTAGCCTGAGAAGTGACATGCGATACTAAACTGAAACAGAATAGTGTTGCAAAATGTTTATGAATGTCGAGGTGATGTCAGTAAAATGATTCCATGTGTGTGGATGAGGGTTGATATACCTTTACTTGATGTGTCACATGCGCGTATCTTCAGTGCACATGGGGGGGAAAGTGTTGACAAGTAAGTGTATGTGATATTTCCTGACATGTTAAGGAGTTGCTCTGGAGGTGATCTGAAGGTTGCAAACACCATTTTTAGTCTCACGTTTGAGGCGTAGCCCCAAGCAGCACAAGGCTGCGAAGCAATGGGTGTGTATCTCTGAGGCCATGGATGATGGATTATGTGAGGAATTATATTGATAGCCGCTGGGTTTTCCATACAAATGAAGAGTCAAATGAGTCAAACCTCAGCAGTCTTTTAAATGATAAATCGTATCACACAGCGCCTGAAAGCTCTCATGTTCAGTCAAAGAAACAGATGCAGCTTTGACGCATTTTGCTAAACATCATTTTATGCTATCTTTTACAAAGACCTGTGTTTCCAAATGAAGGGGGGGAGAAGAAAAAATCAACAACATTAATACGCAGATTCTTCTTTGGCCTATTACACGCCACTCTGAAGTTGTGCCATGCCGCACGTTGCAGAATCGGGTCAAGCAACGCCTCATCGTCCTCCTTTTGCATCTTTATGGGTGCAACGCCGGCATGTCCGCTGATTTTAAATGTTACATTTGCTGCTGTTTGAAATGCTGAGGGGCGTGTTACATGTCCTGGCAGCTCATTCAACACTGTGCTGACTGATGATACACTGTGCCTTGACGGCTCTCATAGAATGCCACCGTGCTGTAATAGTCCTGCCCACCCCTGTTTGCCATGCACCCGCCGTTAAACCCCCAAAGTGTACGGCTCAGTGTTCCTTCCATCTGCATTTTTACGTCGTCCTCTTTGAGATGTCACACTCCGCTTCGGCTCTGATTTATTTGTCATTTTGCCTTTTTTTTTGGTTCTTGTGAGATGGGGACTTACTGTGTATTCATTTTTTTATAAAGCAGAAAATTGCGAAATCCTAATACTATCACATGTAAAAAGAGAATTTCTTCAGGTGACTTTTAAGGGTTCATCTGATCTTGACACAGATCAGTCATTGCAAGTACTTCAGTGTGTGTCGTTCATGTAACAACCTCCAAATGAGCGATGTGACAGGATTTTAATCAATGTCAATCTCTGTCCAGCGGGTTCAAGACCAGGCCACACACTCGAACACACACACCCACACATACATGAGCATAGGCATTCATGTGAACAGAGATACACACACAAATACACGTGGGACAAGGTGAGCCGCAGCAATGGCTAAAAGGCCTTTGCCATTCACTGTCAGTGCTGTCCTCTGTGCGCCCGCAAAATGTCATCCTTAATGCATCTGATAGCACACAATTAGGTTGAGATTATGGAAATAAAAAAACATATCCAGCCCACTCATCTTCTAACTCATGTGGAAGAGGTTGAGCCATGAAGGCAAAGAGTACGGTAAATAATTTCCTAATAGACAGAACAAACAGCCAGGAGCCGGCAGGTCAATTGTGATTCCACTTGGTAGCAATTCAGCGTAATATGATAGGATGTGTGCGCGTGTGCGATTGTGTCCAGACGTGTTTTGCCGTGTATGATGTGTGTGGCCATTATCGAGACGCATGGAAACAGTTCAGCTGGTATATTGCCTTTTGTCTGAGGCTAAATTTAGTGTAAGGTGTCCCTCCGCCTGCCTTTAATATCACTGCTCAGAGACAAACACCTAATTAGGATTTGTCTGTGTGATCCCTCCAGGCATGCCTTGATCCATGTGTGTGTGTGAGTGTCAATTTGTGCCCATGCTTTAGAGTTTAGCACGTCTGCTGTGTCTATTTGAAATGTGTGTGAGCACATGTGTGTAGCTCCGAGCGAGGGCATTAACCTGAGGCTGATTCATATTGTCCTGCTAAGCTAGTGGCTCTCCTCATAATGCTGAAACGAGACAGATTTGTCATAATAGGGATGAGCCAGGCAGCCGGGGTCCATGAAATAAAGTACCTGAGAGACTGTGACTTCTTTTATCTGTCTTTTTTTCCTTTACCGTCCCACTAATGGCAGTCCCTTTCAGTCCATGCGTCTCCTTTTAAGTCTTGTTTTCTCCCTCTCCTCTGTGTCTCTTTACTCTCTTTCTGTTCTTGAACTTTTTTTTTTCCTTTTCCGTCCTCAACCCGCCCCACTAACTGTCCCTGTCTCTTTCTCTCTTCTCCTCCATCTCCCACTTGCTCTCCCTCCTTCTCTCATGGGGAACAATATATATCAGAGCCCAGCAGAGCTCTGCTCCCGCTAGTTGCCATGGCAACCAACCTCATCACAGCATCTACTCCCTCCCTTCTTTTCTCTTTTTTCCTCTTGTCCTCCATCTCTTGTTCTCTCCCCCTCTGTCTTCCTCTCCATCTCCTCTCTGTCTGGACTTCCTTTAGAGGAGCTTCTTTAAATTGTAAGTCGGTTGGCTGGCCTGTCTGCGAGTGGAGCGGCGAGGTGAATCATTGGTGAAACACAAATGTTGACCCCAGATTTTGTCTTTCAAAGCTCATTTCAAAGCTCATTTCTGTCTGTATTGGCTATATGACCAACCATTTATCTTATACTTTCATATAACATACAATGGCACCCTAACCCTAATCCAAAACTACATGGACATCTTAACATTGCACCCATATGGGGTCATATGAAGATCAGCCTGTGAAAACGGTTGTATAACGTCTTCCATGCAGGAGGAGCTTTGTCAAGTCTGAGAAAATATCCCCTGATGATGTCATCAGGGTTATCAGGCCTTACATACTGGGGGTGTTCAGAGCGTGGCCAATACTAAGGACTAAAAGTCAGGATATCTCAGTCTTTAATCTACATCTGGCAACTTTATTAAAATTAAATGATAAAATCGCTGGAGTACCTCCTTAAAGCTGTAATCAAATGTTCTATATTGGCTCAATTAATTATATATAATGTGAGAGAGGTTGCTCTTAATGACAAACCCATCCCAAGACTTATCAACCAACTCTGCAGTTCTCAGCTCTACAGAGCATTTTAGTGTCTTTCAGCTCAAAAGAGTTTTTTCCTCATCCGAATTGAGGGCCAGAAAAACGACTCTAAATGAATGCTAACGTTGCTTATTTGTTAACATATTCGCGACTGCAACATTTATAAGGTGATAATATGATGTGTTCACGGCTTGTTTGCTGCGCCCCAAGGGGCCAAAAAAGCAATTGCTTTAATATGCTTCTAGAAGCCCCCACTCTTCTGGGAAGGCCCTCCACAACATTTTGGAACGCAGCTGCAGGGATTTGCTGCAGCTCATCCACAAGAGCATCATTGAAGTTGGGCACTGATGTTGGGCAATCAGGCCTGGCTCGCAGCCGGTGCTCCAATTCATCCCGAAGGTTTGATTGGGTCGTTGTCAAGGCTCTGTGCCTTTCAAACTAACGGACTAACCAAGCCATGAAAATCAGCCTCAGAACATACACAGAAAAATAAAGGGACAGTGGTGTCCACATATTTTTGGCTAAATAGTATAGTGCATCTATGAACTGTTACATTTTTACTTCTGCCCAACTAACTTTGTTTCAGTTTACAAGGAAATACAATAATACATACATAGGCTAAATAATGCATTTCCTCCACTCAATACATACACACACACATGCTCACACACATCTCCACTCAACCTCCATTCACGGAGGATTCAGCCATAATTCAGAGGGCGACAAGGGCAGGGGAGCCTTTTTCCTGCTGTGGGAATTTATGTGGGATCATTATTTAACCTAATTGCATTGAAGACAAGTGGAGGGCGGCATGCTTTTCTCGGAGTGGCGAGTACCAGGGAAGCATCGATCACATGTTTACACACACATACACACACTATGTGTGTATGTACATTATGCAGTGTGCTCGCATGCCCAAACAATATAAAGGAAGCCATAAGTAAAGGAGGTATGAGGATTGTATATGGTACGTGCATATATGTGGCCATAGATTGGACACACACCTCTCACTCACACATAGACATACATGCACATATACAGATATATCAACACCATAAACAGACATGCTTGCCAACATGTCCTATCTCTTCTCTATTTCTCACTCCTCTCTCTATCTCTGTTACCCACTCACAAACACACACATACGCACACGACACTTACACACTCCTTACCATGCAGAGCAACGAGACAGTTGTCCTCCATCTGTCAATGTTATTCATGAGGAAATGGAGATCTGGGCCATGAGTGATGAGTTCTCCTACAGAAATGGCCCGGCCAAAACCTCCAGGAAAACCACCCAACCCATTTATGAAAAAAAGATGAATAAATATATAAATAACAAACATTTGAGGCACAAAATTTATGGCAAATTATTGTGCAGGGATTTCGGGAATTGGCTCAGCCCACTTTATCATGCCTACACCTTTCTTTAACAACATTTCCATAATGCACAGTGCAGTTCTGCTGGAGAGAAGGAAAGAAATAGCCATATGAAGATAGTGATAATTGTCAATTCTCAAGCATTTATAGTACATTTCATACATTTTTTGTATATATAAAATGTCTAAATAAAGTAAAAAGAGAAAGATGCTTCTTCCTTTTTACAAACAATGCAAACAACACTGTTTTCTATTAAGGGAAAGTTCCGCAGACATATAATCATACAGGTTTTAGGAAAAGGTCCAGGTTAGCCAGACTGTACTTATATAGGAGGGATAATTACCAACATTTCAGATGTGCTCACGTTACCTCCAAATAAAGTGCTTTAGATCATGTGCCTAAACTGTTGTCTTGTTTACAACATGTCTTATGACTTCCCAGCAAAACAACAACATTGGTCATTTTGTCCAAACACTTCAAACTGTACATTTAACTGACAAATACCTCTTTTAGCCTTACGAATATTGCCTTTCTATCATGAGTAACATGCATCGTCACGTTGTTATAGCATCACAATATCCATAATACCATAATAAAAATAAACCAAGAACTGCAGTTTTAGTTGCCTAAACTTAACAAAAACCAAACCATAAGGGCGCCAAATCAGAAAACACTCATTTTGGTTTGGAGGTCACTGCATTCCGAGATCCTAGCAAGTACAATGTTATCAGAACCACTAGAAATGATGACCAAAATTATGAAAATATACTCTAAATGACCTCGCATATTAGCCGGAATAGTATCTATGAAACATAATAATACAATATACAAAGTAATAATTGATAGTTCTGTAGATCTGTTCTGGAAACAGCAGCCAGGCTACTACCCAGTACTCCAGCAAATGCGGCATACTCAGGCGACTTCATATGGCTAACTACTATATAATTACTGTACCAACAGTGCAATTGTACATTCCAATGATGATAATGTTCGTGAGATCTCTATAAAGCACTGCCATCACTATCACTGTCCCACTGTGACTTTATTTGATGCCGAGAACAAGATGGTTGAGTGGAATGGCAGGTAGAAAAGCTGCCATGTATCTGCCAATCACACCATAAAGTGGGAAGATGTTATCTCTCTCTCTCTCTCTCTCTCATTCATCACACACTCTCTCTCCCTCCCCTCCCTCTCTCTCTCTCTTGCTTTGTATGTGGGGATGTCTCCATAAAACATCTGACACTATGTCACCCCGATACCTCGCTCTCTACCCGCAACCTGGACACTGCCATTACACAGATGTCAGACACAGTTGTGATATCATCATAAAAAAGTAACTGCCATGATTTTTTTTTTTCTTTTTGAAACACACACTCTCTCTCTCACACACTCACACACTCACACACACAAACACACACACACACACACACACACACACACACACACACACACACACACACACACACACACACTGCCTTTTCTGCGCTTGTGAGTAAGCAGGGAATGGAAGAGGAGAGGTTCGGGGGAGTCAGATAGAAGTGCAATTACACTCGCTGATGTGCTTTGGCCCATATTATGATGTTGGGGGATGATAAGATAGTATGCACACACACACACACACACACACACACACACACACACACACACACATATACAGACACAGACAAAAGCCCCAGCTATGATGGATGTCCGGATGCAGACCCACTCCAAGCAGAAAATAGATGAGTTCCCTTCCTCTCGACCAAATGGCATATACATCTTAGATGGTTCCAGGACATGTATCATGTGAGGTCATAACTAGGACTTTATTGGCAGCACAACTGATAATACCGCCAAGGGGTCCAGATGATGAAACCAGTCAGAAAAAAAATCAGCACAGTTGGACACATTAAATAATTATATTCATGTCCTGCAGTTCATGTGTAATGCTCAGTTTAGGCTCCCATGTTGACACTGGAAGGTATCACCAATGTCATGTTGTGTGGTACCAACTGCCTTTGTGCCATTATTATAATTATTTAATATTCATTTTAATTTTCTACTACATGTATGCACATAAATCCTTGCTATTTGTGATTTATCATCCAACAAATCATTTTTCTAGTTTTTTCTTAATTTTCTGATGCTTTTCTTTGTATAATGTTTTTCCATTTTTGGCCCAGTGAGTGTGGGGCCTAAAGGCAGGAACATGTAAGTAGACATGCATGGGATTTGGGTTTTGGACTTTTCAACTTTGGTAAACTTTGACACATCTGAATTTGCAGCATTGACCAATAAAAAACCCTTGAACTGTTTCCACTCCACCAACTAGCCCTGTCAGTAGTCAGTATATCACCAACATTCAATACCACCTATTTCTCAGGGAGTCACAGATGAATCAGTCAGTCTGTCCAATACTTTGGTTCAGAGCAAGCTATCTGTGATGGCAACTTGATATGCATATTTATGATGGCCAAAGGAAGATATCTATGTTTAGGTGACCTTTAGCCCTACCATCTAGTTCAAACTTTCATGCTCCCAAGACAAACCCTCCTCCTTCTGGACATTCCACAAGCTTTCCTCTTGTGCTAACGTTAGGTCAACATGTCAACTTTGGACACAAGATATCTCGAATAAATGAATAAATGCCAGGACAAACTTCACATGTTAGGCTTACCTGTGGTGAAATAGATGATGCGCTTGAACAAAGAACAAATATGATACAATAACAAATAGATAGCTGTAACTGCTGAGGACACGGGGATAAAGGTGCCAATCATCTTGCTCCATGTTTGGTAAGGCGACCAATGAAACAACTTCTCATGTCTGTATTACTCTGTATTTTCCACCCTGTTAAATTCCCTGCCCTGTTCTGCCGCAGTCTGACTCAGGGGCTGTTTCAGGGTGAAATAGCAATTTTCCATTTCCAGATGCACATCTATGATTGCCGTGACC
Source organism: Enoplosus armatus (assembly GCF_043641665.1). NCBI lineage: Eukaryota > Metazoa > Chordata > Actinopteri > Centrarchiformes > Enoplosidae > Enoplosus > Enoplosus armatus. The sequence continues at coordinate 4,501,119 of NC_092203.1, forward strand.
CCCATCCCTTCAGTACACCCACACAAAAAAAGCATTTTGCATTTTGACTTATCACCTTCTATCTCTCAATCGTTCCAAAGACTTCAGCTCATTCACCTGCCTGCGAGTATGCCCATCAACCATGGAATTTGACTTTATTTTTTGGAGAAATAAAAGTGCTTACTGAAAATCTTACTTTTCTTTCCACACTTATGTCACTTTCGTGCAAGTTTTACACCTTATTTCCGAAAGTAACCCCACAGTTTTCTCTTAAAGTGTTGGTGATTGTGGGCTGATTGTGCAGCTTACTCACCTTTTCACTGACATCACCATGGATAGTCATAGTCACAACTGCACAAATTCAAAATAACCTACTTTAAAATGATAGAAAACGAAAATGAAATGAAGGAAGGGGAGAAAGGAATAAACAGAAATGAGCAAATGGGAAGGTAGAGGGATGGGGAAATGCAGCCAGCGAGCATGCTATCTTACCCTAGCAGTGGGCCTTAGAGAGGGAAGCCTGAGGAACACACAGGAAAGATGTACAGCAATCCATATAATGTGACAGACAAAGCAAGTGGGAATAGAGATTGTAAAGGATGGATGCATGTGGATGGATGAAACTTTTATGGGGCATATATCCATTATTATGTTGTAAATTCTCAGTGTATCTATCATTAAATAGAAAAAGGCATTTTGAGGGGAACCATCTTTATATATTTTCCCCAAAAAATATTTGATTTCAGGTTTTTTACAGATGTCTAACACCAACACATAACCCCTCCTTCGTTTGTCATACTATACTGTGTTCTCACAACTTTAGTTGCTCGTCTTCTTGCCATAAGTAGAGATAGGAAGCAGAGCTGAGAGCCTGGTGGGAAGAATCTGGAGTCAGTGCTTTAGACAGCAAGCAGCAAATGTCCACATTTGAACCCTCAAATGTGGAGATCAAAGACACAAAATTGCCTTTTTGGGATCATGCTGAGATTTCTGGAAGCTTGGGGTGCGATTTCACCCAGAAATATTTAGTAAATGCTGAAAAGTAGACTGTATTATTTCTTATCTGATCCATTGAGATTCAGCTTACTCAAATGCAACCAAACCACGAATTATCTGCACTTAAAAGCAGTTTGTTTGTGCAACACTTCTGCTGCCAGCAAGTTGACGAAACTCACATATATACCATTCCTTACCAAATTCCGCTGGACATGCATTGGCACAAACAAGAACAGTGAAAAACAGAAAAAGCTGCAAATGAGTTCAAGCTCCAGACAGCACTTTGCCCTCGCTTCATTTTGTTACACCAGGCTTTCCAAGTTTGAGTCACTGCTGGCTGTTACATATCACAATCCATCTCTTTGTACCCATTCATTTGTGCATTTTGGTATTTTAAATCGCATTCTTGCTTCCATTTGAAAGACCTTGCAGCTCAGGGAGAAGGACCGAGCGCAGCATTTCCACATGGTCACGGTGAGGTTATTTGGTGTGCACCTCAAGTGAACCAAACTAAAGGATTAAATGCTCAAGAGTTCAAAAGAACTGCTCCGAAATTCATAGTATGTAAACAGCAGTTGAGCCGTCTGGTTAAAGAGAAAGTAGTCCAAAAACAAAAGTAGATGTCAAACGCAGATGTACATAGTATAGTGGGTGTCCATAGTATGATGTCTCAGTCACACCAGCTTCTAACCAAACCATTTAACGTCAATGGAATCGCCTTCCACCAGAAAGAATGTCGATATTGTACGATTCTGCGAAACCCCATATTACATTCAACGCCAACATATGTTTAACATGGAAGTGTTTTCTTTCTGTAATATCTGCATGGCAACTATGGAATGGTTAAGGTTAGGGAAACGTTTGCCGTTGAACAATTATAAACCGTCTTGACAGTGACGACTTTGAGAGAACATTGAGAATCTAAAATGGAGGAAGCCAAGGTATCAATATTAGCTGTGTCACACCATCCAATTTTATAGGACCCTGCTCTGCCGAACAAGAAGCAACACAAACAGAGCTTTCTTCATTGAATCCATTTAGACACCAACAAAACAAACCACAGCCAGCGTAGCACCTGCACAGCCTGCAAGTAGACATAGGGCAAATGAATTTGGAACTTGTGAGACTGTACAAGAGTGCATAATCTCTCCTCTACATGCAACTACTGAAACATTAATTGGTAAAGAGTGTTGATTTTCCACTATAGTCTTTTGTTTTGACGTTTCAGTCAGTTTTGCATCCATTTCAGTCACATTCATTAGACAAATAAGCTCCACTCCCCACTGTCTTGTTGAAAGAAAGAATTAGAGTCTGAGAACCCTTGTAAATTCTAATTATTATGTATAAAATATCCCACCGGAATAAACTATATTACTCAGACTTGGGCAAGCTGAGAAGCAACTGATATTTCACTTGGAGTAACACATTTTGTATGCAAAGAAAAATAAATTACCTGAAAGGAGCAGAGGGGGGGGGCTCTACCTGGACGAGGCTTTCCACATTTATTGCAATTTTCTCACTAGTATAATCAAAAGCCTACAAGTCAGCCAGAAGATGGAAGGGGACATGGAGCAATATTACAGAGGGATAATGAAAACCCACAGAAGGTTTGGTCTGGTTTGTGTGATTCTGGAAAAAAAAGTTAAATTTCACAAACATATTCCTCAAAACACACAGCCTGGGCTGTTTATGCTCAGTGTGATGCTTAACAGAATGCTTTCATGCTTTTTGCTACCAATTTAAACACAAACCTTTCAGAACAAAAATCATTCCCCCTCAAAGAACATGAGAAGATCCAATTTCTAACAATAGCACAACAGTAAGCCAAGGCACTGAAGCAAAACTAGTATGTGTCTCAGGCACTTAACAACTGGCAGCGTATCAGTAAGCCTGGCCTGAAACAAGCTCCTGTCACCTGCCTCCATCGAAGTCTACAGTAGCATCGCGGCTAACGTTGTCCCAGTTCATGTTTTTTTTCCCCCCTCATGTGTGACACAGATCTGATAGCTTCTAATGAGTGTGAAGAGCAAAAAAGCTGCATGGTGTCACATTTTATTTCCCCCAATCCTGATCTGCACCACATGGATATGGGCTGAGAAAAAAAAAAAAAAAAGATCCCAAGGCCTCTGACCTACATGCAAGTTGTAGTCAAACACTGGCCAGAATTCATCAGCGTTGCCATGACGATAGGGGGAGATCTTACCGTACTGTACATGGTTCACGTGTCACATTTTCATTGCCCACAGCAGCTTGGCATAATTCCCAGAACCTGGTCTCTCTGCACAGAGGTGGAAGTAAGGAGTGCAGTTAAGACAAGAGCCATTGTCAGACAAGGGGTTTGTCTCTTTCTCACCATCATCTACTGATAGAGTCATTTCCAGCTTGCTGTACAGGCCTTTATAGGACTAATTTCCATGTCAGGGTATATATGGTTGTATAAGGTTTACATGTTAGTCAATATCAAGGTCTGCAGTGGAAGAAATGTGTGTAAAGCTTGTTTCTTCTTCACTCCAGTGTGACCGTTGTTGCTCCTGACAGGAAACTCATGTTCGCGTGAAGAGACATGAAATGTGCAATATTCACTGTAGAAGACAAATACACAAGAGCGTAGTCGATCTAACATCAACCCCCCCACCCCCTACCCCCTCTGACCCTGTCGCTTCTGGGATGACAAATCGGCGAGTCACGTGACCTCATCTGTGTTGGCGAGGCAGCACTTCTGACAGCCCTTCCACAAACACTGACAACACGGATGTCATATCGTATTGACCAACAATCCATGCTGGCATTTGGCTGTCTGTGTGTGTGTGTGTGTGTGTGTGTGTGTGTGTGTGAGTGAGACAGAGAGGGGAAGATCGTGTGTGTTTCAGTGACCTCCTCTCCTGCAAAATAATCTATGATGGCATTCAGCAATCAGCAAACATGACGGATATCTCTGTTTTTGTCATTTGGGGTATAAAAAGAAACGATTTAATGCAGATTAAGACAGATCTCTGAAAGATGTTCGCTGTCATTCTTGCAGAAGCACAACACTTAACTCTTCCTCTTTTACCTTTCACTGCACTCTAAATCACAGCCTCGGATGTATACATTCACAGAAATAAATGGGAGCATGTAGCATTAACAACAGATTTTATGCTTCTGTGGAAATCCTGCAGCAGTTACCATCAGCATTTCAGATGTATCATAAAACAGACGTTATATAAATCATGACATAGGAAGATGTTGCACATGAGGAAGCGATGTTTCACTGCTAAGAGGACCAACCAGAGAGCCGTAAAGGGAAGGCAAGATGCTTTGACTGAAGCATGGGAGTAAAAAAGCAAACATTAGGAACTAAAGGCCGAATCAAACATGCAAAATCAAACAAGAAATCCGCTTCCAATCAGAAATGGAGCACCTGCTTCCGGCTCCAGGAAAAAAACCGGATCAAAATTGTTTTTCTTTGATGTTCTCAAACAGGTCACTTGATATTTGCAGGCGAAAACAATGCATTCAAGAGCTAAAGATCACACTGTTCAAGGTGTATTTTAGACTATAATGGAAAACATTTCAGGGATTACGAGCACACAGGATCATAAACTCATGAAGCAAAATAACAAAAGTGTAAAAAATAAAGAGCAATACGTGATTTCCTGTCTTGTTTAGCACAATAACTTTAATCCAACAAGCCATGGGCATGGCTTTGGTGGAGCACTCATTCTTCCGTGTAAGCAGCGAGCTACAAGTGAAAGAAAACAAGAAAAATAAAATAACGAAAAAGCCAAACCAGAGCAGAGCCTGTGAGGCAGAAGAGAAAAGGTATTAGGGAAGATGGGCTCGTCTTGGTGGATGTTTGTACCGGAAGCACCTTGAAGTTGGAAGCTGCAGTAAACTATTTAAAAGTGAAAAAGGCTTCATTGAGTGAAAAGTTGAAGTTTTCATCAACAGCATGCCTGTGGCTCATAATAGGGCGCTGCTACTCCTTCTAAGCTCCAAGTCAGATGTTTTCTTGCCTCCGTCCCTGTGTCCTCTGACTAACTCAGTCACTCACTTATTGATTTCAGAGGACAGTTTACCCAGAATGTATAGAAGTACACAGGCAAAAATAAAACAAATCACCCAACTCTGAACTCTCTCCTTCCTCCCCCAGACGTGCGTTATAGAGAAAGTGCTGTGCAGTTTAAGGGAGTGGGGCATGTGTAGGTCTGTTATTAAAAACTTTTTCATTATTGTTAAAAAAAAAAAGTATAATTGCTCTCTAATGCAATCATGTCTCCTCACTTATCTCGCCGGTTCAACTACAACAAAATTTGGGAATGGGATTAGCATAATGGAAGAGCGTGCATGTTTTAAGCAATGGTGTGTGCAGACTGTCTGGCAATTTTGGGTGGCATTATTGTAGGGTGAACTGATAAGAGGGTGGGATGAGTTTGAGCCGCAGTAATCCCACGTGAAACAGGAGGGCGGGAAAATGGACTAGATACGCTCGACAAAAGTCAGCAGATCCAAAAATTACAACAATTTATTCTGAGGGGGGACAAGATTGTCTGTACCAAACGTTAGAGCAAACGAAGCAAGGAATAGCCAGGGTATCACCAAAGTCATTAGAACTGATTGTCTAGAAACCATATACGTTTGTAAAAAGCATTTGATTTCAGCTAAATAATAAACCAAACACAAAGTGTCATTTTATTGAGCATTCAAAGACCCGCATTGGCTTGCAGCTTTATTTTGACTTGATTTGGACATGCCTTCAGGGACTCTAGACTTAACTTGAATGTGCCCCAAAAGACTTCAAAGTAGCTCTGCTGTTTTCACAGTAAATGGGAAATTGTGTAGCCATTGTAATCCAGTGGAAATACAGGAAGAGAACTCTGGACTCTCTACTTGCAAGATAAAGCAAGAAAGCACTATTCATACTAATAAATATAAATCCTACTGTTATGTACAACGCATGAATTGTGTTGTAGGGGGATTTTCAATTGAACTCGGACCAATTATACCTCCCCGAACCAATCAAACCAAATGCTTGCTTTGGAGATATTGCAAAAATGGCCTCTGAAATGTCCAGGTGGGGAGCTGTGATGTACTGCTGAAAGCAGCGCTTTAAAAAAAAGAAAAAAGAAAAAAAAGTGACCCCTAGGTGAGAGGAAATAATAGGATATGAAAACAAAATGAATGTCTCATTAAAGTTCATGATGGGGCTTTTTTCTACATTTTGTGTAGAGAATCTGGCACAGAAAGGTTAGCAGCCTGCTAGCCTCAAGGTGCTACTGTATCTTTTATAACTAGTACACTGTAAACAGTATTGAAAGCCTTTTAAAATCCGTATTTATCCCCTTCAATTGTAAGCTTGCTTCTCTTTTCTAAATTCGATTGACCTTTGTCATATTAAACCTTGACCCTGGCAGAGATGTCTCTGTGCTTTCAATTACAGCAAATTTCTAATTGGCCATAATTTGAATAGGTTTAAATCTCTGACAGAGAGCTAAAGAGAGATGTTAGAAATTCTCTGCATAAAAACATACCCTGATTCTTTTTTTCTATACCATCTGCTTACCTGAACTGAACATGTGTTCATTTGCATTTCTAATACATCATAAAAAAACGCCTCAGACACAAGCCCTCCTTCTCCCTCGCCCTCTCTCACACAAGCGCATCCACCATGAAGGAACCTTGTTATCTGCGTGGTGCATGTTCTCATTGCATATCCAATACATCATTTGCTTTGCACGAACCCAAGACGCCCGTGCCCTACTTCATGAAGTGAAGTCAGGGCAGCTTTTACTTGTGGGCATATGAGTCAGTATTGACTAAGACATGGTATTCTTCACAGGCCCACCCACACTCTCTAAGCCCATAATCACACCAATGCTGTCTCAGGCTGCATTACATCTATTTTTTATATCTATTTTTGGCTTTTATATTAATTGAGGGGTACAGGTATATTAAAACTGACAGCTGACATTGTTCCACATGTGCAGGGAGTTTTTCAAGAAGCATTCAAAATGGCAACATAAATGTACAACTGGCGATGGGGAAAACACATTTCATCCTTATCATGCTGTCACTTGGAGAGGATCTTACAGGGTTTTCAGAAGATACAAGTATTTTATCTTGTTTCCCTCAAATAAAGCAAGGCAGCTGTGGCCTACATCACAGGCCAAAGGGTAACAACTACTTGCTATTAGCTACTGCAATAATCAGTGCAGGCCAATACCACTTTAGTAGCTTATCATAACCACACGGAAAGGTTAGCTAGTTTGTTTATAAATTTCAATGTAACATTATATACAATAGCATCTTTACATAGCATATATTTTAATTGGTTAATTGGTTCACTAGCTCAAGGGCTAACAATGTTGTCATCACTTTGATCCAGACTTAAATATCTCAGCAGCTATTGGATTGCTATGAAGTTTTGTGCAGATGTTTATGGTCCCTGGAGGGTGAAGCCTATTGATTTTGGTGATCCCCTGTAGTACTACCATTAGGTTAACATCTGTGATTTTGAGTGAAATGTATCCATAACTGTTGGATGGATTGCCATGAAATTTGGTGAAGACATCCATGTTCCCCTCAGGATGAGGTATAATAACTTTTGTGAGCTCTTGACTTTTGTATTTAGCACCATCATCACGTCAAAATTTGAATTTGTCTGACACTTTATCACCAAATACCTTCAAAACTAGCATTCCCGTTGGCCTCAGCTATATTTTGTCTTCAGTGCTAATTAGTTTAACTAACCCTAACCCTAAGATAATGAACATTACAAACACCATACCTACCTCAATTTTGTCAGTGCCTATTAATGGTGAATTAAGATCTTGATTTATGCCATATTATATGTAAATTATGTGAGTTTGAGGACATGACAGAACAAGTTAATTCTGTATCGTAGTGCCACATGAGCACAGGTGATGCATATGACACCGTCCTTGTAGATAAATGTGGAGCCTTTATGTTGGTAGTTGGAACCTTGTAAATGTAACTCTCTTAAACACATGAATGAAGGCGTGAATGAATTAAATACATAAGATATACTTAAACTGTAGCCATGACACTCTGTAACGTTGTGTCAGTCAGCCTGCAGACATGAAAGACCAACTTGATCAGTGACACAGATCAGTGGTTAGAGAGCCACGGCAGCACAGCAACGGTAGCTGTAATATGATGGAAATGATACAACTTGACAATAAGCTTCGGTATGTGACACTGGTGTGCCTTCCCACTCATTTACCACATCATTCATTTCCACTTAAAGCCTCAAACGGCACACAATGAACTTTCTGTTAAGATTAACTTGAGATCCTTGGAATCATGGAATCCATACTTGGCAATATTTTATGTGGGGTTCTACTGTAACTGCATGGGAGGTCCAGTGGAGGTCTAATGTAAAGCTCAAGGACTAGAATTATTCCTAAAAAGAAAAAAACATGTACCAAAAAGTTGTCCTCATCTCTTCCCACTCAGTTAAGTAAGAACATTACAGCCGAGTATTAACACCACAGCACATATAAGAGCCATTCACCTTGGATAATCCATATATAATACATGCTTAGATGAGCTCAGACAGCCATGCAGTACTTCATAAGGCAATGTCAAGGTAGCTCTCACCCTGGGGCATGTGAATCACCATTAACTAAGACATTGCACGCAGTGTCCAGGCCCACCCACTGTGCCATATGTACATAACAGGCTGCGTCCAGCCACTGAAAAGGCCTTTTAATAAATACACAAGGGAGGCAGTGCATCAAGTTGACAGGGCATTGCCTGCGCTGTCCATGAAGAAAATGAATGATTCATGATTCCCAATTATGTTTTAATTCAAATCGGAGATTAGTGCCTCGTAAGGGGCGGCCAGTGTGGCGGTGGGGTGGGGGAATGGTTGGCAGAGACATCTGTCTGTAACACCAGGCCAGGAGAGAGAACCATGGGTGACGTTGAGGATGCAAGCCACGGCACTCCGACAATACAGACACGGTTATGTATGTATATGTGCGCACACGTGTTCTGATTCACACACCGTCTAGAATTTTGTAAATCACTGCCCATTACCAAATAAATTAATTTCATGTCGACTACTGGGAGCGATGCATTTTTTATGTTGTTAAAATCAGCAAGGAAAAAAAAAATCAATAGGAAAACCTTTTTATTTTCCTCAATTAGACAGACTACAAAAGGGCTAGAACATGAATAGCTCTGTGTGTGTGTGTGTGTGTGTGTGTGTAGGAAAGACAGGAGAAAGGTAAAGGGCTTTGGATTTCTTTTGGCAATTTGTTTCTTGGCAGTATTCTCAGAATCGCTCAATACAATCTCTCTAAAAGTTTTCATTTATCAATTGCCCCCCCCCCCCCCCCCCCCCCACTGCTTCAGAACAAGAGAGCCGGAGCCACGCGAAAATCCTTCATTCATTAATGAAAGGCATCCATTACTGTCAAACAGCGACAGAGTTAATGTAAATAAATGAATTCTCCAACCCACTTAACCGTGGTTTATTATGAGCGAGCAAGGCATAATTGTGTTTCTGATCAGTTCAGATAAATTCAGACGCACAATGCCCCCACCCCCAATGCCACTTCTCATTTGCATGCCAAGGTCTGCAACTAAGGGGGATATATCACATGGCTTATTACCAAGGCTTCAGCTAATGACACTGGAATATGAGAGGAAATATATTAAGGCAAATGTGGTAATGCTTGGCTTTGCAGGAGAAAGCCGCTTAAGGAAGTCAGCGGATGCTGCTTCTGCTGCTTATAAGTTAAGAAATAAAAAAAGTCACATTTTTGTACGTTATAATCATAAGGCACCCATCTGCTTTGGGTGTTTTTTAATTCAAGCCAACCTATAACTCTGAGTAAAATGATGTCATTTCAGTTTGAGCGCCTGCAACCCCGACGTGAGGTAAATGGCATTTCAGTTAACGTGGGCTCCAAAGGATAATGTAAGTGGGATTTTAATAGAAAAGCATGCAAGTCTGAGATGCAATTTAACTCAAAGTCCTGTATCATTGGCACATACGTATTTAGCGTGAGTTGCTCCAGTGGGAATAGAGCCCAGAACCTGTCAGCTTTTACACACCGAACAGCTGAAGATCACAATTTGTTGACTGTTACCAAGATGTTACTCATATGCTTTAAATTGCCTCAACTTATAAGCAGAGCAGGAGAGCGCTGATGAATAAAAAGCCACTCAGTGTAATAGACCTTTCGCTCATTAATCATCTGCACGCTGATGGCCGCCCTCGCTATGACACTGACCCCCACTGATGCCGTACAGGCACAAGTGGCGGAGAATGGCTTGATGAGCGCGATCAAATCGAGGTAATAAACGGCTTTTTTGAAGCTCGACTCGTCTGGAGCGGGGCAGGGAGATAGAGTAACACCGCCGACTGTGAAACACTGAATTATGGAATTTCTTGTGGGAACACAGAGTCTCGTCTCCCACGCGGAGTTTCAAACACTTGTACGAGCTCTGCCAAGGCACGTAACTGTTGTGCGCTTCCATTTCCGCGACTGATGGGCTGATAACCGTGAACGTGGTTCAACTTGTCGCATGTTGCCAACTGTTGCATGTGATGTGGCCCTGCCGGTGTTGCACACGCATCCTTTTTGTGCTGTCAGCCGTGAGTAGTTTTGTGCGTGTGAAGACAAAACTGTCTCACTAGTTCATTTTTAGTGCAGCACAGTGGCTCGGGCATGAGCACTATTAGGAAGACATATTGTGACTGTACTCCAACAGGGATGCACCCAGGCCCAGTCGTTAGACGGCGACATTTTTCAGCTGCAAAATGTGGACACACATGTGAGCTTCGATCAAAGCAAGCACCACAATGTGTGTTATTATTCTTTGCAGTCACTCCCCTGAGTAGAGCCAAATACCAGCCACCTATTAAATAGCATTAGGGAAAGGTGCTGCTTGAGACCTGCATTAGTTAATGTTCCGTAGTCGTCTACCAGGTCAACGTTTGAGTATTTTTTTGCTCCCACATGTACCATTGTACGTCTGCAATATGTGAGAGGCAAGAAATGGCCGCCACGACCCCCAGCTGCTCAGCAGAGATGCAGCTTGATGTGAAAGCAAAGGGTGTGAAGCAACACACACACACACTTGTAATATTTCAGCTAACTGAGTTCAATAATGGAATGAATGAATGATTAAAGAGGCATTTATTATTGATATTGATGCAATACATTTACTGTGGTAATGTAGCATAAAATTGTGAGTGGGAAAAGTGAACAAAAACTTTTTGCTAAATATCTTTTAGTTATTATTCCTCCTGCCTGTCGGGAACTTAACTGATTAGCAGTAAAGTTCATTGTCTAAAGGTTGTATTACACATTACTTTTTTAGTTTGTTACCTCTGACCATTGATATTCTGGACTTCATCATTGCTTGTGTGATTGTTTACTTTGAAATCACTAGCAGGACACCACCTGTGTGCGAGAATGCCCCAACCAAAATAATTCCTTTTCTTTAGCTGAGCCCTTTACAGCCTATGCACACGGCAGACCCCCACCTATAAATACACGACCGCCTTCTTCAGTATAGCCTCACTGGTATTCAAAAAAAACAAGAGGACAAAAACAAAACAATGAAACCAAAATGGCTGAGAATAAAAAAAAAAAAGGGCTATGGAGACCACAGTGCATTGATCCATATCACCAACGCAGACAGCACACAGAAGCAACAGAAGAAACGGCAGCAGCCCACAAACACACACTTTAAAGCAGAGCGCTGAGTTTGTTGCCGTACTCACCTACTCGCACGGCATTCTTTGAACTTTGTGGACTGCATGGCTGAAAGCATGCACACTCGGCTGAAGGTAGAGGCAACCTCTGGAGGGTCCACCATTAGCATTTTAGCCAGATTCATACTACTTACTGCTAATGGGGATCCTGGTAGGCCCCTGATGCTCTGCTAGTGTTTGCAATACAATATAAAAGTGACATGCAACTTTCAAAAAGCTGACTTATTGTGTTTTCAGTTCATTCAGGTACAATAAAGACCAATTATAATCTCTCTATGTCCAACCTGGTACATTTGGACCAAAGTCAAATATAATTTACACTAGACATCCAAATGGGTTATCTATTAGAGCAGCAGCATGACCAAAGTCAATCATGCTTGTTGTCACCCTGCTGCTTAGTATTCATTTACACACACTCACGACTTGGAACTGCCCAGTAAATCCAGAGTTTTCTTTCCATTGTTGGCCACTGTTCATCTATAATGGAGCATGAGGGGGTGCTCCAGTGTTTTGCTGATGCGCGCCAACACAGTTGTTAAGTATTACTCATTCATTTCCCCGAGCAAGATCTGGTCTAGATGTAAAATCAGTGTACTTGTTGATATCTGGCGCAGCTGAATGTTGAATAATGCCACTTAACTGCAAATAAGCAACACCAGGGACTCCGGGGACCTTTAGAATATTACATGTTTATGGTTAGCATGATCTCCACTGTATAACTGTCCTTATCCTATTCATTCATGTCCCACTGAATCCACACACAGACACGATCTCACTAGCACACTGTGGTTTTAATGCTTAACAATGCCTGTAGCAGTACGTTCACAAGATTTATGTTTGTTCTTTCCACATCTCTTGGGGCTGATGTGACACAAGTTTAGTACTCTAAACTTTGCCTTTTTGCATTTGAGCGGGTGTGAGGAGAGCACGTAGAGCCCATTGTGAGAATACGCCTATAATGAATCAGGAAGAAAACAATAAACGTTCGGAGGTCGTTTGGTGTCTGAGTGTCTTTTCAATCAACACCACCGAGGTGAAATTCCCAAGGAGGGAACTCTCACCATTTGTCAGACAGTTTCCAGATATTCTGTTTGCCATACAGTGCAAGTCATGTAAGTGTTGTTTACGAAAGCATGTACGTATGTTTGTTTGTGTGTGTCTTTTAAAGAACAAAAATCAATCTTGAATTCTGTCACACTGCTGTCTAGGGCTGTTTTCTGATAAAATCTTGTGCCCACTTTTCCTCAAGCTGCCTTGTTTACTCCTACCTTAGTGGTTTCCCACGTTTCGCAGAGTGACCTGTAGCCATTCTTAAAAACGCAGCATGTTTTGCAGCTGCCTTCAGAGCTCCAAATGCTTTCAAGAAATTCATTTTCCAGGCCATTTTCAACTAACTGCAGCTGGCAGCCCTGTGGAAGTCTTATTTAAATATGTTTGTGTACAGTACAGAAGCACACACATACAGTATGGGCATTAACACCATGAATCATAGTTTGACATTTGCAAAAATATGCAACTTTCCAGCAATAGAGGGAAGTAGCATAATGATACTTGTCTCTAAATCTGTTTCAAAGAAAAACTGTTCAGACATGAAGCAAATTTTAGAAGCGTCACGATTACATGCAAAGTCAAAGGAGTGACATGCCCACATTAATTGAAAATGTTTCAACTTGAGGGAAACATTTTCGTGTCTCCCGGTGCTTCGACTTCATACATAAGGCAAAACGAGAGATGGTGGAAGGAAATAAGAGGAAAAAAAGCAGTTTCTGGTGAAGCACACTCCACAAATGGTCTGTGTGTCCATTGCTAGCTAGCTTACATCGAATGTACAGTCAGTCCAAATGCCAGAGGAAGAAAATGACCCAAGAGAGAAAAATAACTAGCATTAGTATGTTCCAGGCAGGCGAGCATATACCTCGCCAACTGGCCCACTATATCACCAAGCTTCTACAATTTCTCTCTGCCACTTTCTGGTGTGTGAGTGTTTCTCTGCTGCTACATGAAACTCTTTCCTAACTTGCCAATATGACCCAGGCTACATTCAAAAGCTCAAACTTTTAGGGCCATTCGCAGCGTTCCAAACATAACTGACACATCCATTTGAACTTTCCCATCCCTGAACAGAGCCTTCATTTCAGCTGCCAGCTGTTGAGCAGACATCAAACACTTTGCTCTCAAAGAGGCAAACATGAGCATGTGTAAATTCCTTTTTCAGAAAGATATACCAATTTTCTCTCATCTCCCATGATTTTTTTCCATGACTGGAAAAATGCCGAGGACATGTAAAGGGAACCCTGGCATTATTCTGTTCCATTGACTCTGCTGTTGGTGGAGAAATTGGTACTTCGACTGCAACTCCGCTGCAATGGGTTTGTCTCTGTTGAATGTTGGTGCAAAGCGGTGAGTCTTTGAACTGAAGGATATCAAACCTGATGATTATCACTGAACTTTTACACAACCATCTTTTTTCAGCCATCCCTTTTCCTCAAAGCATACCACCCAGTAACAAACTGTAGTGCACCCGGAACAATAGCTGGTTTTTACATGTGGGTACCTGTGCAAAGTCGAAGTAGCAGAAAACTGACCAACATGGTTTGAGGTGGCCATTAAGGGATGGCATCTTACTTCACTTCCCCTCTATATTGTCATGCATTACCTTTGGCCTTATACTTATACCACAGTGGAGGGCGTTCTGGCTTTTAATGCAGATTAAAGATTCAGTCCCATTGTTCCTTCCTGAGAAAATTCTAACACTGATTCGCAAATGGAGGCGTGAGCCATATCGAACGTACAATGAAATACAGGGTTTGTATTGAACATGTGCGTGCCCACTGTATATGTGTGTGAGAGGGAAAGGGAGAGTGTGTGTATGCATGTGTTAGAGGTGTCTCTCTTACTTATTTATGCTGTGGAGATGCTTCACACAGTCGAAGAGAGGCTGCAGAGTCCCCTCATCTGTAACAAGAGCCTTTGTATCGACACATGCTCAGTTCTCATCCTGAGTAGAAGAATGGAAACACAGAGCTTATCGGCATAATTGGGTACCAAGAATGCTGGCAGTAGTTTTGACTTTTTTTTCTTTTTCTAATTTCCTGTTTTGAAATTATTCTCTTGTATTCAAGGATAATAATGATATTTAGCAAGATATAGTAGCCGCTGAATATTTATGAGGGAGGAAAATTGCAAACAGCATTTGCATTATGGGTGACTGGTGGGAATATAGGCAATAACGTAACTACAGTATATTAAATATAATCAATGTAATTATGAACGATTAAATACCTACAAAATATAGTGACGCTACAATAAGGAAGTGATCATTTCATCACATTGTATTGGAGTGGAGGCAAAAATCTCAAAGACGGATATCTAAAAATCTGGACAATACCAAAACTATGTATATTTGTGTATTTTGGTTTCCACCTCTTGACTGAACAATGTGGTGTTCCAACACATAAATCCCACTGAGTTTAAGATCCTCCTTGAAAATGAAACCTTAATCTCAGAGGAATTTATCCGATTTAATCCTGATTTAATAAAGGGCAGGGTTATATAGACATGCGAAGAGTTCATTTTGTTCACTTTCCCATTTCCATCCCCATCCATTTTCATTTTTTTTATTGTGCACTTCAAACTGGTGACGGACTGTTTTGATTAAGAAAATAATAAATATGCATGCTCTAAATTCTGAGGCGGTACAATAGTTATTTTTGGTGTCACTGACAGCTTCTTACTTCTCCACAAAATATGCTATATGTAAACCTTATGACTGCCCGAGCCTACTTAGTGGGAGTGACACTAAAATGCACTGAAAGTTGCTCCTGCATGCCAGGCATCACCCCCTGTGGTTGTATTTATGTTTATGCACCATGTCCTCAGTTCCAACGACCACGGTGGCCCCAGCACTGAAGCTTTCCAGACGGGCCCTGAATGCTAATGAAACTGTAAAATGCTGTGGCCCTGGACAAAAAAAAAAAACACGTCAGGATATAAACTTTGTCCCTCCGAGTAGGTCAAGCGTCACAAAATGAGCAGAGTTTTGGAGATTCAAAAGTTAGTGTGGAGGTTAAAAAATCTATTTGGACTGGTAACATTTTCCTCAGAGCAGCTGATTAATTCAATGACTGCTTGTATTTAGATACACTGCCTTTTGCCTTCATCTCCTGGGTAGGCAGCGTGCTGCAAGGTTGCCTCTTCATATGGTGCTGGAGCTCAAGAGCTCATGTGGCTGAGGTATGTTTGCACGCAAACGCAATGAATAAACAAAGACGGCGGTGGAGGAAGCGATAACAAAGTAGAAAGGAAAATAAATGCCAGCTGTCCGCATTATCATGGAGATAATAATAAAGGGGCTTAGCGACAGACGCTTTAATCAGCCACATTAGAATATTTGCAGCAGCATTTCACAACTTGTGTAGCTTGGATCGTTGCAAAGGATTTTAACTATAGACAATCTATTTCATTTTACTCCCAACAGTTCCAAGCGACAAAGTGAGTGGCATCTTTTTAGATTCCACACCAGCGACTGCAGAACCTACAGTGATGAGGATTTTAATTTGCCAGAGTGACCTTCAAATTTACCAGCCTGTGGAGTATTGATGAAACCATAAGGCTTCTAGAAAATTGTATCATAAAATACTGTTTACTACTTAGTGGCAATGGGTTTCAACTAATCCTAATCTTTATTTAGATACTTTTTTGTAGACACCCAGTTTACTTCCTGAAGCCTTATAGTTTGTAATCTTGTAAGCTCTGTGGGTGGCCTGTGTACTAAATTTGGGATGTGGCCAGGGTGTACCACACCTCTCGGCTCCAGCCACCCCGTGACCCTCTAAAGGATAAGGATGTCAAACCAGCAAAAAAAAAATCATGTTTGCAGACTAGAAACCCAGACAAATTGTTGAAATACCACAGCAAGACAAATACCACATTCCTAATAGTGGACATTCTACTTAATAATGCATTCCTCTACATCCCTTTTAAATTCCCCCCAAGGCATACTGTAGCTGTGTGTGTATGTGCATTCGTGCTTGCATGCATGCATGTGTAGAGCCCTTTTAACACTTCAGCAATCCTGGTGACCACGGACATCAGAGAAGGATAACTCGAACCCACCCAGCAGATAACACGTCTGAATGCACTAAGAGTGTTTCCCCAGCCATGTCAAATAAATGCCAACTTAATTAATTAGTATTATTATTTTTTTACGGGAAGTGGAACCCTTAAGTTAGAGCTGAGTCTGCATACAAAAGGCCAATGAATAAGACGAAAGAGAGGCATTTAGGTTTATAATGCCGCCTGTGCTTTGTGGTGATAGTAAGACTTCTTATAGCTTCTCTCTCTGTGGACCATAATCACCACATTTGTTGGGTGCAGAGACTCTGAGAAACCATTAACGACCCTGTAAACAAGCACGAGCTGCCTGCCTAGCTAGCACAATGCTAAATGTCAAGATAGAGAGGAGGAAAACAAGAGTGCCACAGTTGAGTTCTGGTGTGTGCAGCATGAAGCACGATATTATCATTCTCTCATTCTGGTGTGATGGCACACATTTACAGGTGGGGGGGGGGGGGGGTCCATTCAAATCCATAAATTACTGGGGGTCAAGGTTTGAGGTCATTTATGTGCGTACACACAGATATTTATTGATAAGTAGATCAATTTATTTCTAACCCCAGGTCACCAGGAGACTGAGCAATAAAAGAATCCAATCAGCAGCAGCAGGGGGGGGGTCAAAATGCATGCTTCATATTTCTATTAAATCATTAGACATTTATTTTGTATTGGAGGACAGCAATGTGAATATTCTCAACATGACCATAATTTCCTCTTCATTATCTTTTTCAGCAACTACAAGTACAATGAAAGTATCTTCCTGATGATGAATTTTGTTAAATTACATAAATCAAAGAGTGTGAACAGACATGGATACATCTGACAAGGGAGGGAGATATTAATGTAACAAGAAAGGTGTATAAATGGGACAAAAAGGGAAAGAAGTACAAAAGCAGGATAAAAGTAACATGTCGACACAACGAATAACAAAAGGAAAAAAAGAAACCAGGAGCTAGTGAAACCTACACAGCAAAGATCTTTAAGCATGTTACAAGATCCTTTATTAAAAGCTTAAATCCACCAAAGTTACTGCCTGTTTCAAAATGAAATCATTTTACAGTGAATTCTGCATGTTTGCGCAGTAACCAATAGGTTACAGTAAATAAATGTCTGTCTGTTGATTGACACTGTCACAGCTTAAACACTGGAGGCCCAGGTATCAGCTGTCCCAACACCGGGCGTGTTTTGGCATCACAAGTCAAACTGGTGTAGGTTTTTGTTTTACTGCTCTGATTTCATTTTGACGGGGTTGATCAAAGTCGTTTTTCTGTTTGTCTAAAAACCCTGTGGACGTCTCAGACATTGCTTTTATGTGGTTGGTCGTGTTTTTTGTTTTGTTGTTTTTTTAATGCAGAGTCTGGTGCTTGGAGTGCCCCACGGCTCTAAACAAGGCCCCCTGTTATTCTGCCGTTATCTGCATAGCTTGTTTACTTCTTGGTCTCTGTCCAAATTAGGAAAGACGTTGATTCAGCAAATGACCCGCTAGCACAAACACTTGCAACTGAATTGCTAAACAAAATTACCAAAATGACGCAGTGCTGTGAACTAGTATGCTGTTTAAATGGTAACGAATGGATTGATTTGTGAGCTAGTTGTGACTTTAATTGATAAGCCAGATCTTCGAGAGTTGCCAGTCAGCATTGGAGTTGCTGCCAAGGTAAATGGAGAGCAAACATGTTTGTTCCAGGTGCTTATTAAACTTGCTTTAGGCCAGTCATGGACACTCATTTTGCAAATTTGTAATTGGCAAATATTCATTTTTAAGTCATTTTGCTGTGGATAGGGAGCATTCACCCAATCATCATTTATGTATAGATGGAAAAATGCTACATTTGAAGTATTTGCACATGGACTGCAGCAATGGCTGGCAAGAATTAAACGCAATTAGACTCTCAGCCACACAAATTATTGGGATCTTCTAAGGAAAATGAAAGAACCATTCAAAATCACTTTTAAAATTATTATCCATTTTAATTATAAAAGTCGGAGGAGTTGTACAGACGCATCAATGAGTTAAAAAACACAATTAGCCATGTGTGAAACAGCATTTAAAATGTTTCTATCAGAATGGACTGACGGCATTATCTGCTGAGGCAGAGAATGACTGCCCTCTGAAGAAGCTGTGAAGTTTCCACAAGGCTTCACCAAACGAATGAAATGTTTTATTAATTGATTTGCTCGATTTCCCTCTCGTCCTCTTTCACACATCAATTACTTTTTTGTGTCTGTTAGGCATTCTGTAGAAATTGTCTTTTTCTGGCAGCGTGCTGAATATCAAGGACATCCACATGAGGCGTGCACAGACATGGCAACAAGCGTACACACACACACACGCCTCATCATCCAATCAATGGAGCTTAAATCGTGTGTCCTGTTCTCTGGTCGTCATGACACCGAAGCAAGTGGATCTTCACCTAAAATCACACCCAACTGTGGCTGTTTTTGTTTTGATTTGGGATTTGCTCAGTGAGATTCAGAGACGGCAGTCTGAGTAGCACTGGAGGCAGATGATGTTCTTGGGGGTCATTAATTAACTCATCCAGAGCCTTTATTAGCTCCTTAATGGATCTGGTTAGAGCATATCAAGGCTTTGATTACCTCCCGTTGGCTATGCGGAGAGGTTGACTACATATATGTGTGTGTGTGTGTGTGTTAGAAACTGCAGAGTGTGTGGAGGCACTTGCAAGTGTGTCCTTTCGCACATGTGTGTATTTTAGTGTGTGCATGGATGTGTGGGCGTGTGTTCGTGCACCTCCAGAGATCTCTCGAAAAAGGCCTTTGATAGAGGCCGGCAAAGAGGAGAGAGGAACTAGAGTGAAGAAAGGTGAACTTGTTTTGCAAACTTAACTCATTCCTCCCACAAGTCTGACCTCAGCCCAATATCTTGTAAAGTGCAGCGTGCTACAGTATCGTCTGCACATGTTGGTATTTCCCAGGAGACGACTACAATGGTACAATAACGCGTGAGTAGATGAAATGGAGATCATGTTGCTTTGATGAGCTCACAAAAGGTTCCATTGTGTTTTGCTCTGTTGACCATAGCCCAAAGTAAAGCCCTACCTCATGCACTGTACATGTATCTAGCACTGTGCAGCTAATATTGATTGACATTTACAATATGGGCCGATGATCTTGCCACAGTATAGCCGTGTGTGCGTGAGCCTCCAGGCCTTTTTGTTGCCTGTGGTGAATGTTCTTAATTGAGAGACGGAGGAGTTCGGTGCCCCATGTGCTCTTTCTTTCCCTCACACACACACACACACACGTATAACACACACACACACACGCGGCTCCAACTCAGCAGCATCTTTCGATATCAAACACATGTCGTCCTCCCCTCCAGGTCTCTCCACCGCCTCGCTCTCAGTTCCTTGCAGAGACTGCACACTTTCACCCCAAGGCTTTTTTACGCCGAGTGCTAACCCAAAAGCTCCTACAGAGGGTGCCGGATTGATGGGGGGCTTCTTGAATCCGCAGCAGAGAGGGGACAAGATGATTTATTAAGAGGATGCGTTGTAGGGAAGCGGCATCCTTACCCCAAGCGCACATGCACGCAGGTCTCTGCATGCCGTTTCACATGGGAATTAATGCACACATACCGGCGCAAAAGGAGCTAATCGCACAGTCGGGAAGTAGAGTAGCGGTACATTGGTTGAATGGCTGTGTAAGTGAAGAGAAGTAAATGAGGCTTGTTTTGATGGATGTATATGTGAGTGTGTGCATGCTTTGGGACGTAGAAGCTATATGACGGAGAGATTTGCATATTCATTTAAATCTGAAGTATTAGGAAAGATAGCAATGTAATGTGGGACATGATAGATACAAGGGGCTGCATCTTGTTAGTTAAAGAAGCACAGGTGGAGTGGTCATTTTTTTGAGGAAATGCATATGGTTTGCATTTTGTATTACAAGAACATGAATAAAATGCAAAGCAAAATATTTTTTAATTGGTGAAATTTTCAATGTTTACAGCTTAGAGGCCTATAAATCAGTAAGGGGCGAATAAATGTTTGTATGTTTAATGCGTTTTTTCCTCACGGCCCTAATTTAAAGCAAAGCTATAGCGCAATCAAAGTGACACCTGCTCAGTCTCCCCTCCTCTCCTGCCTCATTTGTGGTATTTGCAATGAGTCAGGTGCCTACTTGATGTGATGTAGATCCAATAATTGGCAGCACAGCCCAAGTGGCTGTTAAGACTGCAAGTGCATGGAGGATTTTTTCTTTTTTATATAAGACACTGGAACATGCTTGGTTAATGGGGTCCTACTGTCGCTCATGCAAATACAGTAGATGGTTCTAATGCAGTGGTTCCCAACCTTTTTTCTTAAGGGACACCTATTTTAGCATTATATGTACACTGACGACCCCCACCGCCCCTTTTGAAATATATACAATAACATATACATTTCATTATATTTGTTGCATAAAAAACAATAACAGCACAGAACATTTAACTGTACAATTAACCTAAATAGTGAACTTAATACCTGCAGGAAGTTTGTGCAAAAGATAAGTATCGACGATTTTTCCTTATATTTTTAGGAACACAATTCTATGTCCGTATTATGATTTTCTTTTAATTTCACTGTCATACACATAAAGATATAAACTTCTAAAATAACCCTTAAATTTAGTTGTCTTCTTCACAGAAATGAATTAAATGCATGTACATACATGTGTATACAAACACACTTAAAATCAAGAGGCCTTCACGATCCCTGTGGAGCTTTGGCGACCCATGATGATGCTCGGGTTTCTTTTCCCTTCCTTTTGTCTAGA
Source organism: Enoplosus armatus (assembly GCF_043641665.1). Lineage (NCBI taxonomy): Eukaryota > Metazoa > Chordata > Actinopteri > Centrarchiformes > Enoplosidae > Enoplosus > Enoplosus armatus. The sequence goes on from NC_092203.1 coordinate 4,522,720, forward strand.
TGTCTCCATGCCTTTGTGCTCTTGGTGTTCCAGTCATCATTAAGCCTTGCCAGTGTCCAACACGCCGTACAACTGGACTTGACAACAATATCTTTTTATCTGCCACACGAGCAGCTGTAATCAGGGTAGTCGAAGTACAGTCACGTGTAAATGTCAGAGAGAAGCCGCTCCATTACAGCTGGATACCAACTCTGACCTCAACAGCACAAAGAGCCATTTGCTTCAGCAGGTTTCAGCTTAACATGCAGGTAAACATGAAAGCTGCCGGCGGCTTACGTTGAAATAATTACACAAAAGACGAAACCTCAATGAGCACATTTTAAAAAAAAAAATCCTAAGCAGAGTTAATTATGTCTATTCAAGACTCTTGCTTTGGTGACCTTTCCTCTCTGGGGGAATGACACGCAGCTTTGCTCTCTCCACAAAAGTTTATCTTCCTATCAAGAGAGCATTTCCATTTAATTCCACTTCTTTCCCCACTCTAACCTTTTGTTACAGTGGTTCAGTATGCAAATGATCATCTTCATGTTGTTAGTGAGGTGAATTAGCATTTGCTTTTTTTTGCCATATTATCTCACTTTGGGTTTACATAAACGTTCATTGTCAGTGTAGCAGCGGCTCTCTGAATTATGCATGAGGCCCTTCCCTCGGCTGAATCCTAGAACTTGAGATCAGCATATTTTAGATATTCGTCCATTTTTTCTCAGAGCAGTTGGCATTAATATGTATCCCCCATCTGAAACTGTGATAGTAACACCTTTTTTTGGGTGTGCGCAGCCCGCACTTTCTCTCAACAGAGCTCAGAAAAAGGTGCAAAATACAGGAGATAAACTTGCATGTATTTGTCAAAACCAATGCTTTAACACTATGTATCTTTGTGGTTTGACAGGAAGTACATGACATACTGCTGTGCTGTTTCGAGTAGCCTACTGTTAGAAATAGGTGTTGCAAAATTTGCTATTATAGGCAAGATTTATTCCTTTATCCTTCTGCATAGTTGAGCATAATAACAGTGGCCTGGGTTCAATGCAAACACAATGTAAGGCTTCTCATAATTGGAAACCTTGAAAACCTTGAGTGCCTTAAAGATATGACATGAGCCAGGCAGTGTTCATGAAACATATCAAGCTTGCATAGCAACGGGAAAATTCAACCAACCTTTCTTCAAGCTTATAGCAAAATATATAATTAAAGAAAATGCAGTGGTTAGTCAAGGACAACGTCATGTCAGACACGATAAGAAAATACCGCTCAGCACGAACATCCTGGAGTCGTCACAACAAGATAGAAAGCGTTGCTGTGACTTGAAAACTGAATTTGCATTTGAACTTTAATATTTTGTTTCTGCTGAAGATGCAGAGAGGCTCTCTAAATCCTGTTCAGACCTTCCTGCCACTGCAGGTTCACATTGACAGTATACAGAATACTACACTATTTAATAAAATATTATAGGAAAGCTGTAATATAGGCCATAGTTTCTTAACGTAAAGCAACATAGCGGTTCAACATAGCATATCTAAATCTTTGCTCATTTTTATGAAGTTTACTGTAAGCTTAGTGTGCACTATTATGTAGAAAAGAATGAATAAAAGTAAGAGTAAAAGCTCATCAGCAGTCATTATTAACATCCTGCAATAGCAAATGAACACACAGAAAAAGTGTATAATCAATGGTCTTGATCAGGATACCAATTGGTGAAAACTCACTCACCTAAAGCTCTCCATGTTGTGAACCTCTGTGGAAAATGAATTGGGCCCTTTTTCCAATATGTGCAGTGTACATACAGTGAACAAGTACAAGAATCAAATATCCAGAGGTCGTCTTTATTAAGGTGCTGTGTTGTGTATCTTTGCACATCAAACTGAATCAGAGTATTAAATGCAATCCTCGTGATGTTTGCTCGTTGACACGAAGGAACTGCAAAATGGAGAGGTGAAGAAGAGGACAGCTCGTGAGAGATGTGAAAGCCTGTCCAGAGTGTTCAGACAAAAGTGGGATGTTATATTGAATGAGTCCTCTTTTTATTACAGTTTTTCACAGGTATTTCCTGGACTGAGTGATCACCATTTCTGTTATGGAGCCAAAGAGTGACACCTTATAAAAAGAATGATATGAAATACTCGGTGCAACATCAACAGCTTGTATTTAAACCACAGGACTGGGTTGGAAATAAGATTTTTTTTAAGTCTCCAGAATGTAAATTACCAGTAACTTCACCGAATACTCTATTTTACCATTTATCCAGTGACCTTGAAATTGAGTATGCACTTTTTATCATTTTAAAAATGGAGAGCCAGAAAAAAAAAAGCCATCTGGAGAGCCATATCTAGGAAAAGCACATCAGAGGTCCATTTAAAACCAATCAATCCCACTAAGTTGTTTGCATAATTAATATTAAGATCTTCACATAGTTTACTCAAATATAAATTCATATACTGTATATTGATGTTTAAATTCATGAAGTTTTAATAGATCCAAGAGCGTATTAAATTGTGATTAGTTAGGACTTGATAGAATGTGGCAATGAACATAGAAGATGAGTATAGAATAGTCCATCTTTGCCTGAAGCAAGTACAGCGCTGGTGATATCATGCCCCCTACACATATTATAACTGAGCTTCTTTATATGTAGAATGCAATATCTTGGTTGATTCATATACATTATGTTAGGTAGCATATGATAAATGTCACAGACTTTTGAAAGGCAACACGCTCGCCAATTACTCTGCAAAAATCCAACATCAACCCCACAAATACTGCAGCCCCCCTCATGGCTAATCGATAGCACACATGTCATCTTGTCTTGGAGCGTCAAGTGAATTCCCAAAAATCCAAAGGTGAGCATCATTTCGAAGTTTCATCAAATTCCAATCAGCAGTCTTCGAGATATCTGATCTGTAGTCCAAATAATCAGGCGTTGTTACAAAGCAGCCATTCGCTCGCTCATATTAACATTCATCTTTTCTCAGCAGCACACATGCCTGCCCGGATACCAGGCCTATGCAAAAACCAGCCCCCGATCAGAAGAAGCTACTCAAATAAAATACAACCTCCATAAAACATCTTTATTACTATTACTGCAATTTCCTGTGGAGTACAATCAAAGAAATTGACCATTTTGTAATTGTTAGTAAGATGGACAATAATAGCACGACGATGAGGTCGGGGGAAAACAAAGTGGACCGACTGAAATGGGTAACAGCTAAGTGTATTATTATGAAGCCCATGTTGTAGAAATGTCATCTTTTTAACTGTGAGAGTTATGATGTGATATAAATGTTTTTTTTTTTTAAGTTTGGAAAAGATACTAACGCCCACATTTAAGACATTTGGTATGTTGTCTTTGTTGTTGCACAGGCACAACCTGCAGTCAGCTGGCCGCTTGACCTTAGTTATAGTATAACTGTAGTGGGAAGGAAGTGGCACTCCTCTACTTCGCAAAAAAAAGTATACATTGACTACTTGACATGAAAAATGGAGCTAGTCCTTGACTCTGTCTGTGGTGTGATCAGCCTCATGTGTATTAGCAGCCTGAGGGGGGGAATATTTCATCGGGATCATGGATGCGACAGAATTTGAAATCAAAGCAGTGAAGTCCTTGCCTTCACTTGCCCTGCCACTTGAACATTTTCCCCTTATCTTAGCTGTCTTCACCACTGGCGGGCAGACGTGACTGTAAATGGCAACCCCCCCCCCCCCCCCCACCACCACCACCACCTTTTAAAATGAGTGTAATATCTGCAGCTTGGCTGAGCAAGCTTTGCCCTATAGCATCCACCAAACATAGTAACTTCCCAGAGAGACGTACTCGGTGCCAGGTTGCCTTTTTATCAGTTTCCCAGAGTCTGGCAGTGTGCACACGCAGGTCTAGGTGAGGAAAATTAATTCTACATTCTGGCTGTCGGCCTACCAAAGTAGCAACAGCTAATACCAAAGACCCCAACTTCAGCACACTATTGAATATGAGTCATAAGCTTTGATAGCAGAGGTCTAATTCATTTTTCTGAGTTGAGATTATAAAGAAAAAACAGTGGGGTGGCCACCTTTCCCACCACATCTGTTCTTTAAATGAACTTAGTTACTTTCCACCCATGGGACTTGGGATGTTCTCCCCCAGGGCAATCGCTTGAAAAACAGGTATAAAATACATATTTCCTGACTGAATTCAACAATGAATTCTAAACACGAGGAAGGCCTCTGGCCCCGGGGGCCGGCAGTATTACGTATGTATATTTATATAGTCAATTTTATTTATATAGCAAAATATCACAAATAACAAATTTGCCTCAAGGGGCTTTACAGTCTGTCCAGCATACGACCCCCTCTATCCTCAGACCCTCCTTGTAGCATAGTAGATGTAAGTATTTATTATGCTACATTAGCATTCATTTCATACTGCAAATGCCATCTGAAATCTGGGCAATTTGAATTCTTGCGGTGTGTTTCACTGTGGACTGGATGTGCTCTCATGACAATAAACAAACTTAAGAAATGACGTGACGCTCCCTGTGCTCCCTACTGCAAACCCCACTTTAATTGGCTGGGATTGACTGACGGAGATGCACTGTGTCAAGACCTCTCCTCATTGGTCAGCCAGTTTCACAAGAGTCCCACTTAATCAGTGTCTCATTCTGGATACCAAATGCAGCAATGTATTTTTATTAAAAGTCAATCCATACATTTCATCCACCGCAGCTTGAGCTTTATGATGCGGCTCTGGTACAGCACAGCACAGTACAATAAATGTATACAGTTTCAGCATCAGTGCCCCCGCTGAGATCCGAATTCATAACTGTGGTAGCTTTGCTGCCATGCTACCTATTGAGTTCATCATGTCGCTCTTTTATTGTTTGGCTCCCTTGAGCAAATATGAATCACTAACTGAGATTAACTGGCAAGCATCCTAAATACAAATCCATTTTAAATTGCTAGAGCGCAGGTGGACAGATGTAGTCACATCCATCCAATAATGTTACAAGTTCCACCGTGCCCTGCTTTTTTCTTTACTTTGCTTGGAACACGCAGCACAGTCTGTGCTTCTTTTTGGGCTTATGCAACATTTCAAGTTTCAAATTAGGTAATGGCTGTCGCTGTATCAGTTGCAAAGAGCCCAGATGGACAGATGGAGTCTCACTCTGCCCTGCTTTAGCCTTACCATGCTATGAAGTTATACATACGAGCTTTCGACTGTTACACAACATTTCAAATGACGTTATTCCTGCAGTTTTTTCTCTCTGACATTTATCTTTCAAAACATATTAATGGAGCAGAGCCGGGTAGTTCTTGATCTTTAGAGAAGGGAACCATTAAACAGCTGTGAGATTCTGACAATGAGATGATTGAACTGACATTAGAATATGCACTTTAAAGTTATGCAAGTTACTATTCTTACACTCCAAGCTGTCAGTTTATTTTACATGTCATGATTTTGTTTTATCTTTACCAGCACTTTTGAAGCCAGAGTGTTTTGTTTTTTTAAGCAATACTTAATATTGATTTCACCACAAAAGTTCTCACATTTTTTTGCTGTTACCCATCTCAGTCGGTGAAGCAGTAGGAGGTTAAACACCTCACTTAAGGGAACCTCAGCTGTGGTACATGAAAGAGAAGCCTTGCTGATTTTTAATTCCCCTCTGAGATCTTCAAAAGTAAGCCCCAGACTGGAATCTGTGGCCTTCAATCCACAAGCCCTCTCACATTTAGGCGACCATGACCCAGCCATGCTAATTGGAATGCCAGTCCACAGATCACCAGTGATGAGGAAGTGGACGAGGACATGAAAACTATTTATGGGACGAGTTTCAATATTTTGTACCAGCTGGTGTTGGAATACGGTCAACATACAGATTGTCCCTTATCAGGCAAAAAGCTCAGCAGTCATTCTGTCTTATTCACAGTTTGACAAACATTTGGCTTAACCCCCAGTCAATATGCAATTACCCATGGCCAAGTGCTTCCAATAGTCCAAAGCTACATAGAATTAAATTTGATAGTGATTCATTATGCATGTGAGCCATGCAATATTTATATCCTGATAAGAATAAATAATTCAAACTAAGATTATCAATTATGTATAGATTTGGCATAACTAAATGCAATATTTCTATAGCCTTTATCCACATGGAGCCCGGAGGAAAATGCAATAATTAAGAGACCGAGAGGATTTTGTTTGTGTTGTGGTTTTAAATGAGCATTCAGTCAATAGCAACTCATTTGTCTCTATAGATTCAAGCGGCTTAATCTATACAAACTCCCAATCCCTGTTCTTGCTCCCGTCACTGATGTATCGCAGCTGTATCCATTCTGAAAGTCCCAACGTTCTGTGTGCACTGCATGCCGCTGCAATTTACAACTTCATTATTGCTCCATCACTGAGATTAATTAGGCAGAAAATCCTCATTTTCTTCACTATAACCATCAGAAGGCGCGAGGTGTGATGAGCCAAACGGATGACTGAAAGACACCAGTTTAGTGTTTCACAGCAGGACAAAATGTTATAATACACACAAATGTGCATCCAGTGCAACCACATCCATACATTGTTGACTGTGCTGAGCTGCTGAATCGCAGCAAGGATCAAATTAATTTCAATATAATTCTTGTCTTTGCCTTTAATTTCAATAATCCCAACATTCTTTTTTTTTAAACATTTTTTAGGATGTCATCCCTCTTTCTCTCCCACCCAGTACTATCAGAATAAAAGTCCATCAGCCAAAAAATAAATATAAATCTTTAAAAATATATCAGTTTAATTGTACTACTTTCATTTCCCCCCCAAAACTGCCAAAAATATAAATCTTTTTTAGAAAAGTGTAATAAATTGCGGCTTAACTGTACAGTACTTTTTATATTAAAGATGTAATAATATAATCTGATCTTTAGATCAGTACACGTAGGCCTAAACAATTGTGACTTCTTACTGTGGTAGACTCTCCACCCGCAGCCATTTGTACATAATTCAGCTTGGCTTTCTGCTTTCATGATTTAAATCTTCCAACTTTCCATTTATAAAGATCTGTTTTGGCATCCTAGAGCTTTTAAGCAATTAGGTAATCATTATGCATATTAAAACCAAATCAGCAAAGGGTAAACAACGTGCTCAAACATTTCACAGGCCTCATGTGTTATTTCGTCTTTTTTTTTTCATTTGAGAACACATGACCATTTATATGTTAAGCCGCCAAAACAGCATCAATCTGCCAGAGATTTCATTATGCTACAGGAGCTTTGTGTATTTGTAAGGTTGAAAAATTATTAGTCTGAACATAATACAGTAAATGGCTCTCTGTTCCTATGGTCAAGCACTGTGCTTGTTAAGTTGAAGACCTCTGAATCACAGCCAATGAGCACAAACTGCCCCTATAATTCAAGACCACAACAGCTTTAAGTCTAGCTCATGTTGGCATTGACTTAATGCTGGTCCTTTTTTTTGTACTAGAGAAATTCAACTGCGACAACCTGTGCAACAATGACAGACCCATAATACAGCGCACAGTCTGTTTGTTTCCCATTAGATGTGCTTACATTCAGGTAGCTGTTAGCGCTTAGCTCATGCTCAAGGACGTCTTCATCAAGTACTGATAAGGAGGGTAAGTGGGTGACATTATGTGTATTCGTGCTGCATGTGTCACTCATATTTTGCCTGCAAATACATTAGTGTCAGCTCAGGCTGGGTCTTTACCCAGTGTCACATACAATACAAGCTGTACCCTGTACCTGACAGCTACGCATTTCATGTCAGTGGAACCAGTTCACTTAGAGTATTTATCGTTTTCATGGATGGATGGTTGCCTTTTTGTATCAACCTTGTCGATAAAGTTTGGTTTTAAACTTTTTAAATGGAATTAAATGTGTTTTCTGTTGCTGACCTACCTTTAGTGTTATTTGGCCATAAAGATAGTGCACTACGTCTAATATGACCAAATCTGGTATATGACCAAGGTTAAACAAAATAGCCATCTTTAATAATTATACTCTGGAGTTCCCTGGAAGAAAGCAGACCATAACATTTAATTGTGATCAAGGAAAAAAGCATTCCCCTCTTATTTGTTATAGGTTCATAGAAAGGTTCACAAGGACATTCATTATTTTCTTTATTTGATTTTTTTTTTTAAATCACAGTGCCCTGTTAACACTGCACTTTGGCATAGACATCTTTTTTCTCTTTCTTTTTTTTTTCGTCTGTTGTTATTATGGACGGACCTTAATCAGTATGTTTAGAAGTATTTGATTGAAGTCATAGCAGTGAGTATGGTTCCTGGATCAATAAAGTCCAATCCAGGCCAATCTTTTAATCACATTAGTGATTACTGTAATAGTAGTCTCTAACCCCAAAAGTCTGGTCTCATAAGTAGACTGGAAATAGCAAGTTTCCACATTGCATTTGATTGATTGAATGGCTTCCACACTAGTTGACGGATGCGTATAGGTGCACTTTTCAAGCTCTGGATGCAGAGAAGCACAGATGGAACTTCACCATTCAGCAAGGGGACGACATTTTTCTAATGACCCTGCACATACATCACTCTGCAAATTGAATGTCAATCATCCAGAGAAACACTAAGAAAAAGACTTGTGAATGTGGGGGCCCTCTGTAAAAGGGAAAAAAAGGCTTTTCTGAGTGAGGGTAAAGATACTGCAGAGGTTTCCCCTCTTGGTGTCCCTCAGGGTGAGGCAGGTAAACAGAGTGCAGTGTTGAACCAGGCTTTCTTCAGCACACACTTCAGCATCTTCAAGTGGAACAACTTGTTGTGCCCCACATCTTGATAGGCAGAAATAAATGAAGCTAAACGAACTAAATTGCTTTTAAGTGCAATCCAGCTCTTGAGTCATTTTTAAGATAATTACATCAAAATATCAGATCACGCACCAAATTAGGCAGGAGGTAAGAGAGTGTTGGAAGGCGGGAAAGAAAGGAAAATGTAAGGAATGAGAGAGGGAGTGTTAGAGATTGGGAGGGCAAGACAAATATGAAACAGCAAACAGGATGACTGCCTCTGAAAGCGTGGGTGAGGTGAAGATATATTTGATTCTATTTTTACAGGATAACTCTTTAGCTCTGTGATGACAAATGGCTTTCTCTGTGTCACAGAAAACAAAGTGCCCCACTGGGAGCCCCGCGCTATTTCATGATTTCTCTGACCCTGGCAGTGACAAAATGAAAGTAAAGAGAGAGACTTCCAAACTAGCCACAGACAGTCTCGCAGCGCTGGAAATAAAGTAGGCTTATAGGACGTGACGGCGCATGTTTACATGCAGCTGGCGGGCTGGGTGCTGTGTAGGTGTGTTTGTGTGAAGGAGGTGCCTGATGATTGATTAAAAGATTGTATAAGTGTGTCTGTGTCAACTGCATCACTACTGGACAGAATGTGTAATCGATGCCATTTGCTCCAGGAAGGCAGGTATTAATCCCATGAGCTGTGCCTTGCATTTGACATTGTTGACTCTCAATACTAACCTCAATTTTTCAAAGGCGCCTGGAAATCAATTTGTTCTTGAGATGGTCCGACCTCTTCGCCCACCTTTTGATTCTCTCAAAATTCCCATCGATTAGTCCAACTTACAAGGCCCCAGCCACATTTGCTGTAGCCTTTCCTTGGATTATTGGATTTGGATTGGCTTGTTTTGTTTTCCTTTACTTAAAGCTGCATTAATCAGTATTTAGTGATATTACCATTGAATTAAATGACTTCGCAGTAATGTCAAATTGTTGCTGGTAATGTTGTTTGGGTTTGGTTTGGGTCCAAATTGGCAGAAAGCCATAGTAAGAAGGTGGCTGATGAGGAGAGGCACGTATCTTGCATCACTAAAAAAGTTTCTGTAACCTTTTTTAACCACAATGATCTCTTGAGACTTGAAACTCCAGAAGAAGAAGAAACAAAACCTGGAAGCAGGGGAAACGGCTAGATTGGCTCTGTCCCAAGGTGAAATAATCTTCCTAAAGCCCCCCAAATTAACAGGCTATACCTCATTTGTTTCATTTGCACAAAAACCGAAGTGTAAGAACAACTTGTGGTGTTATGGGTGATTGTGTGCTGGGCTAATGAAAGATGTAACCATAACTGTAGGATCCAGCACTTTAAGGTTGACCCTTACTAGGGACTTAAAGGTAGGTTATATAAGCAGAAAGTCCTCACAATGGAGATGTTGCAACTAGGGAATGTTTGGCATAAAAAATTAATTAAATGATCAATTGATTAACAAAATATTTGTTGAATAAAATTCTGCCGATTGATTTATCTGCTAATTATTTCAGCTGTACTGTATTCATTTGAAACCTTTTATCTACTTCTTTATGCATGCAGCTATGGTGAGCTTTAATATTGCACAGACATAATAAGCCTAGGTCTAATCATGTTGATTTGTCTGCTATTATAAGCAGAACAAGTCAGACAAATGTTGGTTTTCATCCAAACAAAGAAATAAATCTGACCACAGGCTTCTCTGCTGAGGGTTTCATGTGGAAATATTAGCAGAGTTAATGCCCAGCTATTCAAACAAAAGGGAAGTTTTACTGTGCATATCAAACTTTATATTATCACAAATTAAGATCGGTCTGAGGCGGCAGACTCTGCGCACATTTATAAATTACCAATGTGGATACTTTTCAGGCAAAAAAGAAATCCGGATTACATTTCAAGATCTTGGCATTGGTCAATCATTTAGTCACTAAATGATTTTAAATATAATGTTGATATTGTATGTCAGTGATGCTATAGCTGCCTTATTTTTGGGGGGTTGGAGGTTGAGGGGAAAGAATACAGAGATTGTAAAATAGGAAGGAAAGGAAAGAGGATAAGACGAGGTAAACAAATGTGATTGGAGTAAACAAGACGGAAGCAGAGAGGCAATGGGAATAGAGATTGGAGAGATGAAGGGGTAACTCAACAGTTTCTTTCAAAATGCAAAACCAATACCTGAGAACAAGAATTTATTGCTGGCCTGAAAGCAAAACGCATTATGACTTGCTATTAAATCTTCTGTATAATTTTGCCAACATTTGCTCATGAGATCATGTCTTTTTGGAGCAAAGACTCAGGAACAGGATGGAAGATCTTAGAGGGAAAGAAAAAAGCAAAAGATCAATTTGAAAATGTTATTGTGTTGCTGCCGACCAGATGCACACACTAAAAAGTAAAAACCTGTAAATTATTTAGGATACAGGCAACTGGATGTATATATTTGTCTGATCTCACTAATGAGATTGATTGCTTGGCTGCGAAACAGAATAAATGCGTAATTGTCTAATTAGACATGATTAATTCCGATTCAGACGTGAAATGATTTTGGTGTGTTTGGGGAGATATTTAATTCGTGGCACTTGGTTGGGGTTAAGTGAATTAATATGAGAATTACCTTCCACAAAAGCCCCTCACCTAGCCAACAGGCAGGAAATGGGGCTGAATCTGGGGGGAAATTAATAAGGATGTACAATGAACATGGCACCTCAAAACTGTGATTAAAGAGCTTGGTGGAGGCAGAAGTGCTGGAGAGATGGAAATGTACAATGAAGGAGCAGGCTGTTACAAAAACAACTTTCAGCTTTTGCCCAAGCTCACATATTGGCTGTGACCTTTTGGCTTTTTCTATATAACTGAAAGATTGTAAGTACCTATCAGCTGCAAAACAAACACACATAGGAAGCTCTTATTCTATTTGTATTTTAATCATTTCTTGCATTTTAAGACATATTTAGATAATGTAACTTACTCATTAAAGCACAGGAAATCTTGCTGTTTTTGAGAAAATGTTTGACTTTTTTGTTTTTTTTCTATGCCAAAACACACTGTGACACACATCATCAGTGATTGTAACCTGGGGTCATCGGGTGTTTTCGGGTCTTTCAACATCAGACACCCTCACCCAGGCAACCCTGCAGCGCATGTGGTTCACCGGTCACCCCTCTTGATCCACCGCAATCTTGACGCTGTTTCTGTTCCATCGATGAAGTTCCTGATGGCTTTATTCCTGCGCGGTCCTGTGATGCCAAGGAGCTTGAAGGCTCTGCAGCCAACCTCAATGAGCACACACCATCCATCAGGTCTCGATACTTGGCTCTCTTTTTCCTGGAGGCCTCCTCCATCTGGTCTTTCCATGGGACCATCAATTCCAGCAGGACCACTTGCCTTCGGACATCAGGGCCATGTCTGGTCTGGACTTGGGATCTTGAGCTGCCTTCCTCTCTGTCAACTTTCAGCTGCCAGTCCCGCAACAGTGGCTAGAACCCAGTGGCTTGATGATCTTCAGGGCTGCTGCGGCTTCTCCACTCTTTGACAAAGCCAGTTGCAGTGGGTGCAGTTGTTTGCTACTGTTAATTCCTGTGCAGATTGTGTCTGTTTCTGCCCTCAGCACCTCGCCATGACTGCAACGGTAGCACACTTCCCCCAGGGCCTTCAGACAATAACTCGGAATATACTCCCTGCACGCATGGACCTTCATTTTAGGCCTTGTAAAGATAATGCCAAAAATCATCACAACATTAAAACAGCATAGGTAGTATAACCATACCTAACTCTTTCCCTACTCATGACATGACATGACACATGACAACAAGACATCTTACTGATCACACAAGAGCAAACCACAACTGTCTTCCTATAAGAACTGCAGCTATTGCCATCCTCCATAACATAACTCTGACTAACTGAATATACGTCAACAGGCAATAGGTCAGCTGGAACCTCACCTATCTTGCCCGCCAAACACAAGGTGGTGGGTGGTATATCTGGCAAATGCATGTCTCAATAGCACACCAGCACTGCAACATGCCAAGGTGACACATCTGTCACGTCTCTCCTCTCAATGCCACTCAAAGAACCAGTGAGTGAACTGAGCTGTCAGGGGTCAGGGATGCATATATATGCAGGCCTAGCAAGGTGCTGTACTTACAAACAGGCCAATTTGGAACACAGATGATGCAATTTTCTCCTTCAGTCCTTCCTTGTGGGGGTGAGGATGGGAACTCTGTGCTCTTAGGCATAACAACCACTCTTTTCAGCCTCACGTGGTGCCATTCATGCTACATCTTATGAGCCTTGCCTTGAGTGGACTGAAAGTGCACTCACACTGACTCTCTAAGCCAAAGCAAGCATCAGTGCTGACTTAATTGACAATGACTTAAGAGGTCTGCCCAGTGGGCTCGAGAGGCTACTTTGGAGGCAGCCAGAACAGTATAAATAGGAATCTATTACATAGCCATTCCATATGAGGGGAGAGAGGTCTACGACTACCAAATGCTTTTGTTTTTCTCCATGTGTCATAAAGTTTTCGCATTTGACACGTGAAAAAGTATACATAAATGTATAATGTGATAAAACAATAGAACTGGACACCGTGTGAACACAAATGAAGCATTACAAGCCTCACTAAGCCAGTAACATGTCTTGCACTTTAAAGCCCTTCTTTTTTTAAATCTGACAAATTAAATATGATAGCATTCACAATTAGAAATTGGAGCAGGCCGTGTCACCGAAGACAAATGTGAGATGCAGTCGAAAACTCTGGAAAAAGCTTGTTAAAGTCACAACATTTTCAAATGCCTTGCGTAAGGGACTTTACCTATGGACTGTGGTACTTGATTACTGTACATCATAGTGTACAGGCATATCTGTGATTTGTTTCTACCCCCAGCAGTTTAAACATGCCAGATAACAACCATTTTTTCCAGGCTTTCCCCCTCCAGGCCTACATATTTATTTGATTCATAGAGAAGTTAAATAAAAGTGTAATTTAAGATTCAATCCACTTCCTATCATTTACTTCCAATTTCTTATAATCAGCAAGTTAAAATATAAAGATGGAATAACAAGTCACTGAGGAAAATAACAAGCAATTAAGATCTAGCATGCCCTTGATGAGAAACAAAAGAATGTAATATGCCTTACATATTTAGTAAACTATGCAGTGATTATAGAAGCAGTAGGACTGAGTGTTTACAACTTACGGACAGACGAAACGAAAGAGAACAGGTTGCCTGTCTCATATGTTTTGCAAATGAGCCTGTACATTACTGATGTATCTAGCCTTTGGAAGTATTCCTCACAAGGTAAACATGGCTGCGAAAACAATTGTCTCCCAAGGGACTCGTAGCAAGCACAACAATATCGGGGGGGGGCTGTTGGGGGATGCCAAGTGCGCACAGTTTGTGGCAACAGCCATTACACTTTCAAATGGGAATTACCTTGTGTTATGTACTTGTGTTTTTACTCTCTAACATGAAACCATTCATTGATCATGGAAATTAAGCCCAAGCATATTTATTTTCCAGCCAGACTCCACCACTCAAGTAGGCTCAACATTTGTTTTCCTGGTTGTCACCTTGTCTCCAGGGAGCCATGTGCCACCTGTTCTGTTTCCGGGCGGAAAATGATTGTGGGGAAGTGGGAATGGAGGGTCTTATTTTGCCTCCTGATTTTCAGTAAGGGTTTGGTGGCACATTAGCCTGCAGCTTCAACTCTCACTGCACCATGACCAAGCCTGAAACTTTACTGCAAAAATGATTGATGAATGGCTCTCAGCAGAAAACTCTCAGAGGGGTTTTCTGGAAAAGTCAACTTTTTGAAATTAAGAAAAGCTAGTTGTTGTTGTTTTATGTTAAAACCCCGTAACATTCCTGTAAAATTAGCCTAAAACGCCTATGCAAGGCGTACCCACAGTAAATTGAAAGCTGTTCTTGAACCATTTGGAGTACTTTGAAAAGGAAGTCCTCTGAAATGTTTTCTGTCAACAAACAGTCCGAATCACTGTAAGTGCTATTGGCATTGAGTAATAAAAGTTTGAAGTAGATGGTTTTTACTTCCGCCTGACTATTTCTTTGCAAACAGATGCCTACAGATGTCTATAGCTGGGACTTGTTAGCTGAAAAACACAATGGGACCACAGCATGAAGCCTTAACTAGTCCAAGTTCAGATTTGATAACAATACCACACAAACAAATGAATAATTAATAATTATTATAATTAAAACATGTTTTTCTAAAGATATGTCTAGGCATTTTCCAAACTGTTTGGTACCTTTGGTAACCATGGTCATATACATAGGTATGACTAGTGTGACGCTTCAACGTACTTTCATAATTTTGGGCTCTAGAAATTGCTGTAAAATCTACTTACATTAATGTTCAGGTACACTAACTTTTAGACGTAAGCAATGGTTTTAAAATGCTAATACGCATATAGAAATGTGCATATCTGCCTCATCCAAGATTTAGGAATCTAAAGTGCACTGTGAAAACTTCATTGGTGTTGCTGGAGCAAACCATACAATACAAAGTTTTCAGGTTTTACTTACATTGCATAAATTCATCACTAGATATGCTAATGTCTGTAATAACCACTGACACCTCCCCAGTGGATTTAATGTTAGTTAACCAGTTTGCACTTGTTTTATCTAAATTGTATTCAAGCCTCCAGGAAAGTGCATATGGAGCACAGTACCTTCAGTCATTAGCACTGTTGCCCTGTACCAAGAAGGTCCAAGCCGTGGGCTGTTCTGTGTGCTGTTTGCATTTTCTCACTGGGCTCGCTTATATTTCCTCCCACGCTCCATAGACATGCAGGTCAGGAGGACTGCAGACTCTAAACCACCAATAAGAGGGAGTGTTTGTGTATGTCTATGTGCGAAGGCCAAAACCTGTGGCATGTGACCCTCAATAAGAATATGTCTGCTGTGCTGTTCAAAACAATGCTCTGATCAATGCCTTGGGTATATACTCATTTTGTTTATAGCCACGCTATAATGTGGTTCAAGGGGTGGCAAAGTCGGGTAGGTCCACCACTTTGGTCCAGACTGAAATATCTCAGCAATTTGTACAGATGTTCATGGTCCCAAGAGGATGAATTGTACTGACTTTGGTGATCCCCTGACTTCTCATCTAGCGCCACCATCAGATCAAAGTTTGAATTTGTTCAATGCTTTGGAAAGTACCCATCAGCCTCAGGTGTCTTTGAAATGAGGTTTCATTTAGAAGATGGAGACCAAGATGACGGAGACCAGGGCAAAGACCAAGACCAAGACCATGACAGGGACCAAGATGAAGATGACAAAATAAAAGAATAGAAAGAAATGAGAGTGAGTTACAAAACAAATAATGCGTTGCTGTGTACAATGTAAGGTTGTAGCCTCTAGAATAAAAGAAAGCCTTGCGGATGCAGTGAGGACACAGAAAAAGAGCAGTTGCATTTATGTTGAAAGACATGATGTCGACGTGTGTGGATGTGAAATAATAATAATGGGGGCTGTGTGTCAACCCTTTGCCCTGCGAGGGCACTTACAACCTATGTAGAGTTTCCTGCCTTCTGTTCCCTGTTAGTTGCTCACAGTCCACAGTGACAGTTTGCATGCAGCTCGGTTCCCTCTCATACATACACAACACCTATCAAACCAGATAATGTTTTTTTTATGTCTTGTGAAGACCCTACAAAGGGCAAACATCTTTTCCATATCAAATGAAATTTCAAAAATAGCCATTTGACATCACACATACACTTCTGGTAAGGTCATACTTGATTGCATTACTTTTCTATAAATGAGGCCCCTTGTTGAGTCTTTCCTGCAGCTGCATAAAGCCAGACAAGGATACAAAACAGACACAGAACTTTCAAGCAACGCCCACAGAACAGGATGATTAAAAAGAAGTGTTATAGTTGCGGGTTGTTTTCCTGCCAAACATTCTAGTTATTTAGTTTTATAGGAGCAGGCTCCAGTCTAAGGGGGCAGATTCACTTTCGGGCATGAACCTTTGCTGTTTTAACCTTTAGAAGAATAGCGAGAAACGGGCAGAGAAATGGAAAGAAAGCCAAGTCAAATAAGTAGGGATGGAGAGCATAGAAATAACAGGGAAAGGTGGAGATGAAAAGGGGAAATGACACACAGAGAGAAACAGCTGAAGAAAAGGAGAGCAGAGCAGAGAAAAGAGCACGGCCTTCTGTAATGAGCCCTGGTTAAGAAGCAGCACTATACCGTCTGTCGGTTTTCATTTTGTATCGAAGCCTCCATGCTTTTTCTCTGTCAGTCCCTGCGCTGTAATCATGTTGTCTTGTAGAACTTCTAGAAGAAGAAAAAAAGAAAACACGAGAGATGTTCTCTGTCATAGGCTCCCATAGTAGGTGGCTCTGTTCACTTCCCGTTTCAGACATTCAGACTGGAAATGTGCACAGTGTTCCGATGTTTCCATTCGTGGACTCGCTCTGTTGTCTGTCCTCGATCAGACGCTTTGAGTCTACAAGGCAACATGGCGCACAAGAGTACACAACGCCGCCTTTGCACACCTTTGATCCAGATGCAAATAGGCTTGGCTTCACTGTAAGCACTGTGAGGTGGGTTTCTTCGTCTTGTCAGAGTGGTCTCTGGATAGCTTCCCTTCAAGATGATGGCACTGTGGCTTTGACAAGACAAGAATAATTGTAGATGATCATTTGAATATAAATAGGGACATGGAGATTTTTCTTTCTTATGGAGAACCAAGTGCCCTCAATCTGAGAAACTTGTTCTCAAATCCCCCCCAAAAAAGTTTTTGACAGTGTGAGCCGGCACACTCGCCCAAACAGTCGCAATGATGTTATTCCCTGAAGAGTGCAACAGACCAGAAATGCCACAGATCTCTTAAGTTGCTGATGGCAAGAAAACTCCAAATTCTGTCTGCTGTTCTAATTGAGTGGATGAAGGCTGATGTGTGAGACGAACAGTGACTTTGGCATCTCTGTGAGTGCACATCTGCTCTGAGTTATTCTAAACAAACGCTGGCTAATTGGCATGTTTCAAAGATGCACGCTCTCTTCAAAGACTTCTAACAAACAAGGCATTGGTACATGGTTAGAGAGCAACTTAAGAAAGTCAAATCTGGGCTTTTCTAATTACCTTAAAGCCACGCAGAGGGCCTGTGTGATGTTACAGAACAGCTTGTGCTTTATTTATTCATACTATATATATGCAGCATGTTCATGGCAAGTTTTGTTGCTCTCCGAAATAATTCTCCTGGTCCTCAAAGAGAAGCCATCCAGTTTACATTGTCAGATTTTCTTTGAGGGTCAGACTGCTTGCATACCCCCAATGTTATTTTGATATGTGCATCTGTGCCTTTTATCACTGAGCTGTTTCTACTGACACAGACAAAACGGGACTCCCCGCGGACCAATTATTTTAGCTTTCTCATTGGCAGCACAGCTCCACTATTAGTGTGGGCTTATGGATGTAGCTAAAGCACTATATGATGCCCCCTGTTTGTGTGAGGGTGTGTACACGCGTTTTGCGTGCGCACGTTACAACTGACAGGGGGGTGCGTCAGTGTGCTTCTATTATGAGTCTTCTTCAGAGTCCTCACAATGAGAGCTATGTCTCCGGAGGGAGCCTGTCCAGCTCTACCAGAGAAACCAAATAAATAAGACAGTGCTGGGGGAAAAAAAATAAAAAAAACTGAGAGGATCTGTCAAAGAAACATGAAGAGAGCACACCTAGGCCTAATGAAATTGGCAACATGAACACAGAAGGCGTTTCATGGCGATCTCATGCCGGTGTAATGATTCTGCGCCCTGGATTGTACCAATTTCAGACAGGTGTTTACTCCAACTGAGTGGCCAGCGCCTACGGCTGTCTACACAACAACACATTTCATTTAGATTGGTGGACGCTATCAAAGTGGGGGGGGGGGGGGGGGGCTGGCTGGCTGGCTGGCTGGCTGGCTGGTGCATTATATTGGAGTCTGCTTGAAACATTCCACGCATGAGTGCTTCCAAGCAGGCTTCATCCAGCCAGCTGTTTTTTAATTGAAAATACCACAGCTTCAAAGGGTGCAAGTTTCACAAAGTTCCTCAATCCATGTCTTTGCAGTCATTTTGGAAATTGTATGTCTATTAAACAGAAAAGTAAGAATGAGTTAAAAACTTCAAGAAATGGAATACATCCCGTGAGGATATGTGAAATTGTGAAGAAAAAAGTATTTTTGTGTCTACCCGACAGAGTTATTTTTATAGCAACTGATGTCATTTTTTATTCATTTTATGAGAAGAAACAACACAAACTGGAACATGCTTTATATACAATATCTGACAACCTCAACTTACCCACCTAGAAAAATAAAAATTACAGTCAGTCACGCTGGATAATGCATAGAACGTGCTGTGATAAGTTTGAATGTTTCTTCATATTTACTTATTACAAACAAACCACGAGGAGTAATCATGAACACCAAATGAACCAGAACTAGGTTCTAATAGGCTTTTTCTCTTGGTCTGGGCCAAGTAAATTGAACCACAGATGGTCAAAACCTGTCCAAATTAAGCTATAACATTCTGCATGGCTAGATATCACCTGGGGCAATTGAGACAATATGTTATTTTTGGGCAGAACCAACCCTTTAAATCTAACAGGTGTAAGGAATGCACCAGCATGTTTCCTCTTACAGGATTCAGATAAGTAGCATTTGTCTCAAGTGTCCTCACAAAGCCTTGCATACACTAGCTGAGAGGCCCATAATAACAAAACATACATTTCACATTTCTACACCTTCCAGTGGCGCAGGGGTGAAGAGGACGCTTTGACAAGGCACACACTCAGGGACAAGGGCCTGATGTAGAGCACTGTTCACCCCCAACAAGTAATAAAACACTCACGGAACGGGCTCTTGCTGCCATGGTAACAAATGTCCGTATAGGTTACCCCCAGTGTGTGGCGGAGAGACAAGATGAGCTACCGGTGTAAGGGGAAAGTAGGAGATGTAACCTCAAAACGGAGGTCAATTATGTTGGAAGTTATCCATGGCTTAGAGCAGGGACATTGCTGCCGTCACACAAGATAATAGCTATTACTGACAGGTTGGTAAAAGTCGTGGAGTACAGTGCTGAGCTATAATTTCTTGGAGGCTGTATGCCAGCGGTGTCGGCTCGCATCTATAAGGTGTTCTTCTCTGCAAAAAAAAGAAAAAAAGGAAGCGTTCTTATAGGTCAGCGACAACAGGTCTCTGGAAATTCTGATAAATAGCTCCTGGCAAGTCTTTTGTGCAGTGCCTTTCTCTCCAATTTGTTTATTTGCTCAGGCCCGTTGTGATGCATTACAGATCTATACTGTTCCTAATCCTCTGCAGTACTGGCTTTGACAGCTTTTGTACAAGCATACAGAGCAACAAGCGGCAAATTCCCTCCCTTTTGTTTTGTTTGCAGTCCTAAGACTTGTACAGACAGTGTCTAAACCCAAGTCTGCATACTGTACATGTGTGTTTGTGAACATGGCTGCAATTATGTGAATCAATCTCCGCATCTGTGTGTGTGTGTGTGTATCTTACGTGTGTGTGTATATCTTAGAATAAATAGTGCCATAAAGTTTACATTCTGGTTTCCTCTATTTAGAGTCTCAGTAGGCCATAAAGATTACAGCTACAGTCAATCTTTGAACTGAGATGCATGTTCAAAGAAGAGTCCAGTACAAATATCTTTAATGCCAGACAGAAGTCTCTCTCATTGCATCTCTTAATCTCTTTTTCGTCTTTCTTCTTCAGGCTTGGTCATTCTTTTTTAACAGCCTCTTTTTTTCCCCCTATGGCCTAGCCTTTGTTTCTGTTTCTATTTCTTCACTATCTGCTCTCTTTCCCTCCCTCTGATTTGTTCCTTCCAGTCTTTCCCTTTCCCTCCCTCTGAAGGTTGCCTTCACACAGAGTGAAGGGGAAAATGAGCTCGGTGAGAGGCCAGGCCAGCGCGGTGAAGTCAGACAAAGGAACAAGCAGCAAACTGACAGTTCACACACACATACACAGCAATGTTAATTGAGGGAAGCTCAGCAGGTGGGCTCAGGTAGCGCTGTCCACTGTTGGGAAGTGCTAATGCTTCAAAAATGACCACCGCTGGTTGTAGTGCTCCTGTCATGCATCAATCAGTAGTGCAGATATCATTATAGGCGCGCAGGGAAGGGCAAAGACTGTTAGTGGTGAGAGCTGACTTATTGTAGGTAAGGCACGGTGCTGCTGGGGAGGATAAATCTCTCCTGATGTAACGCCTGCAAGCATCACTTCCCCTGTTTTAATGCACCTGACGGATGAGCTCACATTTCATGAATTTGTTTACAATTGATGCATTAAAAACACAACAACACTTTATAGCATCGCTGATTTTTAATCAAACTGTCCTTTTTTCAGTCTCTGCCTTATTCTCCCAGCTGCTGTCAGTAATCTGACTTTTACAAGAGGGATTTAATTGGGTATTCCAAATACTGTGGATCAAGACAAAAAAGAAAAGTTTGGACTTTTGAAGGTGTCTGTGAATTTACACTGCAAACAATGACAAACAATACAATAGTAGTAGTCGTGGTATTTCGATTGCATTTTGTTTTTATTGATACACCAACTTTTTCACCTCAGCCAAGCGCAGAAACTCTTTTTGCAATCAAGGAAAACATCCCTTGAAGCCCTGAAATCTCTTGAAAGGAAAACTCATTTTGAGAATCACCACCAATGTTTGAATGAAGTTGGGGGTCTTCACGTGGATACAGGATCCATTGGCTGTTAGAAGAACTGCAGCTGAAGCTTTGTCCACATGGCTTTAACATGCAGCAGTGCTGGTTGATATTCAATAAAGGGGGCAGGGAAAACAAATGCACATGAATGAGTGGGAGGAGAACTAATTGGTGCGAGACACATGCTGCCAACTGTCTCAACTGTTGTCTTGTGTTCCCAGTAATTATACCAAGGTATAACAGTTAATGTGAAAATCATATCTGATAGGTTTGAAAAATGTTTTACATAGCAACTTCAATGCACAGTACGATAACAAGGCACCTTGTTAGTATCAATGGTGAAAAAAGAAAACACCTTCTTACAATACATGTTGTAACTGTAACTCGGCACATATTTTTAGCCACAGTTATTTCTGCCTCACTTTCGGTATAATACCCTTGACCTATACCGACATGAATGGGACACACCTGTAACAGCATCAGCAGAACCAGTGGTGGCACTGGCCCAGGGGGCAGAGGAGAAGGGCAGAGATGTACGACACTAATAAATCTTTCTTTTCTTTTTTTTTTACACTAACTTTCTGGCTCTTCATACAAGGTTTCATAATATAGAAACATATGTGCTATAACAAAAAGTACTTTATTCAACAAATAAATGTGCAAACACAAACTGTACACTGTACAAGTTGCCCCCCGTACTCAAGTCAGCTTCCTGGCGCCTTGCTTCCCGAGCGTCCTCCATTATGATCTGGAGGTTCCGACCACGCTGTTCTTGTCTCGGCTCCAGCTGCTTCTCATCTGATGCCTGCATTTCCCTCAGGACAGTAAAATGATCCTGCTGGTCCCGTTTCCTCTTGCTTAGACAGCAAGAATGGAAGCTGTTTAGCAAAGCATTTTATCCATATAACTTATACTTACTCACTTTAGCTACAACAAAACTTACTGTCCGCCTCCACCATGGACTCCAGTCCCGGGTCAGTGTACTAGGTACCTCAACAAGAAGGGTAACGGAAAACAAGACAGAATGGCGTGGTTCTATTGGTACCATCCACAACTTCTGCCAATGGAAACGTGAAAATAACCGCTCTAATGTGTAACAAACTGAACTGGACTGGACTGCTGTTTGAAACGTGGCTAAAGACACATTTCATCTGCAAAAGGCCCCTTACTGAGAGTAAAATCAGAAAGGAAAGCCAAGAGAGGTAAATGTCATGACTTTGGCCTCAATATCACTTTCCCCCCCAATACAAATGGCACCCTGAAGAGAGATTTTGGTGTTAAACAGGGACAGCTTAGAGAAGCAAAATTAGCACAGGTCATCCACTTATGAGAGCTATTCGGAAGGGTGGAGGGGCCGCCTCTAATGACGGAGATACTGCCTTTTTAGAGGGGATGCAACCATATAAACACTTTTATCACTCTATTACAGAAAGTGCAGCGAGAATGAAATTCAACAGCCATTTCCATCCAACCACACTCGGCTGAAAACTCAAGGGTCATGGCTAATTGGTTGGTGAATTTAAATGCAAACAGTTGCAGTTGCTGTCCAGTCATGAGGAAGACTGGCAGGAGTAAAGGAGATCAACAAACAGGGCTTGTGATTATGCAGTTCATGAGGAATGTACTTCATTGAAAGCAATGCATCTCCTCTTCTGATTCGGAGTTTGGGGCTACATTAAGAGATATCTCTTCTTCTTTTTGGAGCCCAAAGACATTTCTCAAATTCAGATTCTTAGTCGCTGATAGATGAGTAAACCCTGGGATGGTCAAGTGTTACAAGACTGAATCATCTCTGAAGTGGGAGTTGCAAGAAATGTGAGTAACATTCAACCAATTTGACTTTTCAGGCAGGGTTGGAGTGCTAATTTCCTCACCCTGCCAGATTTCAGATAGGACCTTGCAAAGCAGCATAATTAACATCCTAAAAAGTCAACAAGGAGTTATTATCATCTCAATTACGGAGACTACCATTTGCTCGGCCATACCTCAAAGACATTCGAGCAACAGACTTGTGTGAAACAAATAGCTTTTCACAGCTTTTCACAACTATGAGTCACCCAAACACTTTGCTGACTGTGAAAGTTATTTGATTTGGCTCCAAATATTAACAGTTGTCATGGAAACATGACCAAGCCAAATATCAAGCACTTGTTCACAACTGAAATGCACAGTTTACAGATTTTTGCTAGCAGGCTTTTCGGGTTTCTATCCGTGGTTTTAGCTCCAGTTGGGCTCATTATTTTGGTATTTCTACGTCTTTTGCTTTCTATCAACTGATATACAAGTGCCACCAAGTATTTTTTAAAAATAAACAGGGATTCATTGACATGAAAAATGCACAGGCCCGTTGACATATCCTTCATTTTGTCCGTACCTGAAAGTGAACTACCTCATGCAAAAATCACCCTGACAAAAAAAATCTATAAGATCAATGTGTGTGTTGACAAATCCAAACTTTACTCCCGACACCGCCTTGACAGGAGTGAAGCGATCCCTCCCCTCAGTTGTTTACTCTGCCGCTGATTGTCTCAGATACAACTGGGTGAGAAAATCATACATATCGCCTGCATTCTGATGAGTTGTTATCGGCCAATTATTTCCTTCCGGCTGTCAACAGAAATGAAGCTGTATTTCTGCAAGCATGGCTAACAACCCACAGGGAGGCCTGTCTGTCGGGTGTGTGGTAGTGTTGTGGGTGTGTGTGTATTTGGGGAGGGGGGTGGGGGTGCACTACATAAGCCAAACAAATAGGCTGCACCCTTATTGTACACCCCCCCCCCCCCCCCCCCCGTCTTTTCCCCTCTTTATTTCCTCTTTTTTCATGCTCCTGGTCATATTCCAGCACTCTTTTTTTACTTTCCTTTTCCTTTATTCCCAGAGGTTCTTCCTCATTTTCCCTTATTATAGTTTCACAGCTCTCTACATGCTGCTCTGTCTCTGGTTTTGGTACAGACTGTTCCTCTTTCTCTGCCATCCCCTCATTTACACTGTTCCTGTCCTACGCCGCGGTCTTCACATGCCTCTCCTGTTGGTTTTAAGTTTGGTGTCGTGATTTATTTGTCTTTTTCTCTTCTTCTTGTCTCTTTCAAACACGTGCACACAATTTTCACCCCAAAAAAAAACAAAACAAAAAACCCTGCATTTACTGACAGAAAGTCATACGCCCATGCACCAGCTATGCGAGGCACAAATCTGCGCACACACAAACACACTGGCAAAATAAACAGGAGCAAGCAACTGACACAGTCTCAGACTCGGTGCAAGGGAGCAAAGGCATAACAGGCCAGAAACAATTAAGCACAGAGAGGAGACGGGCCCGCCAGTGAGGGACATTTACATTATTGAAAAGGACTTTGAGGCGAACGGTGGAAGCTGCATGCCCAGAAAACACACACACAGGCTGCCTGCTTCACTGTTGGACATGCCAAATAATGATCTCTCCTCTCTATCTGTCTCTCTTTCTCCCCCTGGTCTCTGTTTTCCTGTCTTCCTCCCTGCTCTCTGACACGTCTGTCTCCCTCTCCATCCTCCCCCCCCTCACTCTGCTGGATGTGCCCTCTGGTATCATCCAAATCACGATGTAATCTTCACAAATGGCATACCTACGGAGCCGCGTGATGTGTCACTCCGCATCACAAACTAGGCCCAAATGCGAGAGGACGTCTATTGTGCTTGACATTCCCCTCCCTCCTCTGTCATTTCATCATGTAAAATGTCAAAGTGTGTGTGTTTGTGTTTATGTAAGCGCGCATATGAATGTGTGCGGCTTTGCTCACGGAGGGATGTTTGTGTGTGCAAGTGAGGTTATGTGCATTTCGCATATTTTTGCCTGCGTCTGTGTACCTGGCTGTTGCTTCCCACACAGCAACAGGCTGTAGAAAAAAAGATTGCATCAGATACAAAACTTTTTTTTGTCTATGATTGGTAAAAGTTGTGTGTTTGCTTGTGTGTCTTTTTATATGTGCATGTGTGTCGGAGAGAGATTATTTGTGAAACGCCGAGTTGTGTGCGCGGTGGCATTAGACTTGTGTTTTTTAAGAGTGAGAGAGAGTCTGACTGGGATAGGAGGAGACGCGGGACTCATGGAAACGGTCGGCTAAAGCCAGCTCACAGCCAACCTGCCCCCTGGAGGGGAAGAATTCAGAGAGCTGTTCTTAGCAAGAGCTTGTCAGGCGAAGCAGCCAGAGGTCCAAAAATCACAAAACGATTACATAATCTTTAAGAAGACACAAACACACACAGGGACACGTGGGGAACTGTTCTGCTACTGGTAAGAACTGAAATGAAGACAGAATTTCAGCTACAGGTATCAAAAAAGGTTGAAACTGCAACTGTTTGATGGCCCAATTTTCAAGTACATTTCTAAAAGTCACATGCATTGCATTATTGTCCTTATTTTCTCGAGCTACCCCTTTCCTTTAATTGAAGGAGAAGGTGGGATTCATTCACTTCTCGCAGACTCGGCAGGCATCGGGCTAATTTTAGACACAGGAAGGCATTGACCTTTCATTCAGGAAATTCTGATAGTTGCTGTTTTGGTGTATCCTTGTTTGTGTAACTGCTTGCTGGAAGAAAACAAGCAGCAGAATAGCAGAGTGGTGCGTGGCTGGCAGTGGGTGCAAAGACAGGGACAAAGATGACTGTTTGATAAAGACGTTTCATGTAAATATATTATAATGTTTATGTTTGTTTTTAAGTTTTTAATTGCAAATATTTGATTTATGTCCATTACAGAATGGAACCTAACATGGGAGGATACTCTTTATTTCTTTTTTGCCACAGTATATGCCATGGAGATAAAATGGTAATTGGAGCAATTTCAAAACCATTTTGAGTGTTTTGTTGTCAAATGGCTTTTATTTGAAGAAGAAGCTGTTAAGTAGGACTTGCGGGCATTAAAAATGCCATCTGCTGAGAACAAAATGATCATGATGCATAAAAAAACAATGTGATCCATGTTTTGTCCACAAAAGCTATTATTAAATCAAATAACATGTTTCAAATATTAACGCACTTAACTTACTACTAGGTACTGTAAAGGTCAAGTTCCAAAAATACTGGATCCTACATTTCCCACAATGCAACTTAATAGCATCTTTCATCTCTGCCTACTTCTAGCCCCCTTTTTGTTTTACATTTAAGAAAACCAGGTTCTTTTTTCACACATGTCTCTGTTTATTAAAAAACCAACAACTACATCAAGTGTCTGCAAGAAGAAGGACTCCAGCATTCAGGCGTGGGCGTGCAAACTCTCCATGCACACTCACATAAAACAAGCAAATACTACACTCTAGTCCAGTGCACATAATGCGCACGCACACTCACTCAGACATCTCATTGAGACGCTCAGCTGCCTGCCTCCCCCACAGTGTTGCTGGGGAGTTGCTTGCTGAAATATCACCTTGAGTCTCGCCATTTCCCAAACTCATTTACTTTATTACAGCGAGTGTCTGCTATGAGCAGGGGGGAAACAAATGGGCAAAATAGAAGACTGGAGATAGAAAAACACACACACACACATTCTTGTGTGGACAAGTGTGCACGCACAGACCACCGTAATCAGTCTCGAGGGGGACTCCATGCTAATGCGGAGGATAGAGAGGGGAGATTAATAGAATGAGAAGGGGAGTGTGTATCTGTTTGTACGAATGTATGAGGGTGGGTGGGGTGTGTGTAGGGCTCACGCAGGGGGCGGGGGGGGTCCATTAGCACCAGTAGCACGAGCCAGAGGAAAATGACATCGTCGGGGTTGCCACGGCAGAGTGGAAGAGATGCTTTCTCTCCCCTCCAGTCATCCCCCACTTCATCCATCAATCCCTTTGCCCGTGCAATTCTCCATCCATCTTTTTTTTCTTCTACTTGCTCTCCATCTTCACCCCTCTCCCCTTCTCCCCGTGTCTCTTTATCCCTTCGCTCCACTCTCTGTCCTCTCCTTCCTTTTTTTTTTTTTTTTTGCCTGCCGTCGTCTGGCAGAGCTCTCTATAAACATGCCAGGGACAGTGCCTCCTCTCTTCCCTTCCAAATTGTCTCCCTCCGTCTGAAACGGCCGTGATGATTGCATTCTCACACTCCATTGTAAAACAAAAAAAAAGAGGGGGGGGGGGGGGGTGGCAGCAAAAGAAAAAAGCAGAGGGGATAGTCAGCGATGTGGCCCTTTTGTGGACCGCTGTTGGGAATCTGAATTGCCTGTCAAGCAGAGGACTTTCCAGCTCGGAGACAAGACACAATGGAGCTGTTTTGACGGGGGGAGATGCAAAGCAGAAGACCATTCTCCAAAATGCCGCGCAGTCATTATGATGTCCTGACTCATCGCTTGGCAGCCTGCGTCATATTGAAACAAGCACACACACACACACACACACACACACACACACACACAGGATGTGGCCCATGTAAATTATAGCTTGATGGTACAAATCAAATGCAAATTGCATATGCAAACAGAAGGAAACTGAGTGGATGTTAATGATACGACAGTCAAATGTGTTTTGAAACGTCGTTTGGCAAATACCAATTTAAGGGCAAAAAGAGCAACAGTGCGGAGAGCTTTTTGTGTACAAATGATGCTGACAATATCTTTTGTCCTGACATATATATCTTCTTTGATGTTTCATCATCCAAATGCTTTGGTCAGGTTTGAAATATTCCTTTGTGTTTGCACAAGAGGCTTCATTTTATATGCATCTATGGCATTTTTACGCCCAGATAGTGCTGCATGATTTGAGGATTGCAATTTAAATTATGATTATTTTCTATACAGTAACCTCCAGGCTTCTGCTGGTGGTGAACCAGATACATCTGTGTCACTGAGCTAGCTGCTAGCTACTTGTCTAACACTAACGTGGTGCAATCTAAATCGTTTATGGCTCACCACTTTTTATCTTTTGTTTTTTACATTCCCTCTCGTCAAAACCGTCTTTGCCTAGCACAAATAGCATAGTCACCAAACACAAACCAAACAGCCAAGAGTTTCATTTTGTAGTTTTGGCGTGAATCAGCTACAGCTTACTAAACTTGCCAGTGACGGTTTCTATCATAGCAGCAAAACTGAATAATTCACCTCCTTCAGCCTGTTAAAACAGATTTCATTGATTTTTGGGCCACTTAGGTGGAGCAAACTGCTGCTTTTGATCTGTCATGCTACCCCAGTAGGAAGTTGTTATGGCTAATGATTTAGTGAGTAGTGTATTTGGAGCCCTGGCCAATGTGAGTCCAATGTTCAATCTTTTTAGCTTTGTTTTGGTATCCACCAACTCCTTAGGGGAAATATCTGCCCCTGTAGTTACTAACTGCTAAATGCACCAGCTAGTGATTTCAGGCTTCACAGCCTCGAAGCTTACAACATCTTCACTGACACCCGGGAAATCTCACTCTCTCTACTGCAGTGAAGTCCTTTTTATCTTAGCTGAACTATCATCTCTGACCACAGTGCTTTACTGTTGTGTCACTAACATGTCACTCAGTACATTACAATATTGATCAGTGCAGCTTAAGACACTGGTAATGGTGTGAGTTATGGCAGAATTAAAACTGCACATGTTATTTGATCTATTTTGTGTGTGTATATATGTCTGTATTTACATATATTTAAAAGGGAAAGTCAACAACTCCATCTTATTTAAAATATAAGGAGAAGAAAATCTTTAGAAGCAGCACCAGGGGAGGCAGGGTCACACACACTCATTCTCACAACATTACAGCTTGAAGCCAGGAGGCATCACTGACATTTTGGGGATAAAGGTCTTGATGAAACCTTGCTGTTTCACACACACACACACACACACACACTCACACTGGCCCCGCTAACAAATGCTACAGCGAAAGTGGCGCCAATATGGAAACATTGGTGTTATTGAAACGGGAGGGCGCGCTCGCCGATCAACAGGACGGGGCAAATCCTGAACCTTCCCCGTTCTTACTGTAACTCTCCCTGCTCCTCCGAGAAGTAAGGCCAGCGCTGCTCTCACCGTGCCTTTTTTTTTTTCGCTCCACATTATCGCTATGTAGTCTTGACTCATCTAGGCCAACTGGCAGAATAATAAGCAGAGAGGGATATTTGGTGGGACTTTAAGAGAGCTGAAACTACAGTGCTGTATTAGTGCCACTTTCATTCACTCAGATGAAGAAACACTGCCAGTGATTAAGCTTCTTGTGGATATGTGTGCTCTTGTGTGTGTGTGTGTGTGTGTGTGTGTGTGTGTGTGTGTGTGTGCGTGCGTGTGTGTGTGTGTGTACCTTGGCTCCATTGGGAGTCTGTAGCAGAGCCTTAAATTATACATATGTTCTCATTCCATTACCAGTGGCAACTACTAAAGGCTTCCCAGCATTTCCATTACCAAAATGAAGGGACGCACGCACTCACTTACTCACTAGCTCTCTCGCACACACACACACACACACACACACACACACACACACACACACACACACACACACACACACTCATATAAGCGTGGGCATGCTTATGCAGGACGGTGTTGAACTTGAGGTTTTACTCATGCAGTTTGTGACAATCCTGATTTCAGTTCAAGAAATAGTATTCATTCTAATAGACTCCAGTGCATCTGTGACCGAACGGTTGCCAGTTCAGATCCTCAGGAAAAAAAATAAAAATCTGGACGGAGAGAATGAATGATTAATGCTCTGTCCTCTTTTAACAACTGCCACCGAGATGCCATTGAGGGAAGGCGTTTAATCCCCCTCTCCAGTGGAGCTGCTCAATGGCCAGCGGCAGTGGGCTGCTGTTGTACTGGGCAGCTCCCAGTTGTGAACTGAGCTAAAGTTAAATAATTCTGTCAAAGCAAGCGAATGTGCCCACTGTGACTGATCTGCCATGGGTATCTTGGAGAAGCAACATTGCACATCTCCTCCTTTTCACGATATTCAATGAAACATGAATAATGCACTTATATGATTCCATTTTCCAGACGTGATGCTAACAAGCATCTACAGTGTAATGGGAGATAAAGTTGTAATCTGAGAGGCTCTTCTCATGCTGTTGCGTGCCAGAGCATCGTGCCACGAGCCAATAACACTACTTAACAGCATTCGAAAATTATATGTTACACGCATACTGAGTATGTGAGTGGTGACTTTATATTATTACCGTTTCAATGTTGTGTACGTGCTCTGAAGTGCCAAATTCTATTCAATTTCCTCGGGTTTACTGGAAGCTCTTTACACCAGTATTTCAGAAGGTTGGATGAGATACATCGGAGACCAGACTTAACAATTCAACTGTGCTGTGAACCTTGCTCCACTTCACTCCACCCAGCTGGACGCAAGAACTAAAACCTTCTCCAGTAAACACTCGTACCTGGCTGTGGCTGCCTCTCATCAGCTTTCAGATCAGATCGGAGTGGCGGGCTCTGAGGAGAGGCGTTATCAGACAGCTGAACGGAGAGAGGCCCGGTCGGCCGGCACTGCAGTCATTTGAGCCCGGCTACGAGCTGAGACAACATCAGACAAGGATTAAATCAACAAACCGGACTGACCCTTGGTGACCAGGCGGGCTACTTACAACTCTGTGGAGAGAGGAGTATTTAGCCTGTTGGGGAGGAGGCACACAGGGGGAGAAGGAGCAAGAGAGGGAAAAGTGGGACAAATGAATGAATGAAGAAAAGGTACATTCAAGATGGCAGCTTTGCAAAAAGGTTCAGGAAGCAGCCATTCCCAATATAACTGTGATTCATGCTAGGAATATGGAATAATGAATGAGTAACACGTGTGTGCGTGTGGAATAGTGCCCATGAGCTGATGGTATATCAGTTTTGTTGTCATGTGCAATTTCCAAGTCTCACCTCTCCAACTGCATCTGAGATGTCAAACTGCATCATATTCACCATAAGAGGCACTGCCTTAGGATATCATATTAAAAGAGTAAATATCCCAGAGTACAGTACATCCAAACATCCAGCGTTAGCTTTGACTTGCTGCTGCTAGACAGGACTTTGACATAAAGTACATAGCATGACTCTGATGCCACAGTGAAATTAAATGTTATTTATGAATCCCACTCTGCCTCCTGAGTGGTGTCCTATGCAATATGGGCTTTTTCAGGTCCAGTAACTTTCTGTTCATCTCAGCTGCGTTTTAAGTGAAGAGCGTCAAGTGAGACGGACATGCTTGTAAGCTCTTGGGGGGGTGGGGGGGGGGGTTAGGTGTATTTTACAGATTCATGGTCTCAGACAGGCCAACAGGGGCTTCAAGCCAATGATGATTTTGCTTAAACAGGTAGCAGTCTGGTTGTTACTGCAGATATCAGGAAGCATATTAGGAGATTGGGATTAAAGGAAACGTTGTGGTACATGACCACATGATGTACTTGAAAAACAATCATGTTTTCAGTTGTAAGATACATAACTGTTTGCCTTGAGGCTTTACTTTGCCAACTTTGCAGTCCAACGTCTAAAACTTGTTTTGATGAGCTGTGTGATGGACCCACAACTAGTTGACCTAGCTATTTTTCTGCCCTTTTGTCTTCCTCAGTGCCTGCGCAAGAAAGAAATTTGAACAATGTACAGTGCTGATGTCAATTTGTTTAAAGTGTTATGTAAGTGGGCCTTGTCTGTTGTGCATTTAGCTCCGCTCTTCATTCTTTTCTTAGGCAGTGTGTCCACTAGGCATCTTTTCCTGGCAGGAAAGCACTGAGGGAGCAATGGGAGCAAGTGTGCCTGTATAAAAGAAATTAAAAAACAAAACAACACTCAGAGGTACTTTTAGGCACTGGGTAAAAGGCAGTAATGTTTGTTAGCTGGTTTGTGGCTAGAACTATGCTAGCACAGGGAAATACACACACAAACTTACCGTAAAGATTCAGTGTCCAGCTAAAGAGCGACTACTGAATGCTCTTTCAAAACACTCTGTATTAATTTATTACTGTATTGCGCTATATATCCCTTAGCTTTAATATCCAAAGATAAAATGCACGATGACTACATTCAGTGAAAAAAAGTGTAACAAATGTTACACATTAAATAGGACTCTAGTTGTGATTTGGTTGTCGTGGATGATCAGATCATGTTGGACTGAATCATGCCTGTTGTTTCCATTAAGAATATTTGTAGTTGGAACTGTGTAAGTCAGAGATATGACAAATAAGTACAAATAGGCCAAAGACAGTGAAAACAATAAGAAACGAGAAAAGTACATTCTAGTCCATCTATCTTGCAGTGTGGAGGATCAGCTCACCTGATGTTCACCTCAATCTAACAGTTTTTCCATTCACCATTCCACCAAAATAGATTTTTTTAAATCCTTGTCTCCATCTTTTCTGCATAAATGGCAGCCTAAATGAGCGAGGCAAATTGCTTTTTGATTGTTGTACATTACACGTGAGTCAATTTGTTTTTCTCCCAGGATTGGGGGGGATTTCCCTGTGACATAACTCTAATTATAGAGTCTACCTGTTGTTTCATGTGAATATATGCCTTTTTTTGTCTGTCACAACCAAAAGAAGTGTTATTATGTGTCAGGTTTCAATACTCTTCAGGTCTATTTCCAGCCAGAAACTGTAAAAATATATATATATATAATTTAATTTATTATTTTATATGTTCATCAGATCATCAGCATTCAAAGCTGTGACACTAACTTCTAATAAATTATACATATTATAAAACTGGAGCAGAAATCGCAATTTGTACATTCCATGTTGTCCCAATACCTTGTAAGCACTCAGAACCTCACAGCGAACACTGTTTTCATATGCAGCACAAGTTTTCAGCACAGGTTTTGCCCCTAGGGCCAAAATCACTCCAGTCAAGTAAAATAAGCAATTTTGCGGCAGGTTTTGGAGATTAGACTGACTTGAACTTAAGTCTCATTCGCAGCTGCACAGATAGGAAGTGAAAACGGGTTGTTGGTCGTTTTATTCAAACATTCATGATTCAGCTGAACTACTTTATCAGATCCCTCCATAATAGCAAAGTGGTTCAAAGCTGCTGGTAGATTGAAAATAGGTTTCTGTTACAGTTCGTAAACAATCTGATAATTTACTTGGCACTATAGAGAAAGGGAGGAGGGGTGGCAAGCAGGGAGCAAGCGAGAGGGAAACAGAGTTAGCAAAACAGACGCTGAAAAAGCAAGAGGACGACTGCCAATTCAATGATAATTATAGTCTCAGGATAAAAAAAAATCTCAAATCAACAGAAAAAAAAACATATTGAGCTATGGATTTCTGCCCGAGGTGAGGTGCTGACAGTATCTCTTCCTGCTATCTTAATCTGTCACAGAGCTTATTCCTCAATTTTAGTTCTCTGGAGTGCAAGAAGAAGAAGAAGAAGAAGAAAAAAAACTCCCCTGCACTCAATCTCATCCACGGGCAAAGCCATCACTCACACGGTCATATTTGAATTAGATGTCTAGACATACAGTTTGCCAAAGGACTACTCTGCTTTGTCGCCGAGGGTTTCCGTGCAGCCCTTATCCTTTATCAAAATGCTAGAGTCCCAGAAAGGATCCAAGGCTAGAAATGAATGTCGGTGTAAATGGATATGATCTGAAGGGGTTTCCTGGGAATGGGTGGTGGAAGTCCTATCTCAGGAGGGGGAAGAAAAAGAAACGTCCATAACATGCAACGGAATCAGTATGGTATTGCAAGATTTGAAGTATGAGTCAACCAAGCTAAACTAACACTAAGCCAGTATTAATATTCATGATGCTAATTCCCAGCACAAATAACTAGTGATGCATACAGTACTATTGCTTATTTAAATGAGGGTGAAAAAGCTCTTGTGAGACATTAAGAATGGGAACCTTCCTACCCTACACCCTACACATAGCAGTAAAAATAGGAAGATGCTGTTTGGGCCACAGTGTACTTTAACTTTATGATGCGTAAAAGAAAAACATTTTGTTTAGCACTGAACACAAAGTGCAGCTGAGGCTGATGGGAATATCACTAGATTTGCAGGTATTTGGTCAAACTTTTGAACAGATAATTTATTTATTCATTTATCTAAAAGGATCCCCTATTAGCTGATGCCGATGGCACCAGCTAGTCTTCCCGGGGTCCGAACAGTACATCATATTCATCATACAAATTAATCTCAGAATTAGTTTCAAAATAGTATCATGTGACAGGGACAAGATCACAACGACATACATGACCAACACTGGGCTATTGATCAGCTGCAGCTTAAGTAATGCTTTCTTAAATGGTGTTTGAATGAGGATTTACTCTAAGACTGACGTATGTAAAGGGAACAGTTATTTCATTGATTGATGGCACATAAATGACTACTGCAGTGTCTTTTTTAAGGCATTAGATTTTGCCATCACCTGCTGTTCTAGTGAAAATTGCTACATTTAATAATTTGGTTAGATGGAAGGAAACACCAAAGTTACTACAATTCATTCTGCAGAAGACATGAAACTCTGTACCAAATTTCATGGCAATCCATTCAATAATTGTCATTTCACTTCAAACCACAAATCTCAACCTCAAGAAGAGAAGTCAGGGGATCACCAAAGTCCTTATGATTCGTCCTCTGGGCACCATGCATATATGGACCAAATGTCAGCTGTTGAGACATTTTACCAAACGAAACAAAATGTCAGCCTTATGGTGGCACTGGAGGTTAAATCAGAGGATCACAAGTCAGTCTGGGAACCATGAATTTAAGTGCAAACTTTAATGGCAATCCATCCAGTAGTTGAGATATTTCAGTCTGGACCAAAGTGGTGGCCTGGCCGCCCTACCAACAGACCAACATTGCCTTCCCCAGAGCCGCATATTTAATGCAATGTTAGTGATATATTCACGATTTTATAACCTATCATCAAAATGACAATTTGATGAATATATGCCTTTTAATTTGGTGCTACCCTGCAGCTAACTTGCGGCCAGCAGAGAAACCACACAGCTTAATGTTGTATGGCACGGCCGGCTATTTGATTGGAGCTCAGTTTGAAATTTGTCAAACTATTAATATCCTTATTGTGTAAGTATGTCATAGCTGTATGAGCGCTCCAACCCCACCTCTCTGTAACTCTGTAATCTATCCCTCTTTTGCAATATAATGTGCTGCTTGCTTGCAATAACCACCACGTGTGTCTAAAATGACCAGTAAATGGAGCAACAATGTCACTGACCATCACGCATTAATTGATGCTCGCCGCCTCTTTTGCGATACAAATTGCGAATCAAAAGGTGTGCAGGGGGCTGATTATCAGCGGCGTTCATGGGGTAAAGTCGCTTAATGTGCTCATGACACCTCAAGAAAACAGTTAATCCTGGCATCAGTGATCCATCGCCCTTTATCCCCACCCTCTGCACTGATCACTCACCTACGCTTGACTTCCACTATACGCTGACAGCTCGCCCACTCTCCTGCATCCATTTTCACTCATCTCGCCCTAGCAGAAATTGTACCTCCTCTCTGATTAGTAAGTATTATTTATGCACTCATCATCCTCTGTCTTTCACCTTTTCTGCTGCCAAGAAAATAGGCCAGCTCCAATCTTTCATACAGATGAGCGCGGGGCTCTGTGTGTCTGATTATTTACAAATGTTGCGTACAAATTTGTGAGCATGAATAAGTGCATCCGAGTGCATGTGTGTGTGTGTGTGTGTGTGTGTGTGTGTGTAAGGGTGGCAGTCAATTAAACAAACCCACACTGTCCTTGGATAAGCTTTCTGGGTTTCTCAAGCACCTAGCTTCGATTCAGGGACCCATACAGTTCTGTGTGTTCATGTCCCAGCTGTATAACTGGCTCCATCATACATGCTGCGCATAGAAAGAGGGTGGGGGGCAGAGAGAGAGAGAGAGAGAGAGGGAGCAGGGGAGGCAGGTAAAAAGAAGGAGAGAGGGAATTGGAGGGGGCAGAGGAAGAGACAACATGAGATAGAAACAGAGACCTAGAAAAGGGAGGAGAGAAAGAGCGGGATACAGAGAGGACAGAGAAACTAAATCCACCACACAACAGTGCCATCTAGTGGGCTCCCTCTTCATCCCTCCCTTCATCCCTCCTTCCTCTTCCCTTTTATTTCTCATTGCTCCTTCCTTCTCCCTGCCACAGTACCTCCCGAATCTTACAGCTCACACTTCCATCTTTGTTTTTTTTTTCCTAGACACACACACACACACACACACACACACACACTCACATGCCTACATGTACACCCACACACATTATTATGCATGCAGGGCAGTGCATGTATGCCTGCACAGATTCCTGATTTGGCATGCTAAAGCAGCAGCGACTCGTAATCTTCTCTGTGCACTGTGCCTGTGTACTGCAATGATTCAAAACAAGCAAACAGGACTCACACACTCACAGAGACAAACACACACACACACACACACACACACACACACACACACACACACACAGTGAAGAAGTTGCTAGCCAGTATAAAAACACTTCTGTCTGTCCCCGCCGTCCTCTTACCCTTGTTTACTTCTATTTTTCTGTCCCCTCACATTGCTATTATGACCTCCCTTTTTTCTCACCCCTTTAACACATTCTCCACTTCCCTCCATCCACCCTTCCACCCCCATCTCTCCCCTCATCTTTCCATCTATAGAGTGCCACCACCCAGACTGTAAGCAGCGGTGATGGATTACTAATTGTCCTGCTCTAGATGCAGTGGGGTGGAGACAGCTGCGGGTGGGTGGATTGGGATGTGGTGGTGGTGCTGTGTGTGTGTGTGTGTGTGTGTGTGCATGAATGTGAATCATGCAATCAGAACAGATAGTAGGGTTTATAAAAAACCTCTCCACACACATACTACAACATGTTAGTGTGCTGTGAATCATACATGCTGTCGCTACAGTAATGGTGTGAGATGTCCCATGATAGGACATTTTGACCTTCACACTAAGCATGTGTCCTTGATTGAGCATTTGCAGTTTGATACCTTGCCCATTAGTTTTGCTTTGATAGCTGTAATTAGGCCCTTGGGGGATCTGCTGCAATCTTCAAGCAATAAACTCTGTCTTGCAACATAAAAAATAAAGCAGGGCTTTACTGCAAAGGTGGTTTTCTCAAGTGTACGTTCTGCTAAGATATGAAAAGGACTTCAATAACAACCTAGCAAACACACAGATTTAGTGGCCCTTTTCTTTTGATGGACACTGGTGGTAGCATGGACTTCCCGCAGTGGCAATTTGATGTCGTTCTTATGGTGGACAGTCTGGGGGAATTGCCATTGTGCTTGGGAATACAAGCAAACAAACGCAGACATACCAGACTGAATATAAAAATGGACAAAATAAGGGAGCGTAGCTAGGTTACTAGTGAGCTGGATTCCCCTGTAGAGCTGTTTCCACAGTTTCCACAACGTGTCGTTCTACGCTGCTTCCAGTCTTTATGTTAAGCTAAGCTAATTGACCGCTGGCTTTAGCTTTAGTCTTCTCATCTAACTCCTATCAAGAAAGGGAATATTCCTCAAAATGTCAAATTATTCCTTTAACAAACTCTGTTTTTGTAAATTAACATTTTTGATAACTAATTAAGTGTATAAGTAATTACTTCAGCAAGTAACACAACGTTCACTGGTTCCAGCCTGTAAAATGTGTTCCTGTATTTTATGTCATTGTAAATAGATTAAAAGTAATTGTTCGAGCGTGGGTTGTTATTTTGTCAGGTCAGAAAGAAAATGCTCAAGTGACATTGCCTGAGTAATCTCGTCTTTGGCAGGATAGATCTTTACAGGATAGTTGGCACACATTTTACTGCACCAGCACCGGTTGTGATGCTAGCTCTACAGATTGTAGTACAGTACTGTTGTAAAATCCATAAACGGTAAAGTAATGCCCCACTAAAACTGAGCTTGAGTCAGCACACACGCGCCCACACTTATCCCCCTTGTCTTTATCCCCACCTTCCAATCCATCCCCCCCTCCGCTTCCTGCTTCCTTCCTCTCTCGATCTCAGTGGTCACATCACCCATCAATTAAACCGACACAGCCAATGGAGATGTTTATCTGTGTGGCTTCGGCTTGCGGTGGAGGGGAGAATGAGTTGATTGCCCTAATGAATTATATATGCATTATTGATAAGCTCCACTTTTGCCCAGCTTTTATAAATATATATATATATAACGTGTCACTTTGTCTAATCGTCACCGGCTGGCCCTGTGTCCTCAAGCTTCTGGCAGCGAGGAAGGCCCAGGAGTGGTGCCAACTGTGTTTATATGCAGGTTTGCATCTTGAGTTATTAGGACGGGACTGTGTTTGCATGCAGACTAAAGACCTGGTCAATGAATAAACGCACCCTTATTCAAAATTCAAGTTTATTGGATAAATATTTTAAGGAGACAAGAGAGAAACGACTCCTAGTCTCCCCAGTGCAACTCAAATCGCAGGGATACATGGATGATTGATTGATTGAATGATTGATTTTGCCTACTAAGAGCAACCTCCATCTTCTCCTGGCAGTTATCAAGCAGCTCCACTGCTCAGCAAATGTCATTCATAATTAAAACGGACCAAAAAAAGATGAGTTCAGCTTCAGGAGTTCAGGCAGCAGGCCAGATCTTCTTGACTTCTTTGCAGCTATGAGGATTGATTTGATCAATCATCACCCCCCTCTCCCTCCCTCCACCACAAAAAAAAAAACTCCTCTGGGCTTGAGCTGCTTGGTGAATAATTTAAATGCAAACTTGGGCAGCTTCTGTCCCGTCATCTCGGGAGGAGTGGCTCAGCAGAGCAAGATCAACATTCGGTAGTTGTGTCGTTCCAATCTGAGCAAAGCCAATCGCCTCATTACCGCCTCTTGCCGCAGCCACATCAGAACTGATCCACAAGCTCTTTCATCAATAGCCTTTGCTCGTGCAGTCACACAGAACAGATTTTGGGGTACAGCACGGTAGGTAGTGCACAGGCTGAAGATGCACTCATTGCATGCACAGAAGGCTTGCGAGAGAGCAAACACGCTGCCTGTGCTCGACAAATTAACTCGATTCGAAGCATTTGTTCTAGAGATTGTCCTCTGAGTTCACACAACAGGACAAAGTGTGCAGCATACTGACTCATAAGTTAGAGTAAAACAGAACACATACAAACATCTTTAAGTGTACTTGGGAAAGCAGTAGGAGCAGATAGATTTCCTGCCTCCAATCCTCATTCAATGCCAGATACAATGAATGTGTTATGCGGTTGTATTGTGTGTATTTGTGCATGGATTTTAGTGTGTGTGTGTGTGTGTGTGTGTGTGTTTCACTGGTTGCTGGTGAGAATGTTACCTGTCAAAACAAACTGCGTCAAACCCAGATTACATGTTATGTGGCTCTTTTTAATTCAGACGACAGCCAGCCGTGGTAAAATCTCTATTGTTGACTGTTTACCAGCAGTCCAAACTGAGACAAAGTGATATGTCACCAATAATGTGGTTTTGTGCTGTGATTGGAGCATCGCGGTGACAAGTCTGTCTCTGACTGTTGCTATCAACAGCCGAGCTCTCTTTCTCTCAGTCTTCTGATCTAAGTAATCAAGAAAAGAAGAATCCCACTGCCGTCAATTGTGGTGGCATTTCTTTCTGTACATCTGACAGACAGCAAAAAGGCTCCACATTTAAGTAGCTCCGAAGTACAGTAGGTCTCTTTTTGAGGAGGAAGGAATAGCTCTAATTGCCATCATTTCCACTGAAGCCCCTTTCATTTCCCAGCGTTGCCCGAGAAATTCAACTTGACATTCTGAGAAACATCAAGCCCCTTTTAGACCCTCGGTTTCCATCTGCTACCCTTTACTTTGTCTCTCTACCCCTCCGTCATAATGTGGCCCTGCGCTCTAAAGAAAAACCCCTACGCTGGCGAGGTTCTCCAAAGAGCAGCCGCAATTACATTTCGAGCCTTGGGGGAAGGGGAGAGGGAAGGGAGGGGTGGTGGGAAGAGAAGAAGTTGGAGGGGCGAGGATATCTGGGTGCGATTGGTCGCGCCTTAACCTCCCTGCTGAATCTCAAAGAGACAGAGAGATGAGGGGAATGGGATTGCCCATTTGGTTCCTGGATAGAGGAATACAGTCCTCCCCCGGATCCACAGCTTTGAACCCTCTCGCATGTCACAGATAGACAAACAGACACCCACACACACATGCAAGCCTCTCAACTTTGGTAACTACACCCCGTGGTCCAAATGATGACTCAGTGCTTTAATCGTATTTGCAGGGGATTGATGCCCAGAGAGGAGTTTCCTCGCTGCAGACTGGGAGAGAGCAGCAAAGAGATAGAAATGATAGGGGGGAAAGAAAGAAAGAGTCTCCGACCAGAAGACGAAGAGAGAGCCATCAGAATCAAAAGTGTAGCAATTGAACCACGCCGACTGTTTCACAGCGAACTCATTATTGTTCTTGGGGATGAGAAGAGACGGCCTTATTATTCTCCTGTGCATAACAGGAACTCATAACAGGAGATTGCTGGCAGCGGTTATGGAGAAGGGATAATGCTTAGGTGCTTCTTGTCCTTACCTTTGGCACACTCTTTTCTCACATAATCCAACCATTTAAGTATTCTCGAGCTTATTTTACTTGTTAGTACTTCTCATTCTCCTGGAAAGTGGAAGGTGAGGGTGGCGGGAGGCGGGAGGAGGTTGATGATTGGGAGGGACTTGGAGGTGAGAATGGAGGGTTAGAAATTAGTAGGACTAACTAGTGGGTTTCTGCATTGGTGCATATTTTCTTTTTTATTCTCTATTTCTGTTTCGACTCTGACAATTTGGCATAAATTAATAGCCGTGCTGTCATCGAAAAGAACTATGCACTTAACGCTCCGGTGCGCTTTCATTTCTGACAACATCCGTTTCTAAATATAGCTGTCACACTCACTTTTTTCCTAATATAATCTGTTCGATTACCTGTTTCAATTTTAAACCATAAAACAGTCACTAGAAAGCCTCAGTGTTCACACAAATTTAAATTTACTGCGCTAATCCAAAATTGGGCGGGGGGGGGGGTTAGGTACAAACAGGGATAATGTTGCTGAACTGTGAAAGGCAGTTCTTTATTTATGTTAGAACAGGTTCGGATAGCCTTTCCTCGAGCCGTAAATAACAACTGTCATAAATTATTAACACAAACGTGCTCATCAGTTGTTGCTGTGTCAGCTAAAAGGACATGACGTTACAATCAGTAAGGGGAAGTGGCGTATGATTTTTGGTGGAACACAACATTGTGTTTTGTAAAGGTTATTCCTTCGTTGTTGGTTTACAACGTGAGGTGATGTGTCCTCTCAGTTTGATGGTAGTTTCTCTTCTGCAGTATTTCAGCTAGAGTAGCCGCTGAAGACGTGTTTAGGGCCACAAATTGTCAACATATACGTGATTTCCAACAACGGATTAAGGCATACTTGTAGTTTCCACCAGTGTCCACAGGTGTCACCAAAACAACAACATCAACAACATTTGTAGCCTAAAGCACAAAACACAAAGATGCATTAAATAACCGTAAAACTCAATGACAAGCACCAGATCATCCATGACTCCATGATCCAATTTAAATTTAAATAATCCCAGTCATGATCCATTTTGAGTTAAGTCGGTACATGGTTCTACACATTGATCTATCTAACAGAAAAACCCGTCTGTCCAAACAAGGATTTACAAAAGGTCACCTTACAGTTCCACCCTGTGTGATCCAGAAACTCTGACCACCAGGTCACCGAGCACCTTAGTAGCCTGGTTGTTGAGGCATTTATCGATGAGTTTGATATTCAGTATTAAGCTTTCTCATCAATAACTGTGATGGAAGCATGATATTGAACATGTGCCTGATTATATTTATATATTAGACAGCTAATATCCAACTAAACTCATTTCTCATGTTGGCGAATTATACAGAGTGTCTTTTAAGTGGCACAAGCTGACCAAACAAAGTTGTCCTTGCTTCATTCTCCGGCACTTTAATCAGCCCCTTACATCTTGACACCAGTCCCCAAATGTTCAAAAACAAGCATGCTTTACCCCATGGTTTAAAACTTTATTCTGGGAAGTTTCTCCTCCTCATTCGAAATGGAGGAAAAATACAGTCTCGGTCTGAATGGTTCCTGGCCAGAAGATGCTCCTTGGTGATTATAGTAATGATGCTGAGAGAAGTCCTTGACACAATAGCCTATTGGAGATGCTAAAAATGTTGCCATTTGCATCAGTGCTGATGTTGCTGCTTATCTTCTATAGATAACTGGTATATTAGTTCCATGCTTCAATTGTATCAGAGCTTTGAAAAATAGTTTTCCTTTTACTCCAAAATCACAGCAAATTTTTTTTTTTCTGTGATTACATACAAACCTGAGTTGAATGAACTTCTGAGTTGAACGAAATGCTCAAATAGTCAAAACAAAGGATATCAGAATACTGATTCTGTAATACATAGAGGTGCACATGGTCTGTTTCTATTTTGCAAATGCATATGAGAGGCAGTGAGCAGAGAAATTTAAGGCATAATGCTGTGTTTATGAATGATTAGTTGCAAAGTTTGAAAAGCTAGAATGTTTTTCACTTCACGGCTTCAGCAATCTAAAACAACTCTAAGAAGGTTGACTTCTAAGGAATGACTTTGGACTGTGTCTGTGTTTGTATCTCCAGATGATAGGCTGCTAAACCCGAGGTCGCATTTAATCTCGTATTTTTCAAAAAGATAATGGGAAATCAAAGCATACACAGCGCCGGCACCAGCTATTGACTAAGTATTTGCCATGCAAGGAGAAAATGAATGTGGCGAGTTTATCTCTATTTCTCTGCTTCCACACACTGCTGTGGTTGAATTGGTCCGAGCCATTGCCATTAATACTGCGAGCGCCACTTGGAGTGTTCACTCAAGTTAGAAAGCAGTCTGAAGGTCCCTCCATCAATACCAGGACTGCTATCGCAAGTGCTTTATGCCAAGTGGCTGTGTGCAAATATGGAAGGTGTTTTACAGAACCCCATATATTATTCCCTGATTTTTAAGGAATGTTTTTTTTTTTTTTTTTTTTTTAAATCATCCATTTATTTATTGGTTTATTTTGCAGGAGTTTGCTCACCACAGTGGCAGCACTGTTTATGGAGCAAGAGAGAGCATTAAACCTTCTGAATTCTCTCTCGAAAAAAATAATCAACCGAGCTGTGCAATAAAAACAACAAAGGCTAGCGTAATGAGCACAAGGCTTTCACAGCACCATTATTAGCCAATGCGGCAAGATGAGGGCCCTCGCACAATTACAAGTCGCGCACTTATCTTGTCGAAGCAGATTCTGCAGGGGGAAGAGAAGCTAGTGTGTGTGGGTGTGTGTGTGTGGGTGGGCAGTAGAGAGCATGGCCAGGCCTTTAAAAAAAAAAAACGCTCAATAAACTAACATCATCTGTGATGGTCCAATATTCCATAGAATTCCACACACTAAGCAGGGCGCCATAATATTTCTATTTTTGCTGATTCCTATCATGTCATATGGGCAAGTCATTATCACAGACCGGCACGATGTATATCAGACCTTGCTAACCATTATAAAGTACTGAAATGTCATGTAACTATGATGGATTTGGTCATATGGCATTTATTATAGTTGCAGCATCTGTGTTAAAGGGTAAACCCACACTGAATCACGCTGGGCAGAAAACTGCTGCTGGCTGATTCTGTAATTGTGGGACATATCATGTCTGTGGGATATGTTATGTCCCGTGATATATTTTTTATAAGCCTATTTTCCCACAAAATACCACCACTTGTTATAGCAACTCCAAGGTATTAAAGGTACTCTGTTGAGTTTTTTTTTTGTAAATAAACAAGTTATTTTTACATTCACTGTTTCTCACCAGAAAGCATTCTGTGTATCCTGGAGGCATCATAAACGTGTTGAAGGCATTTTTCTTCCTCATAAAACATTTGCAGACCCGATTTTTGGAAGACTTTGAAACCTACATTGTTTACATCCATTTGCTTGCTAGCAGTCTTCTTCTTCTTCTTCTTCTTTTTCTTCCTTGCCTTTGTTGGCGCAGAGCTGAATTTCACATTTTTCAGATCAGCGTGAAACCATCGGCAGGACTGGACACCTGCTTGTGTGCACGAGATACAAACAAAACAGGGGCCCACTTTTAAAACATTGTCCCAGACAAAGTTCAACAGGATAACTTGAATTTTAAATGGCTCAATATTACAATTTTAAAATAATTTCAAGTTACAATTCAGATTGTATGTAAATGAAAATAAATGATGCAGGAAATGGTTGTTTTAGTGTATGAGATGTCTTAAATGTATTAATTGTTACATGGATTCTACTTAAAAGGGATGGCAGACTAAACCTCTCAACTAGCAAAGAGAACTTTTGTTAAGTAGAAGTTTAGAATCCGCCCACAGCACGTACTCTCCCTGGGTTCATATCTCCATGCATATTTTCCCTCTGGTCACGTCCCAATCTGTGATTCACTGCAGA
Organism: Enoplosus armatus; assembly: GCF_043641665.1. NCBI lineage: Eukaryota > Metazoa > Chordata > Actinopteri > Centrarchiformes > Enoplosidae > Enoplosus > Enoplosus armatus. The sequence goes on from NC_092203.1 coordinate 4,567,502, forward strand.
TTTACTAAGAAGAGTGCAACACTGACACAGTGGTTCTTGTGGCCAATCCGGTCCCATGCTGTTTTCTAAAACCAATGTGGGTCCATTGCCATGGAAGAGTATGAGGGTTTTCCTTCCAACCAAACTACAGCAGCAGATTTCACTGATTAACACTTTCAACCAGAGAACCAATTAGTGGAATCAGCCTTTGTGCAGTTTGTTTGGAGGGAAAACCTGCATACTCGTCCATGGCAGAGGGCTGAAGAGCGGTGATTCACAAGAAACAATGGTTGGGTTCATTTGTTGAACTCATGATGTAATAGTTTAATCTGACTCATCGCTCTATACGTGTACCTCTGCCCTTATTTTCCCATCTTTCCTGTCACTCTCTGCTGAGCAGTATAGTACCAAATGAAGCAGAAATCTAAAAATAAAACCATCTCATCACTAAAATTTTAATAGAAATGTGAGAAGAGAATAAAAACTATTTATCAACCGCCCAAACTCCTTGTTAAATACAAAATATTCTCCACTATAATATGTGTCCCTATTGTGTCTGTGTGCGCGAGGCTTTGAAACCCAATACCTTCTTTCATTGAGTGTTTTTCACTTTTCTGAATAAATTATTTAATAGACCTGAGTGTGGTGACTTACGATACAAATGAGCAGCTTATTGTTCTTCATGTCCCCTGTGTGCTTGTTAGCATGGTAATCAGGTTAGTCTGAACTTGAGACTTCCTGTGAGAGTTGATTCATGCAAGAGTTTACTGAAGGGGGAAAAAAAGAAAAACCAGGCCAAGCCAATACCAGTATTTTCAAACCAATCCAGTCTAGTGCACATCTAATGTATAATGGTACATTTCCGACATAGGTTTTAAAAACAAGTTTGTCCTTACTCTAAAGTTTTAGCATGGTGACAAATGACAACAACACAGTAGAAGGTCACGCAGTTAAGAGCTGCATTATGTCCTGATTTGATCGACAGGGTAATAACAACTGTCACATGTTCGTTGGGGGGAGTGGTTGCTCAGTGTTTAGTAAAGTTCACTTGGGTGTAGTTGTGAGACTCTTCTTCAGCAGTCTTACGGCTTCAGGGTAAAATCTGCTCCAGTGTCAAAATGCTGCCGTGCCATTTGCGAGACAGCAAGGGACAAAACACTTTGTGGTTTGGGGCGGGTTAGATTGCCGGTGTTGCTTTAAGCCTCCCTCCCACACTGCTTCGTGTAAATCTTCTGTACAGGTGGGAATTAGCAACAGCAATGTAGTGGCCATCTTTTGCGAGGCAGTGGAATCAGATGCCATGCAGCGCCCACACAAAGCTGCGGAGCAGCAAAAGTGAAAAGATTTTCTTCTCTATTATGCATCTTCTCTCATGTGATGACTTCCACAGCTTCCTCGGGTTCGTGTTTTCCTGCAAATGATGCTCCTTAGCGATGTAGTTTTTCGAGGAACTTTGTCATCTGCGAGCTCCTCATCAAGCACATATGGGTGGTTACTTTCTAGCTTCTTGATGCCAAGTTTCAGCTCTTTTGTCTTGTTGTCGTCACAAACCCCCCCTGCAGGCTGACTCATTACAGTGTACGAATTGGCTCATCACTTTGGTGTCATCTGCAGACTGACACCAAAGTCCTCGGCACAAGTATAAAGTGCGTATGCTCATGTTGCTTCACAAAGGAAAAAAATCTGACCAGTGACCATAATGACAGGGGATGGAGAATAATGATATGCAGGACAATGGGGAAAAGCCAGCGCTTTATTAGAGAGATTCAGCCCTCAAGCCAACAAATCACTCCTCTACAGTGACCTCTTACAATGTGTGATTTAGTAATTGACATTCCCCCTCTCATGTTGATCCTGGCTTCTGGCTAGTGGTTCACTCAGCAGTATTCACACCATCCAATTCAAGATGTCTTTAATCAGAAACACTTTGGCACCCTCTGAAAGGCTCAGGCGATCAAATGGGGACGTGGGTAAGCTTGTCAAATTTGTGAAACAAAATTATTTGTTGGTATAGATTTATATTGTGTCTCTTGCTATATTAATTTCTTGAAGCAACCTTTGTCATAGAGATTAGACTAGATTTCTCGATGGCGTGATGCACCCAGCAGCGTGGTCTTGTTTTAATGGTTACAAAAGAAAATTGTCGCCATTAAAACAGCGACTGACAATAAAGTTTTGCCAAAGGAAAAATAGTTTGAAGTTGAGTCCCAGTTTCCTTGGCTATCAGCTTTTGAGTGCTTCTCAAATGCACAGCTCCATAGCCAATTAATGGGGATGGATGGAAAGATTCGTCTCTGCAACATCACAATCAAAAGATCCTTTAGATGTTCAGCAGTTCACGAGACGAAACCATAATGAGACACAGTCGATCACCGATCATCACGGCAGAGATTACAGTGCTGTCCTATGATTTATGGTTGTACTTTTGTGTTTGTGGCTTGTTTTCACATCCATCCATCCCAAAGTTGTTGAAGAGATGTCTTTTACGTCTTCATTGATAAAGCTTAAAACTGAAATGCACACAGCACATGGTGTGTTTACTGTCAAGCAGAAATGTTGGGGAGGACGTCATCGCTCCTTGCTTGGCGCTTGCAGACTGACACTTTTAATACTACTGCCAGAGAGGAAATATGGTAGGTGACCTAACACGGAGGCTTACTACTGATGGTCACAATGAGAAGGCTCAGTGTCAAAGCCATTATACAAGCCTCTGAGAAAATACACACACAGATCAACCTCTGCTGGCATGCCAAGATTTTTGACTCCACAGACAGCCTTCGGGGAGATTTTCCCTTTTTCATCAGCTTTTCTCTTCTTCTTCCTCCAACCAGAACCAGTTAAAAGATCGGGATTTGATATGCTGTCACTCATCTCCTGCCTGATTTGGATGACAGGCGGGTTCGTGAGCCGCCGTGGAGTTGATGCAAACCAAGCAGGGAGGAAATTTCCGAGGCTTCGGAAGATTCCCCACTGAGCAGAGAGGCAATCATTAGGAATTAGAAAGAGGAGGAGGAAGAGGGAAAATAGTTCAGGGGAAAGGGGAATAAATTTAATGGCAAGTCAATAGGTATTGATTTTTATGTAAATTTCTACACAGCAGAGGAGCGCCTGTTCATGGGCTATCATGATCCAAAATAAGGCTAAAACAGATGAGGGGATAGTATCACTGCCTACTACTTTTCACTATTCAGTTTCTCATTCACCGACTTCACCTTCCTCTGTCTCATTCTCTTCCTCTCTCATTCTCTCCCTCCCTTCTCCATCCCCTTTGTATTACTGCCAAGCAGTCAAATGGATGTTGGCATATTTTAGAGCCCTGTTGTCCAACTCTCTCTCATGCGCAGGCCAAGTCCGTGGCTCAGCAGAGTGCAACTTGGCAGCCGACGAGACAAGCACACAAAAGCAATTAGCCCGGCCACCAACAGTCGCTTGGAGAACCGTGCATTCGTTCTGTTCCCGAGTCAAATAGAGAGTGTTATTTATATCCAAAGGTCAGAACCCTCCCTGTCAGAGGATTTCAGATCTGCTAATGTGGGACGTTTACACTGCGGGCACACACAAAAAAACAGAAGAAGTCTAAGCAGAGTGATGTTAAAAGGGCAGGGCTGTGACAATGCCACCTCCCTCACACATGCACAGCAGAGGTTGAAGCTGGGCGGTGTTAAAAGATCAGGATTTTAACAACCCCCCCCTCTCACACACACATGCAGATGTACAGTACAGCACACGGGAACGCGCACCCGAGCAAAGAGGTCAGTCAAAGCGGCGCACTGTTAAAGGCGGCGGAGTATGACAACCTCTGAGGGGCTGACCGCCCTTGCTGTCAGAGAAAATGACCCTCATCTCACAGTCTTTGTTCCGAACAAGAGAGGAAGCAAAGTGGACAAAAATGACAGCGGAGCCTAAGAATAGTATGTGCTGCTGGGATACCTGAGAGTAACTGGACCAATGTGACGTGCTTCGCATGAATGTACTGTCAGGGTTTCAGTGCAGGGTTGGCGAATAGTTGTTCCTGAGTCTGAGATTGTGGGGGTTGTGTGCGAAAACTAGCAGCTAAGGTGTGAAAATTGATAGTTGAAGCTAAATATTCATCATAACAAGGTTTCCCACGGTGTCCGTGATGTAAATCGTGCTGTTTTATGACTTTCCTACACGCAAAATGGTACTCCTTCCTGGTTTAATAGTTATTTTTCTGCACAAAGAGGAAACGCTGAGACTGTTAAAGTCTTGTCCATTCTACCACGTGTAAAATTCCCAGGGGGTCCTTGACCTCTGCAGAGAATATTTCCTGATATTCACTGTTTCAAACATAACCCCTGAATAATTTCTTGATATTCCAGAAATTCAGCAACTCATACAGCTCTATGCTTTTCTTTTATTATTTAGGTGCTGTTCAATAAATAACAAGCCTGATTTGTAGAAAATGATTTTCCGCATTGTAAGACGAACACTGCTGACAAACTGAGACAGCACGCAGGCATTGAGTGTTGACGTGTCTAACCGCGGACTGATCTGAATTTGCAATGCATCCCTAAGACGGCAAGATCTGCGCTGATCCTTGAGGATAACTGAGTACGGCATTAAATGTGGTTTATAGCTGGTTCCCTTGAGATCGCCCATAATGCTCGGGAATTTCTTTAGCTCTGGTCTAATTGATAATTGCTTCATTAGGGTTGCCACCTGTGGGATTTTCTACACTTCCAGCAGAACATTTAATTATGAACACTTATTTTTCTTATTAAAGCATGACCCTCACCTTTTATTTAGCTTTTAGAGGTTTCACATCATTGTTAAAATACTATTAGATTAAGATTTTAAGTCTCTGCGTCTCCAGCTGGAGCATCAACTGCTAATACAACTTGTGATTTATGATGACCACTCTTTTTCAGTGAGCAGAGGGCCTGGAGCCGACGATGTCAGTCAATACCTGCAATATTGCCTCATTTGCAGCAGCTGTCAAAGTGACTTACACACGTGCACACTCATACATACACATACACACACACACACACACACAAACACACCTCCCCCCACTGTCAAAGTAAATTGGGTGCATGTTCTCTAAACCCTATTTATGGGTCTCCCATTGTTTTTCTTGATGCAGTGTCTGACACAGGGAAGAAAGGGCAAAATTCATCCACCCATCATCCGGGGAGAGAGGGAAAAAAATATATGTATTTGAAGCTGAGAGAGAGAGAGAGAGAGAGATGGACCGACAGGACAAAGAAGACAGAAAGGTTGAAACAGACTGGCAGGCAAAAGAAAGAAATAGATGGATAGAGAGACAAAGAGAGAGAAGGTGAGACAAACACATAGACAGACAGAGGGATAGACTGTCTGCCATGAACTCAGCTGTCACTCCCCCCACTTCCCCCACCTCGGCTTCCTGTCACTCACAGCTGATGACAGCCCCCATCCTGTCTCTGCCTTCGTCACCTCAATCACACAAGGACCTGATACTGTCATCACACTCTGAGCGCCATATCAAACTAGTACACTGCTATGTGTGTGTATATGTTTGTGTGTACCTGATTGGGTATGTGACCCCTTGCTGGGGAAAGAATGTGTGTATGTGTGTGCGTGCAAAAGCCTGATTGTGTGTCTGCAATTTGACAAGCAAGCCTTGTTGAGAAAAGTCTGTCTGACTGTCGGTCTATCTGACAAGCTCCCATTCTGAGGAAAGCCTATGGATTAGGCCGGGCCAACAAATACACCCGTCGTAAATCTCCGTTGCTTACACCGGGACAGCCAGCGCTTCGATCTCAGGGCTGCAATGAATACAGATCCAAATCTGTGATGTGGGATTCCAACTCTTTGCCAAAACTCCCCCAAATATGTTTGGATGATTGATACAAAAAACGAACTGATGGATCAGTTTTTTTCTGATCCAGAATCTTTTTTCAGAGACATATCATATATGTTATGTATATTTCTATAGTTAAACCGACAGACATCGGTCAGTATCGTCTACAATCAATACTTAATCAATAGTTGATGTTGGGAATAATCGTATAAATGTTCGGATCTGATTACAGCTCCATAAAACAGTACATTAAATCCTGTATGTAGTGTAGTTTCTATCTGACACAAATTATGTGGGAAACACTGACTAGGCCTACCTACATTTTTTATCTTGAAAATTTTAAATCCCGTATCCTGTATGATAACGTCTTATTTCACATCAAACATAAAACGTCAAAGGGATGCTCGTAGTGCCAAACCCACTGAGAATCAACATCAAATTTCATCTGCTTTCTCAGGCTGTGATCAGACTGTATCGTGGATTCTCACCGCTCTCATCAACCAGCTCCACAACACCAGTAGACAGGCAGAGTGTGCACTACCTGCCTAGCATTAAATGCTCAGTAGAGCTGTGACTGGTATATAAAACAAAGTCTACAGTCATGTTAAATTAAAATGTTTGACCTAATGATGATGCTAAAGGAGAAATGAAGGGATCACCTAAGTTATTACAATTTATCTTGAGGTGGACTTGAATGTGTATACCAAATTTCATGACAATCCATCAAAGGGGTTTTGAGATATTTCCCTCAAAACCCATGTCAAACCAATGTCAACCTCATGGTGCTGCTAGAGGAAATGTCAGGGGATCACCCAAGTCAGTGGGACTCATTCTCTGGGGACCATGAATGAGAGTTATTTATGCCCCCTAGTGGTCAAAACTCACTTAATGCAGGTTTTGTAAGTAGGCATTGAATGGTGGCACACAACATCAACAGCTGACAGCTTTAATACAAGGACAGACATGGTGATAGACACAAAGCACCTGCACAGTTAAGGAGAACTGCATGAAGGAGGTGAACGTTGACGACTACTTCTGAGCCCTTAAAAAGTGGCACTGTAGGCTTTAGCCATACTTTTCTACTTCTATGTGCACTGAAATTATCATGTACATACTTATCCAATCAGGAGTCATGAGTCCAGTCATGTCTGGGTGGCGGGCCAATAAAAAGGTGGCTGCTTCCCATCCACCAACGCTTCAGCAATTAGCAGAACAGCAGGACTTATAGAACGAGAGTCATCATGTGTAATATCATTTTTTCACAGTCACCTCCTAACGGGGCTCTACTGGCTTAGGGGGGTGAACTCGATGACTGCACCCCTGCTGCGACACAGACACGATGACACTTCAATCATCATGTAATAGGTCAACGCTCTCACAAACATATGGTAGATGCAACTTGATGCCGCACTCTGCAGAAAGCCTAACTGACTGTAGAAGCTGTGCATCAGTCACACACCCCGACCCCTCCTTTTTGCCTCTCCCATCACCGATGTCCTCCACCTGACCAACACATATAGGTCTTAACAGTGCACATACACACAGCAAGCCTGTCACTAAAGCCACCAACCCAGTAAGTAAAAGTGAGTGAAAGCACAATTGCTCAATAGGCAAGGCAGAAATAAAACACCTGAAGTGAAAAGGCTAACACAAACGGTATTTCTTGATCCAAATGAGCTTCAATTGCCATTACAAGGAAGTCAAAGAAGAATCCCCTCCTTAGCTGTGTCCAAATACAGGGGCCACATCCTTTGAAGGGCGTGATCTACATTGGCATAGCTTTTAATAAACTCAAGGATAGCTGCTGGACGTCCTCCTCCCCCGATACAAGACGGCCTAGCCTAAGTTGAACTCCAGCCAACAATGGAACATGAGCAGAGGGGCTGGACATAGCAGCTTCCGCCAGATTTAGAAGATCAACAGTGACCGTTTTCCTGAGCAGGACGAACTGCACTTCCTAATCTGTGACCCATCGAGTTCTGTTGAAGGATCACTGCATTCATCGCCTTCCAAAACCCAATTAATCACACTTTAAAATAGACCCTTGCTTCAGCCATAACCAAAGTGGTTGGGTAGTTGTTTTTAAGTGTTGTGTTCACATCTGCTCCTTGTCCTTCCAGCTGTTTTCACTGCTGCTCGCTTGGCCTCTGTTTTGGCCGCCCCCCCCCCCCCCCCGAACCTTCCCAAGGCGTTGTTCTTGCGCTATCAAAGTCCATGCACATATTCAGAGAAATGTCCTTCCCTGCCCACGCAGGTTGTCCCATTTTTAAAATATAAGTTATGGATTTATTCATTAACTTTCATTATGTCCACTCAGAGGACACACGAGGAGACAAAGAGGAGAGGGGCTTGTGTGTGTGTCTGTATGCTCGTATATGGACAATGATGTGGAGGATTATGGCTAACCTTTAGTTTTGGCCATTTTAAGATGATTAATTTGCCACTGTGTTTTTAGCTGGAGGGCAGATGCAAGCAGAGAAAACTTATAATTGCCTCAGTACTGCATACCCTTCTCAATGTCAAGCCTATGATAGAGAGCCCCTATTCAATAATGCCTAATCTAGTAGGGATTTAATCAGAAAGCTGATACAGTTGAAAAAACAGTGTGAGGTCGTTATTATACATTAAGTTATTCTCCTTCCACTGACATGTTTTGTGGTTTGTTAAGGCTTTTCATACCAACACACAAAACCTTCTTTTATATCTTATCTTGTCTAATATCTTGTAAAAGGAAAAAAACTCAAATTTTGGAATTATGTGGAACAGTATGTTGGCTTTGTTAGCTGCCTATAAGATTATGTTTCACAGAATTCTGTATTATATTATTACTTTGTCATTTTTTGGTCTTTACATACAGAATATCCCTTGACTCGCTGTTTCCATTCTAATGGAATTGCAATCTCTGGTCTCACTGACAGATCCCTTTCCTGCACGGTTCATTTAAGTCTTAAAGGGGTATTCCAGTGATTTCGTAACGCACTTCCATAGAGTTTGGGAAGTTAAGAGTGACAGATTGTTTTTTTTAAATGCAACAGAGGCAAAGATATCCTGACTTTTAGCCCCTCATTTGCATGTTTACCTACAATGTCCATTCAAACTGTTCATGCTATTATCAGCAGTAACAGTGTAGCACCAGTGTGTCCTTTTTGTTTCCTTTGTTCACAACAACCCCTTTAATTTCCAATATATTCTTATGAGGAAAAATACATTTTAATGCCTGATATCTTAAGTCCTGTTAATAGTATACATGTTTCGATCTGCTTCAGCTAGTGTGACATCTCCAGAACAGTAGCAATTAAAAACAGCAACAATATGAATAATACCAGTACAGCACACGTTGCATCCATCCTTAACCATGCTATTTTATCCTCGTCTTGTTGCACTCGTCTTGTGCAATCCTTGTCCTTATTTGCATTTTAATTCCTGTGCTTGTGCGGCTCGGCGTGGCTAATCCTGTGCTAACCTAAATGAGGCCTGTGTTCTCAGCTAAAGAGTGTGTGTTCCTGTCTCGGCCTCGCCGCTTCACTCTAAAAACCCCTTTTTCGCTCCTGTCAGAGACGCACACGTACTTTTCCCGTACTACGTGAATACACTCGCACGCAGGCGATCCCACACACACACACACACACACACACACACACTGACAGCCATGTAAGCATGAACACACAGACAGGCAGACACGCACATTCATCAAAAGGGCTGGAAATCTTTATTTCTCTCTCAAGCACACCACATAACCTCATTTCTTCTTTTCCCGCAGCATCATATCTTGGTGAAGAAGACAAGATAGCCAATTAAATCAATCCTCGCACCTTGTGTATATGCTATGCAAATACTCCTGCAGCTGAGGGAAGGAAAGGGGTGACACACTCTGGCTCTCAGCTCCATCTCTCTCTCTCTCTCTCGCTCCTCTACCTACAGTAAAAAGGTGCTTAGATGGAAAGAGGATTACAGCTTTGCTACCCACCTGAGACGCCTGTTGGGGGCTTTATTGTGTTTGTGCGTGAAAAGCCCTTTTACTAAAGTGCTGACGAGCCATGGCGAAATGCCGAGACAGAGTGAGAGAGATGCAAATTGTGCTGTTGGAGAGTGCATCCTGATTGTATTTAGATAATGCTTAACACAGCAGCTGTTCATTTAGGTGTGAATGCGTGTGCGTTTGGCACGCAATAAAGTATGTGTGTACAATGTGTACATCTTCTTGTGCGAAGTTTGTGTCTGTTCATATATGGGCGGTGCATTTGTCACCAACTCCTGCTGCCTTAAAAGCTCTCCGCTACCATTTGCTATCCCCAGGTCCCAGGCTATGCATTTTTAGCAACCCCTTCACTCATATTTAGCCATTGTTTAAGAACATCTTACATATGTGTCTCTCTTTTCCCAGCCCGAGTTAACAGACTCTGGTCAAATTAAGATTTCACTCAGTTGTTTTAGTGAATTTGGAACAGGTAGCCACTCTGGGCCCGGCTCCTCGTGCACCATTTTGGATCCCACATGAGACTGGAGGAGTTGCTGGGAAAGATGTCAGTTCAAGTATGAATGGTACAGCATGCAACTTGTCAGAAAACACCATGACATGAGCTTTCAGGATCAGTCTGTGCTGAGTTGGTGTTCCATGTTTAACAAGCTGCATCTATATTAATCATGTCATCTGCTGTTCAACTTTGTCCCTAAAAAGTCCGTCAAGTCTGTGCTGTTTCAAGGTTTTTGTCATCGAAGCCATGGCGGCCCATTATGTCTGACAGAATCGTGATGAGGCGGCTGACTCACTGGCCGTAACATCAGGTGTTTTCAAACCTTGTCTTTCCCTATTGTGTTTGCTGTTTGGTCAAGGTTGCCGCCTGCTGTGCTGGCTGCTGGGCCAATCATTTGCCTTAAAACGCTTGTACCGGTGTGTGTCCAAGTGATGGAGAGAGGATGAGAGTTGTTTGTGAAAACCGAATTTTTACTTGGCCCCCGTGAAGTTTTTATTAATAACAGGCTTGGGTCTTTTTTTCCAGTACACAATAAATCATGATTATGTTTGTTGATAACCAGTCAGCCTTTAGTTGTTGCTGACTATGACTTGCTGGCTTTAACTATAAGGGGCACTCCACTGATTGTATATGTCAAAGTTAATTTACTAGTCACAGGGAGCACTACACATCCTGTAAAACTGTTGTATCACGTCTTCTATGGCTCTGGAGGAGCTTTGTCAAAGTCCTTGGAGACTGCAGACTACAGACTCCTGTGTTACAAACTGGGGGCATGGGGTCTGGAATATATAGGCTTTTCCCAGGCAAGTAGGGTCTAACAAAAAGTTTAGAGTTGCATTATGGGAACTTTTTTTTTTTTTTTTTTAACTTGACCCATATTGGGGGCTTAAAGTCAGGATATCTCAATTTTGAACATTCCTTTTGAGTCCTCCAACTTTATGGAAGTGCATTACCAAATCACAGGATCACTCCTTTTTCAGAGAGATTACGAGTTTCAAATGTTTGGTTCAAATATAACGGGAAATGAAGCATGCAGGAAATGAAACAGGTTTTTCAAAAAAAGCTAGAAACCAGCATTTCACATCTCAGTAATTCACATTTCACAAACGTATAATATCTGAATATCTAGTCTGAGTTCATGGTGCAAGCATCTTGTCTGTAATCACTTCTTCACTTTAATTAAAGGAGCCCTGTGGATTTGTCTCATGACTTCCTGCTTAAATTCAGTGTTACTCACCAAAACAATTGTGTGTATCCTTGAGGCCTGACAAACATGCATTTCCTCCATCATAAATATTTGCAAAGGTGATATTTTTTGAATATTTAAAATTATGCATTGTTTACATCCATGTTTACGAGCTTGCTGTCTTCTTCTTCTTCTTCTTGGCCTTTGTTGGCGTATGTATGTCCTTGTGCACTGTGCATGATACAAATAAAACGTGAACCCACTCCAAGACCATGACATATGGTTTGAATTATGAATAATGTTTCATGCTGACCAATTCCGAACCAAGAATCCTATTTCAGACGGATTTAATTTTGTGGTTTAACGCCATGTTCTAGCAGATCAGACATGGAGCTCAGGTTGAAGGTAAATTTACTTAATTTATTTTTCCATCCGGGATGAAAATTAACAGGGAAAAAAACCCCTCACTGCTCTGTAAATTAAATTATATTTCATTCAAGCCACCTGATCTTTGATTTCAAACTTCTGGGGGGGTTTTTGCCTGGAAAAGTGGCTGCATGTCAATGCACTGAGAGGGAGAAGATGATGACGAATCCTCTCTTCATGTAAGGGCCACTCTGCTAATATTTTGACTGCAGTTACAGCTGCACACACACACACACACACACACACACACACACACACACACACACACACACACACACACACACACACACACCAGAAAGGACAGCACAATCTATTGCCAGCCATAAAGTTAATGCTTGTCTGTTGAGTAAATGTGGGCTAACTATTATTAACCCAAATCATTCTGGTTTGCCAATGCATAAATGTTTAATCTATGAGTATCACATGATGATTTACACTGAGGGGAAGTGGGGATAAAAAAGCCACTATTTTTTGCTCTCTTTTTTTAGATACAGCACAGTCGGAGTCCTAGCACTCCTCACTCATCATCATTAACATGGCTTACAGGAGAGACCGGGGCAATGCCTCATTTGCCTACCACTTTGTAACCCTATTTAGCTCCCCACCCACCGGCACACACAAGCCATCATCCACTCTCTCTCTACCTTTGACACACGCACCCCCTTTCGCATCCGTTATTTCACTTTCACACATGCCTGGCACGGCCACAGGTTGTGCATCCAACAGGACCCGGCAGTGGCAAGCGTCAGTGACTGTGCTGCGGCCCATTTAGCATTCTACTCAGCCTCCACTCTCAGGACAGCGGGCTCTGCAGGGACATCACAGTGTTAGAGGCTTTTAACATTCTATAGACGACTCAGCACTGAGAGAGAGAGGGGGGGGTAGAAATACAGCGATGGAGAACAATAGTAAAAGCAGAGAGAAGGGTAAGAGAGGAACGTGGATGATTTTGAGGACAAGGAGAAGTAAAAGGGGGGAGACGAAGAGACGGCGGGCACTTTTTTGTTTGTGTTAAACACTGCAAAGCAAAGCAAAGGAAAGGAAAGTGTTCCTGCGTCGATTCCCGAGTCACAATTACGGTGCATAGTAGATTGTGTGAGAAAACTGGATTGTGTTGTGAATGCATGGGTGAACAATGTGTTTTTCATCTTTATCCTGCCAGTGACATGACTTGTGTTGAAGCTGGTTAAGTGTCTGGAATGACAAATTGCGTTGTAGTGTGCAGATAGTCGAGACCATATTCAAATACTGTCTGATACTCTTAATATTCTGTGCACTCAGCCTCCCATACAGATGCATGTTGGGGGCGGCGGAGCTGCTGCTGGTGAGCTATATGCCTGTGGTTGGAAAATCTAAACTTTTGCAATTTTAAATCATTGCTGAGCTACAATTCTTATCAATCAATAGCTTTTAGGCCTAATAGGCATCAAGAGAGAGAATGATGAGCTGGCTGTACTCTCTAAGTACTGTCCTTGAATGCTCATGTACCCGTAAAGTGATACATAATGGTGACCTACAAAACTACAAAGCAAAAAGTATTATGTTCTACTCTCTATATAGAAACCAGCTCCATAGGAAACCTTTTATTGTAAAAATGACTCACTGTGCTGTGTTACACCTGAAGTGTCAAAACAAACATAGACAAATCATGAGCATAGACGTTCATTCTTGACCTTGGGATTAGTATGTGTGACAAAATAGCTAAATATATCCTCTGGGGTTTGTGGAGACCAAAACAAAGCTAAAAGGAGAGTGAATATGAACCAGAAATACGACTCCAAATGAATGTTAATATTGCTCTGTGCCTACAGGATGTGTAAATAGATAATTGTTTGCTAAAATGTTTGTCATAAGAACCTTAAAGACAGCAGTCTTATAGGCGAGTGTATTTTAAAGATACAGAAAGCCCGACACAAACACAACAGAGGATGATACAGTACCACAGTTCAGTATGTCCACTCCCTGTGAATCTCTTGTACATGGGGATGTGATTTGAATACTGCTTATTAAGTCATAATCCACTTGTAACAATGGAAGCTATATAAGGAGGTAATTACTGAATGCAGAAATATGCTGTAGAATGGCTAGCTGTGATTGAGGAGAATGAAGTCCTGTCCTCCTTAAACATGATGGGTTTTGAAGGCTGTTTCTGGTATTTTTAAATAACCAGATATCTATAAATTAAACCTTTTTCAGGCACAAACTATTAAAATTAATTCAAATATAATAAAGGGATTCAATATTTGTGCACTAGAATTATATATGGGGGAGTGAACATTGACTGACAATGTAATCAAACAGTTAAATGAATTAAGAATGAGAATATTTATTCCATTGCGGCAAAATGCTGGCCTTAAATAGATTAAGAAATGGGATTTCATAAAATAACAAACTATATGTAAACTGTAGAGGCTTATTCTAACAAAGATTTTTTAATCAAATATATTAATTAAGTTAAAACGAAATTTACAAGATTAAAAACTACGTTTATGTATCGACTGTGACAATAAAAGTTGAGCAATACAATGATCTGTTGCCACGCCTTATCTCATAAGGTGAAGAAAGCGAGTCCTTGATGTTCACTGATATTTCTGCACCACACTTTTCAGAGATCGCCTGTCACTCCTGTCACTCAAAGCGTGTGGGCGGGACTGTGATGCCTTTAGCCTTCAATTCTATTCTTTTGTTCCTTTGTTCAGCCAACAGTTCATCTTTTGGTTTTCCTACGCAAACTGCTTTCACCTCTAACTGAAACATGAAACATGTTGCTTCAAGGGGATTCTTTTCTGACCCCATTTAGACACAAACATTTATTAAATGCATATATGTGGGATGTGTTAACCTTACTGTGGCTTTAAATTGTCATCAGGTACATAGATACAGGCCACCCCACATATGCGTTTGATAAAATCCCCTTCCAGTCTTCACCTTCTATCAGCAGTGGTCACCTTTGTGTCCTACAGACAACATCCTGTTGGTATATTTCCATGAGTTGTTGGCCCAGGGAGCAGCACCAGGCACAGAGAGCGCTATATCAGTGTTTTGAATCATATTAAACCTCTAATGTAGACTTATCTGCTCGCTAGAGGCTACAGTAGCTCAGGGAAAGTTACTGTATACTGGCCTTTCACCAGTCCCAACTGGCTGATTAGCATTTTCCCCTCGGCCACAGAGTTCAGTACCTGGGCTGGTGCCATATTCAACACTAAGAGCTGGCTTTATATTTTCAAAGGTCAGAAATGCACCAGGAACAGAAATGTACAGATATTTTCATCACAAGAACCAGCATGGAAGTTAATATAGTTCATAAAATACATAAAAAGGGAAAGGAAATAACATTTCAGCATGAATGATAACACACAACAGAGGTTCTCTTTTAATTCTAATGATAGAGAATTTGTTTTTGGATATTCAAGCATGAGTGCAAAAAAAACTTTACTGTACAGCGTTTGCTTGAGGCCAGTGTCCTTCTTGGTCTAATCCTGCAGTTTTGTGTAGGATAATCAATTTATGATAACTAAAATCCTAGACATCATAGTTACTCATCCCTTCTCCTCGTCTGCCTCTCCTGTCTTGTACCCTCTGGTAAGGTAATTCTGTTTTCTATCTGCGAATACAATCTCTCCCTCGTCTTCTGCCTTTCGATTTATCACCCAGCCGTCTCCTCCTCACAACGATGCTCTGATTTTCCTCTTCTCCTTTCACCTCTCTCCCCGTGTCTCCCCTCCTCTCTTAAACAAACTCAGTGTGGGTGTGATTGGGCCTAAATTTGCATTAACAAATCGCGCAGGCTGTTGCAGCTCGGCGATACTTTTTACGGATGATTCAGCTTCAGGTGTGTGTGTGTCTGTCTCTGTCACATCGACGCCGGGAGTGTCTGTGTGTCGACTTCCCTCTGCGGGCGTCCTACTTCCCAGCCACCAGTCACACCCCCACACACACACATCCACACACACAGTCTTACACATATCCAAATGTGCTTGACGTATTAATGCTTTTGGAAATATTAGCGCGCCTGCCAAGGATTACTCCATCTGCAACAGCCCCTTCCAACCCTAATGAGAATTCATGTTACATTTTAAACAGCCAAGACGACGTCGGCTGCCTCACTATCATCTTTTCACTCCTTTCAGCCCCATATTCCTATTTGACTCTGAGGTGCCAAATTCAAATTCATTTCAGCGAGAAGAAAGCACATTCTAAAATACCTATGAAGCAAGAGAATGCACTTAATCCAGCAAATATGTGCACTGTGTTAGTTTTGCAGTTTAATGGAGCAACTGTATTATTCAGATAGGACGGTCTCAAGGTTTGTACAAATGAGAAATGGCAAATGAGCGTGAAGCCCGGGCAAAGTTTCAACTCGCATGACGACTTAAAAGTACACTCGGCTTTCCAGAAGAGATCCAAGCGAGGCTCTGGTTATGAATATTAGTGCGAGAGTAGTGTGAGTATGTGCGCTGCATGCATATGTGTCTATTGTACTGAACAATAAATACTCTTGAAATCCCTGAGAGGTTCTGTGTATTAATAAGCTTGTGAGACTGTGAGGCTCAATATGCGTTAGTGTGAGTGTCAACATAGGTGTCTATCAGCTGAGCGCCTCTGACAAAATAAAAGACAGGCGGAGGCAAATCTTCAGCAGCTCTCCACTCGCTCTGTTTGTTTGATTCTTCTCTTTCTTTGAAAGCGTGAACAATTAGCAGGACACCGGCGTGATAAAAGGGAGGAGAGGAAATGAAAATGAGAGCTGATGTGAAAGTAAACATGTGATTCCTCCCTGCTCCTTTTGATTTGTTTGTTTTTTCAAAATCAGATCCAAATTAAAATCAGTCAAAATGAATCCTCGCAGATGAAGTTCCTACATTAACATTTCCAGCTTGCAATACATACTTTTATATCTCCTTTTTCACTCTGCGTGTGTTGGTTGTGTATACATGTATTTAGTTTACTTTGGCCCTATGCTACCTGAATAAAAGTGGGTGACATTTTCAGCAAATTGCCCAGCAAGATGCCTTAAATGACACTGAATTTACCTGGCATACCTACCTATTTTGTATTTTTAATTTTTTTCTTTCCTGCAGTGAGATTTGTTCCATTGTAATGTCACCAAAAGCACTGCTGTATCACATCTTTCCTTCTCAGTCGAGTCTAGCAGCTGAGTAAATAACATGAAATTTGTTAAATTGCAGTACAAAATCAACACCATCTTTAACAACCAGAGAATATATCTCTTGCGTTGCGAACATGGCGGGAAATGGTGGCTATATATTTCAAATCCTCAAGCTTCAGACTTCCTTTCCCCTGTGAACGCCACATTACATTAGCTACAGTATCTGTATGGGTAGTCGACTCATCTAAAAGTAAGTTAGCAAGTTAACGTTACATTAGCTAACGTTACTCCATAATAAACATGACTAAACGTAATTGAATAAAACTTTAATATGTTTCCTAGTCTGTGAAGATAATTACCAAACTATATATTTAGTTATTATTTTGACTAAGGGACCCTGTAGCGGCAGAAATGACATACTGTGCGTTTAAGTCCATCCCTGGTGCCATTCTCAAGAACCTATCGTATTCTTCCAGTACCTGAAGTCACATTTCAACAACAACAGTAAACACCACAGTGAAGATTACACTGACCCTGTTGCAAAAACTTCTGAGATCAGGATAAAGAGAATCCCTAAATATCAAAATAACTAACAAGTCCTAAATGAGTAAAGCTTCTCAGAAAAAAGAATTCAGACTTCAGAGATTGTTTCACATTTCATTAAAAGTAGATTGAATTCATCTCTTTGACTTTAGTCTAGCCTGGGTTCCCCATACCTAATTTGCATACCCTTCACTATGACTCTCCCAACTGATCTTAGATGCACCCTGTTTCCTTGTGATCATCATCACGAAGTCTCTAGAATTTGACTGCAGTTCACAAATGCATTTGATTGGACATGATTAAGGAAGGCACAGGCTTGTGTAAATGTAGCCCACGCTTATTCAGTACATATGAGAGCAAAGCCTCAAAACCTCCAAGAGAGAATTATGTCAAGGTATCTATCGTTCTAGGAGGAATATAAAGACTTGCTAAAGTAATGTTCCCAGCACAGCAGGTGCCGTTGGGAAAAGGTAGACGCTGGGAAGCACCATGATTTAAAATGGGGAGGTGATGACGAACATAAGGGTAAACTTAACCGAGCTTCAGAATCCCTCTGCCTGCAGAGATGGAGGAATCTGCCAGAGGGAAAACCCATTCCAGTAGCTCTCCATCAATCACCCCTTTATGACACAGTAACCAAATGGAAGCAACTCCTGAGCGAAAGGCAAAGAGCGTTCTGAGAGAACTCGGCAAACCATTTTACCAGGGGCTTTTAGGCCCCATTTACACCGAGCACTAACATGTGATCTGTATCTGGATACATTACCTGGATAATGACTTTCGATCCACAGCCTTTTGCAGTTACACCTGGTCCACATGAGTGTTCTTGTTATCTCAGGAAGACTTGCTAGCTACTGCTACTACTTGTGACCTTTGAACTTGCTGGGCAGATTTTTTATTCTTAAGAATGTGGTCACACTGTACGGGTTGTAAATTAAACCTGGCTGAGACCACCTCCAGATGTGTACGTGATGTCGCGTAAGGCCATGTTGGTTGGGGCAGTCGATATTAACATAACACACCAGAATCTGTAGAGTTGAGTGAATCAAGTGGAGTTGCATTGTGGCTAATGTCGGCACCAGGAAGAAGAATTTGAGAAAACCAGAGATATTTATGATATGTACATAAATGGTACTCTTTTAATGTCAGTGTAAATGGGGTCTTGAAGGCCAATTGCTTCATCAGGCAAAAATGATGATCACATGATGATGGTAGCAATGTCATGGTGCCAGTCACACAACCAGGCCCAAACTAAATATTAATTGCTTCTGTAGATGGATGCAATATGCAAAGTTTGGCGGATGGTGCATGAAATCAGTGAATGAAATGGGGGTCTGACGACGCCACACCCTCCACTGAGCCAATAAACTGAGACAAATCTAGAGGACATCCTTGAACAAAACCCGCTTCAGAGTGCACACAGCTTGAGACTGGGATGAGGATTCACCTTTTAGCACAACAATTCAAGCACACAAGACGAGGCTGGAGAGGCTTCAGGACGACAACTCTGAATGACCTTGAGTGGCCCATCCACAGCCTGAACACCACTGAAAACATTTGGAGAGACTTTTACATCACAGTACGGAGATGTTCAGTCCCCAGACCCAGTTTTAAGTCCCACACTTTGACTAAAACGTTCCTTTGGATGTTATTATCAAGAGCACAAAGAGAGCTTCCAACTGATTATACAGAAAAGCTGATACTCAATGATAATTTAACCATTTTCTTTTACACATCAAACAAATAAATATATCCTCGTCCTTGAAATCTCCCACAATAATCTCCATACGAAGCGTCTCCTGTGCGGCCCTGGCTCCAAGGTTGACAAACTCTCGTGTTTTTTTTCCAGCTGTAGTCCAACTTTGCTCCGCAGAAATAAATTAATGGCAAAATCCCAGAGGGAGCTTCCTAAAATAAAAAGAAAATCAGGAGTGGAAAAAAAAGAGACAAGGTTCTCAGCTTCATGAAGCGGGGGCTTTTGACAGGTGGAGATGAGACTGGCCTCCTCTTTTCTTTCACCTCTGCTATTAATTCCCCTTATTGGGCTTTTCTTTCTGATCTGTCTCTTTTCGCCATCTCTTTTCTTCTCTCCGCAGCGTAAATGACCCTGGAGGGTTGGCAGGCTGTGAGCAGAAGCTAGTCAATCAAGATTTGAGAAGAGAGGGAGAAGATCCAAGACATCATGCTGGATTTCAGACTGCATGCAGGCACTGTGTGTGTGTGTGTGTGTGTGTGTGTGTGTGTGTGTGTGTGTGCATACCAGCAGGGGGTTGTCAGCACAGGTTGGCCTGACACAGGAGTCAGTTTCAGAGGTTGCCTAGGAAATGAGGCGGAAACGATTCCGCTAACGCCATTCTTAAGACAGACAGGGAAAGTGACTTTGGGGAGTTAACAACCACACTCACAAAGGACTGGCTGAGCCAAAGTTAAAAAAGGACGTTTTATTTATATATATTCCGTTTTTTCTCTTCTATGAGAGTTTGGAGGAATGACCTAGACTTGGACAGAGAATTAGTAATTACCTCTGGAGCATGACGTTTATCTCATGTCGACACCTTGCCTGCATTATACATCCTGGAGACAAAGCAAATTAAAAATGCATGGTGGTCTGGCACCTGCCTAGAGTTCAGGAAGGTGTTTGTTACACAGAGCAGACAGTTAGCAGTAAGTGGAGAAATGGCGGTCTGGTTGATAGTTTTTCAAGTGTTTTCAGCCCGATGACTCGATTCCTCACCTGATGAATGCAGTTCGCAGTCTGGTTTGTCAGTGCTTTTCGGAATCTTGGCGCCATTCACGAGTGATCTTCATGAAAGGTTAGATATACCTGATGTCCAACGAACGTCATTGGAAACGACGGGGCATTCGTCTTCAAGTTAATGAACTCGGGGAGAAATCCAGGTTTATTCCACAGAAGTGAAAGAGGCTGAATCAAAATATGATTAAAAGCTAATTAAACACACCATTAAATCGGCAATGGATGTGGTTGCCTGTAGTGCCCAATGAGGTTCATGTATCACGCCCAGCTGTCCGGCTAAGCGTGGGCTGCTTTCATTTGTCACCACTGTGTGGCTTCAGTGTGGCGTCAGCATTCACAGAAATAGTTTCTGTCTGTTGATCCACTTTCTGCACACGCTGAGAACTCTGATATCTGGTTTTCCGATGCATCACAAAGGCACTACAAATCAGTTTAACCAATTCTGTTACATCTCTTCAAGTCTGTTCTTAATGTATTTCCCAGACGATTTCCTCTGATCAGCTGCTTTATAAAAGTATAACTGGATCCCTGCTGGAAAGCATCAAATAAAATCAGTTTACATGAACTGCAAAAACGCACAACTAAACATTGTATGGGCAAAAGAGCCCCTCTGTGTTCAGAGTGGAATTTCTGCCTGCTTCTATCCGTACCCTGTGTAGATCCACGCAGGGTGTTCTGGTAATTATCTTGTACAATATATAGCAAGCAGCACGCTGTCCTTTTAAAAAATGAATAAGATGCCGTGCAAGGTATTGTAAAACTCTCCCTTCAGACAGTTCCTTTTGATGTAATAATTCTGAAAAGTTTATTTGCTCTTGCCATACATTTATCTTTATGACTTAATGTAACCAAAGTAGAGCAATAAAATAGGTAATTTCCAAATAACCACAAATCAGGCTGGATGTGGATCTAATTTTATTTTGACTGCTAACCTGAAGTGAACTGCTTCGTGGATTAACACATGCTTGTTCGCTCAAGCAAAGACCCTTCATTTTTTACTTCCTTTTTATTTCATTGTCAGGGTCAGTTCAGTCTTTTCACATAACTTCGGTTTCCCCTTCTTTTCTTTTTCAGTTGAAATGGTTCCAAATGAGAACTGTTGACACGTGAAGTATTCAGAGCAAAGTTGACTTTTTTTTTCCCCGGCAAGCAACATTGTTGTGGCGCTGGCCTGTGAAAACCATTTATCTCCAAAATGTCTACTGAATACAATAGTGTTATAATTACTGCAGGATGTAAAGCAGAAGAAAAAATATTCTATACCTGTAAATGTTAGTGAAGCGCCACTCAAACCTGTGTGGGCGGTCGACTCCCCCAGTTTGTGCCGACCATCTTCTAATCTTCCCATCACCATGAAGTTTCCATCCACACACAGACACAGCCATCTGTCACAGAGCCGAACTCAAACTGTCGAAAGTCAAAGTGTCTTTTATGCTGCAAGACAGTTCAGTGAAGCAGCATAAGGAAGACAGACAATTGTTGCCGGGTTTGCCTCAAAAGTCATGTTCGACAGAGACCAGGACGGATACACCTTTTTTCTCTTGCTAAAATTACAAATTTGTGCACCAAATGCTTATTTCTGTACACAATATTCCAATTTTGTTCCCTCCCTGCTCAATGCTTGCGAAGTAATTTCCTTGTCCCCTCGACACGCTATGAGCTGCTTAGAATTTATTGTTTTGTTTTGATACCTGAATATACTTTAGTTCTTATCTGTCAACACTAGTAGAGTACTTTACATCCCTTCAACACATTTCATGTAATAACAGATTCTTTTAGCTTAATATGATATGCCTGTGGATGTCATCCACTTCAGAATTATGACAGGAAGCGTAAAGTAGGAAGAATTAAGGATTCATTTAGGATATACATTTTATGAATTAACTCAATTAAATTTTGCTTAATAAACAAATTATTATAGCATTTATTGATCCCATAAATTAATCATGTGAGGGAACAATTTGGCTCCACAATGTTCTGACAGGCAGCCCAAACTTGAGTTTCCCAAAATCTATATTGCAGTCACATTTCATTTATCAAATATGTCGCTCAGACCCTACAGCCATGCAAGGGGTCAGAGCTAAATGCTGATATCAGCATGGTAACAGGCACACAGTGTCACACAGTGAGCACAAGTTTAGCAGATATGATGTTTACCAGTGGTGTGTCAGAGTGTGGCCCTTGAAAATGGTTGCAATGATATGATGTATACATCAAATTCAGAGTTGGCCATCCATGACCGCAAACACGTTTCTACATGTTAGCCACCACTGATCTGGTCTGTTGTGATGGAGGACCTCTGCACCACGACTACATGGCGTGAAGAGAGATAGCATACAGCTCCATTCATCTGCTGTTTCGGTCATGCACCACCAGAAGTATGCTTACAGCATTACCACATCAACAAATTAACGTAAATATATAAATCCAACCTGATCACTTTGGACAGTCCGCCCAAAAGGTCAAATTTGAAAAGAAAAGTCCGATTTTTCCAGCAGTCTGAATACATTTAAACGCCTCCTGCTGTTGTTTGTTTGTACAAGACAAACTCATGGATTTAATAGACGCTGCTGCCTTAGTATAATATGTTTGGATAGGAACCCGCTGCATATTAACTAGAGGCAATTAGAACAATCTTCTAAAGTCATGCATTTGATCTATGGACTCTTTCCTCTGTGTGAAAGGTTTACAGCGATCCCCCTACTCATTATAGTGCCGGAACATCCTTTGGTATACATGATGTGCTTAGTCCATTACTGTGCCCTGCCATTTTGGTAGTCCCTCTGGGGGGAAAGAAAGTTCACACATATCCTAATTTCAAAAGTAGAAAGTTCACACGCACACACACACACACACACACCGCACGTGTATAACTGCCCTTCGTACCACTATTAAGCATTTGGAGGCGTATTTTTGAAACACACTCTATTCTTTTGTTCTATATTGGAAAAGATGCATAATGTATCAGGCCAACTAAAGCTAATTAACTGTTATGATGGCCTTTTACAGAATGTATGAATAAAATCAATAATAATGCTAAATCTTTACTTACATATTCCACTCATACGCATTATGAATGTTATTAGCTGGTACTTTTTGTGTGTGGCTCAGAGGGATCTTTTAATTCACAGCACAGCGCTGAATAACAAGTACTCCGGCTCTCTCTGGTTGTATTGTAAGGTCTTTTCCCTCCAGTTTTACCGTGAAAAGATTGTGAAGGGAGAAGAAGGAGGTGGAGGTAGAGGAAGGGAGGAAATATTGCAAAACTACAAAGCGCTATTTAGCTCCTCAAACAAATAATGTTGGTGTCAGCGTAATTCTAGAAACACTTCCTCAACCCATCCCAAAAGATAATGACCTGTACACACCTCTCTGACAAGCAAAATAAAAGTACTGTTCTTTTTATTATCTGTTTTTGGCATCAGGGCGTGTTTACAAGACAGCTCCTTATTGTATTTCCTGATCTTATCCTTTGCCCCCTTTCATTTCCGTCTGGCGCCTTTCATTTAGACGCCACGACGCAGCACCTCTCTTTGCCAAGCCTCGTCAAGCCCCGGCGCTTAAATATGCAGTGGCCTCAAAGGTGCTATTTACCTCCCTCCCCATCTCTCTATCACTACCCCTCTCTCTCTCGTTCTCACTTGTTTCTCCCCATCTTTCCTTCCCCATCGCCGCTTCACTCAAAGCTCAAGAGCAACCGGTGCTCTCAGAGGAAATACAGGCCCTGCCAAAGAATTCATTGAATTTGTTGTACAATTGATCCCTTGGAGGCAAGCTGGGGTTGAGAGAGGGATGAGGGGGGGATGGAGGGGCTAGAGGTATGGAAGGGTCAGGAGAACAGGGAGGGAGGGTTAATGTGAAGGGCTGGCAACTGCATCAGGGGAGTCTGATTGAAAATAACACGGCAAAGTCTCAATTGGAACGGATCCTGTTCAAATTTACTCCCTCCTTACCTATCTCCCAACGCTGTGAAGTGGGCAAAATGGGAGACTGCAACAATAGAGAGGTCTGTATTTTCTTCTTCTTTTCTTTCTTTATTTCATAGAAGACGCAATCTTTTCTGGTAATCTCAGATTGTTATACATTATCCCAGGGTTGCACTGTGGACTGAGATTCATGTCTGTACCAACCAACCAACAAACCCCCCAGCTATTAGACTACTAGATTTGGGTCTTGGACACTACAGGTGCAAAGCTCCAGTTCATAAGGACATAGAAACAGGACGCAGACATGTAGAAGTAGTACAGGCTAAGACATGCTTGTCGTCCAAGTTGTTAAACCTGTCGCATGTGTAGGAAAACCTGCGGGGTCCAGTACAATGTTACTATGGAACTCAGTGTACCTCTATCACTGTGATGGATATGCTTTGCGACCCCCCTTTGACACTTAACCACAGGCTTGTCAAGGCTGTCAGCAGGAAATTAAACAATTCTAACATGAGAGGTTTTGGCATTCATAGCTGAAATATCTATTTTATTTCTAATGTTTCAGTCATTTCCTGAGAAATACCACCCAGGATTTCACAATCATCTGAAGGACTCTTGATTTTGCAGAGCAGCAGCTGAGGTTAGCTGGTGCTCCCCTATGCTCGCTCAGACACTTCAACAGGTCCAGGATCCACGGTGCTTCTGCGTGTTCCCAGAGAGGAAAAATGCACCCTTTTTTATACAGCTCTAAATTCTCCTTTGAGATCCTAAATTGATGACTACTATTAGCATAGCTACCATTAAGATGAACATCAGCAATTGGAATCCAATTCTTCATTATATTGGAAGGGATGTGGCTACAACTTTAATGTAGCTTATCCATGTTCGTGTTCGTTGGTTAAATACTGTACAGCTTTGTGATCGTAGGACAGTAAAAGTTGAATGTACATCCCACCCATCATCCACCCACAGGCACACACAGATTCAGTGTTATATCTGCATTCAACACATCTACCCACAGTAATTGAAATCATAATATTCGGAGGCCTCTGACAGGATTTTTGATGGAGTTTCAGTAGAATAGCAGGCTAATGGCTTCCACATAGATTTGATCATTAGAGAGAATGAAAGCTAGCTTTTGTAGGGCGCTGGTGATTATCCACCTGCTCCATTTTGAGCCGAAGAATGATTGGGCCTCCAATTTGAATCTGCATGGCTTGTATTCATGTCAAGGTCCGCGATGTCATCAAAGGGTGTGGAGTGGTGCTTGTTCTCTTGTAGTGAGACACAAGAAAGCCAATCATATTACTCCACAAAGCATAATGATGGCAGCTGATGAGCAATTTATACAAACAGTTTTTTTCAATACACCGCCCATCTTGGCCATCAAATTAGTTGCTTTTATGTTTTATCTGTATTTTTGAATGTTGCTACCCCACAGAGTGATGATTCACCATCATTATCATGAGCATTATTCATATGTCACAAAGCTCTGATGATGTTTAAATGTACCAAAAAAAGCCTTGAAATTATCCTCAACAATTTTTTTCAAGCCTGTATTTTTACTATTTTTTACCTCCTTCCCCGTTCCAGTAATTTTTTTTTCAACATTCAACATTCTTCTATGTTGTGTTTGCTTCTTTTTTTTTAAAACTTATCAGGGGAGATACAGGAAGCAAGATAGATGGTCTTTCCCAACAAGGAGTGGATTCCAAAACTTAAGTTCTAAGGCTTCCAAATTCACAGCAGTCTGTGTTTGGAGAATAACCAAGACCAGCGGCTAGCTGCCTCCCTTCAAAGGCAGTGAAGCAGGAGGGGAGGTGGTGAATAAACCCTAAGTTGAGCCGTGTTTTTGGCATGAAAGGTTTTTTTGTCTTTTATTTCCCTAAAATGTGTCATATTCTTATTCAGCTTATCATGCTTCATGGGTATTCTAAAGGTAGCTAACTCTGGCAGGTTTTACAAGCTGCAAGGCATCCAAGAGGGGCTGAAATCCCTCTCTTTCTTTTTGGCTCTGTAGAATGGTATGTAGAGGGGCTCACGAGCTGCCCCTTCCCATCCGTCTGTGTTGATTGAGAGTAGAGGAGCAGATCCCTTCTGTTTCACTCTCAGTCGGACTAGTTCTCGTAGCGCTTTGAAGTACCTCACCCGGCGCTCTGGCAGCCCACAGGAGACAGATCTCCAGACATGCTAAAAGAGGAGGAAAACTGAGGTGCACGTTCGGCACGCGCTCACCCGTACACAGCTGAGTGCACACGTAAACATACCTCGCCGTGCATTTCTATATGAACTTATTCACATGTGAACACACTTTTGTGTGCTTCCTTGAGCCTGAATAAATGTCTTAGCTCATAACTGCAGGCAACACTACCTACGCTATATTCGCTCTCAATTAATAACAAATGTGGGTGGAACTTACAGTTCATTATGATGATAATCATAATAATAATTCAAGGTTTCATATTTAATTTCAACTTATTTAGAATCTGAAAAGTTTCCAAATTGCTTGCAATGACTTTTAATTGACTCCAATATGTTGCTGCACTTCAGCATCTACGCTGATTCTCTGGCTCGAGTTTCACTTCCAGTCGGCCCCATTGCAATTTAGCCTCGTTCCCCCCCAGTAATAATATTACCATCATTACACAGATGACTATTCCCTCCACTTCTCAGCCTCAAATGCTCCTAAAATCCCCAAATCTCTACCTTGAAATGCACTTCCACAGTGCTGCGAGCTATCCGCCCCGGGCTACAATCCATCGGGGCAATAATTCCATTACTATACAGAGCATAGCATATAAGGCATTGCTTCGGCCTCAAAACACACTGACTCACTGGATTGAAATGTGCCTTCAGTCTGCATTACTTCCACAGCATTCGTCCCCATAGTAGCATCTAGTAGTAACTCAGGATGGGCAGACGTACACACCTACAGGAAACTTGCTGCTCTCTGAGCATTTAAATTTTTCAGCGCAAAAATGCTAAATAAATGACAACGTGTACAGTAAGAGATGAGCTGAATGTCAGCATGGGAGTTATGGTACATTCATGTGCATGTTAGATGTTGTTTCCGCTGTTTGTGAACTGGGACACTGTTTTCTGGTTGGAACTACAATTATGCATGCCAGATGTGTTGTTTCTTTACATATTTTATTGGCCTGCTAATAGAAGCAGGTGCATGCTACTGCTGGTTAGTTGCCAAAGACGACGGGATGACTTAGTG
This sequence comes from Enoplosus armatus, assembly GCF_043641665.1. Classification (NCBI taxonomy): domain Eukaryota; kingdom Metazoa; phylum Chordata; class Actinopteri; order Centrarchiformes; family Enoplosidae; genus Enoplosus; species Enoplosus armatus. The sequence goes on from NC_092203.1 coordinate 4,594,931, forward strand.
TTAATTGCATACTTCAGTCCCGTCAGCAGGCATTTCTGTTGTCAGCATGGTTTGCAAAGGCAGCTTCATCTCAACGACCAATTCATGTTTGATTTAGAGGTCTGACTCCACAGACTTTATCATAAAACAAGACTATAAGAAAGAAGACTGTCAAAAGTCATTCACCTTGACATCAGACTTGACATTACAAGTTCCTGTACTGTAGTTTCGCACTTGCTGAAACATAAAAGCAGCAAACAAAGCAGAGAATCCACTGATTGTCAAGCATTAACATGACCGTTAACACAATTCAACCAAGAACATATTATTCTGCGAAATTGCTGCTGTTGATCTGTTATGATTGATAAGCTCTTAAACACAAAGCCTTCCAGTGAGTAAAAAAACAAAAATCGAAGCTGAAGGCATCAAAGTAAACATGGTAGCGTGTGAGCAACATTAAAAAGACCATTATAGGAGAAATACTGTTATAACTGCTAACCACCACTATTTAAAGATGTGTAAGTGCAGTGTGGGTGTTATTTTGTTGAAAGAACATTTTTATCACTGGTTTGTTTAAACTGTTGGAGATTACATTCACTCATCGTGGGTGTATTGTGCAGGAGCAGTGCCTTTTTAAATCTATACGGTTTGAATACCAGTCAGTGATCATGTTGGTAAAAGAAATAGTAAAATAAGGCCCCGGTTGATCAGAATTCTGCTTTGTCATGTCAGTGACACAGCAGATCTAATTATAGTTGGAGGCAGTTATTCAAACTCACCAGTCAACTGTTGTACTGTCGGCACAGATTTCCTCACAGCTTTGTGGAAATGAACTGGAAGACTTCTAACCTTGAGTGTACCACTGTCCATCTCGCTTTGAACAGCAATTCCTCCTCAAAATTATACCATCGCTACAAATAACCATCCACTACGCTCCTTTACCTCCAAATACACTGTGACTCACCCAACTGAAACTCTGGCGCATGTTTTCCGGGCGCCGCTTTAATCCTGCGTGGCAGTATTTCAGAAGTTTATTGGACAGATTGTTTGTCAATACAAACACATAAACACACATGCATACATACATGAACACAAACTCTTAGAGGACGCCCAGGGAGCATTACTATTCAAGGTGTTGCCAGAGTATTTACTTCCTCTGGTGTGCAGTTGACCCATAAAATTACTAAGCCAAATGGATGTTTGACTCAAACAACACCCGTAGGATGTTTATGCTGCACTGCAAAATACAGTTAGCTTCAAATTGCCCCGGAGTAATTCGAGGCTTTCCAAAAAAGCCACGATGGCTCTTACAAGCTCCAGCGTTAACATGTCTGATTTGGAGCTGAGATATAAAGGTGCTTTGAATGTGGGATGATTTGGTTAAAGGATGGTAGGAAAGGGATCTGCGTGGTTACATAAATCCACACCTTGGGCGATGTCTTATGTTGGAGCTGGAGACGGGTGGGTGGAGGAAGCAAAAGCTTTGCAAGCTGTTGCACACGGGGACAGGGAAATGATCCCAGGCATCTTGTTTGCATTGTCTTGCGTGGCCATTGTTTGTGAATGTCAGGCTGCAGCTTCCAGCTCTCAGTGTGCTGGAGAGGGTTGAAGCTTAGTACTATGACAGATGCACACATGTGCGGGTGTGCACATACACACACACACACACACACACACACACACACACACACACACAGTTTCAGCTCCTCTCCGTTCCAGAGGGTTGGAGAGTAGCTTACAGCTTTCCCCCAAAGCCGCAGTCTGGAAGAGCTCCATTATAATGTGTGTATCACTCTCTGCTGGCAGACAGTATGAACTGCACCCACACAGCTCCACTAACTGACCCATATTGTCTCATCCTCAGTCCTAGCATTGCACATGTTTGCCCTTTTCTTCTCATAATTGCCAGTTGAATTCATCAACAGGGCTTTTTGAACCTTACATTAACCCTAACGTTCTGTTTGGGGTCCTGGAGATCACTGGCCCTGTTTAACAGAGCAAAAAAAAACATGCTTAACATTGTTAACATCAGCTTAACATTTTACACTTTGTCATGATAGAGGATAAAATATGGTATATTTATTTCTTTGTGAATGATTTTTTGGCAAACAAAAGGAATATAATGTATAGGGTATTTGTTCATGTATAGCCTATATAGGATTCTTTTTTTGGGTGTTATAACAATGTTTCATGGTAATTTCTGTATTTTGTCACCCCAAACAATGAGGAAGTAAAGCCAACGACAACAAAACTAGTACTGCTTAGAAATGTTTCACTCATGTTAAATGTATGACTTAGCATGAAATAAAGCACACAAAGTTATTTCAAGTTTGAGGACATCAAATTCCTGCAAGAAACTGAAAATATGTCTTGCTTGTAAATCAATAATTCAGATCAGGTAGCTGTGAGGTAAGTAAGGAATTACAATTTCAGTATCATTTTTTTGTCATAACAAAAAGATGTTGGCATTTACAAACCGAAATCTTATATTTACATTCTCAAAATGCAAACAAGACACAGGCGATTTAGAAGTTTTAGGCCTCATTCATATAACTTTAGTGCTACCACAGCATATACTGTTGGTGTAGACCAGTGCATTAACCGCACAACCACACTGTGACTCTGTGCTAGTAAAACTACAAGGACCACTGAGTTTTGAGCTTATCCCTGTCACCCCTCATCTACTTCAGGCCCACCACGGTTCAGTACATATTGTGTGTAGAGAGGTATGTAATTGAATGTTACCTATACCTTTCACTGCTCACAGGATCCCAGGGAGACTGAAACTCTATCAAATACCCGACTCAAACAGCCTTCTTGGGTTTAAAGGCATCTGTCAGCATGAGCATTGTCTGCTTCGTGAATATCAGCTGTGATTTCCTGGTTTTATCTTTGGCAGCATAAAATATGAGGAGATAATACAGCTTGTATTGAAGATTATGGCTATTTGTATCATATTTTGTTTGTGACAACAAGCAAGTAGACTCATTTTATGTAGTCATAAGTCTTCTTCTAGATTCTAGGTCCTTCAAGGGTCACACCGCCTTAAACTGGATCAACAAAACTACATTACAGTTAACATAAATGATTGACAGATGTGAAAAATGTTTAGTTTTAGACATGTGACCTGATTGTTTTAAGTTCACTGAGGTAGTTTTTGAGTGAGGTGTCTGTGTTCGAAAGGTATTTTAGAGCAATGTTCTTTCTGTCATGTTGCCCCGATGAAGGGCCCTCCGTTTGTTGCAGAACTTCCTCTTTTTTTCAGATTTTTAATGGTTACACCTGAGCCAAGAAAGTCCTGAGTTTTTTCCACAAAGTATATTCAAGTAAATGAGGCATGGTGTTTAATACAGTGTGTGAACTCTGGGACAACCTCACCAAGAATTACACATTGTCATTCACTTCCCTATCTCACCTTGCAGTTGAGGGGCATTTCTTTAAGTCCAGTCAATTATAAGGAAGGCACTTGCAAGAGGACATATTTCATTATCAAATCAATAAATGTTCCAGCAAAAAGACCTCCTTTCTCCACTTTCATACCAAGTTGGATTATATATTTTTTTTGTCATTATTGCAAAAATGTTTTATTTGAATGAGTAGAATGACCTCTGCGCTTTCTACTCTCTGAAGGCGTGGGGATATTAAAAACGCTCCCGGGGAGTAGCCTAACTGTTGATAGTGATAACTGTCACTGTTTGAAATCCTAATTGGTTATAAATCAGAAAACAAGCTTATCGCCGACTGAGAAAATTGCAGCGACCTTTATTTTTATGTTTTTCCCTCCACCGACCATAAATGACAGCCGTGATAGCAAAGAAAAGTAACAGTAAAATATGAGCTGGATTTGAGCTTTTGGTGTGATATGCTAATGTCCACAGCCTAGTGGAATTTTCTCCCTTCCTGTGTAGTGTAAGTTATAGATTTCTACTGGCGTAATGGGACTGCATAAAGAATTAATTGTGTGCCTAAAGCTAACATCAATGGGTGGAGGGAAAAGTAGCCTAAAGGGGGAAAAAGTTGCCTCAAGAAAGAGTTTGGCTAGTTTTCATTTCATTAGTGTACAAGAGCGAAGGAAAGTATTTCAGTCGCACCAGTATGTTTTGTACACATATCATGGATTATTAGCACTGTTGGCCAGGACAAGATAGATACTATTTTATTCATTTTGTATTGTAATACCTGTTCACAGCAAGTATCTTATGCATATACTGTACATATACCAACAGGAGGCTTGAACCTTATATCAATTATATATTGCTAGCTATGTCTTATCTGCTGTGTTAATGATACCCAGAATGGACAGCACTAACAGTAGCTAGTAAGCAGAGTTCATTTTTGAGCTATTCAGTATTTCACCAACTGTCCCAACACAAACAATGGCCATTGTTAGGGAATTTAATGGTACATGTAATAGCTCTATTGTGTATATTTGTCAGGCAAGCGGAAACACTTGCTTTCAGTAGGCAGACGTGACAAGAGTTTACTCTAACAGGCAGGTAAACACTCATCCTCAAGCTTGTATGGCTTGAGCAGCAGCAAGAAATTCTGGGCCCCTCAACAACGACACAGCAGCTAAGAAACACCAAATATCTATAATATCTATAAACCATCTTCCAGGGCCCCTGTTCAGCTTCTGATGTCCCAGACCTTGAGGGTTCAGAGTTGAGCACAATACATACTACGTGTAGAATCTGTTGGATCGGCTCTCTGAGCAAGAAAATGTCTGGCACTGAAGTGGTTCTAGTTTTATTGGAGCACACAAACCACCTGGATATACTGTATGTCAACATAATTAGCACCGAAATGTTCCTGTAATAAGTCTGTCAACTGTTACCACATGGAAGTGAGCTGAGTCATAGATGATAGATTTTGGAGGAAATATGTGTTTGTTGTGTCTCTGTGCACACACCGTCAGTGCGTGCGTGCATGTGTGTGCGTGTAATAAATAGCTGTGACGTCTTTGGATTTACTTCTGTGTGAGTCAGTAAGATGAAGGAGACAACGTATCCCCTTGGATCTGCAAACGCTCACACACAAGCGCAGACACACACACACACACACACATACAGGGGACGCATACAAGGATACACATCAGGCAAAGCAAAATCAAACTCTCGCTCAGACCGGATATGAACATGATTCAAGGAGTCACCTGGGAGTGTCATTTCTAAGTATCTCCAGTGGGACTCGCCTCAGGTAATCCATAAGCAATTATTCTGGGGAGACAACAGACAGGCCTGTCATATCCGTTCTCCTCTGTGCAAATGCATTCAGGCAAGAACAAACGTTGCCACAAGAGCGCACACACATACACTCGCACACATTTGCACATCCATATACAAATGCACATCTTCCTCTCACCTTTCCCCCTCCTCCTCCTCCTTCACACACAAATACACCTAATCTCACACATACTGTCGTTGTGCTCTCCTTCTTGCTCCCACAATTTCACGTTTTCTCTCCATTCACACTCCCTCTCATCCTCACCTTCTCTCCTTCGCACTCACATAGAAGTTGCATGTCAGTCCTAATGAGGTCTTTCCTCTGACCACATTCATTCCTTCTTGATAAACTTAAAGGGGCACTCTACTGATTTTACACAGTTTACTTGTCAATCTGCGAAAACCTCTGTATATATTATATAATGTCCTCTGTGAGAAGAGAACTTTCTAAAGTCTGAGGAAACAATGCATGTCATGGGCATTGAGACTTGTCATTGAAAGCCTGTGTTACAAACCTGGAGTGTAGACTTTCAAAGATGTGGGCATAATGTCCTCTGATCATGGGATTTTGCATTGACAGCTGTTACTCATGAGCATTAGCTTGATTCTGTCCACATTGTGATGGGATCTTAATATGGAGATTAATGTAAGTTGATGGAACCGATAGACTTGCCAACAAATGTGATGTCAGAAAACAAGAGTATTTATACCTGATCCGAACAGCCACACTGGAAGAGTTAAAAGCCAGCCATCATAGAGAGGCGGGAGGCGTGATATCGTTTGAATATGGGGATAGCGGTGCACATTTTCAGACAGTCCCTCCTGAAAAGTCGGTTTCTTAATGCTAGTTAACTGTTATCTGAAATACTGAGGACCAAACAAAATCTACTCACGTCTCAGAAATGTTGTCACTCCAAAGGTCTAAAACTCAATTTGTTTCTCACAAGTACAAAAGGACAAGAACACACAAACACATACACACAAAGGAGCACCGTCTTGTTTGTTCTTCCACCATGCCAGGTCGGGGACCCTCTCTAGTACATTTCTTATAAAAATGAAAGGCGATGTGTTGTTGTAACAAGTGACGCTCCCCTGAATTTTAAAAGCAGATATGAAAGACACCTGAGTCCTTAGATGACCTGTGTTGCACACTGCCCCACTAGGACTCCTTTAGAAAAATGTCTGACTATTGGTTTGGACTTAGTCAAGGGAGAAATGAGCAGAAATGTCTCAAACACCTAGCTAACACCCTGCCCGTGTCTGCTACCTTTTAATTCATGCCTTTATCGTTTCTCGTCGCTTGGATGCTCCCCTCTCTTGTCTCCCTTATATTTTTTTTTCCCAATTACTTGAGTGCACAAAAGCCCTTGCCCATTTGGAGTGCAATAAATTATCGTCTCTTAATTAGGCAGCAAGGCGGTAAAAGCATGTCTGTCCAAGTTTGTTTCAACCCGACTGAAGATTTTATGATTGAGAGGTGCAAACTAATTGGATTCTTGACTGGCTGTCTGGATGAAATTGCTACACTATCAAAGAGGGATTGAGTGAGTGATTGAGAAGGTGGGAGAGAAATGCAGTGTGTTAGTGAGTTTTAAGAAGAAAAACCTAAGAAAGGGAGAATTTCTGAGAAATACAGATCATCAGGAGAGAAGGAGGGATGGCAAATGATGAAGGGAAATGGGAAACAAGAGGGATATAGGCAAAGACACCCATGAAGATATGCAGTATTTAGACATAGAGATAAAGTTAGATATAGTCAGAGGATACCAGGATCAGTCAGAAATACAGTCAACCGAAGGTAATCTCTCATGCTCAAAATCAGGGTCACACAGAGTATACTTCTAATTATTATTTTTTAATGATCATTTTTGTAGCTTGTGGATTCAGAGTTCAACTTTCTACTTCCTGGTTGAACTTTCCAAAAACAACCGTCATCATTCCTTCCTTTGGCTTTAATTGTGCCCCAGGCCTTGTCTGATCAATAGACTAAATTGTTCATCACAAAAGCCTTTTGGTGCCCTGTCTGGTGATTAGAATGCAAGGCCAGAGCATATAAAACAAGTCTCTGATTCAGATCAAATGCATTATATTAGAAACAGGAGTGTAATTCCAAAAATGCTATCAAAAGATTCAAAACAAGGTTTTGGCAAGAAGGGGTATGGTTAAGCGTTATTTGGGAGGCAGTGTCAGGTAAGGAGAGTCCTGATTAGAAGCTGTGCCAGACCTGATTCTCATTAACGACCCTATATCTGTCTGCTCTCCTGTCAGGGGATGGTGAGCTTGGGAATGAGACCAAAGCTAGCGTGGGAGTAAGGAGTAAGCCACCGTTGTTTTTAAAGGAGCTATTGTTGCATTATGTTATGAGCCTCATACCTGAAAGGGAAAGACAAATTTGTTGTTAGAAGAACTGCATTGATAAGTAACTCGGCTTAGTGGTGCTGAAAGCCAGGATGAACAGGCAACAATAGAATTACCTATCTCCATATTCCCCAACAGCTAGCTTGCAATTAGCACAGACTGTGAGATGGCTAATTGCAGCCTTTGGGCCCTTGTGGCTACTCCACCTCCTCACAGGTGAGCCACAACTAGCTGCCAAAAGTC